>NC_088856.1:21896982-22592963 GCF_963853765.1 Magallana gigas
GTACGATAAAGAACATGTAAGATAGAAGATCAACAAATGCTATCATTACTTTAATTCTTTGTATACTTTTTGTGATTTTGTTACTCTGTTAGAGTTATTTGAAATGTTAAGTAACACATCTGATACATTTACTAACAAGTTATTTCGACTCCTAAATCATCTAAGCCAAAACTTTAGTAAATATATTACATAACACATATTTCCTTTATTTTTTTTAAGAAAACCTACCTAAACGATCATTTATTTTATAGTGTAAAGTTCCTCCAAGAGAGCCATCCGTATTTCTCCATAGTTGTATCGTTTCCTACAAAATTAAAGTGCTCTAAAAACTGTGTTTGTATCTAAACATTACATTTTGTAATAATATTTGAAACTGTTGATTAAATGCAGTTTTACATTGTTCATATATCGATACTTACGCATGATAACTTATTTACACATCCTAAGACCAAAACAATATACCCAAAAGAACAAAACGAAATTTGGTCCATGTCTACACCGTAGGACTGCTGTTAAGAGACATGCTACTTCCTGATAGAGATTAGAATCCTACGGCCTTACGTGCATATTTCAAACACTGAAGCGCATATTTAGATAACAAACTTAAACTTTAGAATAACCTTCTGTTCATTAGATAAACACTCTATAGAGATCTATTTTAAAGGTTGAAGACTACCGTATTTTAATAAAATACTCTGACTCATGTTACTGTGTATAAGGGAAGCGATAACAACATCCCCTTTTTACATATATCTCATCGTAGTTTCTCCTAAAATATTTTGCAGCACATTTGGACAATTTTTTGTTCTAAAAAATACACATATTTGTGAAAGAAGTGAACTTGAAATGAATGAAAGGGAGAATATCCAAGATAATTTCATTCACTTATAATCATTTTTCATTCGGAACGAAAGCAGATTTCTTACGGAGATTTACAATGTTGACTTCTTTTTTTCATTCGGAGGTCACTTGAAATACCTCGTACAATTTTTTAACATTATCATGCGGGTCTGTTGCAGTAGAAAATCCACGTTGACATCACTTTTAAGCCGTGTATTGAAACCTGATAAGCTAAATGGGTGTTTCAAAGGAAACATTTTGAAATTTGTTTCATACCTTGTAACGAACATCGCTTAAATAGTTTGAATCCTGAGGTATTTACAGATATCGAGTAATTCAGCAAGAAGTAAATCGAGGATATCTTGGAACAGAGTATAAATACATATTGGTTTATGGCGAACTACTCAAACTACAATGTCTTCTCTTAGTATCACTCTCGGGTGGAAGAAGACTTCGTTATGATGCTACTATAATTCCCTTTGGTCACATTCTTCTTAAAACTCTACAGTTTATATTCACTGTGTTAATGTTCAATTAACGAAATATTTTGAAAAAAAATACTTTTAGAATATACACTTGTATTTTGTATTGCAATAAGTTGTCATGTTATGTTTTACCTTTGCAAGTCGAGGAGTGTTCCCTGTTACCTATTAAACAACGTGGTTGTTTCAAACAAAGTACTCCAACTGCTTAAATACATGTATGAAAATTCAAGAAAATTCAAGAATTATATCTTGATATTGACAATACTGATAAATGTAAGCAAAAACATGTTCTTACGGTAAACCTGAAGTAACAAAGGAGGTTGGCATCTGAAATAAAAGTAAACGAAGGTCAATCATCCAAAAACCACTTGGATATAAAGGTTGGAACCTAAAAAATTCATTTATTTCATTTGTGACCAATGGCACATGTCTTTTTTTTGGAAGTATAGGGCCCCAAACAGATATGAAAATTTTCCTGAAATTTTTGCTAAAATGTGACGTGGAAATTGATAATTTGCCTGAAACAATCGGTATGCATATGTTTGAGTTTTTTTTTTAAATCCCCGAATGGAAATATTTACCGTTACCAAATTTTGGAATAATTGTAAATTTCATAAAAGTACATACGAAATACTTTACGACATCAGCAAGTTACACAACCAGCATAGGCGTCGGAACCGGGGGGGGGGGGGGGGGGTAAGGGGGAGGTGGGTGCTAGGGGAGGCTTATCCCCCCTCCCAACTTTTTTTTGCAAAGTTAGACCTAACCATTAGGCACATAGCATCATAGAGGGTTCAGTCCCCCACTTTTTCTCGCAGCATAGATAACTGTTTCTAAATTAACCTTGAAAAGATAGGAGTATTTGAGTTAAAGATGAATGTTTAAGTTGGTGTCATAGATATACTTGCCCCCCCCCCCCCCCCCCCTTCCCCCACAGATTAGGAATTTCGTAATTTTGGAAAAAAAATTTTGGTAGGTAAGACATTTTTTGGAACTATAGGTCCCCCACCCCCCTCGGATTAGGGTTTTCATAATTTTAGATTTTAGGAATAAGATTATTTTTTGCTTGTCGAGATTTCTGAGGATTAGTCTAGCCCCCCCCCCCCCCCCCCCCCCCCTTCAATTTTCTTCCAACGCCACTGGCCAGTTTTTGGCATATGATGATAAAAAGGCAGTAGTAGTATGTTTAAAAAATCAATTTACTACAGATTGATTTAATCAAACGATAAATTAATTTTAATTGACGTAAACATGTTGTGTGTTAACTAATTATACAGTACCGATCAGACCCAACCTAACACCAGAGTAAACCCAATTTAAACCCTGGGTTTACTTTTTGGGTTTACTTTGGGTTTACTCTGGGTTTACTTTTTGAAAATTTGGGTCAACTCGGGGTTTACTTGGGTTTACTCGGGGTTTACTTTGGGTTTACTTGGATATTGCTTTTGAGGTTAACAGTACGCACTGAAGTGTGAAGCAGACCCGTCTTTTGTCCTACCATCCTTCTGCCTGTAATTTCTGTCCCTTGTATATTCCGAATACACAGTTAGCGTCTGTTTTAAGGGATATACTTCTAACTTGGTTTACTCTCTGTGTCCACTCTGGGCCCGTTTACTTTGGGTTTACTCTGGGTCCACTCTAGTAAACCCGAAGTAAACCCAGAAGGTAAACCCAGTGTTTAGTTGGGGTTCACTTTCTGTTAGGTTGGGTCTGATCGGTACTGTAGAAGCAGTATAAACGTTATTTAAGTCCAAAGTCATCATTTGTATGAGTTACCTTGCGAAATTCTCTTCTTCCTGTTCCGGTAGCTTCGTTTCAGGAGCATTCTTTAACCTTTGGAAATCGCAATCATCGTAATGCTCCAGTAAGAAGAATTACAACCAGATCTTAGTGTGACAGAAATCAAACTTCATATCGCTGGTCAGGTCGTAGACTCTCTTTTCAAGCGTGATATATTACGGCAGACGTATTGTTCGTAGACAGGTTGTCTACAAGCAATTCTTTTGCATAACAAATGTAACAAGCCAAATAGAACTTTTCTTTGGGGTCATTTTCAATTCAGCTGTCTTGGAACCCCTTCCACCTCTTATGACAGAAGGGGGGGGGGGTTAGTCCTGGAGTACTGTGTTATAGTAATTATAGTGCTGTAGTCAGAAACATTCGCCGGGAAACAAGATATAGAGAATCTGATGTTCTTCCGAACTTGCCGATCTCGTAAATAGTTTTGGGGGATCTCCAGCTCCTGAAGAACGCGGGACCATTGGTTTTGCCCGTTACTTCTTAATTGATATGCCAGGTTCTCTTCGGATACGTTTTTGATTGTATGCTAGCATGCATGCAAGACGACCATCCAAAGTTTGTCTGCTTGTTTCATATATATAATTGATCGGTATTTAAATTATTAAATGACTGGTTTGATATTTATTACCAAACAGGAATAATTTATAACATATCGTACGCGTCTTACTGGAAAATCTCGTGTAGTAAGTTGTACATACACGTGGTGATCATTAGTCACGATTTATAAAAAAAAAATGAATAGTTATAAGCCATTGCCTAAATTTAAATTGTGTTTTTCTGAAATCGATTTTATCGATGTAGTATTACATGTAATTGAAATCATCTAATAAGTCCAAAATGATTTTAAACATCTTGTTTATTGACATATGCCTGAAACGATCGGTATGCATATGTTTGAGTTTTTTTTTAAATCCCCGAGTGGAAATATTTACCGTTACCAAATTTTGGCTTTGTTGATTAAAAGAGATCAATCTAATAAACAAAATGTCGCATAAAAATCACCTATCTGAATATTTTTGTCATTTTCTTTGCCTGTTGCGAGCCCCTTATTTTTACTTTAGTACCGATGTAAACTTACTGAATCTCAATTGTATCTCAATAAGAAGAGAAAATAGAGGCCCCAGTGAGTAACAAACATTGTACAGCATGTCAGGGGATACGTTTTTATTGAGAAAAACTGTATTTGCCCCAGTTATACATTGAATCTTCGATTGCTGATCATTGTCCTCATTCGTTGTTGCTGTTTGATGATATTGTGTTCAGGTGGACCATAGAGGAAGTCATTATTTCAATGCTTCAAACAAACGTAATGTAGTGTATTCTTAAGATGTAGGAGGCCATATAGAACCCATCTTCCCAAGTCAAAAGTTTCTGCTCAGCTTTGCTCTACACCAAATCCAAAAACACAACACATATGCGGATTAACGATTACGCCATCTAGTGAAAGTACTGATTTTTAAACTTTTGTGACCTCTTATTCTGACCTATCAGAGAATGCATTATAAACAGGAACAATAGATCTAGAGCAATATGGCTGCCCCCATGTAAAAATTTAAAATTTGTAGAAAATATGAAATCAAAAACTGATAACAGTAAGTCAAATAATTACTAGTCCGTCTCAAAGTTATTGATAACGGTTCAACATTGATTAATTCACAAAATTAATATCATTAATAAAGCAACGTTTTTATTAGATCAAACAAACTTGTATGACACGTACCAGTATGAATTCGTAATTTCATTTTTAAGATATCGGACATTTTATTTTTTCAGTCTACCTCAAGATATTTTGGTTTTGGGTTGGGGGAAGTGTGATAGGATTGTATTTGTACATTACTTAACTTTCAGTCATTATTATCACTGGTATCATAATTTACTTTAATTGTCGACAGGGATGGGGTAATTGAAAAAAGTATTTGTAATTGAGTGTAATTAATTACTTTTTTCAAAGTAATTGGAAGTAATTTGTAATTGAGTCTGTCTTCAATTATAAGTAATTGAATGTATTTAAATACATTCCAAACATATCATGTATTTTCAATTACTTTTCAATTACATTTCAATTACTTTTTTCCAAGTTTAAAATTTAAAAAGATGTCTTACAATTATGTTTAGTTTGTATACCTGTTTGGTATTGGCTTTTGTTTATACAGTAATTAAATGTGTCATCATGTTTAATACCGGTATGTTTATACAGCATGACACACTCACCTCGCAATAGGTAAAGGTCTAATTTTGCTAAAGTAGGAAACCCACTCATACCCATCCCCTTTTTTAGACTTAAGGGAGTCTAAATATTGCATCTACATTAATTTTATTAGCTCACCTGAGCTATTCTGATTCGCATTTTGTCCGTCGTCCGTCTGTCCGTCTGTAAACGTTTATACATTTTGAACTTCTTCTCTAAAAGGTAAATATAAATTGCAGAAATGAAAGACCTATCTTTATACAAAGCTGAGAAAACCTGGAAACTGTATAAAAAGGGGGGGGGGTGAATTTTTTTAAAATCTTCTTCTCAAGAACTACTGAGTCAAATTCAACGTAGTTTAGTATAAATTATCCTTAAAAATGATAATAAGACAGAGAGAATGAGGGTCAATCAGTTTAACAGTTCGGTATTCCATATATCAAAGCCCTCTTTGAAACAAAGAAGCGGCCATTTTGAACGTATAAGAAATGGGCCAATCTGACAAAGATGAATTTGGTTGTTGTGGAACAGTTTGCATGCGAAAGGAATATTTGAAACGTGCAAGATACATTAATGCCGATTTTGTGAAGTAAATTGAGATTAAATATTCCAATGCGTTGACATTTTCACATTTGACGGTGGTTTTAGCTTGTTTTGATTTTCGTTTCGTTTTCATGAATTACGGTTCATAACTGAGGGAACTATCGCCTGTATTTTGTAATTTTTACGTATCAATCAAATATACACATCGGAAAGTAAGACAGCTGACTGTTGCTTGCGGAAAATAAGATACATTATCAGATACGGTACTTAATATAACAACTAAAATACAAATTCTAATGGTAATACGGTATGGTCAATGCGTAATAGCTGATTACTGCAATTTTTTTATTAGGCTAGTTGTAAGTATTTTCTCGTCTATTCAGTCTAAACGGAGATTAATATTGCTGATGGAAATACTAAATGTGTGTACATGTAGCAGAAACATAAATAATTGTTAGCTCACCTGAGGTGAAATATACAGAGAAACATCTTCTCAAAAATCAGTCGGCCAGAAAAGCTGTAACTTGTATGGAAGCATCCTAAAGTAGTGTAGATTCAAGCTTGTCCAAAATATGATCCCCGGGGGTACGGTTGGGCTCCAATGGGGGATCAAATTTTTAGATACAAATGTATGGAGAAAAATCATTAAAATCTTCTTTGCAAAAACCAGTTAGCCAGAAAAGCTGGAACTGTGGAGGCATCTTCAGGTAGTGTAGATTCAAATTTTTTTCAAATCGCGATCCCCGGGGTATGGTGAGGCCACAATAACTGGGGGGGGGGGTGTCGAAATTTTTACATAGGAATACATAGAGAAAAATCTTCTCAACAAAAACCAGTAGGCCAGAAAAGCTTTAACTTGTTTTGAAGCATCCTCAGGTAGTGTAGATTCAAATTTGTTCAAACCATGATCCCGGGGTAGGATGCTGCCACAGTGGGCGCGTCGAATTTTACACAGGAATACATAGCGAAAAATCTTTAAAAAATGTTCTTCTCAAAAATCAATTGGCCAGAAAAGCTGTAACTTTTGTGGAAGCATATTCAGGTAGTGTTGATTCATTCTAGTTTTTTCAAACCATGATTTCAGGGGATAGGGTGAGGCCATCATGGGGGATCAAATTATGGTCGTGCGTGTAATTCGGTATTATCTCTACTTAATAGTTTATTAATGCAAGATGTTCTATTAAGATGTTTAGCAATTTCAATCTAAAGGGAGATTATTCTCGCTGATAGAAATATATAACTTAAGTATATTTATATGATGAAAAATAAATTGAGTTTCCTTATAGTTTTAGTGCAGTTTTCTCTTGTTTTAATTGTTTACAAATTCCTATAATTTTACTAACCTGAGAGTGAAGCATCGATTTATAAGCAAGATTCAGAGCTTTGCGCACAATGCTACTATATGTTTGTACACAAAGCTGAGGTCATGCTTTAGTTTGTTTATATTTGAAATGCAGCTATACTGAATAGGAAATACGAAGTTTAAAATTTTTAAGTTGAATGTAATAAACTCATGTGAACAAAAACATGACTCAAACCAAGCTATGAATCTTGGTTATGATTCTACGATTGACACTGAAATTTTGGTTGATCAATAGAAATGTCTTACCTAAAGGATGATATGCTGTAATTACTTTCTGTTGCCCCTTTTCCAACGATGAATTGCATAAAATCCACTCAAATTTTTGATAGTTTTTCGAACACAAGTAAATGAAAGCAATGCCTTTTAAACAGTTTCCATAGGCCTGACACATTATTATTATGAGGTTAAAAGCATTATCGGTGTTCTTAAAAAATTATTGCAATTGTAAATCATCTTTGTTTGTACACATTTGTTGTTTTTTAATAAAAATGAAAATAATGGAATTTGTCGATGGTCAGGACTACGACAATGTTTTTCCTCGAGTATATATAGTCTCCCGCTTTCCTGTCAGACATATTTATGTTTATAGCATACTTTAAGCAAAACGTAAGGACATTTCTGATTGGTTGTAATCATTCATTTTACATTCGGAAAGTTTAGTAGTTATAAATAGCAATTTGGAAAAACTCCAGTCCGAGGCATAGTTACATTAAGTCATTTTGATTGGTTAAGAGAAACAACCCCTTCCTTCCCCCTACGAACGCAGTGTATATAAAGTTAGAAATTGGCTTAGTCCGGTGTAACGTAGAATTATGACCCCCGTAGAATAATGACCGGGGTCATTTTTCAACGTAGAATAATGACACCCCCGGTCATTATTCTTCGCAGAAAAATGACCCCCGGTCATTATTCTACGTAGAAAAGTTACTATTTTGCCTGAAGAATAAGCTAGTGTCATTTTCATTAAAATGAACCCACTCTACATGAAGAAAAGTGACCCCTGGAGAATAACGATCCCCTTATAGATTAAAGTTTTACAGTATATTTTTTTCATAATTTGTAAAATAGTCTTTACAATATTGTATTTTTTACTGCAATTTATGAAAATAACAGAAATTATAATTCATATTCAAATAAGCTTAAAGTTAAAAAAGGAATGTATCTTAGAAAATAAAAATCCTTCCGTTCTAACAAGATACTGACGTATCGGGGTAATATGGTTGTCTTTTTAACGATTACATTTACATGTTTCTCATTATTTCGGGTGACAACACATTAAAACAAAATTCTGTTTATTGGCGATGAAAAAGTAGACTCGATATTGTTCATGAATTATAGGTGCATTGACGATTTTCCCTTACTAAGAACTGTTGGGTATGCAAGCGCATCACCCAAAATTAATGGTGAAAATTATGAAAAATGTACTCCACTGTTAGGCGTTATAACCAAGCGGAAGTTAGCAGGCAATAACAGCAGCCATTATGCCAGTAGAAGTTAACGGCCAATAAGGAAAATCGTCAAAGTACTGAGATAGGTAAAGCTAGCTACTAGTAACTGGCTACGAGAAGTAAGAAAAACTAGTTACGAGTAACTGGCTACGAGATTTTATAAAAGTTGGCTTCTAGTAACTGGCTACGAGAAGTAAGAAAAGCTAACTAGCTACTAGTAACTGGCTACAAGATAAAAGAAAGTTGGCTACTAGTTATTAGTTACTGTCCAAGTGAGAAAACATACCTAGGATTTCTATTTGTATTCTTAATACGTACATTGCACTATATCATTATTTACTCATATTCCTATCATACTCTCATCGGTAATTGGTGCATTTCGTTTAAACTATCTCTAGTTTAGACAGCATTGTCCAGTTGACTCAAGTAGCTGTACTTATAGATTGAAAATATTAACAAGTGTTGTTAATCATAACAATCTATCATGTCATCCGCTTAATATTACAACAAAATTACCCATATATCTCTCTTAATCTTGTCAGCTACCAGTTCATTTCGTTTCAACTATCTCTATTTCAAAGACAATTTTTTCATGCAACTCAAGCAGGCGGACATAAAGATTGAAGACATCTTCAAGGGTTGTTAATATCAACATTGTATCAGATCATCCACAAGATAATACGATAGAAGTACAGAGATATCTCTCTTTGGGTGCAAAACACAGTTTTATATGTAACGCTATAAGGACGTTTTCAGATGAGGGGAAAGCAACTGACCCCCATAAAAATAAATTGTAAAAACATGTTACATATATATCTAAATATCAATAGAAAGATAAAATTGTGATTTTTTTTAAATATTTAAGAATAATGCTCATGTTAATTAATGCTAGAATTTATTTGACACTCAAAACATGCGGAAAATAGACAAAAGGATGCCTCTATATGCAGTGCATTTTAGGCTCCCCTTAAAAGCAGAATGCAACCAAATCAGCAATTTTAATTTCTGTACATTTTCAAGAACAAGTCCTTAGGCATCGTTAGATAATATTTTCAGGGTACATTCGCCAGCTTTTTAAAGAGCTATGTCACCCGCTAAAAAATTCATGAAATTCTGCATGTGTTAAATCCGGATGTTTTTGGAGTTACCTCCCTTTATTTTAGAGTCTCACAAAATTAATTTAAAAAAAAATTCTACTTACTTTTTTCATGTATTCGACAGATAATCCACTATATTATGCAGCTGAGAATTAACAAAATTAATATTCATGTATACCGCATAAAAATAGCAGGAAAATCCCTACCCATCATGCTTTTCCCGGGAGAAAAACCCCTGGATTTTATACGAAACTGTGTTTAGCTACCTTTGTGAAATCGGGTACTAGTGCATTTTGTCACAAATATCTTTATTTTTTGGCGGTTTTGTCAATATATCTCAAGTAGCTGTATATATAAATTGAAGATATATGCCAGGCTTGCTAATATCAACAATCCTTTAAGTCATCCACAAAATATTACGAAACAATTACTCAGATATCTCTCTTTATGTAGTCAGCTACTAGTGCATTTTGTAACAAATATCTTTATTTTTTGGCGGTTTTGTCAATATATCTCAAGTAGCTGTATTTATAAATTGAAGATTTATGCCAGTCTTGCTAAAATCAACAATCCTTTAAGTCATCCACATGATATTACGACACAAATACTCAGATATATCTCTTTATGTAGTCAGATACTAGTGCATTGTTCATTAAAATATCTTAATTTTGGCGGTTTTGTTAATATATCTCAAATAGCTGTTTATATAGGGGCGCCTGTAAAGTGCGAAACGAAATCGAAACGAAACGAAACGAAACGAAATCGAACGAAACGAAACGAAACCAATCGAAACGAAACGAAACCAATCGAAACGAAACGAAATCAAACGAAACGAAACCAAAAATCGAAACGAAACGAAACGGAATTTAAACAAAACTAATATCAATTTTGACTACATAAAAGTGAAAATAAATTCATTGAAATAAATTTTTGAACCATAAAATATAACTACCTGTATGTTTCAGATTACCGCTGTAAATTTTTAAGCCGATTATCCGATATTTGCAAAAATTATATAATTATGTAAATAAGCAATGTACATTCCTATACCTCTTAATGTTTCTAATTTATTTCATTTAATGATATTCAGACGTTTAGAGAGAGAGAGAGAGAGAGAGAGAGAGAGAGAGAGAGAGAGATATGCCTTAAAACTTATCAGCAAGATCACATAGCAAAGTATATACGCAAGTTTTGGAAGAGAGAGATAGAGATATGATGATGATACTGAAGGGAACATTCTAACAACAAATTTCTTTCTATCGATTTGAAATATTGTTACAATGAAACGATCGAATACAATGTAATTTATAGCATACTGGTTGGTTACCAGTTTCTAACATATAATAAGAAAGTATAGCATGAATTTGGACGTCGTAATTTGACAAAATTAAAGTGCAATATAAAGAGGTTTTTTACCTGTTTTTTCTACCTTAAATCAAACATGATCCCCTCTTTCTCTCCCTTTCACACGCACGCACAATGTATTTGAATCATTTTTACAATATTTCATATCGATATAAAAAAAAATCGTGTAGTTGGAATGTCTCCGTAAATACTGTAAACGCACTATATTTAGGGTGAACAATATTTGGCGTAATATAATTTTTCAACAAGTTAGCATGGATTTGATTTAGCGCATTTCTGAATTTACCTTTTTATCTACTTACATATTTTACATTTGGCAATGTACTTGATTTTGCGGACGCCGTTTTCCGCCAAAAACGCAAAATAGAATACATAGCCAAAGGGGTAAAGGCAGTTTTATAATACGTTTACAGTATAATCATCTTTATATTGCAAGTTAATTTTGTCAAATTACGACGTCCAAATTCATGCTATACATATTACAACAATTCTTATCATATGTTAGAAACTGGTAACCAACCAGTATGCTCTAAATCACATTGTATTCGATCGTTTCGTTTTTACAATATTTCAAATCGACAGAAAGAAAATTGATGTTAGAATGTCCCCTTTAGTATCATCCTCATCTCTCTATCTCTCTCTTTCTTTCTTTCTTTCTTTCTCTCTCTCTCTCTCTCTCTCTCTCTCTCTCTCTCTCTCTCCCAAACTTGCGTATATACTTTGCTATGTGTTGTCGCTTATAAGTTTTAAGACATCTCTCTCTCTCTCTCTCTCTCTCTCTCTCTCTCTCTCTCTCTCTCTCTAAACTTCTGAATATCATTTAATGAAACAAATTAGAAACATTAAAAGGTATAGGAATGTACACCACTTATTTACATAATTATATAATTTTTGCAAATTTCGGATAATCGGCTTAAAAATTTACAGCGCCAATCTTAACATACAGGTAGTTATATTTTATGGTTCAAAAATTTATTTCAATGAATTTATTTTCACTTTTATGTAGTCAAAATTGATATAAGTCTTGTTTAAATTCCGTTTCGTTTCGTTTCGATTTTTGGTTTCGTTTCGTTTGATTTCGTTTCGTTTCGATTGATTTCGTTTCGTTTCGATTGGTTTCGTTTCGTTTCGTTTGATTTCGTTTCGTTTCGTTTCGTTTCGATTTCGTTTCGCACTTTACAGGCGCCCTTTATATAGATTGAAGATATCTACAAGTGTGGTTAATTTGAACATTCTTTAAGGTCACCTACATGATATAATGAGACACAATTACTCAGCTATCTCCTTAAATTTCGTCAGCTACTAATATCTTTATTTTTTGAGGATTTTGTCAACAAATCTCAAGTAGCTGTATATATTAATTGATAATACGTACTAGTCTTGCTTTTTTCAACATTCTGTCTGGTCATAGACATGATATTATGACACAATTACTCAGATATCTCTCTTTGTGTCGTCATCTACCAGTGCAATTTGGTACAAATATCTTTAATTTTTTAGGGTTTTGTCAACATATCTCAAGTACAGTACCGATCAGATCCAACCTAACAGAAAGTAAACACCAACTAAACCCCTGGTTTACTTTCTGGGTTAAATCTGGGTTTGCTCCTGGTTGACTAGAGTGGACCCAGAGTAAACCCAAAGTTAACCCAGAGTGGACACAGAGAATAAACCTGGTCAGAAGTATACCCCTGAAAGAAGACGCTTACTCTGTATTCGGAATACACAAGGGGCAGGAATTACAGGCAGTAGGATAAAAAGATTAAAGACGGTCTGCTTTACACTTAAGTGCGTACAGTTGACCTTAAAATCAATTTCCAAGTAAACCCAAAGTAAACCCCTTGTGGACCCAAATTTTCAAAAAGTAAACCCAGTGTGAACCCTGAGTAAACCCAAAAAGTAAACCCGGGGTTTAGTCGGGGTTTTCTCTGGTGTTAGGTTGGGTCTGATCGGTACTGTAGCTGTATATTTAGATTGAAGATGTCTAAAGGTGTGGTTAATTTGAACATTCGAAAAGGTCACCTACATGATATCATGACACAATTACTCAAATATCTCTATAAATCTCGTCAGCCACTTGTGCATTTTGTTAGAAATATATACATCCATTTTTTAAAAACAATTTCCATATACCTCAAGTAGCTGTACAAATAGATTGAAATGACTACAAGCGTTGTCAATTTCAAAATTGAATCAGGTCATCTACATGATATTACGACACAGTTACTCAGATATCTCTTTAAATCTAATTTAAAGCCAGTCATTTTTAGCCAGTTACTAGTAGCCAATTCTTATTTCATCTTGCAGTCAGTTACTAGGAGCTGGCTTTTCTTACTCCTCTTAGAGATAAATCTGAGATATTGTATCGTAATATCATGTGGATTACCTCCCTCATTAAATGTTGTAAATAACAACACTTGTAGATATCTTCAATCTGTAAATACAGCTACTTGAGGTATATGAACTACACTCTTAAACTTGTAACTTGTAACGACATGCACAGATAGCTGACGAGATTAAGAGCGAAATCTGATTAGTTGTGCCGTAATGTCATCTCATCGAATGTTCAAATACTGGTACATATCATCAATCTATATATACAGTTACTTGAGAAATGTTGACAAAACCCTTAAAAAGATATTTGTAACAAAATGTACAAGTGGCTGATACGATTTAAAGAGATATCTGGTAATTGTGTCATAAAATCATGTAGGCGACTTTATAAAATGTTCAAATTGACCACATTTGTAGATATCTTCAATTTTTATATACAGCTACTCGAGATATATTGACTGCCAAAAAAAGATATTTATAGGAAAATGCACTAGTATGTGCCAATGACCGCCAAAGAATAAAGATATTTGTAACAAAATGCACTACTACTTGAATTCATAAAGAGAGGTATCTCTGTACTTCTATCGTATTATCTTGTGGATGACCTGATACAACGTTGATATTAACAACCTTTGAAGATGTCTTCAATCTTTATGTACGCTTGCATGAAAAATTGTCTTTGAAATAGAGATAGTTGAAACGAAATGCACTGGTAGCTGACAAGATAAAGAGAGATATCTGGGTAATTTTGTTGTAATATAAAGCGGATGACATAATAGATTGTTATAATTAACAACACTTGTTGATATTTTCAATCTATAAGTACAGCTACTTGAGTCAACTGGACAATGTTGTCTAAAATAGAAATATTTTAAACGAAACGCACCAATTACCGATGAGAGTATGAGGGGAATATGGGTAAATAATGATATAGTGCAATGTACAACTTAAGAACACAAAAAGAAATCCTAGGTATGTTATCTCACTTGGACAGTAACTAGTAACTAGAAGCCAAGTTTCTTTCATTTCGTAGCCAGTTACTAGTAGCTAGCTTTTCTTACTTCTCGAAGCCAGTTACTAGTAACCAGTAACTCGTAGACAATTTTGATTTCATCTCGTAGCCAGTTACTAGTAGCTAGCTGTTCTTACTTCTTACCTATCTAAAGTACTGAGAGTACTCGAACAGAAAATATAATTTACTTTATCATCGGCATACTTTAGAATTGAGAGAATTAAAAACTTTGGATGTTGTAAAGATTGTGTGATCAAAATCAAGGGGGGTAAAAACCTCCGATAAGAGCCCGAACCCTTTATCAACGCTTTTAGAAACAATCTCTTCTTATCATAATCGATCAGTGTTTATTATCTTTTTAAGATTTACTATAGTCAGGTACTCTTCAAACATTTGCTCTAAAAAATAAAGTCTATTCATGATCACAAATACAACATATCAACAAATATTAGAACATCGATGTTCATGTCTTACTGAAAATCACTTCCCCCCAGAAATATAGATAAGAAGTATTCATATTCCTAGGTTACCTGCCTCCTTAGTCTTTTTCAATGAAAATATATACATGTATCATTCTTCGATTGACAATTCATTCACCAATGAATATCGCTTATTTTATTACAACAATTAATCTTTATTTCATCAATTAATCTTATTGTTCGTTAATTATTACACAATATCCTCATTGTGTATGAATTTGTTTTTCTTTATTAGCGTCATTTCCCGCCAAACGTGGACGAGAGAAGTGACGTTACTGTTAGCAAACAATTTGTGGCAATGTAAGAGTGCTTTTTGTGTGCTTGCTACGGATATGTATATATACAGCGATTTACTTACAAATTCGGTGTTTATAACTTCAAAATTAGTCAAACACCGTGAAAATTCAGGTAATTTCAAAGTCGTATCTTGGATACGGGGAACCAATTTGTATTTTTGTTTACAGCTGAGCAATTTTTCTAAGAGGGTCATTTTTCTTCATGTTTACCATGAAGAAAAATAACACCTGGGTATTTTTTCTTCAGAAAAATCCAATTATTCTTCAGCAAGAGGTTGGGGGGGGGGGGGGGTATTATTCTACGTCGAAAAATGACCCACGGTCATTATTCTAAGGTGGTCATTATTCTTCATTACACCGGTGTAATTAAGAATAATGACCCCGGTAGAATAATGACCTCCTTAGCTGAAGAATAATTGGATTTTTCTGAAGAAAAATGACCCCCATAGACCCCCCCCCCCCGTAATATGGTTATAATGCATAATAGTGCAGTAAACTTGTCATAATTTTGGTTTCATCATTAATTAACTTGCATACCCAGCAGTTTGTAATAGTGGAAATCCTCATTGCAAGTATTATTTATGAACAATATGAAGAATATAGAAGATGTGACGGCGAAGATGCGGAGACGAAAGTGTTAAGTTGCGAAGGCGAAGAAGTGATACTACTATCGCTTCTTCGCCTTTGCAACTTCGCACTCTCGCCTTCGAATCTTCACGCTTCCGCCTTTTTAGCTCACCGAGACGAAGTCAAAGGGAGCTTATGCTATACCCCCGGCGTCGGCGTCAGGAGCTGGTTAAAGTTTTACTTTCCTATCTTCACCAAACTTGCTAACTTCACCTAACCTGAATGGATGATGTGTCGTATGATACAGATGCACATGACAGGCATGGATGCTGAATCAGAGCCATAGGTTGGGGATGCTGGAGGAGGTAAAGGTTTTAATTGCTGGTGCCCTCTGATGATGATATCTTAGTTATTACTGGTCCTAACTTCACCAAACGTGCATGTATGGTGCGTCTTATGATACTGATGCACCTGACAGGTTTGGATGCTGAATCTGAGCCATAGGTTTATGATGCTTGATGAGGTTTAGTTTTTTGGAACAGGTCACATGTTTTATAGATGATAGCTGGCATAGTTGATTTAACTATATTATAAATGAAACGCAGAGGTTGCTTCAGATGCAGAGCCTGATTTCCATTATCAAAGATGCTAAAGAAAGCTCCTACCTTACTCAAACCTGCTTGATAGATAGATGTGGTTGTTGTTAAATGATATAACATGATTCCTATGATATCGTATTGTATGATAGAAGACACTATTGTTTATTATTATGCCTTCTGTCAGTTTGTCACTATATATTCAATGCTCATCTATTTTCGCATAGTACTAAAGGATTTATATAGCGTAAGCATACTATGCCGAAATAGAGCACCGCAAATGTTTTCTTCGAAAATCTTTCCAGCGCCGACAGCGGGATTCGAACTCACGACGCTAAAACCTTTCAGGCTTGAAGCCCAACGCGTTACCGCTCGGCAACGCGTTACCGCTACGCTAAATTTGCCGTTATTCAAAATGACAGTATTTATATATATAAAATGTAGATATATACGACCGACATCAAGCAATTAAAATTATTCATTTTTCCAAAAACACATCATTATTGACGGTAATTTTAAAGTTAAAGTTTCTTATAAACTTTTGAACAAATTGATTGAACATTTTTCAAAGAAATTCTACATGAGAATCACAAAAACGCTTTTTTAAATGACGCTTGATAAAGAATGTACAAGAAAAAAATTCAATGAGATTTCGTCTGCTAAACATTTCGAGTTTTCTCGGTAAGGCCAAACGTCTCTCATTTCTTGAAAAGAACATTAACATTTGTTGAATTTTTATTGTACAACAACTTGTTGATTAAATAAATAATCAAATCAATTGATTTATTTGAAAAAAACCCAAAAGCTTGCTTTTCCAGTGATAATTTATAGGGACTTGTTAACACTCGAACGACACAGCTACTTAAATATAGCAAAGCACGTCAGTATATTCAACAGTCGGCATAATAATAACAATAGTGTTGTGTTGTGCATGTACTATGCCTAAATAGTAGTCAGGGTTTGATACATAGTGCACTCGCCTCCGGCTCGTGCACTATGTATCAAACCCTGACTACTATTTAGGCATAGTACATGCACAACACAACACTATTATATAAATAGGATTCAATATGATACCATATGTTTTATTGTTAAACGTTATATGATACGATATAATATTGTATCATTTTTTTTTATATTTCATGATATGATATTGTAGCATGATATTGTTATGTATAGTATTGTATATTATGATACAATATTGTATAATATGTAATTGTGTTATTACCTAATTATTTGATCACATGTTACTATTACATATGCTATTGCAAGATATAATATTGCATCCTATGATATAATATTGTATATTATATGATATTGTATCATATGGTATTGTATAAAATGATATTGGTTTCTGTAATATAGAATTATATCAAATGAAATTGTATATATGATATTGTAATATTATAAAATATCGTATCATACGATATTGTATGATATGATATTAATTTATATCATATTATTTATCAAATATGATACAATATCATACAATACAATATCATACTATATTATAAAATATAATAATGACAATAATAACAAATTGCTTTCCATTCTCTTTCTAAATATTTGCAGTTTTTTAATAACATAAATTTCTGAATAAGGAATCTGTCAGCAATTATGATACTCAAACTAAAAAAGTTTTTGGAAAGGTTTGAATTTACAGGAAAAATGTATTGTTTTACAATAAGTATCAATAAGTTCTGAACTCTGTATAATTTATTATTGTTGTATTTACCAAAAAGTATGCTTCTTTTATCAAAAACAAAAGTGACATATTTTGTTAAGAACAGCTCTTCAATTCTATACCATATATCCTTAACCTTAGGGCATTCTGTAAATAAATGTTCTATTGTTTCAATGTTTAAATTACAAAAGCTACAAAGAGGAGAGTCCTTAAGCTTAATTTTATAGAGATAATTATTTGTAGGAACAATTCTATGTAGTATTTGATATTGCATCCACTGGAGTTAAGGTTCAAGAGTAACTTTAAATGGAAGTTCAAATATTTTTCACCAGTCAGATTCAATCATATCATATCCTTTTTCTCTTCAATTTACTACCGAGGTAACTTGCTCTTTCTTTTTTCTAGTAAGTAAATTATACATATCTTTACATCCTTTTTTTCTTTTGTAAAACACTTTTAGGGGCATTGGTATATATGGCTGAATTTTTTGTTTTACTTGTGTCATATTACATGTCCCTATATATTCAAAAATTGCGTTCCTCAGTCCTACATATTCTACATAATTTGTTTTTACCTTTGATTTAATAATTGTTTCATAAGTTATGAAATTACCATTTGCATCAAAAATGTCAAATAATACAAAATTGCATCAAAAATGTCAATAATACAAAATATACCATTATTTAAATATTGTTTTAGAAATACAGATGCCTTGTTTTATTTTTATTCTTGGTTTGGGCTCACAATTCTTTGTCATGTAAACAAGGCTCGTGTCCTGTTGTTGTTTACATACAGTACAGCTCACGGGTATCCCGACAAAAACACCGACCACCGTGTTTGAAAGTCCACGCTGAGCATGGAAGTGTCGGTACCTTTGATCTATTGTTCTCTGTTACGGACACAGAACGAGAAAAAACACGGTGCGACACGGTGCAACGCGATGCAACACGGACAATAACACGGTGTAACACGCGGTATTTACCTGTGAAAAAAGGAGGATTTAGGAATAAAACTTATAAAGAATAAAATATTTATTGATGTACGTAAGAGAATCAAAGAAAAAGACAAAGAAATAGAAATAAATAAAATTCTTATGCACGCAATTTTCAGACGCATGCGATTGACACGGTTGATTTTTGTTAATATTAAAAATCGATATCGCCCACATAAAGGTTTGATCAATTAAAACACTAACACTTTCTTTTCCGTTTTAAAATTCAAATAAAAGGTTCCATAAGTTTTTGTTTCAGTCAGTTTTTAAACGTAGTAGTAATCGTAGTTACTGTAGTTTGGCAGTTTCAATAGTGCATAGAACCATAACTGTGGTCTTTTCTCACGTATACTCTATTCAACGATAACAAATCTAACGGGTTGTTGATAACAAATGAACTTTCTCTAAATAATATAATTATACAGCTTTATATCTAATATATTTTGAAATTGTCTTTCTTTTATACATATGTGTGATGTACTTGTCCATGTAGTACCGCACGGTACATATTCATAGCGCTAAGAATCCGTGGATCGGTACTTGATAATTTTTTATTTCATCATTATAGAAACTTGAGTTTAGAAATTATTTGTGTTCCAAGAAACTACTCAGTATTGCAATAATTGCTGTTTGATTGTTTAATGATCGTCATATAAGAGAGAGAGAGGGAGAGAGAGAGAGAGAGAGAGAGAGAATACCAGTATTATTTAATATAATTACATTTTACTTTTAATTCAGTGTAATAAGTTAGATTTATAGTTTCCATTATATTGAACCCTTTTCCCTTAAATTGCGATAGAATATATGCAGTCAGGGTCCACGTGCTATCCCTGTCAATCAAATCAGCCCGCGAGATAGACCACGTGCTCCTTCCATGATATGGAAAAAATATCGTTCTATTGTTTTTTAAGTCCGCAAAATAGAAAAAATGTTTAACAATGAAGTATTCAGTGTTTGAAATGTTAAGTTTCTGCATTTTTATACTGCATGCATGAGGGTTGGAATATTAAGTTGTAAAATATCTCTCTCTCTCTCTCTCTCTCTCTCTCTCTCTCTCTCTCTCTCTCTCTCTCTCTCTCTCTCTGTGTACTTTTGTGCAATCATTTTAGAATTATAAGAGTTCTATTTGTATGAATTTAATTCATTTATTTTAGATCCATGGTTTTAATAACGATTTCAACACAATGACTAAAAGTTTGTAAAGTTCACGATGTAATAAGATTTTTCGTTAAAATTTCGACGCTATTTCACATCAGTAAAGTTGTGTTTATTCTAAATGCTTGCAAAAAGTTACCGGTATTATCTCATTCATCTTTTTAATCAATCAGGTTTTTTTTGGACATACATGTATGTGTACCCGGTAAATAATTTCTTATCGCAAGTTAATACTTTGTGAAATTCCCGCATTTATAGAGTTGCTGAATTGTTCCCCGGATCCACGCGCCGATAGTCTTACGTGTAGTTGTACAGACAATTTTTTTGTTTGTTAGAGATTAGGAAAAATCATTGAACTAACAAAGTAGAAGTAAGATATATTCAGACCATACACACGACGGGTTGTGATGAGTTACCAAACAGGTGTTCGCGGAAAGGTGTGAATAACGGCATCTCGAGTACACCTGTTCAGACGTCCAAATATACACACAGTTAGTTGTAAATTCCAATGACACCTAACAAGACAGACAATAACACCTGTTGTGTATAGAACCCAAGATGAAAGACAATGCTGTGTATCTGATCAGCTTCCGTACATCGCACGAGTGAGATTTTTTCATGTGAAATCACGAGGCCATTACGAACTATACGGAAATAAAGTTGAAAATTATTTTATGAAATGCGGGTATATTTTTAATACATGTACAATGCTTGAATATAATTTAACAAGAGTTTGTACATGCATTTATCTATAATCTATAATATAAAAGTGATTTTTTGTTTATTTATTGTTACATAAATAGCTGAAGTCCAAATTATTCGAGTCACCGGTAATATGGGGTTGTTATTTACTATAGAACATCAACAGCACATGTTTTTAGAAAAACGTGGTCTGAAATGTTTTCATTTCTCAATTTTAATTGGTTTAAAGTAAGGCAGTAAATTAATTAATAAATCAGAAAGTGTTTACAGATAACAGAAATAAGACGTTTAAGCTCCCGACATTTTAATAGGATCGTCAGATACAACATCACGTGTATTAAGAAAAAAAACAAGATGAATTAAATTGATTTGAATTTAAATATTTTTGGTGAATTTATTTCAATTTATTTAAGAACAAATGAATTAAAAGGTACCCATTTACGTCGAGTTTTCAGATCACAAAAAATTAACTTCACGTTGACAGCCTCGACAACTTTCTGGGTCCGTGCAACTTATATAAGTCGACATTTTTTTTTTTTAAATATGAAAAGGATGTATATGTTACAACCCTTGTTTAGCCATAATTTCTTTATTTCTAAACATACGCTATATCTATCAACGTCTCAGGTAACGATATCCACGGAGTAACACAGTGGCCACGGAGTTACACAGGCAGCCACGGTGCGACACGGTGCTTTTTCTTGAATTTTCCAATACACATACACGGTGTCACACCGTGTGCACGGTGCGACACAGACCGTTTTCCACCGTGTTTTTTACACGGTGGGTGTCGGGATACTCGTGAGCTGTACTGTAGGTTCAATATACCAGTAAAAAAAACCTTTTTTCAAGCTGATTTGTCTATTTTCTTATTCATTTTAAGCATAAATAAACGGCTCCTTACGTTTAACACATTCATTAGGTCTAAAATTAGAATTTTCACTTCAACATTCAAAATGTAAACAAAAGCTTTGTTTACATAGCAAAGATTTGCAAGCTCTGTAACTTGCTTATAGCTCAACGAATGACACTCACATTTTTGTTGCCTATTGAAAATGCCTTACTGGAGCATTGTGAACATTAAAATTGGAAAAATAATTTTTGACTAAAAAAACCCTGTAAGACCTATATCCCGATGCAATACGTCAATGTCTTGTTATAACGGAAGGATTTTTTTTTCTAAGATATACCCCTTCTTTCACTTTAAGTTTATTTGAATATGAATTATAATTTCTGTTACTTTCTGTAAACTGCAGCAGTAAAAATTACAATACTGTAAAGACTATTTCACAAATAATAATAAAATATACTGAAAAACTTTAATCTACAAGGGGGTCATTATTCTATACAGGGGTCACTTTTCTTTATGTGGAGTGTGCTCATTTTTATGAAAATGACACTTATTCTTCAGGCAAAGGGTCATTTTTCTACGTAGAATAATGACTGGGGGTCATTTTTCTGCGTAGTATTTTGTTAAGAATACGAGATCGTGTAATATTTTAATTAGCGAATATCTCATGTATTTTGGATAAAATGCTTATAATTGCACTTCCTATTACTTTGCCTCATTTCACCGAATTATCTTGCCCTTAACCTATTTAAAACACCCACTTCGGTTAAATCGCGATAAGCAGATAAAATCAAACGAATATCAAGTATTCTAAAATCTTATAATCGCATGATTGTACTTGATTACGACGAAAATATCTTTATTTTGTTTAGTGTTACCTAGAAAAAATAGTGACTGATAAGAATTTCTCTTATTTGTCAATTTTGTATCATGAAAAAACGACAATAACAAACTGTCAACCATCTCAAAAATCCATGAAACGAAATACAAATTCAAAGCAAGGCAAAACGGACCTCTAAAAAGATAGATGTAGGTGCAAATGCCTAGGAGGGGTTGGCATCCTCTGCTGACCGATCACACCCGCCGTGCGCCAAAAGTCATATCGGTAAAAAAGGTCATAAATGGGAAAAATGTCGTAAAAAAATATCATGAATGGTAAAAACGGGGGGAAATCCGTGGACAATTCGGTATTCAATCAATAGTCCAGAGCAGAGCAATCACGGACCCATTGAAAACCTTAGAGGCAGGATCAGGTGCCTAGGAGGAGTGAGCTTCCTCTGCTGACCGGTCACACCCGCCGTGTGCTCTTTGTCGTAATCGTGAAAAACCGGAAAAGTGCGTAGACAATTGGGTAATTAATTATGGTCTAACAATTAGTTAAAAAAAATTCAGGCAGCATGCGACCAAGTGGAAGATGGTATTTGCTAACAAGGTTGTTTTATCGACCGTAGAACTTAGGAAAAGATGACTTCAAAAGAGACTGTTGATAGTCCTGTTTTATCAACTTGTTTGTCAGTAGCTTGCTAAGCCTTAGAAACTGTTCATGCGAAACGCATGAATTAACTGAGAGACAAAAACACCATATGCAGGTGATGAAGGTATATATTGCTACATAAGTAAGGAAAATTGACTTTACAAAAGTGAGGTCATCGCGTTTATCATAAAGTTTTTTGTTAGGTTTCCATCAATGTCCATTTCCAATAAAATATCCAAATATGAAACAGATGTCGCAGACTCAGTGGTATCGTTTAGTTCCCTGGGATATATCGAGTCGCATATGTATGGAAATAACAATTGTTAATTGATAATACGTCGTCGATATACCTGAATGTTGAGTTAAAGGCCACAAGTGATTTCTTTTTTCACGTACAAGTTTTTGAATAAATTCTGCTTCATAAGAATGCAAAAACAGGTCTCCTAACAAAGGGGCACAATTACGTCATTTATACGTCATTTACGTAGACTATCAATATAATTTGGTTCTTTCCAAAATACATCGAAACTAATTTATCATTTCAACGAATGCTGACGTTTTTTCAAACTTATTGTTAGGACACTATTAATCACCGAATTGTCTACAGATGTTTTATCTGATTACGACAAAGAACATATGGCGGGTATGTCAGGTCATTTTATTTCTAATCAATAATTTTCAGGTTTAAAACAAAATGATGTATCATTTTCCCTAAATTTCCAGGGGTAACGTTTGTCTACAAAATTCTCAATTGCTAATTTGTTTTTTTTCATGTTCTGTTAATTAAGTCTAATTTAAATTAAGTCTAATGTGCCCCTCGATTAAATGAGCGATCGCGAATTACTTTATTCTTTGGCTTTATTTCGAAAACTAGGAAACAATGACGTGTATGCACAATTTCATCATTTAACGTATCAAAGTAAAAAATACTATATCTCGGCTAAAAACATTGAATGGTTTTAATTTTCTTTAAGACAGTACGAAAAAAGTTTTAACCTTGCATCCACAAATGAAACGTAAAAGATGAAAAAAGTCTTGTGCACCACTCGCATTGTACTCGGTCTCCTTAAATTTCCAAGTTTTTCAATCAGTACCTTTGCTTTTAAAGCCTTTTTTTGATAAGACACTGTCCATTAGGTTAGTCTGACATGTAAACTCCCGTAGCTAGCATCTGTTTTAACTCGATGACCAGGTAGTGTCATTTCTCTGAAAACGCCAAAATGAGTAGTTAACTTTGTAATGGATCTACGCGCAGGACTAATGAGTCATACGTCATAAGGTTTCGGTGATCCTCAAACTATGGTCAAACAGATCTTAGTGAAACAGACCTCAACACCAAAGAGATAAAATTAGAGTCTGCTTTTAGCGTCAATGTGTCAACATTTGGAAAGTCACTCAAAAGTACTCAATACCGTTTTTTGGCGGATGAGGGTAGTCCTGGACAACACCAGACGGCGTTCCCTTGCAATTCCCTTGTTTTTGGAACTGTTGAGGTTTTCTATTTTAAGAGATTAGCCCTTGATAGCTACATGTTTGCATGATTACGAAACTTGTTCAGGGATGATGTTAAAGTTCATTGTTGTATACTTATAAGTAAGTTGTTAAAATATCAACAATTTTTAATTAATTTATCAAGTTATTTACATGCTATAGTGTGTTGGTTACTTCGCAACTTTTGTAGATATGATCATTTTATACCTTCTGTAAGATATGCATCGAATGTCTTCACAAGAATTCGAGTGAGCCTTTCTAAAACGTATAAATTTACGAGAATAAATCGACAAACCAAAAATCTTAGAAGGCATATAAATAAACTTCCCTGGATTGTAATAAGTTATACTAAAATTGGTTTGATTATGTTTTATTTCAAATGCATATTGACATAATAATGGTATATATACAATTTTTTGATATGCATGTACATAGATATTTAGTTTGATATAAGCTATTTAGGTTATCATTTTTAAACTTAAAATATTGATACACATTACAACATAGATATTCAATTTCATTATCTGGTACTTTTAGAATTGTGCTATCAATCCTTTTCCCGACTGTTTATTGTTTTTTTTTCTTCAATTTAACGGATAATGAAATTGAATATCTGACTAAATATGAGGTAAAATCTAGTAATTTTTATGGTTTGCCTAAAATCCATAAATGTAAAAATATCCAAGAAAACGTCAAAAAATGTAATTCTACCTATGCCTCACTTGTAATGGGGTACCTAGAAGAAAAACTTATTAGTATATTGCCGGATATATTTGATGCCGATTTTACGCTATAGATTAAAGAGAATTGGAAAAGATACCTTGATGACTGTTTCATCTTTTGGACAAAACGGAAGAGGATCTTTTAAAATTTCATTCGACTATAACTGAACTGCAGGCCTCGATAAAATTCACTATAGATGTCCATCGTGAGAAACTCCCATTCTTAGATATTCTTATTATCAAGGACGGCGAGAATATTATTACCGATTTATTTAGCAAAGAGATGTACAGATTCCCATCAATACTTGGATTTTCATTCATGTCATCCGTCTCACACAAAAAGGAATATTCCAAACAACATGGCACGGCGTGTAAGTACTATTGTGACTCACCCTTCTCTTTGCCTACAAATGCTTCAAGAATTAAAACATAACCTTAGACGACAGAATTACCCCGTGGAATTTATTAATGACGGAATTAATCGGGCTATGGATATTCCTTTAGCACAACTTAGAAGGACCCGCCTTAAGGAGGAGAAACAAGATGAGAAAATTCCGTTTGTAAGTACACATAATCCATGTAACCATAATATTTTTAAATCAGCAAAACGTTTTTTTTCCAATATTAGAATAATCAGAAAATTTGAAAAAAACATCTATCATAAACAGTAGAAGACAAGCGCCGAATCTGAGGAAATTTCTCCCCAAAGCAAGGATCTCGTCCAGCAATACTATTTCCATCAAAAAGTGCGGCGACCCCCGATGTGGAACATGTGACCTTATACAGGAGGGAGAAGGAATAATATTAAAAAGTGGCCAAATTTTAAAACCTAATGCCCCAATGAACTGCAAATCGCCTAAATTGATATACTGTGCAACTTGTCCAACATGTGGGAAAATTATATTGGCCAGACTAACCAGCTCAACGCCCGAGTGAGAGTCCACAAACAACAAATAAAGGAGGAAACAGTGAAAAACATGTTCGGAACATTTTGCGAAGTGTGGAAAGGGAAAATTTAAAATATTTCCGTTTTACAAAATGTGGACTTCAAATGAAATCGTCCGAACTACAAATGAGGACTATTTCATTAAAATATTCAACCCGAAACTTAATCAAAAATAGATTTATCATATATATGTACCGTATTTTATTATATGTCTATGCATTGCTTACATTTTATGCCTAACTGCATTGATAAAGTTCACGCCATCGCTACATTGATGTACATTGTGACGTCATAATAAACTTGAAAAACACGACGTCATTGACAACGTTTCAAACAACGTTTTTGATTTTGTATTTTTTGCTCTACCAAGGCTCAATCTATCTATCTATCTATCTATCTATCTATCTATCTATCTATCTATCTATCTATCTATCTATGACAATAAGATACAAATAATGAAAAATATTACACGCTACATATAGACACTCACAGACGCTCACATTTTCAAAGTAAAAAAAACCAGTATGGGGCTTATTGAGAAAACATTACAACTCGTATCACCAATAGACACATATTTAGAATACCTATCAATTACTTATCAATTAAGACAGTTTGTCAATAAACTAAAATATGTCTCCGTCATAGTAACTGCTTACACCATTGGTATTTCAAAACGTGTGGTATATGATGTCTGTTAACTATTATTGAATTTTATCTGATAAATATTTGAAATTAAAAACGTATTTCATTTCCCATAAACCAGCCCAAAATAGCAAAAATTAGAGTAAGGGGATATACAAGCTTTAGTGGATCCAATTATAATTTTTTTTTCATATATTAATATAATATTAATAATATTAATATTTAATTTGATATATTAAATTAAATATATAACATCCAGCATTTTATCATATGTGAAGTGTTGATTCCCGCGCGTGCGTGGGATATAATTTATTGTTTTCCCTTGGACTGAAATGTCATATTTTCATTGGTTTAACCATAGCATGTGATTGCCTCATATATCTCTATATTCGTTCTGTGAGAAATAATATTAGGCAATATGGCCGTCATTGGTCGACTCTTCGCTTACTCACTTTTACTCATTTTACATTTCATAGTATTTTATACATAAACTGCGTGCCGTAAGTTCTTGAAGTATTTGGAGTAGTTGCCCTTTGAAATTCTTTGAAATTAATTAGAGTAGTTGCCCTTAGAATATTGACGTCACATTGTTTTGTCTGGAGCAGAACAAAATGGCAGCGTCGAAATTAGCTCAAATTTCTGCAGAGGAAGGGGAGAAAACATTTAAAATTGAATAGCAACAAATCATTGTTAGTAAACATGGGTGAAGGAAAGATTTTGAAAGAGTATTTGAAAGGTGAGATTAAAAATTTTGAAGAGTTTAAATGAGTTAAATTGGACGAGATGTTAGGCATCTTGTACAATACTTTGCGTAGATCATCGCTATTTGTGAAAAAATATGTCGCTTGATAGTCCTAGAGAAAACAAAACACTTATTAGGTTAGTTACTGACTCACTACGGAAATATATTGGGTTGATCAATCTCATAGAAGGCTCTGCTTCGCCTCGCCATCTATGAAATTGATTAACCCAATATATTTCCGTAGTGAGTCAGTAACTAACCTAATAAGTAATAGTATATCAAATAATAAAGCACACTATGATGATAATAAAAAAGAATCCATTAAAACTGCAATAACAAATAGACAAACATAGGTTAAATAATGAAAATATATTATGATGATGACAATGAAACCATTGCAACTCATATTACAAATAGACACGCATAAATAGAATACAAATACATATATAGTTATTTAATTTAGCAATTGTCCATTTAGCTTCAAAATAGATTAGATTTTAAAATTAACAGATCTCTGAAATGTAGTGCAGTGCCTCATTAAGTTATTGAGAAGTCAGAGCATTCGTGTTGTATGGATTAAATGATATGACATTGTAATGTTAAAAAAAATATTTATTTGATACCTTTTATGATTTGCTCAGGAAAGTCATGTAATATATAAGATAAGATAACTTGACTACGTTACCACACGACGCGCGTTAAAAACTATACATCACTTCACTTGACCTTATAATTTCAAAATAATTTGTTAAAAAATGTTTCTTTCTTTTTTAGGATAACCTCAGTGATTAAAAAATATGATTTTTAAGGTATACGTTTTCTCAGAATGAAAAAAAATTCCACTGATGATAATGAAAAACCATCTTTGGTGTGTTAAAGACCTATTATGAGAGTGCTATTTTGCACTTTCCAAAAAGTAGGTCAATGACCTACTTTTTGAGATAATGGCCATTGAATATTTTACAAAAATTGAAGAAAAGTCCCTAAAACTTTTACAGTATGATTGAAGTTTTCTTAATTGTGAAAAAATACAAATTGCTTAATTCTTTTAAAAATGAAATACACTTTATGAATGGCAGTGACACTAAACAGACACAAAGCATCAAGTTTTCATTCACAATTTTTTATGAATTTTCCAGTCCGAATTTCCTCTATCAGTTTTCATATTCCTACCCTTTTTTGATTTAATTTTACAAAAAACTGAATGATGATAATACTAAAACATTTATAGCATTAAACTAGGTATTTTGACTTTACTCAGCAGGCATAAAAGTTATATGAGGTCAATGATTAAAATTTTGAGGTATGATCTCTTTTTCGTTTTTAAGCATTTTTCAATATTTTTGTAGTGTGTGCCATTCAAATATCTAACCGAAAAAGTGAGTTAAAACCAACAAAAAATATGCAAAATTATGCTGACTAACAAAAAAAATCTTAACTTTGAATATTACATTACCACCTAAAATATTTCAGTGAAAAACAAAATCTGAAAATTTTAGTCCGATTTTCCTCGGCTTTGCTAAAAGTCCAACTTTGTTTGAACCTAATTCCGTAATATAGTAAACATATTGAATGGTTTGTCAATAATAGTTCATTTCATGAATACTTTTAGTGTTTAAAACAAATTTTACTCATGCCATTGAACTTTATAACAATCCGAATTTGAGAACTCCAACCCTGAGTAAACAACGTCCTTAAGGATTTTTTTTGGTTAATAAAGAATGGCATATAATATACAAGTCTAGTTAACGAAATATATAGAAATAAAAGATAAGGATTTCTTAAAACTTCAGTTGGTTCTTCGTATGTGTTAAAAGCAAAAAGTATCAAGCACGGTTTGAAGATCGCTGTAAAGTATTGAATTAATGAAAACCAATTCCGAATGAATTATTTATCGTTTCCATGTCGTTTTGTTTATAATACAAGTCCTGCAGAACGGTTTACTTTGGTACATATCAGATATTTGAACACCAAACGATTTTGTACAATGTTATTTTTTATTTGTTCTACCCCAGATTATATTGCATTTAAAAGCAAACCATTGATAATTGGCATGCATCACTTATTGGATTCCATAGTTAAATATTTTGTTTTACTAGCATCATTACTTACCTAACAAAGGTGCATTTTCATTAACGTTATTTTTATGTAATGGACCATCAGATTTTTGGGTCTTAAAATTTGTACGTGCCTTTTCTATTTCAGTTTCATTTTCTTTTGTTAAAGAGTTATCTTTGCTTGATTTCAAAACCAATGTTATAGCGTAGGGGCCAATGATAATCAACAGAAATTCTAAGATGTCTTTGAAACCCGACCCAGTTAAAGAACTTTGGTTGGTGATAAAAGTCTCAATAGTGATGAACAAATACATGAAAATAACTATCATTTTCATATACAAAAAATGCATGCTACTTCTTACAAACAGAAGTCGTTCATAAATGTAATCGAACATTTCCTCTTCAATAGCCTCTACCACTATGGGTAACCTTGCTTCATTATCATTTTGAGTGTTATCTAGGGGCTTTTCCTCACAGGTAAAAATGTGTTTAAGAATGTCAGAATTCATATTAACAATTTCATGAAAGTATTTTATAAAATACATCACTGTAGTTACAATCACCATAGTGTATCGCAATATATGCACTCTAATTGGGAGCGCTACAAAAACAAAGTACGTAAACGACCGGAATAAAAAAGTAAACGTTGAAATTATTGGACGTAAACAAAAAACGTACAATATTAAGAAACCAATGAAGCGGAACAAATTAATACAGTTTAGACACATATTATCTTTACAGCATTCACTTTTGTCTCCAGAACAACTGAAAGAGAATATTGGGAAAAAACAATACATTAGAGCAGGTACGAAATTAATTGAATTTTTACAACACATACAACAGTTACAGTTACAATTTCCTTCGTCATCTACGCAACAGCTCGCATCAAGTGTTTTGCAAAATTGAAAGTATCGAAAGGTAAACCTATCTCTAATTTTCTTATTACTAATGATCAAGCTTTTGTCTTCACCCTTCTGTTTAAAACATAACATTAAATCATCTTTTAAATGCGTTTCATAAAGTATATGTCCAAGACAAACATAGAACATTGGACAGAGCGTCGCATATATACTATCTAAAGCTAGTGCCCAATCTTCCGAATATTCGGCGATCCAACTGAACATCGGTTCACTAGTTCTGACTACAGTATGATAATTATTATACATTTTTTTGAGATTGAATCTGACTATTGTCCTATACAGTCCAAATGGTAATAAAACAAACAACCACATAATAATTGTAAGTCTTTTAAAAGGATTTGACCATACTTTACATATCCATGTACATTTACGACGACCAAGGCGTGTCTCTGAGTCCGTCTCCGTACAACAGCACGGGGCATATAATAATTTGACCATGAATCGCTTTATGCCGTATGGTCTATCGGACTTTGAATAATGCTTAAGACGTGTGTTGGAACCTTTTGTATCAGTCTTGGGTCTTAATTGAGCAGTGTTGGGAGGATCTGTATTACTTCTTTGGACAGATTGATCATCATTTATATTAGCTTTTGAAGTAGATGCTGCATCTGTTGAATCTTCAGGATCATCATTTAAATCTAAAAGCACAAATATCCATACAAACTGTAGGGAGAGAATATAACAAAAGATAGGTGCCACTAGGGGTAAATGATCTTTTTCAATTTCTATTGAAATGAAACTGCCATTTCGAGACACCGCAGAACAATTTAAATCGTATCCCACCCATATTGTTGTCAACCCATATAAAGCTTCACGTCCATGTACAGGTTTGAAAAACACTCTGTTACAAAGATAATAAGTTGTGCTATTATCAAAAAGTGCATTCCATAATAATGAGCGAACAGATTCATTTTTGTATAAAAGTTGTTTTTCGGTACAGTTTAAAGAATCATAAACTAAACGTATATTTAACGTTGTTTCTTCGTGGTCGTAAACAAGCATATTGTAGGTCAGAAGATCGAAGTCAACTGGCAATTGTACCATGAATTTCTCCTCTTTTCGAACGTATTGCCAATGCGTTAACTGGTCAAGTTTTTCTTCAAAATCGTCATCGATTTCCGGATCTTTAAATCCGTTTATTGTTATGTTTACATAAAACAAATAATATCCTCTCTTTTGTTGAAGCTGGTTTCTTGCTCTAAGCAAACTGTCGGTGTCAAAAGAAATCGCACATGACGTATGATTTGCCTGTGGTACGTACAATGCTTTATACGGATGAATTTGTTTTCTAGTTGCTTTTTTCCTCAATTTCCTTCTATCAGACTTCAAAAGGAAAGAATTTTGCTTCGCCCCAACGTGCTGTCTACTTTTCGTATGTCCGATGACGGGCATGAATTTGGATTTTAATTGTTGTTCAGAATGTCTACGAAAAACTGTCATAACAGAATTGTTGTTATATTTTGGCGAATGCTTTGTTTTTTCATCTAAATCAAAGTGAATATGTTTTAAATGCGCCAAAATGATAGAATCGTTTTGATTTTTTATTCTATAATCAGTTATTTCCTTTGCGGCCTCCGATTTATCGTGACTTTTAGTATATGCTTCGTCCCTTTTTCGTTTGTTTGATGATAAAGCCATCGTGTTGGTGAATGTCACTGAATAGAAGTAGGTAATGAGCATGATTATGGCTATTTGTAGGGAAATGATGAACAAATACCACCGCATTTGATCCATTGCTGTAAAAAAAATAGTCGGCTGCAAAGATTGATTTTACTTTACAAATGCATATGTACAGAAGTCACAGGCCTAGTAACATTGTCTATTTTATGCCATATATCGGAGATATAATTGCAAAAAAAAAAAACAAAGAAAAAAAACATGTATGTGTGTGTGTGTGTGTGTGGGTGTGTGTGTGTGTGTGTGTGTCTGTATGTATGTATTCATAAGACTGGGAATGTGGGCATTTCCTATCAAAATATATCTCGTGCAAGATAATAAAGTAGTCCCGAAAATTATAAATGTTGTAGAAGACATCTTTCTGTTGATGTGTTTCAAAGCCAAAAAAAAAAAAACATTGACAAATTATTTTCCACTGCCATGTCCTGTCCCCGCTTAAAAGTGTCGGATCTAATATGTTATATATCATTATAATCAAAACCTACTATGGCAGTCAATATAATATATTATATAAAGCAGGACAGCCAGAATTTTCTTCAAGGCACAAAAATAAATTACATAGAATAAAAACAAGGAAAGCAAATTCTAGCACTACAATCAACAATAAATTACTATAAAAGAATTATACAATTTTCACAGTGTTGTATTTCAGTGTTTTGGATGTCGTTTGCCATGTGACCGATCGCTCTTGAATGTAATCCAAAATATAAACTGTTTTTCTGGTTTTTATTCTATGTAATTTATTTTTTATGTTGGCTATGGCATTTCAATTATATTAAGACATCTTAAAATAGCAGATATTAGAATTAATCGTATTTAATTTCACAGTGTCATAATAGTTAATAATAATTGTTGTGCAGTGTGATCAAATCAAACGACATAAAAATTATATATTAGTATATGCTTTGCAAATAAAACAAAAATAATTCTTTGTTCATGTATCATGCATATAAGGGTAAAGTTTATATATACACTTACTTGCATCAACCTGTTTGAGTGATCCGAATGCAATAACAAAAACCGTTTTGTATCTTGCCTTATAAACATTTTGGATTATTAGTCAAACGGTTGTTTGAGTGCCATTGCCAGTTCCGCTTAATCTTATAGATTACATTATCAGAAATAAGGTCGAGCAGGATATAATCGACTAAGCAAGATGATAATGCGGTCATGAGAATCTCGATTTACTATGAAGGTTGCAACACTGTTATGTTTATATTTCTCAATACACTCAACAATAAGTATTTTAAAAATATTATGCAATCCCAAGGAAATGTTATTTTGATATTAATAATTTTCTCATCTATAAATGTACTGTCATTCACATCGACAATCTAAAGCAATCAAAAGGCTCTGGGCGAAATTCAACCAAACTGGACGTGCTCGTGATATTCAACAAAGGTCAAGGTCTAAACCAAAGGTTCAAATAAAAGCTACTTCTAAAAAAGAAAGAGGAATCAGTTAACCCCATAGCAGGAAAATAATGTTTTTATCATGCATATATATAGTAAAAGCTTTATACTGGGTGAACACTTATTCTAATATCTGAATATCTCAATGTTCAAACAATGCTATCATTTTAAAGTATGACAAAAATTAAATCCCAAGATTTCTATATTTGAAAAGCCGTTTTGACTAGCAAGGTTGAAAATGCGACTGACGGAGAAAGCCAAGTGAACACTGATATTGCATTGTTAGCGACATTATTAAGGTATGTGGCAATGCACTTTGAAAAAATTATGCACATTGAATTTTTTTTTCCAAAGTGCGTTAAATTTGGGACCAAACCAACTAACTTGAGCTTTGAGAACCAATTTTTTTTTTCAAAGTGCGTAGGAAGGTACATCAACATTTTATTTATTATCGAGACACTTCACGTACTTTGGAAAAATATGAATTTTATAAATAATCCAATTCTTAAATTGAATTTTTAAACTGTTGCATGATTGTGTGATGATTAATTTTCTTAACACTTGTCTAGTGTTTTTCATTTTACTTGTAGCAACAAAGCTCTCAGTGTTAAATATTTCCAGTTAAACGGTTAATTTATCTTAAAAACGTTATAATAACATGTCGTATCAGTTTATATGAAGGTGTATGGAATTACTAAGTGCACAGAAACTTCAGCATTTTCCTATATATGAAATGTGAACTACTTCATATGTGTTCCTTTTTTAATTCATTTATTCGTGTATTCATTTTATAAATCACTTAATTTTTTCGTCTTTAGCTTACTTGTCTCCAAAAGAGTTACAATTCTTGGGTATAATTATGTACTTCTTAGACATGTCTACTATGTGCCCGAAAAGTTCCGCTTTTTCCAATAGCCTACATGATGCATGACTATTTCAGTCGTAATACTGTTCTTATTTGTTTATTTTTTGTATAAATCATTATTAATAAGCTTTTTGTGAACCATTTCAATTTTTTCTCTTATTTATTCTGAATGAGTTCTACAATTCCGGTTTATTGTTTTTTATATATATATGTGTGTGTGTGTGTGTGTGCGTGTGTCGTCAATGCATTTTCTGGACCTCGGAATCAGGCTACGATCTGACCTGATTTTTTATCTTTCTCGGCGAATGATCCAAAGCATGTGATTCAGATCATTTACAAACACAAAGTATGCCGGGTACGACAAAGATAAGCAGTTTAAATGTTAACTATGTCATCGCTTATGGTGGTGACAGATATGAATTCCAAAAAATCATTCGTGTATATACCTTATTTGTACTTTATCTTTGCAAGCAAATTGCATTCTAATTGAAATAATACAAAGCAGAAATTAATCAATCACAAACTACAATGTACGAAGCCAATTTGGCTCAATTCTGTACAGGGAAACAAAATATTTATCTCACTATTACGAGCTAGAATCTAGTAATATCGAGTTAGTATCTCGTTATACTAGTTAGTATCTCGTTATTATAATAACGAGTTTGCGTCTAGTAAATATAAAAATATCTCTTAAAGTGACTAGTAATTGAACATATTCAGAACATGAAAATATGTGTGCAGCATAAACTTTTAAAATCAGATGAGTATATCAAAATTTAACACCAGCATATACTTTAAGTGTTGTCTGTTTAAAGGTTCATACACGATATCTGACACTTTCGTCTGGAACGTGCGACAACAGGGATTTGATATCTGTATCATGGAAGGATATTTGAGTTACTGTTATCGATTCATAAATGTACCTTTCCCTTTGTACAAGAAGGGGTAGGTACTGATATTTAAAAATCAAACACATAAATGCCCTCTTTTAAACTTTATCTACGGCAAGATAAAATAAAAGGCCAAAAGTACCCTGTTTCTGGGCCCCTCGATGACAGCCAACTTAAGGTGGTATGGGACATCTGTCAATACTAATGTGGAGTAAAGTACGGTATAATTAAAATAATTTCAAAGTTTAAAACTTGCACATTTTACTGTGTTGAAGGAACCGTTTAAGCAAGATTGGTTCAAAGGGAAATGAAATTATAATGCTCAGAGCAGTGTTAAACAGCTCCGGAAAAGTGGATTGGCGTCGGAAGCAAGTTGAAAGTGAAGGGGGGGGGGGGGGGGGGGGGGTAAACTTACCAGGATTAAGTCTATGCCATAACCATAATGGTTACGTCCAACTTTGCAAATAAGGCGGGTAGCTAAGTCCCCTTAGTCCCCCCTCCCCCTTGGTTTCGAAGCCTATGAAGTTATGACAGACGGACGGACGACCACAATGATCACTCGCAAAGCAGGTTCCTATCACTTACTTAAATAAATGATAAAACGACACCTGTAAGTGTGTGCATGCGGGCGTACAACTACAACACTAAAACTAAATAAAACTAAAACAAAACTCCCAACATATCATACAGTTTTTCGCCTCACATATGCAAAAACACTAACAGTAATCGCTCATCAAAAATGGGTTTAATAATAGTTCAATCCTTTTACAGCAATTTCTCCTTGACTATTTTTCATTAAATGCAGAAAACAAAATTATATCTGTTAAACATTAAATTTCACTAATGATGCCATCTTGACTTGTAGTGTATTTTGTTTACAAATCACAGTCGTTCTTTATATCACAATAAACTACCAGGTACATAATTGTACTTTCAAACTAAACTATACCTTACAATAAATCTTTGTCAACATTTGGTAATGAAGGATTAAAATGACAGATTATTTCTCAACAATACAGTATGATATACATGTGTACATAATAAGAAGATTTAAAGCTTTCAATTTCCCACTTTTTCAAACGTGGTGAAATTTCAAAGAAGGAAATAAAAACCACAAACACGTGCAAGTATAAGTTTTTCTCTTGCAACTGCCATGGAAAACTTCTTGTAATATCAAAACAATTTAAACTAAATAGCTATAATAATGATTACAATATTTTCTTTGGGGTATCATTAGGAATATGGAGTTCAAAACAACTTTAATTTCAGTTATGCCCCATTTTAAATTTAATTTAAAAAACTAAATTGCTCCTTTCATTTCATTATTCAGATTTTGTTGTTGTTGTTATTTAAAAACAAAAACAGTAATAATTTATCTGACTGTGCAGGTGCATATGCAAAAATATACAAACAATTGCATATAGTTTTTTTTTTAAACAGTATCAACGCCCCAATACTGAAATAAAAAACTCATTCTATTGTTAATGTTACCTACAGATATATATAAATGGAATGACTATCTATTGAGCTACACTACAGAAAATCTTCACAAAAAAAACAAAACAGTCCCCTGAATATTCAAGTCAAACAATAACAATACAAACTAGGAAACAATCTGGGTGCAAACACTACTTCATGAGGAACAATAAATTACAATGTTACAGTAGCAGTTACCTTGTAAAGACTGGATGATGAAAAATTTTGTGAATTATGGAAACATGATTTTAAAAATTGTAAGTTAACTTATAATTAATAAATCCTGGCTGTACTATGTATTTTACAGAATGTATACACTTGAAGTATAATGAATTAGATTAGAGTTCATTTTCTTCTTATTTTACCATTATGATAATCTTTTGTTCATAAATAAAAGATATTACCAGTATTAAATGTAGATAAATCCACATGAATTTAATTTAATGTTTTTAATAACTTCAATTGAAAATCTTTAATCTCATAAATAGCAACATGATACTTTGTACAAGACTTAATTTCATGCTGCAGATATATCCTTGAAAATCAATGCAAACATCATTGTTCATACATGTAATTTTTGTATATAATCCTAACGAATAGACAAAGGGATATGTGACCTTATCGCACCAAACCATCAATGCTTAAAGTGCCCACAGAATTGAATCCAACACATAAAAAATAGCATTTGCTTTGAAAAAAAAACCCATAATAAGACACTGTGGGTATCATGAACATAAATTTCTCTAGTGCATTCTTAACAACCTCAAAAACTAATCGCCAGAGAGAGGGAAAAGTTGATTTGAACATAACAATATCTTTTGAAAAGAGGCTTATCACAAACATTCCTGACTAACAAAATTCAATCCCAGCTTATACTATAATAAAGTCCAACAAATTTTAACAAATTTTAAAAAATTACAAAGCAATTAAAGCAAAAATGTCTGATAATTTATCAAATTAACACCTGATATTATAGAAATAAAGATATTCCATCTTAAAATTATTTGTTGTTGTATGAAGTCAACTACAGTCAACTACTGATCAACAGTATCAACAGTAGCACCAGAAGAAGATGTTGAAATTTCATTCCTGTGTCGTGTCTGCCCTATTTCACGTCTTGGCCATGCGTCGTGGACCTCGACCCGCCGGCCCCTTGGGTTTGTCGAATTTCTTTGTGGCAACATTCTTTTTTGGGTGAATCTCATCATAAACATTCTCTTCAGACAGCTCTTTTGGATCATCTACCTCCAGCTAAGATTTAAGAAAAAATATGTGGGACTTAGCTGACAGTCTTAAATAAAATTGTTCATCTACTTTCCTTCATTAGCGATAAAAAAGTTTGATGCTGTTATAATTTTACTGATGCGGTGAGTCTGAGAAACAAAACATTTATTTTTTTGGCCAAAGTTAGTAGAACCTCTCACATGAATACACTGCATGTATACAGTCATGTACATGTACCTGCAGTTACTTCCTGTTCTAATTTTTCACCTGTAACAACTTCCTGATTGTTTGACACAGCATTGTTTTACTACCAGTATGTGAATATATTAAATTTTTTTCTAGCTTTTCTAGGCGTTGGGATTGGAATCAAAATACTTTATTTCTGTACGTGAGAAAAACATAATGTGTTCATGTCTGACTTCCCCAATCCTGAATTACTAAAAGTTCCTCTTTCCTGCTTCATGGATTAAATTTATAAAGCATGTCTTTTATTTTCTATCTCTAGTTAAACCTTTATAACAAGTATTAACGGTTTTTCTTTTCTCCTTTGAATGTTAACATTGGTTTGATTTTAATTTAATAACTTGAAACACACATTCAAACATGACTCCATTCTAGAATAACATACACAACTGGAGAATAACAATTATATCAAATAAAGCATTAACAGTCTATAAAAGACTGTGACCCACCTTCTTAGTGATCTCTATGCCGAGGCTCTCTATTTTGGAGATCAGTGGTGACTTACAGCTGGAGTACAACATTCTCTCCTTGATAGAACACTTGTAACCAGGCATGGAGTAGATAAACACTGTAATCACAACACATATAATGTATAACAAGGGAGACTATCTGTCAGTCACTCTAGGAAGTCAACAAACTCACCATCAATTTTTTCTCACTTCAAATGTGAAGTCATTATTTTTTCTAACATTGTGTCATTTAAATATTAAAAAAAAATTCTATTTAAAAAATTTTCTTCAAAGTTTTCATTGTACAAGAATAAAATTCTAGTTGTTGCTGCAGAGTAGAAATTATCACATTTTCCATCATTGCTCTTACAGGAAATTTGATTTTGGAGTAAAAATCTCTCTTAAAATTTACTTATCGGATATGAATTGCACATAATTATGTACATGTGCAGCATACACTTAATTAATAACCAAATACTCACCTATACTTTCAGTGTAGTCCCCTTCGTGCGTATGTTTATAGGTAAATACATGATATCTGGCACTTTCATCTGGAACACGTGATGCAAGGGATGTGATATCTGTGTTGTCTGCCATTTCAAGGTTGATCTTCTCAGCTGGGATGTCCAGACTCTAGGATACAGTAAATGTAAATTTAGTTTCTAAATGCAATAATCTGTCCGATGAAGTCAGAAGATTTTTAATCATCTGATATAGATACATGTATGTAAAATTTTTAAAACTTTCAGTTTAAGATATTTAATATCATTTTCAAATATGATTTTTTAAGATAACAAATTTTCTGAATCCATGGGTTTGATGTGAAAACTTTATGTATGAATATAACTTGAACATTTTGAATACATCATATAAACTGTATTAATTATTTAAAAGTTTCTGTAACTCTGGTTAGTTGGTTGAGACATTTAATTTTATAATAATATTACAAGTATATGCTAAACTTTAAATGTTAGGAAATATACAATTAAAAAAAATAATATTCATGGTTATCTGGCATCCTTGTACTGTATCTTTTATCAGATGATAGAACCAATTATGAGTTCATTTAAAAACAACTTTCTCAGGTGTACCGTAACACAAGTAGAGTTTTAAAACAATGAATTACTCCTTATGATCAGCCATGTGTGAACAAAAGCTCCATGGGGCAAATACGGGCACTTACCAGTTGTACGTAAGTGATCTTGCCATCTCTAAGTTCCTCCAACTTGCGTACTGCCTCGTCAGACACAGGGAAACTTACGCCAGTCATGTGTTGGTGCTTGTCATTCACACTGATCGTATTGACCTAGAACGTTCACAGAAAACATTATCAGTATTATATATCAAAGGACATATTTGTACATGACTGTATAATCTTATAAAGATGCAGGCTCATTTCAAATTTAAAAAAAAAAAATATTTTGTTACATGTTCTAATACACATTTTTTGTTATTTTTCATTTATCAATCAATAATGTACGATATATTCACTTATTAATAAGCGATAATTAAGTTTTGTAATTTATAGAATGAATGATATTAAATTGATGCATGTACAAGAATGAAGAGAAAAGTTGGCGAAGATTAAAAATATCATTTTGATGAAACCAGAACAATATAAAATAGGCAAAAAAAAATTAAGAGATTTTTACAAATATTTTGAAATGAAGTAGAAATAAAAGAAACCAAACAGAGGCATTTTTATAAATCAGAGGTCATCATTCAATATGGTTTCCATAGCAAAAATTAGAAAAATGCAGCAAAGCATGTCATATGTGCATTTTGTTTAAAGAGTATACCAGAAACAGCATAAGGATAACAATTTAGAACTTTTTAAGAAATAAACCTTGATATACCGGTAATTGTACATGTATTACGTATTGTACATACATTTTATTAATTGCATTGTATACTGTCAATTATTTACTGATTTTACTTTTATTTTACAATAGAGTACACATGAACTGAGATTGCTGAGCAAGGCATGCTTTTTTTACTTCATGCTCATTTGCAGTAATATTCTTTATATTCTTTTATTTACGATAGGCTATAGGTGAACTTACCTCTTTCTATCAACATGGTCAATAGATCAAAATCAATGACTCTTTATTAATTTACTTATTGTATTACATTGTCAATAACTCAAAATCAATGAATTTTTCATATTTCAAATGTTTACATGCAAAGTGAAAAAAAATCTAACAGAAAAAACAAAAACTGAATTCTTTGGCAAAAAAAGAAGTCATCAACCAAAAATAGAATGACCTACATCATTTTCTTTGATTAGCTTTAGTTCCGTCTCTGCAAAGGTTAAAGGTGCAGGGGCACTTCCAGAGGTCAAGTGTTTTTTATATCCAGATAAATTCACATCATCCTTGAAATGAAAAGAATGTTCAAAATCTTCAGTAGCATAAAAATTTTCAGCCTTGATACATATGCATCAAGAAATTCAAATACAGAATGGTTAGAGTTTTTTTTTTTACCTCAATCAATTTTTTGAATTAATTGTATTAATAAAAGCAAATGCTAAAAATAACACTAAAAATACATGTATCATGTGTATGTTGGTATCAAAGTGCCAAAGACAAGAATTTTTTATTGGTATAAGACAAGTTTTGACATACCTGATTGGTTTATCATGTTTATAATACATTTTAATTTATGATTACAGGAATAAAACTGACTTTATATACTGTAAGAGTGAAATGCATGTAGTTCACTATAACAGATGAAGTTTCCCTATACAAATAAAACAGTAGTTACTATCATTTTTGATATAACAATATCTTTATATTGCCTCCCACATTATACACAAAATTCACAACTTACGATACTGGTGCCAAACATTTCCTCCTTAATGAGACCACCTCCAAACTCTAACTTCAAAGTAGCTCTAGTAGCTGCATACAACATTTTTTGTCTGACCTGAAGAAATCAAGATGGAATATATACATTTGCAGTCAAGAGGATTACCTGATGCTAAAAAGTAACAAAGATTAAAAAAAAAGTTGCTACATAGCGGGCTTGGGCTAATTAATGCTAAATGTAATGTTAATTTATTGCAATGCATTACATGTTTTCAAAGTACCAGTAATGCTAGTAATGTGTACTGCCACAAATTTAGCATTACAAGTAATGTTAATGTAATGCATTACTTTCCAAAATCTAGTGTAATGCTGGCATTACATGGCATTACTTTGCATTATTATGCCTATTTATGCATGTTCATTTTTTAAATTGTGATGAATTTAACAACTGAAATTGAATCTGATTAAAAATTATTTGAAATATTTCTGCTACATACCGGTACATGTAGACAAACATATTTTGAAATTCATACTTCTGTCATTTACTATTTTTACAGTACACACAATTCTTATTGCTTATAGTTTGTCCCAGGTGACTGCTCCCTCACTTTTTGATAAATTTTAACAAAAATACACACATTTCTGTTCAAAAAGTACAATTTAAATCAATATAAGGGGAAAAATCAAAGATTTCTTCATTGACAATTCATTTATTTTAAAGAAATTTCTCATGGATATTTATTAAGGGAAATGTTTACACTTTTTTCTCCATTCCCCATAACTCGGAACACCTTGCACAATTTTCCAATGTTATCGTCTGGGTGTTTTCATGTGTGCTGCAATGCAAAATCTCTGTAGACTTTTTATTTTTGGTTGTTTATTTGAAACCTGAAGCGGTAGAGGGGGCATTTCAAAACATACAAACTTGACATTTTTTCAATTTAGTGGATAAACCTAATTTGGGTTTTAAAGTATTCATGATTATCGAAATATTAGGTAAGTAAAAGGTGGTGGAAGCAGAAACTTGGGACAGAGTAAGAAAAATCTAACTGCTGAGAAAATAATCATCGATATCTATTTATCAATGTGACTGTATGATTGTATGACAAAATCTTACTGGTGAAAAATCTGGGGACCAGGAGATGAAGATCCACTGATAACCTAGATTGTTCTTGGAGTCCAGTCTGTACAAAAGATAGCATGGCTGTTTCTCTTCCAGCAAAGGTAGAACCATTTTGTCGTAATGTTAAAAGGATTAAGGAATGCAACTCCAAATATACCATTGTATACTGCAACAGATCTAATTCAGAAATGATAGAAAAGTACTTGAATTACACCAAAGCATGTCTTTAAATATTATCAATAATCAAATGCTTTTTGATAAAAGGATATCATGTTCCCAGGTGTCAACTGGTTTTTCACTTCCTGCTAGTTCTAACTGCTCTATAAGACAAAAGAATTGTTTAAATATATACATGTAAAGTGTTTTGCAGTAATACCGGGGTACTTTAATATTTCATATACAGCCTCAGTTTTTAGAAGCTTACTTTTGAATCAATAAAAAAAATTGTATTTGCATTCATCTAGTAATTGTCTTTAAACATTTCTGTCTAAAGTGACAATAAATATTATTTTATGCTTTTTAAAAATTTTCTTTCGGTGTAATTGGTACGTATCTTGTTAGAGGAAAGATTCAAAATTAATTTAGTCTTTACTTGTGCACGGCCATCAAAATTTGCCTTACCATCAGTTATTGAAATTTTTATTACTCTTGCACTGCCTTCTTTGCATGTGGAGAAAAATGATTTAAGGTTTTCACTGGCTGTAATATAAGATCTTGTTAGTATATACGTCCCTGATATAACTCTTAAAATGTAAATGAACATGTATGTAACAAAACACGTTTCAAATCAGATCAAAATTGAAATAGATTACATGTAATTATATGACTCAATCATGATTCATGTCCTTGGTTATTTATAGTAACAGACCTCTTTGTTCACATTTGGAACTCATTTATCCGTATAAGATATTTATTCTTTCAGAAGAAATTATACTATCACATACAGAATTGACCAAATAAAATACAACAATAAGCATAATAAGGAAATTGTAACATAAAGCTTAAAAGTATACGGTATAGTGACATTGCTCAATAATCACATTCGTAAATGACACCGAAATGAGAATTGTTTACAAAAAATCACTTTGCAATTAGCTAAAGTTACATACATGCATATGACTTCTAAAGTGAACTTTATATGTATTTACAAATTTGGAAATATACGCCCATTTTTGTATTTAAAAAAACATGGTCAAAACCGCATTGATTAATTAGAAAAGAATCTGACCAAAAATATCGCTACCAAGGAGGAAAATCTAACCTTTTATTCCAGTTTGGTGAGACATTGTGGGAGTTAAAATGAAGTTTAATAAAGTTTCCCACTTGCTGTTTTAAGTTTTCAGATACCGGAAGGGTTATGTTGTCGACGTTAAAGAAATGCTTAAATTGTAATTACTTTTTCCATTAATAAAAAGCTTTTGAATGATGAAGACAAAATTCTTCTTATCTGTAATCTCATTCGTTTAGCTTTCTGACGCAAACCAATCAAAATTGGTGTTTTAAGCACACTCATCGACGAAAGTGAAAATAGACTTAGTTATGATACGTTCATAAACGTGTTTTTGTTAGCATGTCAAATACATCTGTAGCTCACGACATACAAGGAAAATCGAGGACAGGGGATGTTTTGATAAATGAAAATGTTAATTTTTCCGGACTACTCCTATCGGACAATATATTAAGCGGTCTTCAAAAAGCAGGATTTCAGCGTCCATCTCCAATCCAACTGAAAGCAATACCGCTTGGACGATGTGGTTTAGGTACACATTTATCTTCTTCAGTATTCAATGAGTAGTCTGAGTATATTTTTATATGACATTTTTGATTTTTATTTTTTCAAATACATGTAATTAACTTCATGCAGTGTTCATACTGTGTGGACATATACACACTGTACATCCCAGATAGCATGACTACGTTGGGCCAACGTTGGTAATTGGTTGTACCGTTGGTCGATGGTTGGCGTTGGGCACACAATGTTGGCCCAACGTTGGGCCAACATTATAATACATCTTTCATTGCACATTGATTACTTTGTTGGCATGACAACATTGGGCCAACGTTGGGCCAACATACTTAAAACAAGTGACCTCTATTTGTTGGTAATGCGCAGTTGGGCCAACGTTGGGCCAACATCTTCATATGTCATGAATTTCGGCAATGTATTTGTTGGCGTTACAACATCGGACCATTGCTGGGCCAACGTTAGTAAAATATGTATTCTTTTTTGTTGGTTATACGCAGTTGGGCCAACGTTGGGCCAACATCTTAATATATCATGAATTTCGGTAAACTGTTTGTTGGCGTTACAACATCGGACCATTGCTGGGCCAACATTAGTAAAATATGTATTCTTTTTTGTTGGTAATACGCAGTTGGGCCAACATTGGGCCAACATCTTAATATATCATGAATTTCGGCAAACTGTTTGTTGGCGTTACAACATTGGGCCATTATTGGGCCAACGTTAGTAAAATATGTATTCTTTTTTTTTTTTGTAATGCGCAGTTGGGCCAATGTTGGGCCAACATTTTAAATGCCATGAATTTGAAAAACTGTTTGTTATAATAAACAGATATAATAAACACAACCAAAAAGGCAAAATATATGTATGCTTGGTATATGTGGTAAAATATGTGATTTGCTCTGTTAAATCTTTATTGCAATTACAAAGAATTTCGAAGGATCTATTTTAATTACACATAAAAATCTTTTAATTAATTAAAATGTACATACGTATATATTAATTGGTTTAAATCTATTTCTCTAATTTTGGAACAAATAACACGACATTTATATAGATCTATCTCAATAATTTAAGCTAAAAAATAATTAATCTATGTTCTTAAAGAAAAATCAATTGACAAACGTTGGCTTAACGTTGGTTCAATGTTAGGTTCTAAACAGGACAATAATGTATTTTTTTGTTTAGAGAAATTAAAGTGGAGCATTGTAAATTGTACAGGACTTAATTCTTTAAAAGTGTTGGGCATAGATGTTCGCCATTGTTGCTTAGTTAAGGGATGTAGCCCCTGTACCTATTGTTTATGAATCTGATGATCTGTATGCACACGTATAGCTGAAGCGCCTATTGCATAACGACTCTTAAAGTGTCGAAATTAAGAGGCAGACGGAGCTTCTTCACTGCCCAAGTATCTGGGTCAGTGCTTCTCACAGCATGGGACTGGCCAGTTTCCTTGGAGATCGGTCATCTGATATAACCAGGATGGTCAAAACTGCACTCTTCTGCCACGTTTATCTCGAAAGTGTTGCAACCATTTTGCGTGTTCACCTAGTATATAGTGTTATTTTCTACGAATTACGCTTTAGAAGATTGGGGATACATAAGCCACAAAATGTAAGTACATAATATATCATTATATTAACTTGTGTACGTAAACTACATGCCCTAAATGTTTTATTCGTGCAATTATACTGTTTTGATATGAGAAAATTTGCCTTTTAGGTAATGACCTACACTAGCTGCCATTGCATACTTTCTGAATTATAAAATGTATTAATGAAAATTATATAGAGAGATAATTTAAGTCATTCATTGATCTCAACAAGACACAAAAACACATCCAATATGGCTAGCGGGGGTTCCTCATACTGGTCTATCAGACGACGTGTTAGACGAAATCTAGAGGAACATTTTTCAGAAATAGAAAGTCTAAGTAGACACGATATTGAAGACACATTAAGTTATTCATCTCAACAACAAACCTCAAATACACAGTTGTCTCACGTTGATGAAAATGTAAATAGGGTGGATCAAGACCCTGAAAATTCAGAATTTGGAGAGTTGTCTGAAAACGAAGACAGAAATTCAAATGATCATGATGATTTTGAAAATAACATGGGTACTATTGCTAGTGATTCCTCTGATAAAGATTCTGAGTCTGAATCAGAAAATAATCAGTATGACCAGGAATCTTTTAAAGAAGACTTACGGAATTGGGCTGTTACCCATCAAGTTCCAAATTCCACCGTTTCTGATCTGCTTAGCATTTTGAGAAAACAACATGCATATTTACCTAAGGACCCACGAACTTTATTAAAAACAAAAGTCAATTATGCAGTTGTAAACAAGTGTGGTGGACAATATTATCATTTTGGAATGTCCTCAGCTTTGATTCAACAGATCGAAGCTCATTCATTGAGTGAATCTTTGCCTGATCAATTTTGTTTAAAAATTCAAATAAATATTGATGGCTTACCTTTGTTTAAAAGTACCAGTGACCAATTCTGGCCAATATTAGGAATGATTGCAAATTTAGAACTGAAAAAACCCTTTGTTATTGGTCTGTATCATGGGATAGCAAAACCAGATAATGTGGACCAATACCTTCAGGACTTTGTTAATGAGTATTTAGACATACAAAGAAACGGAATTCAGTACTCTGGGAAAATTTTTCAGGTAGTGATTGATTCAGTGATTTGCGATACTCCTGCTAGGGCCTATGTTAAATGTGTTAAATCGTTTTCAGGCTATCATGGGTGTGACAAGTGTACACAAAATGGTACATGGATAGGTAAAATGACATACCCTGAGACTAATGCACCTCTCCGTACAGATGCTTCATTTGCAAATAGAGATGATGAAGATCACCACAAGGGTGTTTCTCCGTTAACACAGATTCAAATAGGAATGGTATCTCAAATACCTCTAGATTATATGCATTTAGTGTGCTTAGGAGTAATGAAACGTTTGCTTCTTTTGTGGATAAAAGGTCCATTGTGTTGTAGACTTGGGACAAGGGTTATTGATCAAATTTCTTCTGGTTTACTTAACTTAAAAAACAGCATTCCATCTGAATTTGCAAGAAAACCTCGATCTTTGAAAGAAATTGAAAGGTGGAAGGCTACTGAATTCAGACAATTTTTACTATACACAGGAATACTTGTTTTACGTGGTGTTATTCATCAGAATATGTATAAAAAACTTTCTACTTTTGTGTGTAGGAATACACATTTTGTTAAATGAGAAATTGTGTGAGCATTACAGTGAGTATGCACATGACTTACTGGTAGCATTTGTTACACACTTTTGTCAAATATATGGGAATGACATGGCAGTCTACAATATACATGGACTAGTTCATCTTGCAGAAGATGCTAAATATTTCAAGAGCTTAGAAAATATTTCAGCTTTTCCTTTTGAAAATTATTTATCCAACCTTAAACGCATGGTGCGGAAACCTGAATTTCCACTTCCACAAATAATTCGGAGACTATCGGAAAAAGCAGATGTGAAAGTTGACCAAATTTCATATCCACAATTATCAAAAAGTCATAATAATGGGCCTGTACCAGACATTATTATAGATGGTCATCAATTTAAAAAAATAAATACTGGAAGATACATTTTCAAAACAAGTTTTAAAGATAGCTGTGTTCGAATACAAGGGAAATTTTCCCTTGTGAAAAACATCGTACTGTCTTCAGAGGGTGAAATATATATTGTGTATCAATGTTTTCAAGATACAGACAATTTTTTTACTTCCCCTTTAGAATCAAAATTGCTAGGGATTGTAAAGGTATCCAATTTGGAGGACAATGTGCAAGTTGCGAAACTAGCTGATGTTGAGGTGAAGTGTGTTATCTTTCCGTATAAAAATGAACATGTAATTGTTCCCTATACAGATGCTGCTTGGTAAATAAGAACTCAGAATCTCTAACAAAGATACTACATGATTAGAATAAGTGTCATTGGGGTTAATGAATGTTGAAGTATTGTTTGTTAAGCAATTCTAGAGCATATCAATCTGTTATCAAAGATTTTGAAACTAAAAATTTGTAGGACGGAATATAAGTATGCAGTGGTGGAGTTCCTGGACGAGGGGGGTGTAGAAGCTGTTCCAGTGAGATGGCTAACAAATGATGAAAAGGAATGCTTCTGGCCACAGTTTAAAACCAAAAACTCGACAAAAACAACGTTGGCAATTAAGGCCGCTATCCAGCCAACAAAAGAATTCTCAAAATTTCCAGTCAGAGTCTATAAGAAGTACCGTAAGTAGTATAAAAATGTTATGTACTAGAATATACATCTCAAAATATAGATTTACTGGGGGAAAATACGTCGCTTATTTTTATAGAAGTACATTAATAATTTTTTTGCAAAATATTTGATTCATAATTTTTTATTTTTTTTTTCTTGCTTGCTTTAGTGGAGTATGACACAGCGAGGAAAAATCTTGATAAAGCAACGTACGCCTCAGACCTCCAAACTGAGGCTGAAGATGAAACCCATGCATCTCAGAAGAGAACTAAAAAGTAAATGACACATGTTTAATTTTTTTTTTTGGAAAGTACATATATGCAATTTCAAACCTTAACTACTAAATAATTAAAATAATTAGATTTCAACTTGGCTGTATTTTATGATTTAATGCATGAATTAAATTTTTTTCTCTTATTTCAGACCAAATCGCAAGTTTCTGCAATCGGATGACTCGAGTGAAGAGTCGTCAGAAACTGAAATGCCAGTTGTGCAGAAGAGACAGTCTCCCAGGAAAAAGGCTAGATCAGTTCCAGATTTACCTGAACTGCCAAAACTGCCGTCGTCACCAATCGCATCTAAGAATACACCAAGTACTAGTGCATCCCAAGTTTTATCTCCTCAGTCAACCACGCTGTTTGAAACTTTTAAATCCCCCAAGGCAGTTTCTACATCAGGTATATCATAATTATAACAAGATTGTTTGGAAATTAAAATTTTGTTTTGCTTCAAGCATTATCTGCATTGCAATCAGTTAAATATGAAGTTTAGTACAATTCTTTAAGTAATTATATATTTCTGCATAAATTATAAAGTAACATAAAATCGTGTGAATTATTTAGTATGCTTTCAATTTTATTCTATTTAAGCAATGTTTATTTTTCTATTTTAGTTATGGAGAGAAAGCTACTTGCGACTGTTGAAGAAGTTAAAGTGCAAGTGCATTTTAACACGAAATTATTGCAAACAATAGTGAAGAAACTTGACAATATATCAAGTGCCAACTTGGAGGAAATGGAGGAGGATGTTGGAGGACTTGATGTAACATTTCCCCTTACATCAAAAACTGAGCTTATGCAAGCTGATGAAGCTCTTCAAAGCGACGAAAACCGCAAAAAACTTGTAAGTATTTGTTACTCAATATGTATATATGTATGTACATGTACATCACCAATATATCGGAGATTGTAAAATCGATATTATATGTACAAAATTAAAATTTTTACAGCTTTTGACATGAGCAATTGATAAATATATTTGTGTGTGTATTTAAATTTTTGATATAGGAATTTATGACTCCTAAATACTTGCGCATGCATTTTATTTAGGATTGTATTAATATTGTATTAATAGTTGTAATTCTTTTACACTAAGGCGAGATCGTTAAGCACCATAGGAGGGGAAAATATGAAGTCGTCAGTCAGACGGCTTCTGACTCATATGATTACAAACAACCTGGCCCAGGAGATAAATTGGATGGGGAAAGGAGAAAAAGTAGCCTTCTCCAAGTTAAACTTACTTACTGTCTTGAAAGGTAAAAAAACAATAAAACTGAATGCTTGTGATATTTTTGTTCATATTATATGTTATTTGAATTGTCCAACAGGTAAATAAGGATATAGATGTATTAGTTATACATTCCTTTACAGTATAAGTAATAATGTTGATACATATTGCAGAATAAAAATAACAACTAGAATTTACATTTTTTAGCCGCAGTGAGGAAAAACAGACTGTGTGCGTCTGCGACAGATGCAGAGATTGCAAGCGTTGCTAAGGACTGGTTCCGCTTTGCAAAAGATCGCGAAGGTGGGAGGAAAAAAAGGGAGGAAAGAAAGAAAAGAAAGGAGGCTGCCCCAGCTACTGCAACCAGTGACCCGGGCAGTGAATAAGACTGGCTTATTACGAAGGGACTTTGCCTTAAACGATTCTTTTAAATTAAAAAAAATGTTTTTAATGTTCTGTAAATTCATAGATTAATACTTTGCTAAGAAAAAATAAAAGCTGTATAATTCTTTAGTTTGCGTTGCGTAAGATATTTGAACCCCTGCATTTTAATAGCCAAACAGCAAAAAGGAATTAATTGGACATGAGAGTTGCAATTCAATTGGGATGACATTGAATAATTGCGACATCCTACGTTTATAGCTCATTTTGCTCATCGTCCTTACGTTAGCTCCCAGTTTTTACTACGTTGGACCAACCCTGGCAAACTACGTTGGGCCAATGTAATTTTCCCCGTAGTCTTTACGTTGGGCCAACATTAGACATCATTGTTTACTACGTCAGGCCAACGTTGGCCCTTAGTTGTTCACTACGTTGGACCAACGTTGGCAAACTACGTTGGGCTAATGTAATTTTGCTCATCGGCCCTACGTTCGCCCAACGTGTTGGATCAACGTAGGCCCAACATATTGGGCCAACGTAGGGCCGATGAGCAAAATTACGTTGGCCCAACGTAATTTGCCTACGTTGGTACAACGTAATGAACAACTGAGGGCCAACGTTGGCCCAACGTAGTCATGCTATCTGGGATATGTCTCAGAAGTGAACTACGATGTGCAAGCTTTAGTTGTGTAGGTGTTAGGACAATATCCAAAAACTCGTTGGTTAAAGCTCCTTTGTGATAAATTAATTTTGTAAGTTGTGTCTGTAGACAAGACATTTTATCCACTTACCTTACTGTAAGCTCAGTCCTCCCGGCTGCAATTGGATACCAGGTTTCTCTGGGGGAAAAGACAAGGTAACTCTTTAAATTTCTTTTCCAGACCTTATTGTGCAGGCAAAGTCAGGCACGGGAAAAACTTGTGTGTTCTCTGTCATAGCGCTGGAAGGTATTCAAACAGAGAGCTTTGCACTGCAGGTTAGTGTACAATGTATATTCAGTTTAATTTTTCCATTGTTTTATTTATTCTTTAAAAACATATACATTATTTAGTTGTCGGTTAATTTCTTATACCATTAATTTTAAGATACTGATGATGACTTGCACAGTAAGCCAGTTGAGCCTCACATGACATTAATGTGAAAAGATTGAGCTTCATGCATCACAAACAAGTTAACATGTAATTAATGTGAAGTAAAATTTTTGTGATTTTTTTAAATGTGAATTTCATGTGATTTAGATTCATGTAAAATTCTTGTGAAACTCTACCCAATGATTTTATTTTCATGTTGAAACCTTTTACATGAATTTCACATGAATTTAACAAATATGATACATGCATGAGTTTCAGATTTATGTTTTACTTGATTTTTAACACCTGGTGTTCTTTTAAGTTTCTTCAGATTTGTTTTGAGTCATAGTACATGTATGTATATAATGAAATATTCTTCTTTAAATGTTATTTTACACAATCACTAGAACTGTAAGGCAAAATATTGCCTGTGGTTGGCATTTTCTCTTAAAAAACCAATGGACAAAATTTGTATTCTGATTTCAAAATCATGGCACAAACCCTGTTTACAAAATAAACATTTGTATCATGTGTAAACTGAGATAATGATCTTAAACCAAAAGTATTTTGTTTTAATGAAAAGTGTGCACAGGTTTTAGACATTTTTGAAACAAAAACTGAAAAATAAGATTAATATATAGAAAATATTTTGGCCAGCTATAAAACATTGGCAAAACCTTGGACAACAGGTAGCCAACTGCCTCCTAAAACTCCTCTTTTAATATTTTTTATATGACATAAACTCATGAAAATATAATATTTTGAATGATTTGGTACATGTAATAGGTTTTAGCTGTTTATATTTTGATATAATTGTTTATTAGAAAGATATACTGATCATATCAATTTAAACTGGGAACACTTTACAATAGGCATATTGGCAATTGACATATATAATATCCACTTCTTCTGGTATTTTTAACAGTGATCAACAAAAGTTTTGATCCCTTCATATAGGTGTTATGTTAACAATGTTAAACAGAAGTTTGATCCTTCCCTATAGGTTCTAGTATTGGCCCCTACCAGAGAGATCGCCACACAGATCTGGGACGTGATCAGCTCTATAGGACAGTGCATACCCTCTCTCAGGTGTCACACCTTCATCGGGGGAATGCCTGTTGTAGAGGACAAGCAGAAGCTAAAGAAGTGTCATATTGCTGTGGGAACACCAGGTAATTGTCATAGATGTTTTTGTTACAGTAGTGAATGTGACCAAAGTAACAAAATATTGACTGGTGAACTTTTAATCCCATAGCCAACTGAAATATAGAACTTGTATAACTAATCTGTAGTGTAAAGCATTCAATTTCATTTGATGTATCTTAATTAATTAGAAAATAAATATATTGAAGTCACAGTAAAATTAACACGGTTTATAACAATATTCTGAATAGAATTTATGATATTCAAAGGATGTATTTCAGAGTTGTTTAGTGATTTAGATCTAATACATGATTGTGTATTCCCCATCGCAGAGATAGAAATATTTGAAATAGGCAATACATGTACATAGTTAATTAGTTTGATGCAAATATAAATGAAGGTATAAGAAACTTTCCAACTAGTTTTATTTAAAGACAGTAGAAATGTAATCAAGAATTTTATACTCTACAAGTGATGGATTTGTTCGTTTAAAGGGAGAATAAAACAGTTGATAGAGACCAACATAATGACTACAGACAGCATTAGGATGTTTGTGTTGGATGAAGCAGACAAACTCCTGGAGGAAAGCTTTCAGGAGCAAATCAAGTAAAATATATAATTCATTTAACTTAATTATTTGTTGAGCTCTTCTTTCATATGTAAGATAACTTTTTCCAGTTGTTTTGAATGCTTAAGTCTATTTGATAAACAAAATTCAGTTTATTTTATGTCTATTTCTTTATTTATGAACAAAATTATTTATAATACATTGTACTTATAATAATTGTTGTAAGGTTGATACATATTGATATATTAAAGTATTTTGATATTAAGTTTATAATTTTTACTCAGAATTTAAAGTTGGTAATAAAATGAATATGATTCACATGTAAACAAATACAAAAATGCTTTACAAACATAATTCCCCCATGAAGGATAGGCTTCCTTAGCCAACAAGTGTTTATAGAAGGTATTTTTTATTTTTGCCTTTATAACACCTTTGGCTCTAAATAAGGAATAAGGAATCATGAGGTGATAATTTTGGTTGGGGCGTGATAAAATCCAATAAAGCCCGAATGATAGATTTGATTAGCCCCGACCAAAATTATCACCTCATAATATTCAAAGAATTATTTCTTATTACTAATATTTATATTATTTTAAGCCATCGTACAATTAAATATTTAAATATAAATAAGCAAACCCCGCTGGCGCCTCAATTTGGTGTCATTTGTATTATGGGTTATATAGTACAAAATTGATACGTAGTGTTATCACAGGCAAAGACACTGGAAAATGTAAATATGTATATATATAGTATCAATGTTATAGCTGGATCTACTCCACACTCCCGGAGAATAAACAGATGCTGGCACTCTCTGCTACCTACCCTGAGTACTTAGCCCAGCACCTGACCAGCTACATGAGGAACCCCACCTTTCTGAGGCTCAATATCTCCGATCCAGCATTGCTTGGTAAGTATTATGAATTCTGTACTTAGCCTGTTTCAATTTCAAAATGTTGTTTTTTATGCAAATTTAAGATAAAAAAAATTCTTTTTTTCAGGAATTAAACAATTCAAGAGGGTTGTAGATTACCATGTCTTGCCCAACAAAGTGTTTGACAATAAAACCAAAGTTGTCATTGAGTTATTGTCATCTGTCAATTTCCAGCAGTGTCTTATCTTTTCCAACCTCCAAACCAGGTAAGAATTTAACATAGGTAATCCTTATTCACAGTGAAACATTTTCTTCCATGATTTTATTTAATGTAAAAAAGAAGAACAATATTTTTTTTCAGAAATCAGATTGATAAGACTGCTAAAAAAAATTGCACAATCCATTATTGTTAAATTTGTCATGTATATTAATTTAGAAAAAATCATAATTGTGTACACTTTTCTCTGAAAATAGAAGTTGTATCTCGATCATGCAGTCACTTTGTAGTTTTTTACCTTGTCATATTTCAGAGCACAAAATATGGCTGATGTCTTGATCAGTCATGGTTGGCCGACAGCTTGTATTGCAGGAAGTCATGACCAGAGAGATCGAAACGAAGCCATGAGTCAGCTAAAGACATACAAGTGTCGTGTTCTCATCTCCACTGATCTAGTGAGTTTCTTGGTCATTGAACAGAATTTAGTGAACTATAGTTAAAAGTTTTTATGCAGTTTTTTGTCAGTTTTTTTTTTTATAAAGATGATACAGGAATATAGTTAAATGTAAGAATGTTTTTGTAAATTACCGTAAATGTAATTTCTATATCATGGGATTGACATAAGATAGAATACAGCGAAAAACTCTATTAAAAAGTAAACCTAGTTTGTCTTTCCATTATTATCTTTATGATAGATTTAAATTTTAAAGTATTCCCTCTGCATGGACCCCAGATTTAGACTACTTAAGCTTGACAGGTTGATAGATGATGATAATTTGCCTTCATGACACAGACTGTAAATCGAAATTTTTTTTAAATATTTAAGATGCTTTAAGATTTGCGATGTATCTGCCAATGAGCAGGGGTAGTTTCTTTCTTTGACATACATTGTTTTATGTGTATTAATCTTTATACCATCTATTGTACTTTTGCAGACATCCAGAGGGATTGATGCTGACAAGGTTAACATGGTGATCAACCTGGATGTTCCCAAAGACCACGAGACCTATCTCCACAGAATAGGCAGGGCAGGCCGGTTTGGTATGTAATACACCCATCAATCTGAACCTTTGTTATATATAAAGAATTCCTTTGTTTAATGTTTATAAACGTCCTGTGATATTAACGTTAATGAATGATTGAACAGTGAAACTGTTATGACTATTATGTGACTTCAAAAATTTTCAGCTGTTAATTCATTTTGGATTCCAAATCATTTTCTTTCTGACTATTAATTTTGTTTTATTCATTTTAATCATAGAAAATATTAATCTTTGATTCTGTCATGTATCATTCCACACATAGTACTAAATTTATGTATGTTCATGTGTATGTGTAAAATTGATTTATTGTATGTACATTTGATGTATTATGTCACTGTATCTTTGTAATCATGCCTATGAAATGTTGAATCATGAGTCATGTACTTGTATGAGCAATCAAACCAAAATCACTTTGTGTATTATTTAGGAACATTTGGGGCAGCAGTGACTATTATCAGCCATGGACAAGAAGAAAAAGACTTGAACAAGGTGGAAAAGCGATGTAACACTTGCATCAAAGACCTTCCAGGTACTTGTATATCAATAGTTGTGTTATGATTGTTATCTTATTGCATCAAAGAACTATATATGATTTTAGTCAAATTTGGCCCCCATAATTCGTTATTTTTTAAAGTGATTCAAGTACATTTATTTGTTGTGTTATTTTATAGAAGTGTTGACATTATAAATATGTTTTTCACCTTTGTTTGATTTATATGCACTCATTGGCAGTATATTATGTCAGAAGTGACGCTATTTTTATAATTCAATCAAATATTGACATTTTTCTTATCTTTTTTTAAAATGGGAAATATAGAGCGACTCTTTGAACAAGAACGAACTTTTTGTCACTTATAATTACTGGAGAGATACATCTTTGGTGAAAATATTTTGTTTGTTCAAGCAATCGCTCAATGTTTCCTTGAGGAAAAACTGCTTCAAAACAAACCATTTTATGCTAAAAATGCGAAAATGGCGGGAAAAGGTGAACTTTATAAAGTCATATTTTTAAATTGTGGGCACTTAAATTGAAATAAAAACTATGAAAAAACTTCAAATGTATATTTGTAGAAATTAAACAAAGAATTACAGTAAAATAATGATGTTCATTTTAGGGGGCCATTTTAAGCTCAAACCATATATAGTCCTTTGCACAGCATTGAATTACAATATTTCTCAACAAATGCACATTGAATTACAATATCTCATAACAAATGCACATGGGGTATGTTGTTTAAAGTCAACTTGATAGAAGTTCTTTTCCACTGTTCTGAATAACATATAGCTCCATTATTTTATGAATAAGTTATTTTTTCTGTAAAACACATTTTAATTTCAATGGTTTCAATTGCATGTTTTTGAACATTTTTCTTTCTATGCCTTGTGAAAGAGATCAATTCAATATGTTTAAGATATCATATGATTGCCACTCACCTTAAGTAATATCACATTATTTCTTTGGTAGATCCAATTCCAAACACATTAGCAAAGAGTGAGGGAACTATATGCCTGGATGATATGGTATCTACCGAACAAATAATGACTGACCACACCAGAGTATCCCCAAAGAAGATGAAAACTACGGAGCAGAGTCACAAATCAAAAAGCAAATTAGATCAGGAGTCGCAGACAAACAGCAAAGGTGGAAAGCACTTGAAAAATTTGGAAACAAATTTTGAGAACTGTTTGAAGACAATGACAAAGGATGTGCAATTAAGTTCTTGTAATGAGAATGGGGAAAATTCTGAAGAAGAGAAATCAAATTATATGTGTGCAAGGAATTGCAAAAAGAAATCTTTTCTAAATGAATGTACTGGCAACAAGATTGGACTTGGTAATTTATGCAATCAGGAATCCAAAGAAAAAATGGAGAATAAGGATCAGCTAACAGGAAAATCAAGGAGTTCTTCACATAAAGGAAAAACAGACCAAGAGGAAAAAGATTTAAGTAGATCTGCAGAATATGAGGCAAGGAATCTAAAGGGTGAAAAGAAGATCCAAAAGAAGAAAGAGAGTAGTTTTAAAATACAAATTCCAAAGCTAGATGAATTTTTGAGCCAAAACAGGAAAGGAGATTTTAAAACTTTTGACGAGAAGAAGAGAGAATACCAACAGTATCTCGAAGAGAGGGATGCATCTGTAAATAGAGAGGAGATTATAGTGACAGCAAACCCATTTGTTTGGAAAAAAGATAAAAGAGAACAATTGTTATCTATGATAGACAAAATATTAACCTTAGAAGAAGGGTTTGATGAAAATGTGGAAAAGGATAGTGAAGAGAACAAAGTTAAGAGTGCTTGTGCTGAGGTGCAGACAGAAAGTTTTGATTTTCGTCCTGATATGAAAGGTGACAGTACATTGACAACAGGAACAAAGTACAAGGAACATGTTAATAAAAAGTGTGGTTCTGACAGAGTTCCCATGCATGACACACACAAAGAATCGGAAACAATGGCGCGGAATGGGACAAAGCAACCCAACGAATCTCAATACAGAAATCATGGGTTTTGTTTAGACCAAGAGGGAGTCTGGAGCAATGAAGAAATAGATTCGTTTGATACTTTGTGTGAAGAGGAGGTTGATTTTGAGAAGCAAGATTTGGAAGAGGAGGAACAAATCTTCTTTGAATATCCATGTATCCCAAATTCAAATCACTCAACCTTGAATAATCATTGTTTGGGAGATGAATACCCAGCATTTGCTTTTAATCCATATAACGGTTTTGGATACCCGTCTCCAGCACAGATGAGTCGTGATCAAAGAAAACATTCTTTTAATTATCAATTATCTCTGTCCCTTTACCAACAAAATAACTATATTTCAGCAATGCTTGGCCAATTTTACTGACAAGAAGCAATAAACAATATAAAAAAATTGTTTTTTATTATCTTAAAATTTTCATCATGGTAAGCATCATGATCAAGGATAGAGAACATTCTTTCCAAAGGGGGAATGCTGTATCATCAGATTTTATTCGACTGGGGCATGCGCAATCATACAAAGGCATTCATTTGATCTATTTGGATGTTGTTTTTTTTAGTTGGAAGAGCATGAATCATTTTACTTTGCATTCAAATTTAATTTCAAATTGATGGTTTTTACCAAACCTGAAATATGCCTTCGGTTTGTTTTTATAATGCTTAAATTTATTTTAAGGTGATACCGAGTCACTTAGTTGACATATTGCTTTCGGTCTTCGTCCATTATCAATTTTACATTTTTAGCCTCATGAAAACTGCAAGGCCAATTGTAACATTTTTAGTATGAAGCATTTGTAGGGTAGGAGGAATGTAAGTCGTGAACTTCGTGATCTTATCAGCCCTGGGGCCCCATGGAAAGAGCAAACTTTGCAAAAATGCCAAATTTTCAGAAACCGTCTCCATTCCTACAGATGTGCAAAAAACCAAACTAAATGCATGGTTATGATGATAGCAAAGTTTTGTTAAACCGTAGAAATCATTTTTTTACCTCCCATTTATATTTGAGAATACATGTAACTAAATGCATAATTGTCATGTCAATTAATGTAGCCATCTGAAATTCATGGCCCTAGGACAGAACCGATATGGTTATAGTGAAAATGTATTATTAAGATCATATGAAATCGTCTTTTCTACTTCCATATATATTTAAAAAAAAAAAACCAAAATGCATGGTTATAATTTCCATGTAGCCTGTTTACGAAGAACTGCGAACGCTAACGCCCGTTTCCCGCCTACATTTCCAATATTTCGGAATTTCAGTCAGATATTCAAAAACTTTTCTACTAAAGTTTTCTACTAAAAAGTATTATCAAATCCTAATCAATATATCAAAATAAAATTTGTAATCAAATTATTAATTTTTAAACAGAAGCTTTGTTAACGCGGGGTCTTAAAATTTTTTATTGAGAGCGAGGAAAATATTATTTAGCGGCCGATATGTGTATAAAAATTTAATAATCACATGTTTTCGTTGAAAATTAACGTAAAATTTCATTTTAATTCAAAGCAAAATGCTTTTTATGGAATGTATTTTGGTCTGTAGACATATGCCCCCCCCCCCCCCCCGTGAAACAACAAACCCTTTGGTACAAATATGCTAAAAACAATATATAAAACCCCTCAAAAGGAATTTTTGTTTCACCGGGGGGGGGGGGGTTATAAAAATTTCCGTTTTTCGTTATAGTTTCTATTATGAAATGAGCTATTTTAACCCAAAATACATATTAGTTACTTCTCTTTGTTTGAACAAATCATTTATATTTAATGAAAATATACATTATTGTTTACATTAATATAAAAAAATAAATTTAATTAGACAATCATTAAAAAATGACTTTTAGTTAGGCGGCTAGACAATGCTATTGTTCGCAGTCCTTGGGAAGTTTATGGTCCCGGCATCAGATGTTCAGACCTAGCTTAGGACGGGGTTAACATAGGCACTAGCTTAGGATGGGGTTAACATAGGCATATGTTTTGTTGTCGGAAATATAATTTTCTGTGCATCGTATGCTTGTGTGTATTATAAATGAAACTGCATATTTAAGATTGACCATTGAGGGTCTGCAGGTCTCTTTTTACCATAAGTTTACAATTTTTGGTCCCTTGATGAGCTAGGGTACTGTTAAGACAATTTGGGATTCCTCTGACTCTTGTCACTTTTTCCCCTTTTATGAATTGCTTTTAGCAAAAGTGGGGTAATAGTCAGGGGAGTCTCGTTTAGTTTCCTCGTGGTTGTTAATTGAAGGAAGCATTGTAATATTCTAAGAAAATTAAACAAGACAATATACCAGACGAAAGAAAACATTTGATACAAGAACGAAATCTAGATATTGTCTTTCATACATTTAATTTGTTTGAATAAACTAATTTGAAGACAAACAACAATGGAATGGGATTTGATACGTATTATGATTTAACAAATTAATCACTAATAATATAGTGATGTAGACGATTTGCTTATCTCATCTAAGTACCCCGTGAGATAGATCTGCATGCAGAAAAGGGGATTCAAATTATGGAAATGATTCTATTCTATAATAATTTTTGATAATTAGTTTCAAGATGAAACTCTGTGATTAACTGCGCAACAGTCGGAAATTTTATTTTTGTACTCCTTTGTTTACTTTTTATGTGAAAATCAAATGGGGACGAATCACTGACTGCAGGGAAAGCGTGTGCTTATATGTACACATTTAGATTGTTACCAGTATCAACCAAGAAATTTATCATTTTAAACCCGAAAGTCTATTTAAATAGCATTCATCGGATGAAATTCTGTAGCTGTCAATGAGTTGCACCTAAATGTTCACTGATAAGTAGCGAAAAGTTATTGAATGTCAGAGATATAATTACATGTATGCAATAAACTCTTTAGCTGCTGTTTAGTCACCTTTGTAGTTGATGAAATGGCAGCTAAAGCTTCTTTATGTGATTTAACCTAGGAGTTTTCTCATGAAATGACCCCTTTCTTTTACTTTCCATGACGCTGCATACCTTACTGTCTCCCCTATAGAATAGCTGTTACTTTACGGAGCTTGTAAGTGGAAAACTATCCGTATTGTTAATTCATTTTAATTAATCATGAAAGTCATCAAAATATGTACATCTTTCTTGTAGTTGACAATTCGTTTTAAATTATATATATGAGTATATCAACGATAAAAGTTAGAGCGACTCTGGCATTAGCGCTCATCTGTACAACAATGCCCAATTCAGACCAAAGCAAATTTTTAATCAAAAGGTGTTTATCTCCCCGTAAATTTGAGTAAATTATGAATATGCAAAAAATGAATAAAAAGGGGTAAAAAAGAACTTAAATGCACTTCGCTTAGTCTCGCGTGCCAGTTTGTGAGCATTTGATTTGGCACCAATATATTGAACTGAAAATTAATATACAAAAGGCTAGCTTGATCTTCAAACAATTGCTTTTAAGATCTTTCTCGGGTTTGTTTACGAAATTATTGGCGACGGCATGTTGACACGACTCATCAAAAGTCACAATTTTAATAGTGTTTTCGAAGAATGTGAACATCTTAAAAGCCTATTGATCTGGAAAAGAATAAAGCACAATTTGAGAGAATTATAGGTACACGTCCCCATAAAAACTTTCTTTCTTTAAACATTTACTGTATACAGGGTTATTCTCGCCCGTGTTATTTTCGCCCTTTTTCACTTGCAAACGGTTTCGCTCCGTCTTGAATTCGCCCAGACAGAGTTGTGAATTAAGAGAGATAGTTTGAGACATAGGAATTCACCCAGTCTTAAATTAGCCTGTTGACAACTAGGGCGAAAGGGGCGAAAATAAAACGGGGGCGAATATTTCCCTGTATACAGTATTTATTATTTAGAGCATTGCCAAAAAGAAGATGGGTAAATAAGGCTTGTAAATTGCCCATGAGAGGCCCCATGTGACAGCAAAAAGGGACTGTAGAATTAAAATATCTACAAATCTGATAACTTTTTGAAAAACCTTTAAAAACGTTAACAATGTATATTTAATATACTAGTAACATCTATTTGCAACTCTTAAATATGTTAAATACTTTGAATAAATTGATTTAACTGGGGTGTACGTGTCAAACCTCTAAATAGTGTCATTTTTAGAACTTCTTCTTTTATAGAGTGGTCATGGGCTCCATATTTTTGTCATAGTCTAAAAAGAGGTTTAAAAGGAAATCTGTGAAACCGATTTTACGACTTAACCAAATGGGCATTTTTGCTATTCCCCCATCTTCTTTTGACAACTAGATACATATCGAACAAAACTGCTTTTTTTCTTGTAAATATACAAGAAGTCAGAAAAGAGGTCAAGTTACGAGATTATGATTTTGAATGTTTTTGAAAAATTATCATATTTTATAATTGATTTTACCTTATACTGTTGTCAGCATCATCAATATCTGTATAAACCTCATCAAGCACAGCTGGTCTCCGAATTCACCTCCATATATAAGTATGTTTCTCGACGTATCTCAAACATCAGTACAAGACATATAAATGATCCAATCAAAATAATAATAATCTTTTCAGGCGTTATGGCAATTTGTGTGGTGACTTCTATTTTTTCTTTGGATGTATAAGTCGTGTTTTCAACTATATCATGAGATGTTTGTGAAACACTTATGCCCCCTTTCTTGGAAACATCTGCAAAGAAAATGAACAGAAACTACTGCAAATAGTTGAATTTTTTCTTAGTCCATGAAGCATAAATCTGTCAAAAATGGCTTGCTTGTACCCAAAATAAAACTTGACCTATATATTATTATGACAGATTTGTATACCAAATTTCATTTCAATGTGTGCAACCTCTGCGAAGAAAATGAACAGAAACGGCAAATAATTAGGATTTTTTTTATGTCCAAGGGGCATAACTCTGTCGAAAATGGCTCGATTGTACCCAAAACAAAACCTAATGTAATCAAACTTGACTTAGATATTATTATGGTTAATCTGTATACCAAATTGCATTTCAATATGTGCAGCTTTTGCGAAGAAAATAAATGGAAACTGCAAATATTTGGAAATTTTCTAGGTCCAAGGGGCATAATGCTGTCGAAAATGGCTCGATCGTACTCAAAATAAAACCTAAACTAAATATTATTATGAGAAATCTGTATACCAAATTTCATTTCATTATGTGCAACCTCTGCGAAGAAAATGAACGGAAACTATTGGTGGACCGACAGACCAGTTGACAGAGAGACAGACAGACAGCAGCAAAGCTCTTCAAAAGAGGGCAAAGATATAAAAAAAGTAATATCCCAATCATCTAATAAACAAATAAAACAATCGTCAACTCTCGTTTTTCAAGTTTATTCAAGATGACTTCCAATTAAAACATAATGTATGGAGAACAGACATCATTCTAGGAAATATAACACGCTTTGCATTTTAAAGGTCTAACAATCTTGGAAACATTAATAAAATTAACTCTCTCGTACAACTTTAATTTATTCATAAATGTTTACAGGTTATCTTTGTCATTATTGGATGAGGGTGGTGTATCGCAAAGTTATTCATTGACACAAGAAATACAATTTAAAGGTACAATGTCATGAATTAAACTTTTCAAGGTTTATCAAGGTAGCTGTACATATAAGGATACGGAGTTCAACATTCAAAATTAATATTTAAGAAATTACTTTTACGTGCAAAAAAGAGAATCATGATATCTTTTTTTATATTGACTAAATGTCTAAAAACAGTGACTTGATAACACTTTTAAACTGATTTTTGATTTAACTTTCAACACTGGATGTGTGCCATTTATATAATTATATACTCTTAAGGAGGTTGGCTCCTGAGATAATAGTAATGTCAATCATCCGAAAACCAGTAAGATATAAAGAGGGGGGCCTAAAAATGTTCATTTATTTTATTTGTGGCCAAGGTCGCATGCCAATTTTTTTCCAAATGTAGGCCCCTAAACAAAAATGACAATTCTCCTGAAATTTTTGTTGCTATAATTTGACATGGAAATTGATAAGTACACGAAATCAAACAAAAATTTATAGGTTAAACAATTACTTAGTTATGACTATAATACAGTATGAAGTTGAACACATGTATTGACTATAAAAGTAAAAGTTTAAAAATTCTATCTAGAAGTTTGGTCTGCGTTTGGTCTGCGTTGAAAATTAGGAAACTAAAGAAACAATGCTCTAAAACTAGTGAGTTATGAAAATTGTTCATTTCCTTTTTGAAAATCTTCCGCCACAAACTATAGTCCCTTACTAAACTCTGTAAAAATGTAAATTTTTAAAAACAATTTTATTCAATATAATCTATTTGGCATTGTGAAAAATATATACTACTAGAATTAATCTGTGATGCAGAAATTTCAGACTAGAGGTGACCAAGAATGGCTACCCAAAACCTAAGGAGCGAACCTCTTAATATAGATTTGCTACTTTGGTGATCAATTTATTATTAAGTACAAGTTTCGATGTTATTCTGTCTGAAAACATTTTATTAGGAGATACATGTACGAATACCGAATGATTATCAAACGAGGGTGCTGTGTCTCCAGTATACGTCTTTGAAAAAAGCTTCATAACAACAAAAAGAAGTTACAAGTATTGTGTACGAAAGATCAATGCTCAGTCAAGCGGATTTTAAATCAGAGCACAAGGAAAACGCACCGGGAAATCAGTTTGAGTTAAATATGAAGGACAGCAAATTCGAATTCAACATTCCTTTAACAAAGGCTGGAAAAGTTGAGTGAATTGAAGAACTGAATGATGCAGAGAGATTTAGAGAAAAAACCGTATCAGGCATTGATAAAGAAATTGTGGAGTTGCGTCAAATAAACAAAATTCGGAAAATACCAGATGGGCCTCGGTTGATCACTGTCAATGAATATTTAGATGACCAATGCAAATAGCCAATAATAATGGTAGTGCTGTTAAGATTTTAGTCTTTCGTCAACAGGGTACTTCTTTACAAAAGTTGTCAGAGTGTTGGGAAAATACTGGAGATCACATGGTATACCGGTCATAGTGAACTTGGTCGATGGCTGGGTTTGTTACACTTTTCAAATGTGTAAGTCTGTACCAGACTCGATACAAAAATACATTATCTACAGAACCAGGTTTTGTTTGGATTTCTTATGAATCAGGAAAATGGTATGTTAGAACTTCCTGTTCCTTATAGCAAATATTTTGGATGTCTGTTGATTAAAATGATATATTAACTTGTGTTGTTATCATTCTTTCTGCCTTTAGATCTGTGACATATATTGTGAAACACCCTGTATAAAACAAAACCGGTATTGAAGAAAACTATATAGAGAACAACGTTTCTGCGAAGAGTTATCTTCTATTGTATGAAAAATTATTGTATCAAAACCATCATTTGAAAAAATATACCAGCTAATGACCAGATTGCAGTTTTTCTATCTAAAATTCAAGGCAAAAACACTCGTCATCTCTTAAAATACCATGAAATCAATAGTAAGAAGTAAAGAGATAATCTAAATGCAAAATGTTAAACATTTGATAGTTGTATCTTATTATGAAAAAATAGATGAAGGAAGATAAAGAAAATGATGGTTGTACATTAAACATAACTATAATTGTTATATTTAGTGGTTTATTCTCACCATATAACTCTATATAGACGAATTGTTAATATTTGTAATATTTGCTCTTCAAAAAAATATTGACCGGCTAGGAATACTATCTAGAGAATATTCTGATTTGTTGATTCGTAAACGGTGACGTAAATAACTCTTCGCGACTCCAAAACAATGTGACGTCATACATGTAATAGACTATCAGTCAAGGCAAGTAAACAACGGACGCAAAACGCGACGGTTTGCTATCATAATGGGTAAATGGATTTTCTAATTACAGTGAAGTAATATCAGGTAGCACATCTGTAACTTAATTTCTACGGGCGGCAGAACATCAACAGTGACCGTTTGATACCGACGATATTTTGGAAATGAACTTTACACAAACTCCGCTTCGCGTCGGGCAATATTTCGTCAATCGGGGGTTAATATATAATCAATGTTGCCATCAACCGCAGTCAATATTTGTATAATGTTACTGAGACTTAATATGTCAAAAAAGGGTGTCAACAGCATAAATATTTAGCTGTGCATCCCTTAATTGATTATTGCATGCGTCATTCATTTGGAGTAAAATTTTTGACATGAGTTTCAATAAAAATATACATCATGCTCCTTATAAATAGACGTTTCACAAACTTTTTGCTCATAAAACATGTTCTGTCTTTAGTTATTTGTCTCTACTTTTACTTTGTGATCCGTCATTTATAACGCCACTGTGCACGAGTGCGGGGAAATCTAGCATTGAAAACACTATGGAAGAAGAGTTTGTTTACAATTTAGAATCACGTTTTTCATGCCTTAAATTAGATACATGTAATTCTTATATCAGATGATACCCGAAGCATTATTATTCCGATATTCATTAATGTAGAACGATATAAAGAGTTAATTATCTATAATTAAAAATGAAACACGACTTGATTTTAGCATCATCGGAGTAAATACCACTCTCCCTGAGGGATGCATGTACCAAGAGTGTTTATTTATTCTTTATTCAAAAATTCCTCTCAACGAAAATCCACTTGTGCACGTGGTTCAAAACATAAAGTAAAGACACGGAACACATGGAGTAGGAACCTGATTCAGTGACTGGCAAAACACCAAAAACTTCATGATGAAAACTTAAGTTTAATTCGGGTTTTATTCCTTTTATTCAATCTACAGGGTCTCCGATGACATTCTTCCCTTTGTTTCTATTCTTGTCAGTCTGTCTTTTTTTCCTTTCATTGCCAAATCTGTCAAAGTTAACGGTATATCTATCTTTCTCGTCATCGCCATTGTTGTCGATGGACCGATATGGATGTCACGTGACCCATTGAGGGCGGGGCTATTCAAATCTTTTGTATTTTTTACCGTGTCGGTATAAAATAAAAACTAAAAACTAAATAAATTTCTTGTATATTTGTTATGCGATTGACTTATAAAGCGTAATTTGTGAGAAAGTCCTATCTTTAAGTAAAGAAATTATCCAAACAATCAGATCGCTGTTTACTAATATACACCGCATATACCTTTAATTATTCTTAAAAAATATATAAACAGTTCCCTCTCAAGACCAAAAAAGCCCCAAAGAACCTAACCCCCCCCCAAAAAAAACCCCCCAAAAAACAACAAAAACACCCCCCCCCCCCCCAAAAAAAAAAAAAAAAAAATTGAATCGTAGTTATGAATTCATTTTAAATTTATGCAAAAAGTTGACCTTTGTCACTGTATTTTTACAAGTAATAAAAATGTATTTACAATTCTTTTGATTATGTGTTGAATTTATTTAAATTCAGAACATAGAAATCTATATTGATCCAGGAATTGTTGAACTCAAAGCTTTATTAAAAATCTTTTAATGTATTTCCTTCCGTTTGAATGAATGTTTCCTTGTGCATGCATGTACCAAGCAAGATATCCAACAAATAAAATTTCTTTTTCTATTTTGAAATTTTATAACCAATATTTCCTTAATCGTGTATACATCATCTTTTAAATAATTGGACTAAGTTTATTATATAATTAGAATATTTTACATCGTAATAAATTAATTTTTTTATGTCAGCTCATTATAAATTGTTTGTCAATCTGTCAATTCGTTTTTGTTTGAATTTTTTTTTCTCTCGAACCTCATTACCAGTATAAATACCCTTTAATTTTTTTTTTCAAATGAATGATTGGACCCCACTCAAAACGGCATTAAGGAAGAGTGGTTTCCTTATGAATTATAACCGGTATATATGATATGGGCATCAAAAGTTGTCAACTGTCAGACTCCTTTTTAGTGGTGCTTGGTCCGATTTTTTTTGTTATTACAGTATCAAATATTTCTCCATACAAACCATTTGTCTTAGAAAGTTATGAACTCTCTCAAATTAACACAAGCAGAATCGGTCTCTTTTCAAAGTAACAAATATTTAAAGTAAATAAAAATAATTTCTTTTTGGGCAAACGAAAAAACTGTCCAAAATGCATTATGGGATGTTTAGAAAAAGGAACCGTTTGGTTTCGTCCCCCGAATGATTCGTAATACAACCATACCCGTCTTGACGTCAGGGGTGAATTTTAAAATGAGGCGAAATAACGCGATACCCTTTTATGTTCTTTGTTTTGTTAACAAATTTTGTACATAATTCTTTTTCATTCAAATTTGGATAATTGACTAAGAAACCTACTGCAATGTCTATTATTATACATTTAAATAATTAGCATAACAATCGTTTAAAAAAGGGCACAAAATTTGATATAAAATCGGACCAAACAGCATTAAGAAAACTGATTTTATCAGATAAAAAACTATGACAAAGTAAACTTTCTTTTATCAATTTACGAATACTTTTTTTTTATTACATCGTTAATCTAAATTTGACAACTGCTTTTAGAACAAAGTTTCCTCTTTCCTAACACGTTTCAAGCATTCAATGCTAATTTTCTTTTAGAACATTCCAGTTGAACAGTTCCTTTTCCAGCAACCGGTTTTTTAAATTTATTTAATTATTGCTTCGACTTTGTTGTAAATAAATGTGATCTTTATTATATATAAGATACTGTGGTTTCATTAATATTCAAGGGTATCAATTTTCGTGGATAAAGATAAATAATCACAATTTTTAAAGGATACGTACATTCGTGGCCGATGACCCTATTAATACAAGATATAAATAGAAATTGCACTTCAATGAGCACTTAATTTCGTGGATCAACTTAATAACGAAATCCACGAAAATTGGTATTCAACGAATATTGATGAAACCACAGTACATACCTTTTCTCACGATCTCATTTAAAAAGAACAAATTTCGTATCAATTAAACTTATCACCTGCTTCTTAGTTACATATTATTACTATTCGAGCAAACTCACAACCGAAATGATAGGTTTATTTGTAAGAATGATATTGTATTGCCTCCTGCTGTATCAGCAGCTGTTTTAATGGTTACAAATTGGTTAAGGTTAAAAAGAAGAACTCATAATAAAAGTTAAATCTTGCGCCTTTATTTACTTGATTTAGTTTAGTGAGCGAATTCATTCATGATTATAATTTTAGAATTTAAACATCCTACTTTTCAGTTACATAACAGGGGATCAATTCGATCACTTTGTTTTACGATTTGCATATGAAAAAAAATATGAAAGGGCATCATCAACATACACGTTTTTTTTACATTTATTTTGACGTTCGATTGACACTGAGAGACTGTTCTTCACCTATCTTAATTTCTTAAATGTGGCGGATATATGGAGAAACGATTGATTTATAAATTTGAATTGAATCAAAACTATGTAAAATTGTTACCTAACGTTGTCGTTTGACATAAATATATGTTATGTTCAATAAGTTATGTATGAAAAACACATACAACTGTTACAATAGTTGTTTAAAAATCATTCCTTGTTAACAATATTAAGCTTTCCTTAGAAATGTATTTAAATCCTGAATATTTGAATGATACTTTTATTATTGTATTAAAAGGTTTTTTGTATACATTTATTGTATTTTACTTTTCAGTACAAACAAAATTATGAATATTATCCTTAAAGAACACTTGAAGTATACCTTGTAACCTTTGGTGAGTAGTGTTCTCTGCACTATGTAATTCATTCGACTGCTTATGTTTTACTGTAGATGTTCTAATCTCTGAATCAAAATAGAGATGACAATTTCAAATGACTAGGAATCACAAAAATTATATCAACAGATATTCATCTTTTTTAAAAGAATGTTTGTTCTGTCATGAAATCAGGAAAGAGTAATAATTGAAAATTGTAACTTAAGAATTCCTACCTGGGATTTCAGTGGTTAAATTGCAACCGAATATATGATGACACGCTGAACAGTTACACACTGAACCACATTGAATTCCGTATGAAGGCTCTGTACACATATCAGAGCAGTTGTGTCCAAAGTATCCAGCAGAGCGGTCTACAAAATTAACAGGTCTGATACAACTCTTATTGACAGTCGTCATTTTTGGTAGTATGAATTGAAAAAAAAACAAATGCATGTACATGCAGCGACTTATTAGGTTAGTTCAAGAATTAATTTAAACACGATACCTTTGCATTCATCTCCATCTTTAAATGTATTGTAGGTACAACCCCCCGTATCATTGTTAGTAACTCTATAAAATGAGTATCATAAAAACGCAAATGTAGAAGTCGAACACTTTACGGAAGGCAAATCTTTGAAAAAAATTACTACACTCTACGCTATTCAATCAAGTTTGAAATCAATGACTAAGATATTTAAAAAATCAATAATATTTCTTGTACCTGTTAATACGAGTAGCCCATATAAAGATAACAGTACTGACGCATCTACCTAAAAAAATATTAAACATCTTTAAATATTCGTTAGTAATACACTTCCAGCAATGATATTTCGAGTTCTTGTGTCATAATATTATATAGAACACTTGATGAAATCCCACGCACGCGCGGGAAATGATACTTCACGCATTGTTTTGTACATATATTTTGTATTCGCTGTGTCCGATTTAGTTTTCTGAATTGATTTCTTTTTTTTTTTTCAATTTTCATTTTCGCATTATCTATAGTCTATTATTTGTCAACCTTCAATTGCATATACGTGCACAATGATTCTTATTTCAACAAGGGGAGAGAGATGTAGTGATACGCATCTCTTTTCTAAAATTTATTCTTTAATTCAAATTTCACAATTATTTTACTTTCTAAAAAAAGTTTTCTATATGTAAGTTTCAGATAAAAGGTTGTTTTGAAAAAGAAATAGGGGAGGGGTATTGCCTCCGTTTAATACGCACATCCTGTTGAATCGTGCATTCATTAAACGAATTGGTTCAATTTAATTTTTCAAAAGAACGATTACACTTATGGGCCCCTGTATAAATGAAAAAGAATGAAGATTCAAATTAAGCATAATTTTTTTCTCACGTCATTGATTGATTTTTAAATCGTAAAAATCAACAGGTTTAAGCGCTGAATTTAGCTTATATAAAAAGCACGAAACTTTACAACATAGCAGGGGTCAGCCGACATTCGTATATTTTGTATAGTAAATCGAGGTCGGGCATTCATTTCAAAGCCTTTATTTTCTGCCAGCCTAACTGTGTACAAGCTTAATGAAAAGATAACAGATGCATTATACATTTACTTCTGTGAAAATAAGAAGTCTGTACAACATTAGGCTGGTACTTGGAAAATGTATGAACATTTTAAGTTCTTTCCTGTAGCAAGCAAGGATTATTACCCGCGTGACCCGTGCATGTTGAACCAGCGTATTAGATAAACTATTTCAAAAAGTCACGTGGGTTCTGTTCAGGTAGACGTTTGTCATATATACTCACTGTAAAACACTGACACGTTTGAAATCGTTTTCAATCAACTATGTTTGGTCAGAGATGCATGTTTGTTTGATCACTATCATTATGGTAATATGCAACTTCAAAGTTTTACTCAATTTTTTTTCCAGACATAGAATAACGAATAAAGTATAATTCAGCAAACGCGCCAAGGGTATAAGTTCAATAAACTTAAAACACACTCTCCTGTGAAATTGTTTATATAAAATTTATATTTTTAGGAAAACATGACAATATCAAAGGGAATCATAAAATACCATCATTGAAGTTATACCAAGTACATGTACATGTAGATACAAAAAAAAAAAAAGAACATAAAATGATTATAAGCTATCATATTTTTTAAACAATATTAAAACTGCACTTATCTTGATAAAAATTGCTGAACTTTAAAAAATAAATTTTCATTTTCAGTAATACTGATCGAGTTATCTTGCCATAACAAATCACTAGTGTCGGTATTGTTTAATTTTTCTATTCTAAAGATAACATTGAATCACTCATTTCGTGGAATAATAATATTTTCCATAAGATAAAAAGTAATGATGTGCATCTTCTACTCTTTCAGAAGATAATAATTAATTAAAGGACTATCAATGATTTTATATTTATATAAATCTTTTTTCAATATACAATTGCGACAAAGGCTAGTGTGAATTATATTCCAGTAAAGTTCATATGGAAAATAAGATGGAGGTTGAGATATAGAAGGCAGAAAACTGTTCTTAAAAGATTTTAATGTTGACGATTTTTTAACTTCTAATTTCTAAAGGCATACCATTCCACAAATCAAAAGGGAACAAAAGAAGATTTTTAAATTTTTAGTCTACATTTTGGAGAACTGTAATTTTGCGACTGTCTTGAAATATAAGTAGAGCCAAGCGAGCGAGTGTCAATCCTGCAACTAATCTCGCTGCTGCTAAGTTTTATTTTTCAGGTTCGGTCGAAGTATAATTTGATCAGCGACTCCAAATTTATTCCATCTGGGGTCTTATAAATGTCTTCTTAGACATGGTATTTCTATGTAAAACTCTGAGGCTTTGATTTCTTAAATAACTTTCAAATAAAGGTAGTACATTGACTATTTTCCATTGAAAAGGTAAATTAACAATCTTTCAAAGAATGATTAAGGAAGACAAATAGGAACTGATACAAAAATGGTAGCCTTTAACATTTTATGACTAATATTTGTTTTGTTCATGGGAAGAGTATAAATAATGTCAATACCATCCAGTTCTGTGATAATAATTCTATCCAAAATTTTATTACCAAAAGGGGAAATTGTGGCTATGTTGATTTATTTTCATGTGTAGACGACATATATGCAAAAAAATTGTTCAAAGACTCCACCTTATCACTTTCATCGTAGGATATATTCACTACACCGTCTTGAACATTTTAAAGTGATAGTATTTCGGTCCTATTTTTATATTTAAAAACAATGAAAACAAAACAAAATTTTTTGGAAATTCTGTTCGGTGATTTTTAATGCATTGACTTATCACTGCGACCCGTGTTCCATCTCCGTGATAAACAGTGGTTGTATGTGACAGGGTATAGTGGTTGCCCGCTTGGACACGTGGGTTTTCTCCGAGCACCCCGGTTTCCTCCCTCAGCAATGACCCCCTTGCGCGAACATCCGTGCCAACGAGAGATATCAACATAAATTGTAGAACTTGTTTATCAACTACGGCGGCGTGGAAGGGCCAAATGAAAAGATTAATAAATCTTATTTGTTCGGACGAATTACGATTTCTTAGGACGATATAACTTATTTGTTCGAACAAAAATAGACTAAGTAAGTTATTTGATTGGACGAATAATGTTCTGTTCGGACAAATTAACTATTTGTTCAGAAGAATTAGCTATTTGTTCGGACGAGTTAGAATTTGTTCGGACGAATAAGTTTTTTTATTTGGACGAACTAGGATTTGTTCGGACGAAGTAGGATTTGTTCGGACGAATTACGATTTGCTCGGACGAATTAGGATTTGCTCGGACGAATTAAGATTTTTTCGGACGAAAAAGTTATATTTGTATAAAAAAACGCATTTCTGATGAGTCTATCTGATCTGGCAATGATATAGATGATAAAGGGGGGGGGGGGTCTGTGATCAAGCCATCCATTTCCTGGAATTTCAGTTTTCCTTTAAATGATAAAACCTAAATGTTATGCATGTACTAGTCACAGATACTGCAAGGGTGTTGGAACAGGCACGGCAGAGGCGGTCGCTGCCCCAAATATTTTGCTAAAAATGATTTTAAAAAGATTAGGACTGAATAGAAATTTGATAATGACGAACTGTATTCACTGTAGCGGCGATCGTTGATTGAGCGGCGACGTGTCAATTTGATTGTTTACAGTCAGACAAGTGAGGTATGTAGACGTGTACATGTTTCTGGCGTGTTTTGACAACCAACAGTGTATTAAGGTAGCTCGCGGGTTTACCTGCTTGTGAGAAAACCTACCTTGAAAATTTGTCTACGTGATCCATAGGTTTTATAGTTTTATTTCTAAAATTTATTTAAGATTCGTCCGCGCGGTAATAATGTTATCGTGTTTCAAATACAATGTCATTAATAAAATCAAGCATCGCCATTTCAATGAAATGTATAGTAAAATGCACATTTTAACCGAGAAACGCATTACAAAACTATGCTCCAAACTTTTAAACCATTCAGACGAAATTAATCATACTCAACACAAAAACAGAGGAGATAATTATGAATCAATTCATAAAAAATATCAGTATGTGTTCTCGGCCAATTTTTGGCAAAAAAACTTTAAAGATTTAAGAGATTTTTCAAATCCTTATATTTTCATTACGACGTTAGCCTGACGTCATCATTTCCTTACTTCTTAGAACACCAAAATTGAAATGCATTTATTGACATGACTAGCTGTTTAACACATTTTAGAACATGTAAATGCTTATTAGACATTATTGTGAATGTTATCAAATGCAATTAATGTAAGGCTGTAAAGATACAGAAAATTGCTATTTTTGTTTTTATGAAACTCTGAGTTAATCAATGCAAAAATAAAATGCCAGGCAACTACTGACATTATAAGTAAGTAATCGAATAAAACAGTTATCTCAAGCCAAAAGAAATTTAAGAATTTAATCGGTAGTACAAATTACGGAAGTTATAATTGTAAAAAAAAAGCGAAGTTAATGCATACATTATATTTTAAAATATGACTTTAAATGGAAGAGTTCTAACGCACACTCATTCTTTATCTTTATAAAACAAAATGTGACACTGTATGTGACATCTTTAAATTTTCAGCACTTGATATTATAAATATTTGTATAAACAGTCATAAATCGCATATAAGCTTTTTAAAATATTTTCTTTTATACTCTTAAATATCTCATTTGTCATTTCAAAATAAAATTATGAGTTGACTATGACGGTCAACTCTTTACGTCGATTCCTATTGTGACGTCAGCAAACCCGCGAGCAACGTTAATTAGATAAATTTGACTTTAAAAGAATATCGTTCTTCAGCTTTGATGATCAATTACAAGTTGTAAGTTAGAAACAACTAATGTGTTATATATATGTGTTATATATATATGGAACTGTTCATTTTCTTTTTCTTTTTTGATTATATATATATATATATATATATATATATATATATATATATATATATATATATATATATATATATATATATATATATATATATATATATATATATATATATATATATATATATATATACTTGCCGGTGGCCATAAGTTCAATCGTTCTTTTGAAAAATCAAATTGAACTAATTCGTTTCTTGAATGCACGGTTTTAGTTTTAATCGTGAACTTTCCAAAACGCAAGTTGACTAATTAACGTCATTGCGGAAAGTTTAGGACGAGTTCAAATCTACCTTTAATCGGCAACTTTGGTTAAAAATTAAAAATGAATAAGCATGTCCTTGCATGTTTAGATTAACACACATTTTAGTAGTCTTAAATGATAATTTGTGAAGCATGAACAAATCATGTTGATATGGGCGTATAAAACAGAAACGAAACCTCTCTCCCATTATTTTTCAAAACAACCTTTAATCTGAAATTTACATATAGAAAACTTATTTACAAATTATTTTTAGATTTAAAATGCTAGTAAAGAATAAATTTTTGAAGAGAGTTCCGACTCACTACATCTCTTTCCCCATGTTGAAATAAGAATTATTGAGCATGTTTATGCGATTGATGGTTGGCAAATAAGAGAATATAAATAATGCGAAAATTATTGCGAACAATTAAGAAATCGATTTAGAAAACTGAATCGAACACAGTGAATATAAAATATTTGTACAAAAATACAAAGACCATTAATGTGTGAAGTATCATTTCCCGCGCTTGCGCAGGATATCATCAAGTGTTCTATATAATATTCTGACACAAGAACTCGAAATATCATTGCTGGAAGTGTATTATAAACGAATATTTAAAGATGTTTATCATTTTTTTATGTAGATGCGTCAGTACCATCATCTTTATATGGGCTACTCGTATTAACAGGTACCAGAAATATTATTGATATTTTTAATATCTTAGTCTGATATTTTAAGCCTGATTGAATAGCGTAGCGTAGTAATTTTTTCAACGACTTAAATGTCTTCTGTATAGTGTTGGATTTCTACAACTGCGTTTTTATGATACTCATTTTGTAGAGTTGCTAGCAATGATACGGGTGGTTGTTTCTACAATACATTTAAAGATGGAGATGAATGCAAAGGTATCGTACGCGTGTTTAAATTAATACTTCAACTATCCTAATAAGGTAGTCTCCGCATTTGTTTGATATTTTCAATTCTTACTTCCAAAATGTCGATCGTCAGTAAGAGTTGTATCAGACCTGTGAAATTTGTAGACTGCCCTGCTGGATACTTCGGACACAACTGCTCTGATATGTGTACAAAGCCTTCATACGGATTTCTATGTAGTCAAGTGTGTAATTGTTCAGCGTGTCATTATATATTCGGTTGCTATTTAACCACTGAATTCCCAGGTACGAATTATTATTTTACAATTTCAATTAATACTCTTTTCTGGTTTCATGACAGAACAGACATTTTAAAAAAAAAAGATGAATATCTGTTGATATAATTTTTGTGATTCCTAGTCATTTGAAATTGTCATCTCTATTTTGATTCAGAAATTGGAACAACTTCAGTAAAACATAAACGGTTGAATGAATTACAAAGTGTAAAGAACACTACTCACCAAACGTTACAAAGTATACTTCAAGTGTTCTATAGATATGGATAATATTCATAATGTTTATTTTTACTGAAAAGTAAAATACAATAAATGTATACATAAAAAAAAGTATCATTTAAATATCCAAGATTTAAATACATTTCTTAGGAAAGCTTAATATTGTTAACAAGGAATGATTTTTAAAAACTATTGTAACAGTTGTATGAGTTTACATAACTTATTGAACGTAAAATATATTGTATGTCAAATGACAACGTTAGGTAACAATTTTACATAGTTTTGATTCAATTCAAATTTATAAATCAATCGTTCTAAAGACATTCTAAAGAAATAGGTGGTGAATTTCTGTTGATATAATTATAATAATTCCTGGCCATTTTAAAGTGTCATTTTATTTTGATTCAGAGGTTGGACAAACTACAGTTACAGTAAAACATACCCACTCGAAAGAATTACGAAGTGTAAAGAACACAACTCACCAAAAGCAACAAGGTATACTTCCAATTTTCTATATTCTACTAAACAATGAATTACAATAAATGTACAGAAGTAACCATTTAATAAAATTAGAAGTATCATTAGAAATCCAAGATTCATTTGCACTTCTTTGGAAAGCTTTATGTTGTTAACAACGAAATATTTTTTAATACTATTGAAACTGTTATATGTGTTTTGTCATACATAAGATATTTAACTTAAAATATATTTTATGTCAAATGGCAACGTTAAATAACAATTTTACATAGCTATACTTCAATACCATTTTTTTAAACAATCATTTCTTTATATATTTGTTACATTTAAGAAAGTCAGAAAGGTTTTGTTTCAAAACAACGTCGGAAATTTGTCAAGATTCGTTCGCAGTTTCGAACAACAGACTCTCAAAGTCGATTGAACGTCAAATTCAACGTCGAAAAACGTGTATGTTATCGGTGTTATTTCATATTTTTCCATTAGTAAATTATAAAACAAACTGGACTAATTAATCCTCTGTTATGCGACTGAACAGTAGGATGTTTAGATTCTGAAATTAGTTTTTGACTCCTAAATGTTAATTTAATACGTAAAATTCTCATTTATTAATTCACTCATTTAACTAAATCACTTAAATAAAGGTCAATATTCGACATTCATTAAGCGTGTATTATTTCAACCCTATTTTGGAACCATTAAAACAGCTTACGATTTTTAAGTACACCTATTTACTTTCGGCTGTAAATTTGCTAGAATAGTAAATAGGTGTATCAAAGAAACAGGAGGTGAGTTTTATTTATATTTATTTCGTTCGTTTTAAATGAGACTGTGAATAAGGCATGTACATTATATTAATAAACAAGTAAGTTCTAATATATTTACACCAAAGTCAAAGTAATATTTCATGAAAAAAATCGGTTGCTGGAAGAGGGATTGCTCTACTGGTAAGTTCAGATAGAAAATTAGCCTTGAAAGCTTGACGTGTGTTAGGAAAGAGGAATTACTATTCTGAAAGCAGTTGTGAAATTTAGATAAACGGGGGAATAAAAAAAAATATACTGTATTGTTGAATGAATATTCTTAAACTGATAAAATAAAGTTTACTTTGTTTTAGTTTTTTCTGATAAATCTAGTTTTTTTAAAAGGAACCTGACATCTGACAACTTTTGGTGCATATATTATATATATACCGGTCATAATTTGTAAGTAAAGCGCTCTTTCTTACTGCCGCTTTTAGTAAGGTCCAACCAGGAGTTTGAAAAATAAATGAAACGGTGTTTACATTGGCATAGAGGCTCGAGAGAAAAGGAAGAATATACAAACAAAAACGAATTGACAGATTGACAGACAAAACCCCAGACAGATTGAGACAGTTGACATAAAAGAGGAACAATTCTTTGCAATATAACTGAAAGTTATTACGATATGAAATAGCCTATTGTAAAATAAACTTAGGCAACATTTTAATAGATAATATATAGTGACACATGATGAAGGAAATAATGATTATAAATTTCAAAATAGAATACGAAATGTTATTTGTTGGATGTCTTGCTTGGCACATGCATGCACAAGGAAACATTCATCCAAACGGAAGGAAATACATTTTAAGATTTGAATAAACCTTTGAGTTTAACAATTCCTTGATCAGTATTGATATTTAAGTTCTGAATTTAAATAAAGCTAAAACACACAATGAAAAGAATTGTAAATACAGTTTATTATCTAGTAAAAAAACATTGACAAAAGTCAATTATTTGCATGAAATGAAAATGAATTCATGGTTACGATTCGTTTTTTAAGGGCACTGTTTATATAACTATTCTTAAAGAATAATTAACCAATTGGATAACTAATAAAGGGATGCACATCTAAATTTTAATACAATGGACACCCTATATGATTTTATTTAGTCTAAGTAACATTTATTTTGTTTAAACGATCCTTGATCCTTAAAAACCAACATAATTAAACAAAGAATAATTTGATACAATGAACTGATGATAAAAAATTTGGACTTCAATTGTTGTTTAGTATAACCTAAATGTTGTTTATTAGGAATGACGGCATTTAATAAACAAGATATAATAATTTATAATTGTATGTAAGGATTTACAATGATTTTTTTTTATCTTTGTAATATTTTTAAACTCAACTATATTTTAAAAAATCAATCTCAACAACATGAAGTAAAAATTCACATAACATAATTCCTATTCGATACAAAAATCGATTCTTTATCCACATAATTATATCCGTTCAATTTATGAGAACAAAATGGGTTATTTTTTTTAACAAAACAATATAGAACTTTAGCCGAAGTTTTTTTTCCTTTTTGTATCGTCATTAAGTCATGCATGTACAACAAAGTCCCAAAGTCGTTTGTACGGAATAAATTAATATAAAAACGAAATCAAGAAATGAGATTGCTCTTATGTTGGTATTAATTTTTTTTTTTTTTACTGAATAAATTGTACATTTAAATTAAAATCAGTGATTAGTACTGTATATTTGGTTTGAAGTTATAGACTCTGGTACTGATGTTTATTTTATCATTAGTATTTTTTCTTTAAAATATACTGTACGTTAGTATACCCAATCAATTCAAGCAATAAAATGAAAATACACTAAACATTTAATTTTTATTATGATCGAATTTCTCGTTTACTTCTACATGTTTGTAACCGTTAAACAGCATTTGGAATGGCATTAAATATACCGGCATAAGTAATAAATGACGTATAATTACTTTCGGTTGAGAATTTGCTATAATCGTAAAAATGTAAGGCAGAATGAAGGAAGAATTAAGTTAATGCTTCTCTTCAATGGGATTGTGAACAAGGTATGTTCATTATATATCTTAGATAAGCAACAAATTGCAATCGCGAGGGAAAGAGGTAAGTTTCACTTGAAACTTCAGATCGACATGCCGTTATATTGAATTTTTCAGTACTAGCAAAGTGAGAGAAATAAAAGTATCTCAATTAGTTTGTTCTTCAATGTTTTTAATACGTACTCATTTTGTATAACATTTGCTGAACATATGTCAGGCAAGAGGAGTGTCAATTCTAAAAACAGTTACAAAATTATGGTTATGATTTAATGATTAAAAAAAACGCTGTTAACCATGAAGTATTTTAAGATGTCACCCCCCCCCCCAAAAAAATACATTTTTTTTCTTTTTTTTGCAGAAATTCTCTGACAGATACAGTTGCTTTAGAAGGAAGTCTTACATCTACACTATTTGATTTTAAAAGGGGATATATATTTTATAACATTTTAAATACAAATTTTAAGAATTAACATATTCCGACCAAATATCTTATTTCGCTCATATATGTGATTTTGAATTGCACGTGACTTAAGATTTATATATGTACTCTTGTGGTCACTGATAAAGTGTTCTTTTTCTATTGTCCAAAATTCTAAATGTAATACGGAATGTATTTCGCCGCTTACTAAGATAAGGTAAGTGGGAGTGCACGAGTACTGTCTGATTCTTGTGGCCTTGTTTATTATGTTTACAAAAGAGTATTTCAAAAGGATAACTTTGATTGTGTGTAATTGGAATTTACATATGTACATTAAAGTCACCAAGAATTATAATTTTGTCGGATAGTTCATGTTCTTTCTCGTTGGACCATTCAACGTTTTCCCAGAATGATACTAGTATGTCGGAGTTGCTATGACGGTATACGCAACAGATGAAAATAATAAAGGTAGGTTCGCTTATCTCTATCTATATACACTCCATATTTGTAAGCTCTAAATTAAGACGTCTTACAGCACGCATAGAATTGGTAAAATATATAATAACAACACCGTATGAGTTCCTATCATTTCGAAAAGTTTTACTAAAACCATCAATAGAAATTTAGTCGTTGAAAATATTGAAGCCTAAATGTGTTTCTGTAAAACTTAAAAATATCATTATCTGAAACCAGACTCTGAAACTTTTAAAACTTAGTTCTTATACTACATACATCTATACTTATAAATTAAGACATTTTGCAAATAAACTACTAAATGCCCACACTAGAGTAACTGCTTAAACCTTTTCTATTTTAACACGTGTGGGGTGATGTCCGTAAGCTTTGGTTGAACTTTAACTGATTAGTAATTATTGTGAAATAAATTAAGAACCCACTTTCATGTTCGATAAACAAGCCCGAAATAGCAAAAATGAGAGTAAGGTGGTGGACACGCTTTGGCGGATCCGAATTAGGAGTTGTTTGCATCACAATATATACTTGCATTGAAATAATATTGAATGATTACGTAAAGAACGAATATATTTATTGGTAATTTATTTAAAGTATACCTAGAAGTGAAGATTTGAAAATGAAATGAAAAGAGCCAATTCGTTTCTTTAATGCGCAATTTTAGTCTTGATGGATAGAACGCGTGCGAATCACGAGCTCTGGTGAGAGAATGGGATAGAATAATATTCAACGTCATGGCGAAAAGTGTAGGACGAGTTACATGTAACCATCGGGTAGTTACTTTGGATTTGACAAATTTGGTTTAAAATATGCAAATAAATATGCATACACAAGCGTTTTTTTAATTTAATTTCATACAGTACCACGTCAGATTGGTAGTAAACCTTAGACATTAAATCTTAAACAATAAACAGAATCATTTTTTTATGCATTAAACGGGGAATTTTAATAATTGGGGGAGGGGGGGGGGGGGTAGGGGAATACCCCTCCCTATTTTTAAAAAAAAAAACATCTCTTATCTGAAATTTTTATTTGGGACAGTGATAAAAGTAAAATGTAATTTGATCAAAAGAACAAAATTTAGAGATACCACGCACTAAATACCTACAAACTAGTTTGAAATAAAATGATTTTTTGTCAATCCTTCAAGAAAAAGAATGAAGGACTCGTACATATATTTGACATCAATTTCAGTTTAGATTTTTCACCCCGTCCGCTGCTCTTAATATCCAGCTATGAAGTTAGTTTTTTATTTAATTTTGAACAATTGGTTCAAAAGCAAACAATATATATGTTGCAATATTATGAGAACCACTGTAGCCAATTTACGCCACCACTTAATAAAATTTAAGTGTATTCTTACTGGTATTGTATCTTATGTTATTTAGCACTTTCAGTAGTCTTTTGATAATTACAATGAATTATGCAACGTAAAGCACTTAAGAAATATAATTCGAAGAAAAAAATCTAGATTAAATCAAAATCCCTTGTGCCATATTTTATCAACGACTTTAGACAGAACGAAAAAAAAACTACAATTTTAAAATACAATAAGTTTTAAAAAATTGGTATTCTATAAGTCGTGAAAAATGGAAGGCAAATTCATGGCAATTCAGCTTCCTGTTTGCTAATATTCAGTCACTTTGCGGTTCATTGAATAGCAGGGCTTCATTGCATGAAATGACCCCTTTCTTCGGTTTTCTATGACGCTACATACCAAGGCTTTAAAAGATATTTCTATCTAGTATCTGTGTTGTTTAATTGATTTTAATTACACTGACATGAAATCATCGATAGATGTGCATTTTTCTGTAGTTAGCAAATTCATTTTAAATTCTACAATTGTAGATCAACGATCAAAGTTAGAGCCACTCCTGTCTCAGCGCTCACATGCACAAAAATATCCAATTTCGAGCAAATCAAAACAACTTACAAGAATTATTGCACTCTGTTTATCTGACAGAAAATTTGAGTAAATAATCAGCTTGCGACAAATGAACAAAAACAAATTGAAGCAAATGCTTTTTGTAAAGTTGTCTCAAGTGCCAGTTTGTGAGCAGTTGCTTTGGCACCAAATATTGGACTACAAATTTGTATACAATAGGCTTAACCTTCAGACAGTTGCTTTTAAGGTCTTTCTCGGTTTGCTTTTAATGACAATATTAGTGTTGGTTTGTTGAAAATATCAGAATGCAATAATTCCTTTGCCTTATCATAGAAACTTGCGGAATAAATGGACTGTTCTGATGTGCTTTTCAATGGTTGATGTAGATGATTTCGAAATGGAAGAATGTGAACATATAACATATAAAAGCATGTTCAAAGGACTTTTATGATCTGGAAAAGAATAACGCACAACTTAAGAGAACCATACCCGTCTTAAAAAAAACTGTCGTAAACACTTTCTTTCCTTGAACATTTATTCGTTATTTAAAACATCGCCCTCAATTTTGACATCTTGATACATATCGAGCAAAACTCCCTTTTTCTGGAAAATATACATGAAGTCAGTAAAAAAAAAGTCAAGTCACGAGATAATGATGTTGATAGTTTTTGAAAAACTATTATAAATATCTCATTATAGATATTATAAAAATTCATCTTATGCTGTTGTCGACATCATCAATATTTGTATGAACCTCATCAAGCACAGCTGGTCTCCGAAATCACTTCCATATATAATTTTATTTCTCGACGTATTTCAAACATCAGTGCAAGACAAATAAAAGATCCAATAAAAATGATAATTACAGGTGTAATGTCTTTTTGGGGAATCTGCGTTGTCGTTACTTCCATTCTTCCGTTTGGTATATAATTCGTTGTTTCAACTATAGATATGGAACCTGTTTTGAAAAAAAGCAATGTTTCTGCAAGAAATCAATCTTGTTTTGTAGAAAAAACTATTACATTAAAACCAACTAATGAACATACGTTTCAGTATTACTAGTTGTGGCCAGAAAAGTTTGGATGCAATTTTACGGTTAAACAGTGAAACCATTCTTAAAATAGAATAATTATTGTGGTTATACAACAAAAATTTTATCCGTATCAAAAAAAGCCGGGAAAGCTTAATTTATTTTATTTTATTAATTTTTCAAACGATCAGCATTGCAAATTAACACAAAAAATATTTTGAATTTTATTTGTTATGAAAGTTCCTCAGGTAAGGGTTATCGTTCCTAAGTTCCAAGGCCCAAACACATTGGGGACTTTTCATTTCTAAGCTGAAATTTTTTTCCTAAATATAATGTTGGAGTGATAAATACATACGTATTTCATTATAGGCCTGTAAAAGTTAATATATTCGCTTTAATAAAAAAAACTAAGTCAACTCAATAAAGGGTAAAATTGACTAGGCTAATAGGATTTATGTATCCCAACCTGAGAGAAATTCAAAGCAACCCTCCCATCCTCGTAAGGTGGTAAGGAACATCTTTCGATATTAATGTGCATTAAAGTATATTTTAATTGAAACACTCTCACTGGTTTAGCATATTCTTTCACAGTATTCAACCAAAAAATACGTTTTAGAAAATTTTGGAAAGTTAAAAAATTTATGGTTCTCAACGGGAATCGAACTCATGATCTACAAGTTTGTAGTGAACCCACTAACCCTCTGCGCTATGGCGTAACATATCGATGATGGGAAAGAAACTATTTAAAAAATTATACTTGATTTTATTGTTTATTTCGATAAATAATACCACACAACGTGAAGGTGTCACATACCACATTACTTGTAAGTAATGAATTTTCCAATTATCAAATAAAATCTATTCATTTACCAAATTTTTCAAAAGAGCGGTCCCCATACAATTCGACTCAGTTTAAATCGGAATTGCATGCTTCCAGAATTACTTTTTTGCGTACTGCGTCATCAAAAAGTGGTGTATAGAGCCATCTTAACTTAATTATTTGTTGAGTGCTTCTTACATATGTAAGATGACTTTATCCAGTTGTTTTGAATGAATTAGTCAATTTGATAAACAAAATGCAGTTCATTTTATGTTTATTCCTTTATTAATGAAAAAAATTATTCATAACACATTGTCCTTATATTGATATATATTAAAGTATTTTAATATTAAGTTTATAATTTTTACACAGAAAGTTGGTAATAAAATGAATATGATTCACTTGTAAACAAATACAAAAATGCTTTACAAACATAATTCCCCCATGAAGGATAGGCTACCTTAGCCAACAAGTGTTTATAGAAGGTCTTTTATATTTTTGCCTTTATAACACCTTTGGCTCTAAATAAGGAATAAGGAATCATTCTTTGAGTATTATGATGTGATAATTTTGGTCGGGGGCGTGATCAAATCCAATAAAGCTCGAAGGGCTTTATGATAGATTTGATCACGCCCAGACCGAAATTATCACCTCATAATATTCAAAGAATGATTTCTTATTACTTATATTTATATTATTTTAAGCCATCGTACAATTAAATATTTAAATATAAATAAGCAAACCCGGCTGGCGCCTCAATTTGGCGTCATTTGTATTATGGGTTATATAGTACAAAATTGATACGTAGTGTTATCACAGGCAAAGACACTGGAAAATGTAAATATGTATATATATAGTACCAATGTTATAGCTGGATCTACTCCACACTCCCTGAGAATAAACAGATGCTGGCACTCTCTGCCACCTACCCTGAGTACCTAGCCCAGCACCTGACCAGCTACATGAGGAACCCCACCTTTCTGAGGCTCAATATCTCCGACCCAGCATTGCTTGGTAAGTACTGTGAATTCTGTACTTGGCATGTTTTAATTTCCACATGTTGTTTTTTATGCAAATTTAAGATAAAAACAATTCTTTTTTCAGGAATTAAACAATTCAAGAGGGTTGTAGATTACCATGTCTTGCCCAACAAAGTGTTTGACAATAAAACCAAAGTTGTCATTGAGTTATTGTCATCTGTCAATTTCCAGCAGTGTCTTATCTTTTCCAACCTCCAAACCAGGTAAGAATTTAACATAGGTAATCCTTATTCACAGTGAAACATTTTCTTCTGTGATTTTATTTAATGTAAAAAAGAAGAACAATATTTTTTTTTTCAGAAATCAAATTGATAAGACTGCTAAAAAAATGCACAATCCATTATTGTTAAATTTGTCATGTATATTAATTTGGAAAAAATCATAATTGTGTACACTTTTTTCTGAAAATAGAAGTTGTATCTCGATCATGCAGTCACTTTGTAGTTTTTTACCTTGTCATATTTCAGAGCACAAAATATGGCTGATGTCTTGATCAGTCATGGTTGGCCGACAGCTTGTATTGCAGGAAGTCATGACCAGAGAGATCGAAACGAAGCCATGAGTCAGCTAAAGACATACAAGTGTCGTGTTCTCATCTCCACTGATCTAGTGAGTTTCTTGGTCATTGAACAGAATTTAGTGAAATATAGTTAAAAGATTTTATGCAGTTTTTTGTCAGTTTTTTTTTAATAAAGATGATACAGGAATATAGTTAAATGTAAGAATGTTTGTGTAAATTAAATGTAAATTCTATATCATGGGATCGACATAAGATAGAAATACAGCGAAAAACTCTATTATAAAGTAAACCTAGTTTGTCCTTCCATTATTATCGTTATGATAGATTTAAACCTCAAAGTATTCCCTCTGCATGAACCCCAGATTTAGACTGCTTAAGCTTGACAGGTTGATAGATGATGATAATTTGCCTTAATGACACAGACTGTAAATCGAAATTTTTAAAAAATATTCAAGATGCTTTAAGATTTGCGATGTATCTGCCAATGAGCAGGGGTAGTTTCTTTCTATGACATATTACATAGTACATTGTTTTAGGTGTGATTACATGTGTATTAATTTTTATACCATTTATTGTACTTCTGCAGACATCCAGAGGGATTGATGCTGACAAGGTTAACATGGTGATCAACCTGGATGTTCCCAAAGACCACGAGACCTATCTCCACAGAATAGGCAGGGCAGGCCGGTTTGGTATGTAATACACCTATCAATCTGAACCTTTGTTATATAAAGAATTCCTTTGTTTAATGATTATAAACATCCTGTGATATTAACGTTAACGAATGATTGAACAGTGAAACTGTTATGTCTATTATGTGACTTCAAAAATTTTCAGCTGTTAATTCATTTTGGATTCCAAATCATTTTCTTTCTGACTATTAATTTTGTTTTATTCATTTTAATCATAGAAAATATTAATCTTTGATTCTGTCATGTATCATTCCACACATAGTACTAAATTTATTTATGTTCATGTGTATGTGTAAAATTGATTTATTGTATGTACATTTGATGTATTATGTCACTGTATCTTTGTAATCATGCCTATGAAATGTTGAATCATGAGTCATGTACTTGTATGAGCAATCAAACCAAAATCACTTTGTGTATTATTTAGGAACATTTGGGGCAGCAGTGACTATTATCAGCCATGGACAAGAAGAAAAAGACTTGAACAAGGTGGAAAAGCGATGTAACACTTGCATCAAAGACCTTCCAGGTACTTGTATATCAATAGTTGTGTTATGATTGTTATCTTATTGCATCAAAGAACTATATATGATTTTAGTCAAATTTGGCCCCCATAATTCGTTATTTTTTAAAGTGATTCAAGTACATTTATTTGTTGTGTTATTTTATAGAAGTGTTGACATTATAAATATGTTTTTCACCTTTGTTTGATTTATATGCACTCATTGGCAGTATATTACGTCAGAAGTGACGCTATTTTTATAATTCAATCAAATATTGACATTTTTCTTATCTTTTTTTAAAATGGGAAATATAGAGCGACTCTTTGAACAAGAACGAACTTTTTGTCACTTATAATTACTGGAGAGATACATCTTTGGTGAAAATATTTTGTTTGTTCAAGCAATCGCTCAATGTTTCCTTGAGGAAAAACTGCTTCAAAACAAACCATTTTATGCTAAAAATGCGAAAATGGCGGGAAAAGGTGAACTTTATAAAGTCATATTTTTAAATTGTGGGCACTTAAATTGAAATAAAAACTATGAAAAAACTTCAAATGTATATTTGTACAAATAAAACAAAGAATTACAGTAAAATAATGATGTTCATTTTAGGGGGCCATTTTAAGCTCAAACCATATATAGTCCTTTGCACAGCATTGAATTACAATATTTCTCAACAAATGCACATTGAATTACAATATCTCATAACAAATGCACATGGGGTATGTTGTTTAAAGTCAACTTGATAGAAGTTCTTTTCCACTGTTCTGAATAACATATAGCTCCATTATTTTATGAATAAGTTATTTTTTCTGTAAAACACATTTTAATTTCAATGGTTTCAATTGCATGTTTTTGAACATTTTTCTTTCTATGCCTTGTGAAAGAGATCAATTCAATATGTTTAAGATATCATATGATTGCCACTCACCTTAAGTAATATCACATTATTTCTTTGGTAGATCCAATTCCAAACACATTAGCAAAGAGTGAGGGAACTATATGCCTGGATGATATGGTGTCTACCGAACAAATAATAACTGACCACACCAGAGTATCCCCAAAGAAGATAGAAACTACACAGCAGAGTCACAACTCCAAAAGCAAATTAAATCAGGAGTCGCAGACAAACAGCAAAGGTGAAGAGCACTTGAAAAATTTGGAAACAAATTTTGAGAACTGTTTGCAGACAATGACAAAGGATGTGCAATTAAGTTCTTGTAATGAGAATGGGGAAAATTCCGAAGAAGAGAAATCAAATTATATGTGTGCAAGGAATTGCAAAAAGAAATCTTGTCTAAATGAATGTACTGGCAACAAGATTGGACTTGGTAATTTATGCAATCAGGAATCCAAAGAAAAAATGGAGAATAAGGATCAGCTAACAGGAAAATCAAGGAGTTCTTCTCGTAAAGGAAAAACAGACCAAGAGGAAAAAGATTTAAGTAGATCTGCAAAATATGAGGCAAGGAATCTAAAGGGTGAAAAGAAGACATCAAAGAAGAAAGAGAGTTGTTTTGAAATGCAAATTCCAAAACTAGATGAATTTTTGAGCCAAAACATGAAAGAAAATTCTAAATCTTTTGACGAGAAGAAGAGAGAATACCAAAAGTATCTCGAAGAGAGGGATGCATCTGTAAATAGAGAGGAGATTATAGTGACAGCAAACCCATTTGTTTGGAAAAAAGATGAAAGAGAACAATTGTTATCTATGATAGACAAAATATTAACCTTAGAAGAAGGGTTTGATGAAAATGTGGAAAAGGATAGTGAAGAGAACAAAGTTAAGAGTGCTTGTGCTGAGGTGCAGACAGAAAGTTTTGATTTTCTTCCTGATATGAAAGGTGACAGTACATTGACAACAGGAACAAAGTACAAGGAACATGTTAGAAAAAAGTGTGGTTCTGACAGAGTACCCATGCATGACACACATAAAGAATCGGAAACAATGGCGGAGAATGGGACAAAGCCACCCAACGAATCTCAATACAGAGATCATGGGTTTTGTTTAGACCAAAAGGGAGTCTGGAGCAATGAAGAAATAGATTCGTTTGATACTTTGTGTAAAGAGGAAGTTGATTTTGAGAAGCAAGATTTGGAAGAGGAGGAACAAACCTTTTTTGAATATCCATGTATCCCTAATTCAAATCACTCAACCTTGAATAATCATTGTTTGGGAGATCAGTACCCACCATTCGCTTTTAATCCATGGAACGGTTTTGGATACCCGTCTCCAGCACAGATGAGTCGTGATCAAAGAAAACATTTTTTTAATTATCAATTATCTCTGTCCCTTTACCAACAAAATAACTATATTTCAGCAATGCTTGGTCAATTTTACTGACAAGAAGCAATAAACAATATAAAAAAATTGTTTTTTATTATCTTAAAATTTTCATCATGGTAAGCATCATGATCAAGGATAGAGAACATTCTTTCCAAAGGGGGAATGCTGTATTATCAGATTTTATTCGACTGGGGCATGCGCAATCATACAAAGGCATTCATTTGATCTACTTGGATGTTGTTTTTTTTTAGTTGGAAGAGCATGAATCATTTTACTTTGCATTCAAATTTAATTTCAAATTGATGGTTTTTACCAAACCTGAAATATGCCTTTGGTTTGTTTTTATAATGCTTAAATTTATTTTAAGGTGATACCGAGTCACTTAGTTGACATATTGCTTTCGGTCTTCGTCCATTATCAATTTTACATTTTTAGCCTCATGAAAACTGCAGGGCCAATTGTTACATTTTTAGTAAGAAGCATTTGTAGGGTAGGAGGAATGTAAGTCGCGAACTTCGTGATCTTATCACCCCTGGGGCCCCATGGAAAGAGGAAACTTTGCAAAAATGCCAAATTTTCAGAAACCGTCTCCATTCCTACAGATGTGCAAAAAACCAAATTAAATGCATGGTTATGATGATATAGTAAAGTTTTGTTAAACCGTAGAAATCATTTTTTTACTCCCATTTATATTTGAGAATACATGTAACTAAATGCATAGTTATCATGTCAATTAATGTAGCCATCTGAAATTCATGGCCCTAGGACAGAACCGATATGGTTATAGTGAAAATGTATTAGATCATATAAAATCGTCTTTTCTACTTCCATAAATTTGTACAAGATTGGAGAAGTATAGTATATAACTCACCAAAATGTATTAATTATAGAATTTTTAAAACAAATCTCAATTTAGTACTTGTTGATTTTACCTACAGATCTACGGATCACGTGTACAAAATTACGAACATGTAATCATCGATTCCCCATTGAAACAGGTACATGGCATAATATTGAAAAACATTTAAGAAGATGTACAATGTGTGATTCTAATAGTATTGGGGATGAATTTCATTATATTTTAGAATGTACACATTTTGTAAACGACAGAAAAATGTTTTTACCCAAGAGATATTATGAAAACCCAAATATTATAAAATTAAACGAGCTCATGAATACTTTTAATGTAGAAAAACTAAAAAACTTGTCAATATTTATTAAGAAAATTTTCAAAGTCTGTTCTTCCAGAAACCAACTTTAACAACCTATTGTATTGTGATTTTAACCTTTTATTGTCATTATTTCTTCTACTGTACATGTGATCCTTGACTGTATTCGTGTGCATTTGTATATACTGATTTTGAACCTCAAATACCAGTGAACTGGTCTTGAGCGAATGAATTGAATATATATTTAAAAAAAACAAACCAAAATGCATGGTTATAATTTCCATGAAGCCTCTTTACAAAGAACTGCGAACGCTAACGCCCGTTTCCCGCCTACATTTCCAATATTTCGGAATTTCAGTCAGATATTCAAAAACTAAGTTTTCTACTAAAAAGTATTATCAAATCCTAATCAATTTATATCAAAATAAAATTTGTAATCAAATTATTAATTTTTAAACAGAAGTTTTGTTAATGCGGGCTCTTAAAATTTTTCCATTGAAATCGTTCTCTATGAGTGAGGAAAATATTATTTAGCGGCCGATATATGTATAAAAATTTAATAATCACTTGTTTTCGTTGAAAATTAACGTAAATGTTCATTTTATTTCATATTTGTTAATTATACTTTGAAACATTACAAAGCAAAATGCTTTTTTTGGAATGTATTTTGGTCTGTAGACATACCCCCCCCCCCCCCCCCCCCCCGTGAAACAACAAACCCTTTGGTACAAATATGCTAAAAACAATATATAAAACCCCTCAAAAGGAATTTTTGTTTTACGGGGGGGGTCTGTTTTTTATAAAAAATTCCGTTTTTCGTTAGTTTCTATTATGAAATGAGCTATTTTAACCCAAAATACATATTAGTTACTTCTCTTTGTTTGAACAAATCATTTATATTTAACGAAAATATACATTATTGTTTGCATTAATATAAAAAAAACTAAATTTAATTAGACAATCATTAAAAAATGACTTTTAGTTAGGCGGCTAGACAATGCTAATGTTCGCAGTCCTTGGGAAGTTTATGGTCCCGGCATCAGATGTTCAGACCTTAGGATGGGATTAACATAGGCATATGTTTTGTTGTCGGAAATATAATTTTCTGTGCATCGTATGCTTGTGTGTATTATAAATGAAACTGCATATTTAAGATTGACCACTGAGGGTCTGCAGGTCTCTTTTTACGATAAGTTTACAATTTTTGGTCCCTTGATGAGCTAGGGTACTGTTAAGACAATTTGGGATTCCTCTGACTCTTGTACCTTTTTCTCCTTTTATGAATTACTTTTAGCAAAAGTGGGGTAACAGTCATTGGAATCTCGTTTATTTTCCTCGTGGTTGTTTATTCAAGGAAGCATTGTAATATTCTAAGAAAATTAAACAGGACAATATACTAGACGAAACAAAACATTTGATACAAGAACGAAATCTAGATATTGTCTTTCATACATTTAATTTGTTTGAATAAACTAATTTGAAGACAAACAACAATGGAATGGAATTTGATGCGTATTATGATTTAACAAATTAATCACTAATAATATAGTGATGTAGACGATTTGCTTATCACATCTAAGTACCCCGAGAGATAGATCTGCATGCAGAAAAGGGGATTCAAATTATGGAAATGATTCTATTCTATAATAATTTTTGATAATTAGTTTCAAGATGAAACTCTGTGATTAACTGCGCAACAGTCGGAAATTTTATTTTTGTACTCCTTTGTTTACTTTTTATGTGAAAATCAAATGGGGACGAATCACTGACTGCAGGGAAAGCGTGTGCTTATATGTACACATTTAGATTGTTACCAGTATCAACCAAGAAATTTATCATTTTAAACCCAAAAGTCTATTTAAATAGCATTCATCGGATGAAATTCTGTAGCTGTCAATGAGTTACACCTAAATGTTCACTGATAAGTAGCGAAAAGTTATTGAATGTCAGAGATATAATTACATGTATGCAATTAACTCTTTAGCTGTTAGTCACCTTTGTAGTTGACGAAATGGCAGAGCTTCTTTATGTGATTTAATCTAGGAGTTTTCTCATGAAATGACCCCTTTCTTACACTTTCTATGACGCTGCATACCTTATTGTCTCTGTCTCCCCTATAGAATAGCTGTTACTTTACGGAGCTTGTAAGTGGAAAACTATCTGTATTGTTAATTCATTTTAATTAATCATGAAAGTCATCAAAATATGTACATCTTTCTTGTAGTTGACAATTCGTTTTAAATTTTATATATGTATATCAACGATAAAAGTTAGAGGGACTCTGGCATTAGCGCTCATCTGTACAACAATGTCCAATTCAGACCAAAGCAAATTAAGTTTTTTTATAATCAAAAGGTGTTTATCTCCCAGAAAATTTGAGTAAATTATGAATATGCAAAAAATGAATAAAAAGGGGTAAAAAAGAATTGAAGGCAACTTAAATGCACTTCGATAAGTCTCGCGTGCCAGTTTGTGAGCATTTGATTTTGCACCAATATATTGAACTGAAAATTAATATACAAAAGGCTTGATCTTCAAACAATTGCTTTTAAGATCTTTCTCGGCTATTTTAACGATAATATTGGCGACGGCATGTTGACACTCTCATCAAAAGTCACAATATTAATAGTGATTTCGAAGAATGTGAACATCTTAAAAGCCTGTTGATCTGGAAAAGAATAAAGCATAATTTGAGAGAATTATAGGTACACGTCCCCATAAAAATTTTCTTTCTTTAAACATTTACTGTATACAGGGTTATTCTCGCCCCTGTTATTTTCGCCCTTTTTCACTTGCAAACGGTTTCGCCCCGTCTTGAATTCGCCCGAATTAAGAAATTAGGAATTCACCCAGTCTTAAATTAGCCTGCTGACAACTAGGGCGAAAAGGGCGAAAATAAAACGGGGGCGATTATTTCCCTGTATACAGTATTTATTATTTAGAGCATCGCCAAAAAGAAGATGGGTAAATCAGGCTTGTAAAATGCCCATGAGAGGCCCCATGTGACGGCAAAAAGGCATTGTAGAATTAAAATATCTACAAATCTGATAACTTTTTGAAAAACTTTTAAAAACGTTTAACTTAACAATGTATATTTAATATAACATCAATTTGCAACTCTTAAGTATGTTAAATACTTTGAATAGATTGATTTAACTGGGGTGTACATGTCAAAACCTCTAAATAGTGTCATTTTTAGAACTTCTATGCCTTTTCTGTTATAGAGTGGTCATGGGCTCTATTTTTGTCATAGTCTAAAAAGAGGTTTAAAGGAAGTCTGTGAAACCGATTTTACGACTTAACCAAATGGGCATTTGTGCTATTCCCCCATCTTCTTTTGACAACTTGATACATATCGAACAAAACTACTTTTGTCTTGAAAATATACATGAAGTCAGAAAAGAGGTCAAGTTACGAGATTATGATTTTGAATGTTTTTGAAAAATTATTATATTTTATAATTGATTTCACCTTATACTATTGTCAGCATCATCAATATCTGTATAAACCTCATCAAGCACAGCTGGTCTCCGAAATCACCTCCATATATAAGTATGTTTCTCGACGTATCTCAAACATCAGTACAAGGCATATAAATGATCCAATCAAAATAATAATAATCTTTTCAGGCGTTATGGCAATTTGTGTGGTGACTTCTATTTTTTCTTTGGATGTATACGTCGTGTTTTCAACTATATCATGAGATGTTTGTGAAACACTTATGCCCCCTTTCTTGGAAATATCTGCAAAGAAAATGAACAGAAACTACTGCAAATAGTTGGATTTTTTCTTAGTCCATGAAGCATAAATCTGTCAAAAATGGCTTGCTTGTACCCAAAATAAAACTTGACCTATATATTATTATGACAAATTTGTATACCAAATTTCATTTCAATGTGTGAAACCTCTGCGAAGAAAATGAACAGAAACGGCAAATAATTGGGATTTTTTTTATGTCCAAGGGGCATAACTCTGTCGAAAATGGCTCGATCGTACCCAAAATAAAAACTAATGTAATCAAACTTGACTTGGATATTATATTAGATATTATTATGGTTAATCTGTAAACCAAATTGCATTTCAATATGTGCAGCCTCTGCGAAGAAAATAAATGGAAACTGCAATTAAATAATTGGAGATTTTCTAGGTCCAAGGGGCATAATTCTGGTGAAAATGGCTCGATCGTACTCAAAATAAAACCTAACCTAAATATTATTATGAGAAATCTGTATACCAAATTTCATTTCATTATGTGCAACCTCTGCGAAGAAAATGAACGGAAACTATTGGTGGACCGACAGACCAGTTGACAGAGAGACAGCAGCAAAGCAATATGCCCTCCCTTCTTCAAAAGAGGGCAAAGCTATAAAAAAAGTAATATCCCAATCATCTAATAAACAAATAAAACAATCGTCAACTCTCGTTTTTCAAGTTTATTCAAGATGACTTGTAAGAAATCTCGATGTTTCCTGTTAGAAGTTGTGTATGGGTGTAATCACACCCCAGTCTTTCCTGTGGATGCAATGCAATATATAACATATAAGCTTTAAAAAGTCACATCCTTGTATACACAAGTACATTACTATTTTATCAAATTCCAATTAAAACATAATGTATGGAGAACAGACATCATTCTAGGAATATAACACGCTTTGCATTTTAACGGACTGACAATCTTGGAAACATTAATGAAATTAACTCTCTCGTACAACTTAATTTATTCATAAATGTTTACAGGTTATCTTTGTTATTATTGGATGAGGGTGGTGTATCGCAAAGTTATTCATTGACACAAGAAATACAATTTAAAGGTACAATGTCATGAATTAAATTTTTAAAGGTTTATCAATGTAGCTGTACATATAAGGATACGGAGTTCAACATTCTAAATTAATATTTAAGAAATTACTTTTACGTGCAAAAAAGAGAATCATGATATCTTTTTTTAAACTGACTAAATGTCTAAAAACAGTAATTTGAAATCACCAACTAGTCCTTAAGAATCCCTTTAAAGTAATGAAATTATTTTTTAAGACTTGATAAAACTTAAAAAAAAAATCTTTTAAACTGATTTTTACTTTAAATTTCAACACTGGATGTGTGTCATTTATATAATCATGTACTCTTAAGGAGGTTGGCTCCTGAAATAATAGTAATGTCAATCATCCGAAAACCACTTAGATATAAAGAGGGGGACCTTAAATGTTCATTTATTGTATTTGTGACCAAGGTCACATGCCAATTTTTTTCGACATATAGGCCCCTAAACGAAAATGATAATTCTTCTGAAACTTTTGATGCTATAATTTGACATGGAAATTGATAATTACAAGAAATCAAACAAAAATTTATAGGTTAAACAATTATTTAGTTATGACTTTAATACAGTATGAAGTTGAACACATGTACTGACTATAAAAGTAAAAGTTTAAAAATTCTTGCTTTACTGGTGGCTTCAAAGGCCAGTACACAATGAACACTACAACAGATGTTGCACAATTTCCAAAACTTTGCATACAAATAGACATACATTTAATGTCTCATTTAAAAGTAAAACAAGTAGGGGTCACATCTAAAAAAAATGAGATATACATGTAGCATGAAATAAGCTTATTTTAGGCCAAAATACATGTATAACGATACAATATCAAAATATCGTTTAGATATGTTTTTTCAGAATATCGTGAATATATCGTAATACACAAGCTATCTAGAAGTTTGGTCTGCGTTGAAAATTAGGAAGCTAAAGTAACAGTACTCTAAAACTAGTGAGTTATGTAAGAAAATGATTCATTTCCTTCTTGAAAATCTCCCGCCATAAACTTTAGTCCCTTACTATACTCTGTAGAAATGTAAATTTTTAAAAACAATTTTATTCAATATAGTTTATTTGGCATTGTGAAAAATATATACTACTAGAATTAATCTGTGATGCAGAAATTTCAGACTAGAGGTGACCAAGAATGGCTACCCCAAATCTAAGGAGCGAACCTCTTAATATAAATTTGCTACTTTAGTGATCAATTTATTATTAAGTACAAGTTTTGATGTTATTCTGTTTGAAAACGTTTTATTAGGAGTAACATGTACAAATACCGAATGATTATCAAACAAGGGTGCTGTGTCTCCAGTATACGTCTTTTAAAAAAGCTTCACAACAACAAAAAGAAGTTACAAGTATTGTGAGATCGACTGTACCAAAGATCAATGCTCAGTCAAGCGGGACTTCAAATCGATAAACACAAAAGAGCACAAGGAAAACGCACCGGGAAATCAGTTTGAGTTAGATATGAAGGACAGCAAATTCGAATTCAACATTCCTTCAAGAAAGGCTGGAAAAGTTGAGTGAATTGAAGAACTGAATGATGCAGAGAGATTTAGAGAAAAAACCGTATCAGGCATTGATAAAGAAATTGTGGAGTTGCGTCAACTAAACAAAATTCGAAAAATACCAGATGGGCCTCGGTTGATCACTGTCAATGAATACAATGAATTTAGATGACCAATGCAATTAGCCAATAATAACGGTAGTGCTGTTAAGTTTAGAGACGCTTTCAATCGCGCTTTCAGCTTTAGTCTTTCGTCAACAGGGTACTTCTTTACAAAAGTTGTCAGAGTGTTGGGAAAATACTGGAGATCACATGGTATACCGGTCATAGTAAACTTGGTCGATGGCTGGGTTTGTGACATTTTTCAAATGTGTAAGTCTGTACCAGACTCGATACAAAATACATTATCTACAGAACCAGGTTTTGTTTGGATTTCTTATGAATCAGGAAAATGGAATGTTAGAATTTCCTGTTCCTTATAGCAAATATTTTGGATGTCTGTTGATTAAAATGATATATAAAATGTATATTAACTTGTGTTGTTATCATTCTTTCTGCCTTTAGATCTGTGACATATATTGTTAAACACCCTGTATAAAACAAAACCTGTATTGAAGAAAACTATATAGAGAACAACGTTTCTGCGAAGAGTTATCTTCTATTGTATGAAAAATTATTGTATCAAAACCATCATTTGAAAATATATACCAGCTAATGACCAGAATGCATTTTTTGTTATCTAAAATTCAAGGCGAAAACACTCGTCATCTCTTAAAATACCATGAGATCAATAGTAAGGGGTAAAGAGATAATCTAAATGCAAAATGTTAAACATTTGATGGTTGTATCTTATTATGAACAAAGAGATGAAGTAAGATAAAGAAATGTAAGAAAATGATGGTTGTACATTGAACATAACTATAATTGTTATATTTAGTGGTTTATTCTCACCATATAACTCTATATAGACGAATTGTTAATATTTGTAATATTTGCTCTTCCAAAAAATATTGACCGGCTAGGAATACTATCTAGAGAATATTCTGATTTGTTGATTCGTAAACGGTGACTTAAATAACTCTTCGCGACTCCAAAACAAGGTGACGTCATACATGTAATAGACTATCAGTCAAGGCAAGTAAACAACGGACGCAAAACGCGACGGTTTGCTATCATAATGGGTAAATGGATTTGCTAATTACAGTGAAGTAATATCAGGTAGAACATCTGTAACTTAATTTCTACGGGGGCAGAACATCAACAGTGACCGTTTGATACCGACGAGATTTTGGAAATGAACTTTACACAAACTCCGCTTCGCGTCGGGCAATATTTCGTCACTCGGGGGCTAATATATAATTAATGTTGCCATCAACCCCAGTCAATATTTGTATAATGTTACTGAGACTTAATATGTCAATATAGGGTGTCAACAGCATAAACATTTAGCTGTGCATCCCATAATTGATTATTGCATGCGTCATTCATTTGGAGTAAAATTTTTGGCATGAGTTTCAGTTAAAATATACATCATGCTCCTTATAATTAGACGTTTCACAAACTTTTTGCTCATAAAACATGTTCTGTCTTTAGTTATTTGTCTCTACTTTTACTTTGTGATCCGTCATTTATAACGCCACTAGGCACGAGTGCGGGGAAACCTAGCATTGAAAACACGATGGAAGAAGAGTTTGTTTACAATTTAGAATCACGTTTTTCATGCCTTAAATTAGATACATGTAATTCTTATATCAGATGATACCCGAAGCATTATTATTCCGATATTCATTAATGTAGAACGATATAAAGAGTTAATTATCTATAATTAAAAATGAAACACGACTTGATTTTAGCATCATCGGAGTAAATACCACTCTCCCTGAGGGATGCATGTACCAAGAGTGTTTATTTATTCTTTATTCAAAAATTCCTCTCAACGAAAATCCACTTGTGCACGTGGTTCAAAACATAAAGTAAAGACACGGAACACATGGAGTAGGAACCTGATTCAGTGACTGGCAAAACACCAAAAACTTCAGGATGAAAACTTAAGTTTAATTCGGGTTTTATTCCTTTTATTCAATCTACAGGGTCTCCGATGACATTCTTCCCTTTGTTTCTATTCTTGTCAGTCTGTCTTTTTTTCCTTTCATTGCCAAATCTGTCAAAGTTAACGGTATATCTATCTTTCTCGTCATCGCCATTGTTGTCGATGGACCGATATGGATGTCACGTGACCCATTGAGGGCGGGGCTATTCAAATCTTTTGTATTTTTTACCGTGTCGGTATAAAATAAAAACTAAAAACTAAATAAATTTCTTGTATATTTGTTATGCGATTGACTTATAAAGCGTAATTTGTGAGAAAGTCCTATCTTTAAGTAAAGAAATTATCCAAACAATCAGATCGTTGTTTACTAAAATACACCGCATATACCTTTAATTATTCTTAAAAAATATATAAACAGTTCCCTCTCAAAGCCCCAAAGAACCTACCCCCCCCCCCAAAAAAAAAAAACCCCAAAAAACAACAACAACAAAAACAACCCCCCCCCCCCCCAAAAAAAAATTGATTGGAGTTATGAATTCATTTTAAATTTATGCAAAAAGTTGACCTTTGTCACTGTATTTTTACAAGTAATAAAAATGTATTTACAATTCTTTGGATTATGTGATGAATTTATTTAAATTCAGAACATAAAAATCTATTTTGATCCAGGAATTGTTGAACTCAAAGCTTTATTAAAAATCTTTTAGTGTATTTCCTTCCGTTTGAATGAATGTTTCCTTGTGCATGCATGTACCAAGCAAGATATCCAACAAATAAAATTTCTTTTTCTATTTTGAAATTTTATAACCAATATTTCCTTAATCATGTATACATCATCTTTTAAATAATTGGACTAAGTTTATTATATAATTAGAATATTTTACATCGTAATAAATTAATTTTTTTATGTCAGCTCATTAAAAATTGTTTGTCGATCTGTCAATTCGTTTTTGTTTGAATTTTTTTTTCTCTCGAACCTCAATACCAGTATAAATACCCTTTAATTTTTTTTTTCAAATGAATGATTGGACCCCACTCAGAACGGCATTAAGGAAGAGTGGTTTCCTTATGAATTATAACCGGTATCAAAAGTTGTCAACTGTCAGACTCCTTTTTAGTGGTGCTTGGTCCGATTTTTTTTTGTTATTACAGTATCAAATAATTCTCCATACAAACCATTTGTCTTGGAAAGTTATGAACTCTCTCAAATTAACACAAGCAGAATCGGTCTCTTTTCAAAGTAACAAATATTTAAAGTAAATAAAAATAATTTCTTTTTGGGCAAACGAAAAAACTGTCCAAAATGCATTATGCGATGTTTAGAAAAAGGAACCGTTTGGTTTCGTCCCCCGAATGATTCGTAATACAACCATACCCGTCTTGACGTCAGGGGTGAATTTTAAAATGAGGCGAAATAACGCGATACCCTTTTATGTTCTTTGTTTTGTTAACAAATTTTGTACATAATTCTTTTTCATTGAAATTTGGATAATTGACTAAGAAACCTACTACAATGTCTATTATTATACATATAATTAATTAGCATAACAATCGTTTAAAAAAAGGGCACAAAATTTGATATAAAATCGGACCAAACAGCATTAAGAAAACTGATTTTATCAGATAAAAAACTATGACAAAGTAAACTTTCTTTTATCAATTTACGAATACTTTTTTTTTATTACATCGTTAATCTAAATTTGACAACTGCTTTTAGAACAAGGTTTCCTCTTTCCTAACACGTTTCAAGCATTCAATGCTAATTTTCTTTTAAAACATTCCAGTTGAACAGTTCCTTTTCCAGCAACCGGTTTTTTAAATTTATTTAATTATTGCTTCGACTTTGTTGTAAATAAATGTGATCTTTATTATATATAAGATACTGTGGTTTCATTAATATTCGAGGGTATCAATTTTCGTGGATAAAGATAAAAAATCACAATTTTTAAAGGATACGTACATTCGTGGCCGATGACCCTATCAATACAAGATATAAATAGAAATTGCACTTCAATGAGCACTTAATTTCGTGGATCAACTTTATAACGAAATCCACGAAAATTGGTATTCAACGAATATTGATGAAACCACAGTACATACCTTTTCTCACGATCTCATTTAAAAAGAACAAATTTCGTATCAATTAAACTTATCACCTGTTTCTTAGTTACATATTATTACTATTCGAGCAAACTCACAACCGAAATGATAGGTTTATTTGTAAGAATAATATTGTATTGCCTCCTGCTGTATCAGCAGCTGTTTTAATGGTTACAAATTGGTCAAGGTTAAAAAGAAGAACTCATAATAAAAGTTAAATCTTGCGCCTTTATTTACTTGATTTAGTTTAGTGAGCGAATTCATTCATGATTATAATTTTAGAATTTTAACATCCTACTTTTCAGTTACATAACAGGGGATCAATTCGATCACTTTGTTTTACGATTTGCATATGAAAAAAAATATGAAAGGGCATCATCAACATACACGTTTTTTTACATTTATTTTGACGTTCGATTGACACTGAGAGACTGTTCTTCACCTATCTTAATTTCTTAAATGTGGCGGATATATGGAGAAACGATTGATTTATAAATTTGAATTGAATCAAAACTATGTAAAATTGTTACCTAACGTTGTCGTTTGACATAAATATATGTTATGTTCAGTAAGTTATGTATGAAAAACACATACAACTGTTACAATAGTTGTTTAAAAATCATTCCTTGTTAACAATATTAAGCTTTCCTAAGAAATGTATTTAAATCTTGGATATTTAAATGATACTTTTATTGTTGTATTAAATGGTTTTATGTATACATTTATTGTATTTTACTTTTCAGTACAAACAAAATTATGAATATTATCCTTAAAGAACACTTGAAGTATACCTTGTAACCTTTGGTGAGTAGTGTTCTCTGCACTTTGTAATTCATTCGACTGCTTATGTTTTACTGTAGATGTTCTAATCTCTGAATCAAAATAGAGATGACAATTTCAAATGACTAGGAATCACAAAAATTATATCAACAGATATTCATCTTTTTTAAAAGAATGTTTGTTCTGTCATGAAATCAGGAAAGAGTAATAATTGAAAATTGTAACTTAAGAATTCCTACCTGGGATTTCAGTGGTTAAATTGCAACCGAATATATGATGACACGCTGAACAGTTACACTTTTGACCACATTGAATTCCGTATGAAGGCTCTGTACACATATCAGAACAGTTGTGTCCGAAGTATCCAGCAGGGCAGTCTACAAATTTCACAGGTCTGATACAACTCTTATTGACGATCGTCATTTTTGGTAGTATGAATTGAAAATAACAAATGCATGTACATGCAGCGACTTATTATGTTAGTTCAAGAATTAATTTAAACACGATACCTTTGCATTCATCTCCATCTTTAAATGTATTGTAGGTACAACCCCCCGTATCATCGTTAGCAACTCTATAAAATGAGTGTTATAAAAACGCCAATGTAGAAGTCGAACACTTTACGGAAGGCAAATCTTTAAAAAAAAATTACTACTCTACGCTATTCAATCAAGCTTAAAATCAATGACTAAGATATTAAAAAAATCAATAATATTTCTTGTACCTGTTAATACGAGTAGCCCATATAAAGATAACAGTACTGATGCATCTACCTAAAACAATATTAAACATCTTTAAATATTCGTTAGTAATACACTTCCAGCAATGATGTTTTGAGTTCTTGTGTCATAAAATTATATAGAACACTTGATGATATCCCACGCACGCGCGGGAAATGATACTTCACGCATTGTTTTGTACATATATTTTGTATTCGCTGTGTCCGATTTAGTTTTCTGAATCGATTTCATATTTTGTTTTTAATTTTCATTTTTGCATTATCTATATTCTATTATTTTTCAACCTTCAATTGCATATACATGCGCAATGACTCTTACTTCAACAAGGGGAGAGAGATGTAGTGAGACGCATCTCTTTTCTGAAATTTATTCTTTAATTCAAATTTAACAATTATTTTACTTTCTAAAAAAAGTTTTCTATATGTAAGTTTCAGATTAAAGGTTGTTTTGAAAAAAGAAATAGGGGAGGGGTTTCGCCTCCGTTTTATACGCACATCCTGTTGAATCGTGCATTCATTAAACGAATTGGTTCAATTTAATTTTTCAAAAGAACGATTACACTTATGGGCCCCTGTATAAATGAAAAAGAATGAAGATTCAAATTAAGCATAATTTTTATCTCACGTCATTTATTGATATTTAAATCATACGAATCAACGGGTTTAAGCGCTGAATTTAGCTTATATAAAAAGCACGAAACTTTACAACATAGTAGGGGTCAGCCGACATTCGTATATTTTGTATAGTAAATCGAGGTCGGGCATTCAAAGCCTTTATTTTCTGCCAGTGTAACTGTGTACAAGCTTGATGAAAAGATACATTATACATTTACTTCTATGAAAATAAGAAGTTTGTACAACATTAGGCTGGTACTTGGAAAATGTATTAAAATTTTAAGTTCTTTCCTGTAGCAAGCAAGGGTTATTGCCCTCGTGACCCGTGCATGTTGAACCAACGTATTACATAAACTATTTTAAATAGTCACTTGGGTTCTGTTCAGGTAGACATTTGTCATATATGCTCACTGTAAAACACCGACACGTTTGAAATCGGTTTCAATCGACTTTGTTTGGTCAGAGATGCATGTTTGTTTGATCACTATGGTAATATGCAACTTCAAAGTTTTACTCAATTTTTTTCCCCAGACATAAAGTAATGCATACAGTATAATTCAGCAAACGCGCCAAGGGTATAAGTTCAATAAACTTAAAACACCCTCTTCTGTGATAATGTTTAAACAAAATTTACATTTTTAAAGAAAACGACAATATCAAAGGGAATCATAAATACCATCATTGAAGTTATACCAAGTAGATAAAAAAAAAAGATCGTTAAAAAGAACATAAAATAATTATAAGCTATTATATTTTAATCAATATTAAAACTGTACTTAGCTTGATAAAAATGGCTGAACGTTGAAATATAAATTTTCACTGATCGAGTTATATTGCCATAACAAAACACTACTGTCGATATTGTTTAATTTTTCTATTCTAAAGATAACACTGAATCACCCATTTCGTGGAATAATAATATTTTACACAAGATAAAAAGTAATGATGTGCATCTTCTACTCTTTCACAAGATGATAATAAATTAAAGTACAATCAATGATTTTACAATTATATAAATCTTTTTTTCAATATACAATTGCGACAAAGGCTAGTGTGAATGATATTCCAGTAAAGTTCATATGAAATATAAGATGGAGGTTGATATATAGAAGGCAGAAAACTGTTCTTAAAAGATTTTAATGTTGACGATTTTTTAATTTCTAATTTCTATAGGCATACCATTCCACAAATCAAGAGGGAACAAAAGAAGATTTTTAAATATTTAGTCTACATTTTGGAAAACTGTAATTTTGCGATTGTCTTGAAATATAAATAAAGCCAAGCGAGCAAGTGTCAACCCTGCAACTAATCTCGCTGCTGCTAAGTGTTATTTTTCAGGCTTGGTCGAATTATAATTTGATCAGTGACTCCAAAATTTATTCCATCTGGGGTCTTATAAATGTCTTCTTAGACATGATATTTCTATGTAAAACACTGAGACTTTGACTTCTAAATAACTTTCAAATAAAGGTACATGTAGTACATTGACTATTTTCCATTGAAAAGGCAAATGAACATTCTTTAAAAGAATGATTAAGGAAGACAAAGAGGAACTGATACAAAAATGGTAGCCTTTAACATATTATGACTAATATTTATTTTGTTCATGGGAAGAGTATAAACAATGTCAATAACATCCAGTTCTGTGATATTAATTCTATCAAAATGTGATTACAAAAAAGGGGAAATTGTGGCTATGTTGATTTATTTTCATGTGTAAACGAAATAAATGCCAAAAAATTGTTTAATGACTCCACCTTATCACTTTCATTGTAGGATATATTCACTACACCGTCTTGAACATTTTAAAGTGATAGTATTTCGGTCCTATTTTTATATTTAAAAACAATAAAAACAAAACAAACAATTTTGGAAATTCTGTTCGGTTTTTTTTTTAATGAATTCACTTATCACTGCGACCCGTGTTCCATCCCCGTGATAAACAGTGGTTGTATGTGACAGGGTATAGTGGTCGCCCGCTTGGCTTGGACACGTGGGTTTTCTCCGGGCACCCCAGTTTCCTCCCTCAGCAATGACCCCCTTGCGCCAATATCCGTGCCAACGAGAGAAATCAACATAATTTGTAGAACTTGTTTATCAACTACGGCGGCGTGGAAGGGCCAAATGAAAAGATTTATAAGTCTTATTTGTTCGGACGAATGACGATTTCTTAGGACGATATAACTTATTTGTTCAAACAAATACTAGTAAGTTATTTGATCGGAGGAATAAGGTTTTGTTCGGACAAATTAACAATTTGTTCAGAACAATTAGCTATTTGTTGGGACGAGTTAGAATTTGTTCGGACGAATACGTTTTTTTGTTTTGACGAATTAGGATTTGTTCGGACGAATTACGATTTGCTTAGACGAATTAGGATTTGCTCGGACGAATTAACTATTTGTTCAGAAGAATTAGCTATTTGTTCGGACGAGTTAGAATTTGTTCGGACCAATAAGTTGTTTTTGTTTTGACGAATTAGGATTTGTTCGGACGAATTGCGATTTGCTCAGACGAATTAGGATTTGCTCGGACGAATTAAGATTTGTTCGGACGAACAAGTTATATGTTTATAAAAACAGCATTTTTGATGAGTAATTTATAAGACTATCTGATATGGCAATGATATAAATGATAAAGGGGGAGAGGGTCTGTGATCAAGCCACTCATTTTCTGGAATTTTGGTTTTCCTTTAAACGATAAATCCCATATGTTATGCATGTACTAGTCACTGATACTTCAAGGGTGTTGAAACAGGCGGCAGAGGCGTTCGCCGCCCCAGACATTTTGCTAAAAATAATTTAAAAAAGATTAAGACTGTGTCACAATTGCATTCAAATTGTAATGGGATCTTAAAACATTTCACCAATCTGGTAAAAAGGATGGTCGTTGTAAGTCAAAGAAAACAATATTTACAAAACAAAAACAATTTATTTATAAAAAATACAATAAATAGGAGGTTATTGACATCAGTTCTTTTCGGATGGACGCAACCAAAAGTATGGGAGTATGTTTGAAACATAATTGTGACAGACTGATTAGAAATTTGATAATGATGAACTGTATTCACTATAGCGGCGATGATAACGGCGATTTATGTTTGATTGAGCGGCACAGTGTCAACTTGATTGTTTACAGTCAAACAAGTGAGGTATGTAGTCATATACATGTTTCTGGCGTGTTTTGACAACCAACAGTGCATTAATTAGATAAATCTGACTTTAAAGGAATATCGTTCTTCAGCTTTGATGATCAATTACAAGTTGTAAGTTAGAAACAACTAACCTTATCTATCTATCTATCTATCTATCTATCTATCTATCTATCTATCTATCTATCTATCTATCTATCTATCTATCTATCTATCTATCTATCTATCTATCTATCTATCTATCTATGCCGGGGGCCATAAGTTCAATCGTTCTTTTGAAAAATTAAATTGAACTAATTCGTTTCTTGAATGCACGATTTTAGTTTTAATCGTGAACTTTCCAAAACAGGGTAACTAAGAAACTAAGACTAATTAACGTCATTGCGGAAAGTGTAGGACGAGTTCAGATCTACCTTGAATCGGCAACTTTGGTTAAAAATTAAAAATGAATAAGCATGTCCTTGCATGTTTAGATTAACACACACTTGAGTAGTCTTAAATGATAATTTGTGAAGCATGGTCGAATTATGTTGATATGTGCGTATAACATGGAGGCGAAACCTGTCTCCCATTATTGTTCAAAACAACCTTTAATCTGAAATTTACATATAGAAAACTTATTCACAAATTATTTTCAAATTTAAAATACTAGTAAAGAATAAATTTCAGAAAAGAGATACGTCTCACTACATCTCTCTCCCCATGTTGAAATTAGAATCATTGCGCATGTTTATGCGATTGATGGTCGACAAATAAGAGAATATAAATGAAGCAAAAATTATTGCGAACATTTAAGAAATCGATTCAGAAAACTGAACCAAACACAGTGAATATAAAATATGTGTACAAAATTACAATGACCAATAATGTGTATCATTTTCCGCGCCTGCGCGGGATATCATCAAGTGTTCTATATAATATTCTGACACAAGAACTCGAAATATCATTGCTGGAAGTGTATTACTAACGAATATTTAAAGATGTTTATCATTTTTTTATGTAGATGCGTCAGTACCATCATCTTTATATGGGCTACTCGTATTAACAGGTACCAGAAATATTATTGATATTTTTAATATCTTAGTCATTGATTTTAAGCTTGATTGAATAGCGTAGCGTAGTCATTTTTTCAAAGATTTAATTGCCTTCTGTATAGTGTTCGACTTCTACATTTGCGTTTTTATGATACTCATTTTATAGAGTTGCTAACAATGATACGGGTGACTGTACCTACAATACATATAAAGATGGAGATGAATGCAAAGGTATCGTGTTTAAACTAATTCTTGAACTAACATAAAAAAGTCTCTGCATTTATTTGATATTTTCAATTCATACTACCAAAAATGACGATCGTCAATAAGAGTTGTATCAGACCTGTGAAATTTGTAGACTGCCCTGCTGGATACTTCGGACACAACTGTTCTGATATGTGTACACAGCCTTCATACGGAATTCAATGTGCTAAAGTGTGTAACTGTTCAGCGTGTCATCATATCTTTGGTTGCAATTTAACCACTAAATTCCCAGGTACGAATTATTAATTTACAATTTCAATTAATACTCTTTTCTGGTTTCATGACAGAACAGACATTTAAAAAAAAGAAAGATGAATATCTGTTGATATAATTTTTATGATTCCTAGTCATTTGAAATTGTCATCTCTATTTTGATTCAGAAATTGGAACAACTTCAGTAAAACATAAACGGTTGAATGAATTACAAAGTGTAAAGAACACTACTCACCAAACGTTACGAAGTATACTTCAAGTGTTCTATAGATATTGATAATATTCATAATGTTTATGTGTACTGAAAAGTAAAATACAATAAATGTATACATAAAACCATTTAATACAACAATAAAAGTATCATTTAAATATCCAAGATTTAAATACATTTCTTAGGAAAGCTTAATATTGTTAACAAGGACTGATTTTTAAAAACTATTGTAACAGTTGTATGAGTTTACATAACTTATTTAACGTAAATTATATTGTATGTCAAATGACAACGTAAGGTAACAATTTTACATAGTTTTGATTCAATTCAAATTTATAAATCAATCGTTCTAAAGACATTCTAAAGAAATAGGTGGTGAATTTCTGTTGATATAATTATAATAATTCCTGGCCATTTTGAAGTGTCATTTTATTTTGATTCAGAGGTTGGACAAACTACAGTTACAGTAAAACATACCCACTCGAAAGAATTACGAAGTGTAAAGAACACAACTCACCAAAAGCAACAAGGTATACTTCCAATTTTCTATATTCTACTAAATAATGAATTACAATAAATGTATAGAAGTAACCATTTAATAAAATTAGAAGTATCATTAGAAATCCAAGATTCATTTGCACTTTTTTGGAAAGCTTTATGTTGTTAACAACGAAATATTTTTTAATACTATTGAAACTGTTATATGTGTTTTGTCATACATAAGATATTTAACTTAAAATATATTTTATGTCAAATGGCAACGTTAAATAACAATTTTACATAACTATACTTCAATACCATTTTTTTTAAACAATCATTTCTTTATATATTTGTTACTTTTAAGAAAGTCAGAAAGGTTTTGTTTCAAAACAACGTCGGAAATTTGTCAAGATTCGTTCGCAATTTCGAACAACAGACTCTCAACGTCGATTGAACGTCAAATTCAAGGTCGAAAAACGCTTATGTTATCGGTGTTATTTCATATTTTTCCATTAGTAAATTATAAACCAAACTTGATTAATTAATCCCCTGTTATGCGACTGAACAGTAGGATGTTTAGATTCTTAAATTAGTTTTTGACTCCTAAATGTTAATTTAATACGTAAAATTGTCAAGTATTAATTCGCTCATTTAACTAAATCACTTAACTAAAGGCCAATATTCGACATTTATTAAGTATGTATTATTTCAACCCTATTTTGGAACCATTAAAACAGCTTACGGTTTTCAAGTACACCTATTTACTTTCGGTTGTCAATTTGCTAGAATAGTAAATAGGTATATCAAAGAAACAGGAGGTGAGTTTTATTTATATTTAATTTGTTTGTTTTAAATGAGACTGTGAATAAGGCATGCACATTATATTAATAAGCAAGCAAGATCTAATACTAGTATATTTACAGCAAAGTCGAAGCAATATATCATTTTTTAAAAATCGGTTGCTGGAAGAGGGATTGCTCTACTGGTGTGTTCTGATAGAAAATTAGCATTGAAAGCTTGGCATGTGTTAGGAAAGAGGAATTCCTATTCTAAAAGCAGTTGTCAAATTAAGATTAACGGGTGAATAAAAAAATATATACTGTATTGTTGAATGAATATTCTTAAATTGAGAAAACTACTTATAAGGTTAGTTACTGACTCACTACTGAACTATATTGGGTTGATCAATCTCATGGATGGCGAGGTGAAGCCGAGTCGTCTATGAGATTGATCAACCCAATATATTTCAGTAGTGAGTCAGTAACTAACCTATTAAGTGTTTTGTTTTCCATGGGACTATCAAGCAACATATCTATTCACAAATAGCAATGATCTACGCAAAGCCATGTACAAAGTGCCTAACATGATCATCTCGTCGAATTTAACTCATATAATTTCTTCAAAATTATCAATTCACCTTTCAAGTATTCTAAAAGTCTTTGCTTTATACCCATGTTAACTTTCAATGTTTTGTTGCTATTCAATTTTGAACGTTTTCTCCATTTCCTCTGCAGAGATTTGAGCAAATTTCGATGCTGCCATTTTGATCTGCTCCAGACACAACAATGTGACGTCAATATATTGAAAGGGCAACTACTCTAATTTTAAAGAATTTCAAAGGGAAACCACTCCAAATACTTTAAGAACATCTGGCATGCGGTTTATGTATTAAATAATATGAAATGTCGAAATGAGTAAGCGAAGCGCGGCCAATGACGGCCATATTGCCTAATCTTAGTTCTCACCGAACTCACATAGAGATATATGAGGCAATCACGTGCTATGTTTAAACCAATGAAATTGTCACTTTCAGTCCGAAGGAAAACAAATATATATATATTGGTCATACTTTATACGTAAAGCGCTCTTTCTTATTGCCGCTTTTATCAAAGTCCAACCATTAATTTGAGAAAAAAAAATTAAACGGTGTTTATATTGGCATAGAGGTTCGAGAGAAAAGGAAGAAAATATAAACAAAAACAAATTGACAGACAAAACCCCGGACAGAATGAGAAAAGAAACGCTTTGTTGAGTTTACAAATCAGTTGACATTAAAAAGGAACAATTCTTTGCGATAAAACTGAAAGATATTACGATATAAAATAGTTCTATTTTAAATAAACTTAGTCAATATTTTAATAGATAATGTATAGTAAACCATGATTAAGGAAATAATAATTATTAAATTTCAAAATAGAATAAGCAATTTATTTGTTCGATTTCTTGCTTGGCACATGCATGCACCAGGAAACATTCTTTCAAACGGAAGGAAATACATTTAAAGATTTTAATAAAGCTTTGAGTTCAATAATTCCTTGATCAGTATTGATATTTAAGTTCTGAATTTGAATAAATGCTAAAACACATAATGCAAAGAATTGAAAATACAGTTTATATTACTATTAAAAATACATTTACAAAAGTCAATATTTTTGCATGAAATGAAAATGAATTCATGGTTACGATTCGTTTTTTAAGGGCACTGTTTATATAACTATTCTTAAAGAATAATTAACCAATTGGATAACTGATAATTAAGGGATGCACATCTAAATTTTAAGGTGGACACCCTATATGATTTTATTTAGTCTAAGTAACATTTATTTTGTTTAAACGATCCTTGATCCTTAAAAACCAACATAATTAAACAAAACAAAGAATAATTTGATACAATGAACTGATGATAAAAAATTTGGGACTCAAATTGTTGTTAAGTATAAGCTAAATGTAGTTTATTAGGAATGACGGCATTTAATAAATAAGATTATAACAATTCATAATTGTATGTAAGGATTTATAATGATTTTTTCAACTTTGTAATATTTTTAAACTCAACTATATTTTAAATTAATGTCAACAACATGAAGTAAAAATCCACATAACATAATTCATATTCGATAAAGAAATCGATTTTTTTATCCACATAATTATATCCGTTCAATTTATGAGAACAAAATGGGTTATTTTTTTAACAAAACAATATAGAACTTTAGCCGAAGTTTTTTTTTCTTTTTGTATCGTCATTAAGTCATGCATGTACAACAAAGTCCCAAAGTCGTTTGTACGGAAAAATTAAACATCAAAACGAAATCAAGAAATGACGTTGCTCTTATGTTGATATTAAGTTATTTTTGTTTTTTTTACTGGATAAATTGTATATTTAAATTAAAATCAATGATCAGTACTATATATTTGGTTTGAAGTTCTGGACTCTGGTAGTGGTGTTTTTTTTATCATCAGTTTTTTTCTTTTTTTAAAGTATACATTATGTTATTATACCCAATCAATTCAAGCAATTACATGAAAATACACTTAAGGATGACGTTTACTCAGAATGAAAAAAAATTCCACTGATGATAATGAAACCACATCTATTGTATGTTATAGACCTTTGATTGTAGTGTTATTTTTCACTTTCAAAAAAGTAGGTCAATGACCTACTTTTTGAGTAAATGGTCATTGAATATTTTTTGAAAAATCAAGAAAAATCCCATAAAATTATACACTACAGCTGAAACTTTGTTAATTGTAAATATATTTCAAATAAATTACATTTTTTTCTTTGTTTTGCAGAACTTCTCTGACAGATACAGTTTCTTTAGAAGGAAGTCTCACATCTACACTATTGGATTTTAAAAGTGGATAGATATTTTATGACATTTTAAATATAAATTTTAAGAATTAACTTATTCCGACCAAATATCTTATTTCGCTCATAAAATTGATTTTGAATTGCACTTGTCTTAAGATTTATACATGTACCCTTGTGGTCATTGATAGAGTGTTCTTTTTCTATTGTCCAAAATCCTAAAACATCGGAATGTATTTCGCCGCTTACTAAGATAAGGTAAATGGGAGTGCACGAGTACTGCCTGATTCTTGTAGCCTTGTTTATTATGTTTACAAAAGAGTATTTCAAAAGGATAACTTTGATTGTGTTTTCAAAAGAGTACTTTGATTGTGTGTAACTGGAATTTACATATATACATTAAAGTCACCAAGAATTATAATTTTGTCGGATAGTTCATGTGCTTTCTCGATGGACCATTCAACCTTTTTCCAGAATGATACTAGTATGTCGGAGTTGGTAGGACGGTATACGCAACAGATGAAAATATAAGAGGTAGGGTCGCTTATCTCTATCCATATACACTCCATATTTGAAGTTCTAAATCAAGACGTCTTACAGCACACAAACAATTGGTTAAATATATAATAACAACACCGTATGAGGTCCTATCATTTCGAAAAGTTTTACTAAAACCATTAATAGAAAGTTCATCGTTCAAAATATTGAAGCCTAAATGTGATTCTGTAAAACTTAAAATATCATTATCTGAAAGCAGACTCTGAAACTTTTAAAACTTAGTTCTTATACTACGTACATCTATAATCATAGACATTTTGCAAATAAACTACTAAATGCCCACACTAGAGTAACTGCTTACACCTTTTGTACCTCAACACGTGTGAGGTGATGTTCGTAAGCTATGATTAAACTTTAACTGATTAGTAATTGTTGTGAAATTAATCAAAAACCTACTTTCATTTTCGATAAACAAGCCTGAAATATCAAAAATGAGAGTAAGGTGGTGGACATGCTTTGGCGGATCCAAATTAGGAGTTGTTTGCATCAAAATATATACTTGCATTGAAATGATATTGAATGATTACGTAAAGAACGAATATATTTATTGGTAATTTATCTAAAGTATACCTAGAAGTGAAGATTTGAAAATGAAATGAAATGAGCCAATTCCTTTCTTTAATGCGCGATTTTAGTCTTGATGGATAGAACGCGTGCGAATCACGAGCTCTGGTGAGAGAATGAGATGGAATAATATTCAACGTCATGGCGAAACGTGTAGGACGAGTTACATGTAACTATCGGGTAGTTACTTTGGATTTGACAACTTTGGTTTAAAATATGCAAATAAATATGCATACACTAGCGTTTTTTTAAATTTCATACCACGTCAGATTGGTAGTGGACCTTAGACTTTAAATCTTAAACAATAAACAAAATTATTTTGTTATGGATTAAACGGGGAAGCTTAATAAATGCGGGGGGGGGGGGGGGGTAGGGGAATACTCCTCCCCATTTTTTAGAAAACATCTCTTATCTGAAATTTTTACTTGGGACAGTGATAAAGATTATAATGTAATTTGATCAAAAGAACAAAATTTAGAGATACCACGCACTAAATACCTACAAACTAGTTTGAAATAAAATGATTTTTTGTCAATCCACCAAGAAAAAGAATGAAGGACTCGTACATATATTTGACATCGATTTCAGTTTAGATTTTTCACCCCGTCCGCTCCTCTTAATATCCAGCCATGAAGTTAGTTTTTTATTTAATTTTGAACAATTGGTTCAAAAGCAAACAGTATATATGTTGCAATATTATGAGAACCACTGTAGCCAATTTACGCCACCACTTAATAAAATTAAAGTGTATTCTTACTGGTATTGTATTTTATGTTATTTAGCACTTTCAGTAGTCTTTTGATAATTACAATGAGTTATGCAACGTAAAGCACTTAAGAAATATAATTCGAAGAAAAAAATCTAGATTAAATCAAAATCCCTTGTGCCATATTTTATCAACGACTTTAGACAGAACGAAAAAAACCTACAATTTTAAAATACAATAAGTTTAAAAAAATTGGTATTCTATAAGTCGTGAAAAATGGAAGGCTAATTCATGGCAATTCAGCTACCTGTTTGCTAATACTCAGTCACTTTGCGGTTCATTGAATAGCAGAGCTTCATTGCATGAAATGACCCCTTTCTTCTTTTTTCTATGACGCTACATACCAAGGCTTTAAAAGTTGTTTCTATGTAGTATCTGTGTTGTTTAATTGATTTTAATTACATTGACATGAAATCATCGATAAATGTGCATGTTTCTGTAGTTAGCAAATTCATTTTAAATTCTAAATTGTAGATCAACGATCAAAGTTAAAGCCACTCCTGTCTCAGCGCTCACATGCACAAAAATATCCAATTTCGAGCAAATAAAAACAACAAGAATTATTGCACTGTGTTTATCTGACAGAACATTTGAGTAAATAATCAGCTTGCGACAAATGAACAAAAACAAATGGAAGCAAAAGCTTTTTGTAAAGTTGTCTCAAGTGCCAGTTTGTGAGCAGTTGCTTTGGCACCAAATATTGGACTACAAATTTATATACAATAGGCTTAACCTTCAGACAGTTGCTTTTAAGGTCTTTCTCGGTTTGCTTTTAATGACAATATTGGTGTTGGTTTGTTGAAAATATCACAATGCAATAATTCCTTTGCTTTATCATAGAAACTTTCGGAATAACAGGACATTTCTGCTGTGCTTTTCAATGGTTGATGTAGATGATTCCGAAATGGAAGAATGTGAACATATTACATATAAAAGCATGTTCAAATGACTTTTATGATCTGGAAAAGAATAACGCACAACTTAAGAGAACCATACTCTTCTTTAAAAAAAACTGCCGTAAACACTTTCTTTCTTTGAACATTTATTCGTTATTTAAAACATCGCCCTCAATTTTGACATCTTGATACATTTCGAGCAAAACTCCTCTTTTCTTGAAAATCTACATAAAGTCAGTAAAAAAAAGTCAAGTCACGAGATAATGATGTTGATAGTTTTTGAAAAATTATTATAAATATCTCATTATAGATATTAAAGAAATTCATCTTATGCTGTTGTCGACATCATCAATGTTTGTATGTACCTCATCAAGCACAGCTGGTCTCCGAAATCACCTCCATATATAATTTTATTTCTCGACGTAGCTCAAACATCAGTACAAGACAAATAAAAGATCCAATAAAAATGATGATTACAGGTGTAATGTCTTTTTTGGGAATCTGCGTTGTCGTTACTTCCATTCTTCCGTTTGGTATATAAGTCGTTGTTTCATCTATGGATTTGGAATCTGTTTTGAAAAAAGGCAACGTTTCTACAAGAAATTATTCTTCTTTTGTTGGAAAAACTATTGCATTAAAACCAACTAATGAACATTCGTTTCAGGATTACTAGTTGTGGCAAGAAAGGTTTGGATGCAATTTTACGGTTAAACAGTGAAACCATTCTTAAAATAGAATTGTGGTTATACAACAAAAATTTAATCCGTATTGATAAAAGCAGGGAAAGCTAGATTTATTTTATTTTATAATTTTTTCAAACGATCAGCATTCCATACTTCAGTGTTTCTGTTGTTTATCGACTCACAAAAACATATGAAAATTGAAATTATGTATTTTCGGACGAACCGAGTTATAAAAAATATAATCAACTAGAGCAGAGCTCGTGGCAAAGCCACGAGTAGGTCTTCCGTTGTTGCTGCGGGTTGAAAATATATGTGATATGGAGTCAAACGATTATAATGACTAAACTTTCAGTTCTTCTTTTGTTATAAAAACGTGTTTTAATTGAAAGCCTGTATATAAAACGTGTTTTAAAAAAGAAAGGAAGAAACTGTTTTAGGAAAACTATTTGTCGAACACAGTTTGTGTAATCGTTTCAAAAATTCTTTAAAACATGAGATGTTTAATGGCGAGTTAAATTTTAAAAGGGTAGCAAGCATTTTTATTATATATATGATACGAGTAGACTTGGACATTCAAAATAATATATAATCAGCGAGAAAAAAAAGATCAGCGGGAGAATTTATGCAAAAGCGACCATCTAAATTTTACACGTGCTGTTTCATAGAGACACCGCTATGTAACGTGAATTAAATAACCTTATTAACAGAAATGAATATTACTTCTCTTGACGATGTAATAATGTGCAAAATCCTTATTTTTATGTCAGTGGGTTGACTAATTTAATTGAAAAAAACTTCAATTGCGCTTGCGTAAATTGGAATTCTGGGAAGGAATTAGACAGCCCGTGTTAGATAAATTCGAAGAAGTTATGAAACTGGTCAGTTTCTAGATCAAACGGTGCATTGATGTATTAATAGACTATCATGAGTATCGTCAGTAGCCACGGTCCGGAATCCGTATGTGCAGTCATACACTGTATGTACATCGATACACCTTTACCTCCTCACCTACAGCCATACAAATGAGGGTGCAACCTTCATATACACATGCATAGTATTATAGTACTGGAAACTATTTATCTTGTATTCTAATATATTGGGTATTCATTGTTCACCTAAAATTAGTATTCCACTGGCTGTAGCTAACCTTGTAAGTAAATGAAGTTGCATTACAACCTCATAGTACACAACTTCAATTAAAAGGGTTTTTTATTTTATCAATTTTCATACAATTAGCAATAAATAAAATCCCCAATAACGCACCTAAGTGTAACTTTGTGAAGCGCATATATTTTTGGGAGGCAGATATGTCGCTATATTATAGTCTGCAAGTCAAGTGAACTATCATGGTCTTTTAAAGAAATAAGAAGTCTGTCGACATTTGCAGTACTTTGATGATTTCTATGGCGATCGACTGCATTGCATAATGTAGTCGTATTTCCCAAGAACAAAATTTCCTTTGACTTCCAACTTTTAATTATAATATATTATGAATTATTCTGTTCATAACTATAGAAGTTTAGCGTGTTCAACAGGTTAATTTATTAGCCACATTCCAGGCACGTAGCAGCGGCGGGGGGGGGGGGGGGGGGGGGGGCAGGGGGGGGGGCTGGCCCCCACCCAATTTTTTCTTGCAGCAACAAATTTTTTAAAATTTACATATTAAAAAATGAATTATAATGGAGTTGGCCCCCCCCACTTTTTTGGAAGTCAAATTGAAGTTAGCTGACCCCCCCCCCCCCCCAGGGATTAGGAATTTCATGATTTGGAGGGTAAACAATTTTGGTAGAGAAGAATTTTTTTTTGGAAGTATAGTTTAGTCTACCCCCCCCCCCCCCCCACACACACACGGATTAGGGTTTTGAAGATTTTTGGAAACTTTTAATTCCCTTTTTTTTTTTTTTTTTTTTAATTTTGCTTGTCAAGATTTTTTGGATGGGTCTGGGCCCCCCCCCCACTTTCAAAAACGATGCTACGTGCCTGCATTCTCAGGTTACGATTTCACATCTTCAATGTGAAGATGATTGACTTCAAATAAAAGTCTAATTGTTTATAAAAGCACCCTTCCAACTGTTACTCAATTACATATGTTCTGAGTTGTGTGCACTAAAGCGACACAAGATTGTCGGTCGCACGTGGCGTTTGAATTAACACAGACTGACCGAATAAACAAACGGGTGGGAAAGTAAAAACACGTTGAATAGAAAATGTTACACATAAGAAGAAGTCACCAAAAATGATTTTCGACAGATCTGGATATCTTTTCGCCAATTTAAAAAAAATCCAGCGCGAGTACTTGTCAGCGGGGCGGGAGGAGGGGGGGGGGGGGGGGGGCGCAGCAATGAGTTCGCTTCCACACTGAAACGAACAACCATGTATAAGAAAAACTACAGAGTGATTAATATGTGACCGATAGAATCTAATCTTAAGTTGTTTAAAACTCATGTGAATATTCTTTAAAATAATCAAATGTCCCAATTCAGGAAAATTGAGGACATTCTTTTATCGTGCTAGCACCTACCGCAAACATGTAACATGGAAATTTGATATAATTTGATTTGATTTTTAAACTACTTTGTACGCTATCGTATAATTAAATCAATGCTTAATCAACTGTTCAAGTAAAATAAATTTATCTTTTCATCTTAAACCTATATAACAGTTGAAAACATAATAAAATATAGTTCTGTCCGTGCAAAATATGAAACATGAACGCGTGATAAGGTACATGTAGAAGAACACGAGCCGACCGCGGATCACTTGTTCACTAGCGCTGGATCTCCTCGGTCATGTGCGAGGGATAATCATCATTAAATATTTGTGGGGGGGGGGGGATTTAAATTTTTTTAGATATACAAACCAACCATTAATTTTTGTCTGACGATGTTTCCGATTTGGAGTAATATCGTTCATCAATATTCATTTACAGTCAAATGTTTAATTAAATAAATACAAGATGGACAAATTTTTATAACATAAAATTAAAACAGTTCTTGTATTTACGGCTATATAAACTCAAACACGTTCATATTCATCTAAGTGTGCGTCGCGGTGTGCGAATCTTGTGTATTACATTGTAGATAACCGCTTACCGCTAGGTAGTGCAGCCGTGGTTGATCTCCTCGGCCGTGGACGAAGGATAGATTACGTTAAGGTACAACGCACAGACACGCACAGCTAAGAACCCAGGAAGATTTGAAAAGTTTGCAGTATAATGACCATATTCTATCAAATAGAAGTTCTTTATTTTTAGCTTAAAACCCACAATTGATCTATGTCTGATATTGCTTTAGATTGAGAATGACATTGTTTTTATTAATTAACTGAACAATTTCTTAATTGATACCCAATCGTTTAGTCCACAAACTTTTATGTGTAATCAAAACTAAAACAATTCTTGAGTTCGCGGCTAAATAAACTCATATATGAGAGACACAACTCTTGTGTATTAGATAACCGCTGACCGCTAGGTAGCCCAGCCGCGACCATGGTGACCGATTTTCTCGGCCGCGGGCGAGGGAGAGTTTCGTTAACTTGGCCAAATTGCCGCGAGTACTGGTCAACGCGTATTACTATTTACCCTCATATTATGCAATACCCGAACACAAAAACAGTTTTATGAGCTCAATAAAGTCACAAACAACATTTTTTGCAGCGACGCCCATATCGAAAAATTTACCGTTTTAGAGTTATTAAGCAAAGACTTTTAAGGAATCTAGACCCCTCATTTTAGGGGCTAGCCCCTTTTTATGGTATCAAATGAAAGCTCGTAATATTCTGCACAACTTTTGTTCTATATGTGTCTAGAAAAAATTTACAACTAAAAAGTTATTGAGCAAAGATATAAGCAAAATTTTACATTTTTTGAAACACAAATTTCGATGTAAGTTTTTAAGAAGTATACGTGGGTTAATCAAACATGTAAAACTAGGAGGACAACGTTCAAGGTGTCTACATTAAAGATTTATAAATTAAAAGTACTTGCTATGGATCAACTCAGAGCCTTTGCAGGTACACGAGACCCACTAAAAAAAATATTCAAAGGGGAATAACTCAAAACTGGAAGTAGCGATTTCACAATATTTTGTGCTATAGTAAGCTATTGTCATTTCCAATAAACCCTGAAAATTTGAATAAAATCTGATGACAAACAAGCGAGATATTACAGTTTAAAGAAACGTCTAGAAGAAAAAGAAGAAGAAAAATAATAATGAAGAATTTCCAACAGAATCAGTACAAGGTCTTCCGTTGGAAACGGAAGACCTTAATTAGTCTTAATCTGTTTAAATGTGACACTACCTAACACATATTTCGTGTATGTGGAAATGCATCGAAAAATATTGAATTTATTGTTTATTTGTTTTAAGTAATCAAGTCTGGTCTAAATTATTGTACAAAATACTTGATTTGAATGCAAATACGGATTTCCGATGTAGATTGCAGTTTTCTTTATCACAACTAAGGAGCGAACAATTAACATTCCTTAATATACCATGGATAAATAAGAGTGAGGGGTGTAGAAAGATTACAGAAATGCAGAGTATTTAATTGTTGTATTTTTTCATGAACAAGAAGATGAAGGAAGATAAACAAATGTACGATTTTGTTATGAAACAACGAGATGAAGAAAATAAAGCATAAAAAAGACATGTATATAAAAATGGTATTGAAACTAAATGCGTCCATTCAGGGTGTCAGCAGCATAACTATTTAGCTGTGCACCCCTTGATTATTACATTTTTTCATTTAAATAAATATTCTTAAAGTATATGTTAAAATAATAACGCACTCTCAAAGGGAAAAAAACCATAACAATTCAAAAAAGATAATTAAAAAACCCCAAAAAACACCCCCCTCCACAATTTTTTGGGAACTATAAAAAGCATTTTTTTAAAGGACACGAGCGTACACTGCCTGACAAATCCCCTGCAAATTAAATGAAAATAAAAAACATCTTTAATATATTTGAAAGTGTGCATCAGTATATGTACATGTATAATATAGAACTGCATTCTCTGGCAAGTATATGATATACATGTACATTAATACATGTACTTGGTACTATCGTTATTTTATCCGACATGTGTGTACATGGGTATCAAATATTTCATTTATAATATCCAAATAAAAAAACAAAAGTATTTGCTTAAAAGCAAATGAAAAAAAAATAACAACATCGACTATGATTCGAACACCCACTCAACCGATAAGGACGGAGAATGAGCCTCCGCCTATCACAGTGAGCTACGTTGACACATTAAAGTAAATAAATTTGATTGTTTGACAAGAATTCATCAAAGTAGAATGTTTTTGGTAAAAAAAAAAAAATGGGTTATTCTTTAAATAAAAGTACTTTTAGGATTGAATAAACACCCATTCATACCTAAATTTAGGAATTTAGGTATGGCAGTGAACGATGATATTGGCTTAAAACGCTATGCAGCTTAATTTGGAAACCTATAGCTGTCGCAGTTATAGAATGAAAGCACAATATTGACTTTTATCGTGATATTTACACCAAACAAATTGCATAAAAGCTAAAAATTAATGTTGTAAATTCCTTATATAACGCGAGTACATAAATCAGAGATCCTGCTGTTTCATATCTAATCGCAATAATATAAAATCGCAAACGCTTACATGTAGCAGTTATCTATATTTCTTAGAGTTCCCAACCCTCAGAAAAAAAAGCGAGAGTTTAAAATTCGCGAGGGGTGCTTCTCGCTATTTTACGCAGATAAAAACTCCTTGCTTTTAATTAGGAATTTACAGTAGTCTCGCTAATATTGAAATTCTTTCGTTTTCATTGCTTCATTTCATTGTATTTAGGTTATACAACGCCTTGTACGACCCTGTTCTTTAGAACATAAAAATTGATATAATATTTCAATACTCGCAACTTTATCAAAAATCTATAGCGTATTTCCTTCCGTTTGAATGAATGTTTCCTTGTGCATGCATGTACCAAGATATCAAATGAAAATAATTTCTTGTTTTATTTTAAAATTAAATATTATCATAAATATTTTCTTTATTATGGGTTATAATGCATTGCCCATTAAAGTATGAGCTAAGTTACAATTATGGGGATATCATATATAGTAATAAATTTCAGTTTTATCTCAGACAATTATTTCTTCTTTTTTTTTTGTCATCTGATCTGAAATTTCAACAGAGTGTTTCTTTTCTTATTTTTTGGGGTGTTTTGTCTCTCAATCTGCCCATTCATCTTTTTGTTTTTCCGTCATTTTTGAACATCAATGCCAATTTAAACACCGTTTTATTTTTATTTTTTCAAATGAATAAATGAATGCTTAGATCGCAGTAAAACGGCATTAAGGAAGATTTTTCAATCAAAAAGTATAGCCAGGATATGAAAATATATGCATCATAATTTGTCAGATGTCAATGACAGACTCATTTTAAAAATAGCTGGATTTATATCAGAAAAAGCTGAAACAGTTGGAATTTTATTATTTTCAAAATACTACATTAACATTTTTTTTAATTTTGATTTTTTTAAAAATTAATTTTGATAACTGCTTTTAGAAAAGGAATTTCTCTATCCAAACAGATTTCAAGCATTCAATGTTAATTTCCGATGTTGTAATTGTAACTGTTATATAAATAAAGATCGTTTATATAAAGGAATAGGTAATATTAATGTAAAATTTTTACAAGTTTTTTTTATTTTGACATATTGTAAGTTAAAATTAGGCGTGTCTACGACTATTCGAGAGCTCGACAATTGCTCGCTCGCGACGATGATCGATTTAAATAAAAAAAATCGAATTCAGACAATTTTTTTCTAAACGCATTAGTTTTTCGGATACAAATAAAATTAATAGCTTTCTTTTCTTGATATTTTTAATTAAAAAATTACAGTCTGTTTAATCGGTGTCCCTGGTAAATTCTTAAGTGGCTAAACTAATTATTGCTCTGATTTTGTAGATAAAATTATTATTTGAAAGTTGGGCATACATGTAATTGAGAAGACCTATTCATTGTTTATTTTAATGATTGATATCAATTTAATTAAAATGTTTGTATACATGTAATTAAAAGTTTAATTATCTCTTTTGTTTTATAATCATTTAACGATGATCGGTGTCCCTACACGTACGACAATTTGTTAATGACTTAACTTAAAAAAGACAAGTTTTATATCCCTTAGATGTTATGTAGCTCAATTTTGTGTCAGCTAACAAGTAAGACAAGCTAGGACATTTGCTAGCGGGGATTTAGATAAAAAACTTCTAGAAATATTTCAAAGACAATTTAACAAAAACATATATATGTACATATAATTATAATTTAAAAACATGTTTGAGTTAAAAATACTGGGTATGTGACAGTATCATTATTTGTTTTTGAAAAGGACATATAATTTCAAAATCATCAACGAGTACTCGACTATCGTTTGGCTAAAGCCCCCGATTAATCTATTAGTCTTTTCAAGTATAACTGATATCCCTTGTTAAAATGTATAACAAAATAAACAAACCAACTATGACTTTACACGTACACACTAGTTTAAAACTTTATATGATAAACGTAATACCTTTCAAATTACATAAGCGTTCCAAAGAAATGTATAGAATCTTGGACGTTTTAAGATCATTCTATTAAGTGTAATTACATCTTATAATTTTTTGGATAAATTGATTTTACATGTACAAAACCAGTTTTTACTCAATGACATCCGTTCAACACTATAAATAAAAGTTATATAAACAATTCAACAGATACCTTGCGTTTTTTGGTTTGTTATGTTCTTAGGCGAGCTTTTATGTTTTACAGCAGTGGTTGGTTCCGTTTCTGAATCAAAATAGAGAAGACAATTCTGAATGAATAGGAACTATATAGAATATACACTGACGTTATGCAAAACAATTTTACATGAATTTTAAATGAAAATATTAGGATATAATCATTCAATTTTTTATATAAATCTAAAATGACATGATAGAATAAAGCAGAGTGTAGTAATTGAAAAGTACTCTATAATTCGTACCTTGAGATTCGGTGTTTAAAATGCAACCAAATGCATGATCACATAGCGAACATTCACACACTTGACTACAGTGAACTCCGTATGAAGGTGGGGGACACTTATCAGAGCAGTGAAATCCAAAATATCCTACAGGACAATCTACAATAATCAACAAATATGATAGAGACATCATAAAACGTATCATGTTAAAAAGTTAAAAGAAATGAAATGTTAAGACTTTTTTAAACAGCGTATCAAATTCCTCTACACACGTTTCCATCTTTATATGTATTGTATCCACAGTGTTCGGTAACATTACAAGCAGCTCTATCACAAAAAGTTACCAAAAAGCCAATTATTAAATTAAATACTAAACAAAAAATACTTTATATATGACAACTATTTGAATAACTGCGTTTTTAATTATGCTTAAAATCAATGATAAAGATTATAAAAAACACATCAACATGTCATGTACCTGGTAATACGGGTAGCCCATGTAAAGATTATGGTAATGACGCATCTACATGAAATATTACTAAGCATCATTGAATATTATCTGTTACTTCCAGCAATGATATTTCCAGTTTTATGTGTCAGCTTATTTATATACATATATGTAGAACATTTATTTATAAACTTTTAACACAGAGGTTTCCTCATTGGAGAATACGAGGGTCATTCAAATAAGACTTTTGCTATAGCTATATTACCTAACGTCATATTAATATTTAATTTAGGAGACATACTTAAGCAATAGCTTCAAACAATTTGGCTCCCAAAAGTTTATATATTTTTTTTATTTCTAAGAGTTATTTATAATCTAATCCTGCAAAAATGTGGTAATGGCACATGGTCAAACTTTGTATTAAGTCAACATTAATCCATATTATGTTGAAAGTAAAGTAATATTTGGCTTAAAACTAAATAATACTGAAATCTCAAATTATTAAATGCCATGATATTTTATGTACCAAATAACGACGGGATATATAGTTTTTTAACAGATACCAGCAACTAAAGACAGATAATCCTCTTTGAAATTGAATAAAACCATTGACGTCGCCGCGTGTCACGGTGCAACCAAGTATAAACGGTATGGAAACTCGGGAAAAAGTCTATACAAACTGTGAAAATGCTCAATGGTCAAAAAATGAAGTAAAAAATTGTTTTCACGGTTGTGTTTAATTGTACTGCATTTTTTTTAGGGTGGTGGTATTTGTATTTTGAACATCAAAAAAATGAAATAATGAGCAGCGTCATCTGACTTCATGGCTTTTCCTACAGTAAACGAAGAAACATGAAAATGAAAAAAATAATGAAAGCTTCGAAGAACTTACTTATGATTCTTTTGGAAAGCTGCATGGTACCCCTACATTATTATGATAGTTTACTATATTATATTGGCACAAAAAATGTCCTAACAAAAACAATAAGCACTTCATTTCCTTACATTTTTATTTTCACACCACTATAATTGTACACACAATTATTAAAATCTGCTCCAAATAAAAATTATTAACAAATATAAAATGATATCTCACACTAAAAGAAAACTATAAATCTACCTCCCAAAGATTTTTATTGTAAACACAATATAGATTATTCCCCTGTTATTATTATCATTGTGTGCTGACAATAATAATCTAGCCAAGAAGCCATTATTATTGTTGGTGGACAGATTTGGATGCTTGAAAAGAAACGTATGATTCTGAATCACAAAAATAATATCTACATTCTGTCGGGCGGAGATCATTATTTGGACGCTTGAAATACAAACTCTTTTACAACGAAAATTATCAAATGTGACGTCACTAACAAAGTGAAGGTAATGCGGTGTAAACAAATGGTGAAGGACTAAGATAAATATCATTAAAATGTATCTATGCGTGTGTTTTACATACAGATGTGTAAGAGTAATTTTAAGTTCGTTCAACATCAATGCCAGAAAGTTTAATGATGAGCATTTAAGTGAAATTTATGAATGTTTAAAAGATTTATGACCCAAATTGTATTGTATAATCCCCCGCTCTCTGACCTAACGTTAACACTGGTGGATAATGTTCACTAAGTTGATTATACTAAGCTTAAGTTGTAGTTTACTATTTCAACTTGCGTTGGGTGCCTTACACCAGCACCCTACTCCTATTTAACACAACAGCTTTTGCATGATGCATTAAATATACTCTCATGCAAAGAGGTAAGTTTACACAGTGATATTTTAAGCTGCAGATCTGTAGCTCTCTGATTGAAAAAATTCGGATAGACAAACCTGAGAGTTTGCTCTCTGAATTATTTCAATAAGGGAGCTACAGATCTGCAGCTATAATAATTTAAGTTCAACTTCAATGTCAGAAAATTATGCGTATTTAATTGTAATATATCTACTTTTTAACTTCCAGCCCTGTAGTTAACATTGGTTGTCTAGTTGTGAAGTAATTTAGTTTGATCATTTATTATGAAACATGCATACAACACATAGTGGAGCACATAGCTTAGTGGTTAAAAGCATTAAGCTATACGATAATAACAAAAAAGTCACTAGTTTTAAACCCTACAGTGGTCACTTAATGATGTGTGTTGTGCGATTTGACATTGCGTTTTATCTATATTGTCTCAGTCCTTCTTAATGAAATTTGATACCGACATTAGCTGAGAGTTGAACCTGTAATGGATCGGTGTTCTAATGTCTCTGCTTTGCATTATGAAAAACTGGGAAGTTGCTGTATTAAGCACCAGCCTTATGCAATGTCATGGCTCGGAGAAGGGTTGAAAACTACACGATTGATTGACAGAATGAAATGGAAAGAACTTTAGTAGCTGTATACTTTAGGTTTCATGTTGGTTTTAAATGTGTAAATTTTGTTTAAGCAGTCCAAAAATAGTATTCTTTATAGATACATGTATGTGAGTCTACCCCTTTACATACATGAAGTAATGCATTAAAATATGTGGGGAAAGATATGAACAGTAGATATTGGCCACAGTAGCATAGCTTTAAAGCTTCTGACTAATATTGAGGGGGTCTAGGGTTTAATACCCAGTCAGGTCATAACTTTTTTTTTGTTACATTTATTTATATGCTCTTTCCTCCTTTCTTACTACAATATAAACAAAATGCACTTGTGTAGAAACAAATCACCTTCTCCTTCATTGTTAAAATTGTACACCATACAAGTATGTCTGATGATATATAGAACATAACGCACTCTTTTCTGACCCAATCAAAAGTTCTGCATCAAGCAAATGTCATCATTCAATAGAGGATTAAGCGATTGCTGATTGGATGAAAAAAATAAGTATTATGCAATGCGCGTGGATATTTCTATTCTTTTAAAGCAATTTTGATCAAGGATGCATCTATTTCTCATTAAAGGTGGCTCACTTCACTTCAAAAGGCCTAGGTGGATTCGAACTCATGATCTGCGGTTCACAAGCGTGATACTTTAACCACTGAGCAAAATATTTTATGATACTATACAACCAAATCGATTCACCGTAAATAACGTAGTATTGAAAATAAATGAATAATTATAATGGGTAATGTAAATTGTTTTATCGTTATTGTAAAAAAGAAGGAAATAAGCACTTATCAAACCTTAAAAAAATCATCAAATGTGTGTGTTTGGGTGGGGGTCGGGTGGGGTGGGAAGAGGTATAGTACATTGAAAATTGTGTTTAAATGGTATTTTGTTACCCCTCCTCACCCCATTTGTTTTTGCATCCTTCCCAAACAGGTGGTTTTCTGGGAGCGAGTTAGTTTTTAGTTGTTGTACTGTTCTAAATAACTAAGAATTATGTCTGCTTCGACAAAACATAAGAGAGTCCCCAAATGCAAACTTTTGTGCCCAATAAATTAGAGACAGCCAAATACCATGCGATTAAAAAGAAACGTACCTCGCATAATGACAACAATCCTGACCGTCTATCATCCATGAACTAAAATGAAAGTTCAGTTGCACTTGTGCAATATGTCAAGCTTCGAAATGATAATCTCTGCCCCAAATGAAGGTAGAGATTCAGAATCAGATAAATGTTTCTTTTCAGCGTCTAAATCTTTCCACCAACAATAATTATGTGTTCTTGGCAAGATTATTATTGTCAGTACACAATAATAATGATAACCGGGGAATAATCTTTATTGTGAGATTTACAATAATAATCTTTGCGAGATAGTTTTGTTGTTTTCTCTTAGTGTGAGATATTATAATTGTTGGTTGACATTTTTGTTTAGAGCAGATTAATAATTGTGTGCGGGTACAATTATAGGTATTGTGGCATGAAAAAAAAATGTAAGGAAATGGAAGTGATTATTTTTTTGGTAGGACATTTTTATTGTGACCATATTATAAAGCAAAATATAATAATAATGTGGGGGTACCATACGGCTTTCCATATAAAGCAAAAACCCATCAATAATTTAACGAGTGTTGCTTTTATATAAAAGAATATACATGTATATAAAAAATCAGTTACAAATACTTTTATTGAACATCAGAACATTACACATATAGAAATAGTTTGAAAATGATTAACAAATGAGATTAATATGGTTTCACCATTTAAGGTTTAATTCTATCAAGGTGAACAGTCCGTATATTTCCTATTTTGTTCAAAATTTGTATTTCTCTGCGTTTGTCTTTTAAAATTTCATATTTAATTAAGAACAACATGAACTGCTGACGTCACGAATACATAGCTATAGTATCAGGATAAGCAGAAAATTTCTACCGTAAGAACGCATTATTTAATTTGAATATATATTTCTCTCAAGTTTTACATCTCTGAAGGGGTTGTATTTTACTGCCTGTTTAAGTTTTATAAAAGTTTGTGTTTGATGTAGTCAGTATGAAAAACTGTTTTTGTAACCCATTGTTTATATATTGAAATCATAACCCATATGTTTATATCTTCATCAATGTTTGATGTCTTGTATACAAATAAATCAATAATATATCACTCTGTAAACTGGTAAATTATACTACATACTATATACTATATTCTATGATCATTTTATAACACCACTTCTTGACTTTGTATTTTGGAGAGGGTTTATATAGGCTTTGCCTGTTGCCCAATCCATTTGATTACTCAATAAAATATGTTTAAATTGAAATTAAATTAATGTTTGATGCGCAATTTGTTTTGTGTTTTTATGTTGATTTCACCCGTAAAACAATTCTTTCGTCATTTACTGTTATTTTATTTTTCATTCACACATGCAGTTGTTGTCGTACGTTAAATTAAAGACAAAATACGTGTTGCTATGAGCTGCTCGATTTAAAAACAAACAATGTAAGACATATGTGTAAAACCTATTGCAGCAATATTTGGTACATTAATTAATGCTTATCTAGTAACATTTAATCGGTGATGTAAAGAATATTCGTTGATATTTCCTGATTATTATTGATATTACTCACGCCGTGCATCCGCATACACACGTGCATTCTACAATTTTACAGTTTTTCGCGTGATATTATAGTGTAACAGTCAATTCAAACAGATCTTTACAACATTTACTATAACATAACATAACATTACACTGGCTAATCATGACATAGCATTGTAATCTTAAATCAAAGGAATATCTGCCACATCAACACATTTTCATTTTCCATAAATGTAATATAGCATGGAACACAAATAACATAGAGATTAGCTTGGTTTGAATGGTTATTTTTCATTTTTTATGAAATTAAATGGATAATGATATACGAGATGTTTTTTTTCTTTCAAAATTTCACTTATTTTCATTTAAGCGATTGCACATTTGTTTGCAGTTATAGAAAGAGGGTCACATTTAAAGCGATTCAAATGAAATTTGCAAGATAATGCTTGGATCATAACACCCATCACTAAACTTAAGAGTATAATTTTAAAGTATATTTGTATATTTTAAAGTATATTTGTAAGTATAAAACATATTTCAAAACATAAGCTACTACTATCAAAGCTGCTGACGAAATTAATTCTAGCTTTCAGCAACTGAACGTTTTCATGGTTCTTAATGAATCTTAGATACGGTGACATATACATAATTCAATTCCCAAACCGCATGTTGCGATTTGTTTTCATACTAAAATATATAAACAACTCAATAGAGTATGCAATATTTATACGTACAGACATTTTACATGGAAACATGTGTCTAAATAGAGTGCATTTAAAATTTAGGCATTGCAAGTCCTTTTTGCTGTCGATGTTTGGATTCCATTTGATTTTCAGCTGTACATAATAGGCCTTTGAGAACCTAGTATTCATTTTACTGTTTAATATACATTTAACATTTTTTGTTAAAATCAAGTTTGAAAATGAATAAACTACTTTGCAAGAATGTATTGTGGCTGACCATCACTATTCTTCAGCAGTCTATTTGTCAAAAGGGCATTCATTCCCCAACATATATTTATAAACATCACAACATGCGATGTAGATTAAGGATCGATTAAACAGCTTGCTAAATAGAAAATCTTAAAAACAAAATAGGAAACACATTGATTATCTGTGAAGATAAAACAACCAATATGTTATTTTTTACATCTCATATCAACAGTCAATCAAAGGCATAAAACAAAATATCATTACAACAATCTATGCGCAAAGAGATGCCTGAAAAAAGCTTTATTTATAATCCCGTATGCAAGCAAACTGTTACGTTATCATTCACTAAACAGTTATATCAACACATAAAATGTACATACAGAAGGATACTACAAATTACACGAAAGTCACTCTTACAATAGGAATCAGTGAGATTTATTCCCTAATGAAACATAATCAGGCAGCAGCATTTTGCTTAGAGGAGGACTCTGATAAACACTGTCACTTAGTCATCTGCTCATTTAGTAGTTGGAAGATAAAAACAAATATATACAAAATAACATTTTCTGGCCTTAGACTACCTATGGATGTCGTTGTATAGTCAGTTCAAAACAACGCTTACCTTTTGATCGATTAAAGAAACAACCTATGCAATGTTTACATCAAAATAAGTGCAAAATGAAGTAATCATTTAAAGCCTAAAGTAATTAATAGTACTGTTAGTACTGTTTTGTTCATTCATAGCGGATTGTATTATCAGTTTCTTTTAGAATTGCTATCAGTTTTTTTGTAAAATAACTAGCACACACAAGTTACTTTTTTAAACTTTGTGGCGTTTCCTTCCAGAACTGGTTATCATAAGGAAGTCTAGAAAGCATTTTCTAAATGACTCTTTACATTATCCATATTTATTCAAGTTTGAAACGGGCATCCGGTTTGTTCGTACATAAGTACACCAATTTCCTCTGTTTTAATAAAGAAGAAAACATTCTTTGTGTTATAAGCACAAAACTGTTGTGCTAATCATTGACAAATGCATAACAAATACATCTGATAAATTAAAATAAACGGTCACAATATTACTTAAGCGTCTGTAACACAAGTAAATGATCGTTTTATGTGCATTCTCAAAAATTATGTATTTACTTTGTTTTGTTATTACATCATTTCAGATCGATCACCATTCTATACGTTCTAATGGGTACATATGCATTTAAAACATGTTAAGTTTTACTCCAAAGTGATAAGTTAAAAAATCTTATAAAAATTATCTAAAAGTGTTTAAATTATTCATGTGGGAATAATAAGTATTGCATTGTAACATAGGAAAAATATACATTTGTTTTATATTAAATTGTTTTATAAAAACATACACATTAACACACATTACATTAACACACACACGCACACAGGAAAATATCAACTTCACATTACAAAACAGTTTGGCAATATTTTCTATTCTAACAACACTTTTGGTATTGACGTAAAAACTGATGACTAGAAGTATGTGACTATGTACTTTTGAACACTTGTACTCTGCTTCTGATTTTTATCATTTTTGTACCATTGCAGAAAGCAGATCTGAGATAAACACAGCTATTGAAAGCAAATTAAAAGAAAAATTCCCGGACATGGTAGATTTGGCAAACAATTGGTTAATACGAAAAGAGCAGGCCCTTGAGGAATTCCTAAAAAAAGTCAACGCATTGCTTTTAAATTTATGAATAGGTAGATAAGGACCAAAATGCAGATTAAAGCCGACGTTTCTTCATTGAAGTATTTGATCGCTATATCATTGTCTGCTGCTACTGTTGTATATATACCAGTCGAGAAATTACTGTCGGTTGCTTTCCGATCGAGGCATTCAGGTAACATGGACTTTCAAATGCATGAAATATACTACTTGGTAATCAGTAATTAAAACAAAATTAAAGAAAAGAAACTACATCAATAAATAAAAGGTAACATATTCTTTAAAGTAACCCGAGGTATCCTGGTTATTTTGCACAGATAGCGCTGCTTTACTTCGCGTGCACCTCGAGTGTAGTTGCACGCTATACACCATACTAAATAAGCGATTATTTCAAGAAGGTAATATTGTGTTGTCATTCAAATGTTTATCAGTTTCCACGAATCATACTCAACTTTCTGATGTCCATGCTGTTACTGTACGATCTACTACAGAAAATATTTGGCACAAGTGCGATAATTTAGCAGCAAAACACAATAAAATGTTTAGAACCAAAAAAGTGATCATACATTATTTCTTTCCATCATTTAGTTTTATAGAAAAAATGGTATAAATTTACTCATTATGTATTTCCAGTTTATATGTAGCATTGAAAGTTAATGGAAGACATTTATTTCATATGTCTAGGTACATGTGAGATATATTTTTAAAACTCATATTTAAAAAAAACCGTTTTTCTACTTTAAATAACCAAACGTTTGATTTGCTATTTAGTTAAAAAAAATTGTCAATTGCAAGTATGTCTTTGTCGTAAATATATATCATTAAGAATATTTGTTGAGAGGGGATATCCAACCTGGTTTTTTTTTCAGCTATAATTTAAGGAGAGCTCGACGGTCGTGACCATTTTTAGACTATTTTTATTTCCTTCAGAAGAAAAGCTCCGTAAAAAGATGTTAGAAAATGATCACATTTAAAAGCTAAAATATTTGGATTTCCACTTAACAAAATGTTAGTTTATGGCCATAGGTACCATATGTTAAAGTTAACGACATATCTGATTGTTAACATAATGACCAGCCTCCTTAATTCATTATCAGATTTATGAAAAACAAAGACAGAGAGAGTCAGGCAATTCTTTCCTCAATGTCACCAATTACTGCATAAACATCTTCAGTCTCTTTCACAAGTATCTTGCTACTAGGAAATTGACAGCTTCGGTATATTTCTCGAACGATTGCCAACAACAGTACAAGGCATATCACTGATCCCAAAACGATAACTATTATCTTTTCAGAACCAAAGCTGTTTTCAGGTTCTGACATCTTGTGTACTGTTTTTCTTTTTCGTCTATAATAAGTCGTTTCTATTTAAAAGAACAAAAATTGCATTAGCCGTCACGATTTTAAAACTTGACTAGAAAAAACTGCATTAGCCGTCACGATTTTAAAAGTTGACTAGTTATTTTAAAGACCTAAAATAAAAAATCAATAATTAAGGCTGAGTCTAATGATATAAAATCTTAATATTTATATTATCACTTTCACATGCATTTAAAAAAATATATATACTTCATATATCAAAGTTATACATACTTTATTTTTATAGATGATAATTAAAAAAAATTCCTTTAGTGTTATTGTACAGAAAAAGAAACCCATTAGTTAGCATGGCTGAAATGTTGATGTTTATATTTGGTTGCACTAGCGATATTTGAGAACGCCTATATCTCATGTATAATTCTCTGCTCAGTCACATGTCACAAGATAAGAAACAATACTGTCGTAAGGGTACAAATGTACTTGTCATTTTAAGATTAGATAATGAATATTTATGAATTCAGAACACATGAACGAATGAAATAGGTAATGCTTATATTGTATCAAATACATCCATGTATTTTTGTACAAATAGCTAAAAATGCAATAACACCGGATCAAGAACTGAACAAAAATTAAATGGAATATTTAAAGTGAAGCACTTAATATCTAAACTTCGAACACCCCCCCCCCCTCCTCCAATATGATTTGGATCATCAAAAAGAACAAGAGGCCTGCAGGCCTGCAGGACTTACGGTCACCCGGGTTCCAAAACTCTTATATTGACATGTCAGAGAATATCATTTTGCATTTTAGGCTTTCTTTTAGAGTCCAAACCCTTATCAAAAGTTGATGTCATTAAATTTCACAATTTTGGTAGAGGGCATCATGAACATCGGATTCATGCATTTAGTTTATCTCTCACTGGTGTGCTCGAAAAGAAGAGGATTTTCGGCGATTAAATACATTTTCACTACTAATATAACCATATTATGATCATATTAGCAGCACCCTATGTCTTGAACCCCTAACAAAGGGTAATTAATTTCACAATTTCGGTAGGAGGATTCATGGATATAACTAGTATACATTTAGTTTTTCTCGAATATACTCTCTAAATGTCCATATTGTGCCTCATAAGGGCCTGAACACTTGGTCCAGGGAACACAAATTTCACAATTTTTGCTTCATGGAAATCATAACCATGCAATTAGTATTATTAAATATATGGTAGTAAGGAAGTCTATTTTTTAAACATTTAGCCCTTTTTATGTTTTTGAGCACCGCCAATGAGGCCCCAGGGGTAATATGGTAATAAATTTCACACCAAATATTTTTCTTATTTATATCCTAGAGATGTTTCGAACAAAAAAAGTAAAATATGGTCCAGTAGTTTCCAGGAAGTTTAAAATGTAAAATTGCTAATGCAGGACGACGGACGAAGACAAATTGCACTAGGTCGCCTGATACAATTTTGTATTTTTATTGATCATTGAAAGGCAAAAAATATAAAAACTACTTGTATTGATACTTGTGATGTTCAAACTAAAGTATATTAAACTCAATTAATTGCAGTATGACAACAAAACAGATGGTCTGCCTTTCTTATACAGTTATCTTCATTAGATACGTTTTTGTAGTTATTTATATGCTTAAGGTCGGAAAAGCATTGCTTTCTAGGCCAACAAATAATTTTTCACCTTTTGCCTGATATAAAAAAACATCACATGATACTAATTGACTTTTACCTGCGATCTAAAATGTAGTATGTCACCAATTTAAGCTATAAATGTTTTGTTATATTTTCAATATACATCTCAGGAAATATTGCCTGTAATCATTAATGCAATTACACTTACCATTTTTCCAGATTTCGTTCAAATTAGCCATATGTCTCTTCAGAAAATCGAAACTCAAATGCCTGTTACAATCTAAAACACAGGTAGATGAAACACTTAATGCAGGTTTTTGCTTTGGCATTTTCAGTGTTTTAAGCAGTTCTCAAGAAATAAAATTTCAGTGTTTCCCGGTGGTACTCTAAATTCTTAAAGTGCAATTCTTTTGAAATGAATTATCTCTTTGTTGATAGATAGGAAATGCTTTACACATTTTCTACTGAAAACAGTTCATACAAACGTTAGATAAAAAAGAGTACCTATTGTAGCAACTAATGTCGGCATGATCGGTCTCCACGACATTAAAACTCCAATTGTAAATCCGCAAATAATTCTTACAAGCATCTCTGTCAGCGATTTGATATTTAAAATTTGTGTTTTACAAACTTGATGCTTCCTGCATTATCTTTGAATAATCTAAGAGTTACGGAAGTTTCATCTTAACTGTGCCTGCATGTGATATGATTTTAAGAGAGTTTAGAGTTTATACTTCTTGATATTTTGGACAAAATCATCGTTATTCTCTCTTGTTCTTCATTTTTTAAAGTGTTGCAATTAAAACTTGATATTCAAATTACCGCCTAATGTTTAACTTATATACATATAATTTATTTCAAATCTTTATAAGTGTCAAAATAACATATGGAACTTTTTCATAAAATAAAGGTTGAAATTTATCCTGCTATGTCATTCAAACACCATTTATCCGGAACTACTTATTAAGTGTGTGCGAATGGTGGAGGTGATAAGCCGACATCTAAATCATGTACTGTGTCAGCATTTGAATTATATCTCGATTAATCACGGGAATTCAGTCGTCCTGTTTTACAGTTATTGTAACCTTAAGTTTTACGTATATTTCTTTTATATTTAGAAGTAAGGAATATATTAGTGCTGTGCGTCATAAAAATTTATAAATGTACTACCATTAGGCAGGCAATATTTGTATATACACATAAATCAGAAAGAAATTAATTTTATTGGTGCTGGTTAACTGGTCAATCGCATTATGGTTTTTGGTAACATATTACGAGTAAAAAATGAAACAATCTACATGTGACTGAAAATCCCAGCGATGAATTCAATAAAAGTAATGGCACTGAGATATGGCTGCAACCGACACCGAACTCGCTGTCGCTGCTCTCTTTTTCTTTTATGCAGACGGAACACTGAACAGTAGGAACCGCTCGAGAATGGCTCTTTCTTTTTGTCATACTTGCAGTTGTTTAACGCGGAAACCAATTAAATATAAATTAAAAGCCTATGGTTAGTAAAAATAGAACAGTCTATCGATACCCGGTCAATCTAAAAAGACAAAGCCAAATATGATCAAGAATAAAATTCACAGAATAATTTAATACATAATATATCTGACAAATTTCTAAAAGGAGATCGATCAAATATTAAAATATCCCAGAAAAACACAACTGAATTAATAAGATTCCAATTGCAATGAAAAATCAGGAAAACAAAAGTAAATTGTGTAGATTCCAAGTGCAGTAAGATAATTTAAAGAGACAGTACGGCGCCTCTTATAATAAACCAAATTGGAAAAATATGTCCGATAGGGTTCCGTATTTTTGTACTACTCATGAATGCATAAACTTTCAGAAAATTACAAATTTCTCCATGAAATGAATCGAATTATTTCATTAAAATAAATAATTATGTATAACCTATACATATTTACATCGCAAAGTGTTACGGGGTTTAACCTTCAATACTATTACGCATGCGTATTGTCATTAAACAAAACACATCCAGGGCTGGCGAATATTCTCCTAGACATGTTTGTTGATAGAAAAACATGTAATTTTTCTTTTTAACTTTTCCCAGGTATATGATTGTTAAAAGTTTTTCAAATAACCACAATTTTTATTTTGTAAGAATGTATTTCACGTGTTTATCACAGGAGTTGCTACAACCTAAATTCATTTTTGTAAGTGAGGGAATGAAATCTTTTAATACGTAAAATTTGAAACAAATCCTACCTCACAATTTTTGCCCACAACGCCCCAAACCTACTATTGGAATCTCCTTTCAGTGGAGTGTAAAATGAAAGTCATTGTTATAATTTTCTATGCCATTAATTTAATTTTCAAGATATTACAAATATTGGTGCTGCTATTTAAACAGGAGACCATCTTGTTACTTAAAAATACTGAAATAAATTCTAACTGGTAACTTAAGATAATTTCTCATGCAATATAATGTAAAACTAGTGCTTGTGAATACTCTTTTCAGACGAAATTTGCAGCACTTAATGGTATCTAAAAAGAAAATGTATCATTCAGATTTGAATAAAATTTAACAGTATGATTGGCATGACCCTGTAATTAAAATATATCAAAATAAAGAAAATGTAACCATTGGTTTTAGATTAATTAAGGTTTAAGTGTGTTTGACGGAGGTATAAATTGATAAAACTCCTAGATGACGTCATCATATTTGACCTTTGACCTGTTGATATGACCAGGGACGTATATACTAACGGGATTGGCAACTGTATGCTTTTCTATAGGATTCTGGGCGAAGTCTCGCACCTCACGAGATGTTACGAGACTTTTCCATTTTAATCGGCGCCATTTTGAATTTAAATCGAGAGTGTGAATCTGACTGATATTTTCAGCAAATAAAGCCGTTAATTGATGGTATTGAAGACCGAGAAGTTATTAGCGACATGGTAAGTTATAATACGCTTGCATCTATCAAATTTTATGAGGCCTGTAGACTAGTGTTTTGATAGGAATTTGTTATCAGTCACGATTGATTGCCCAAGCGTAATGACGCGTGGCAATGTTTACACAACACAGCTGGAGATTGGGGCGTCCTACGGGTTATATTTGTACAAATTAATGAAGCATATAATCCTTTTCATAGCCATTAATATAAATTGACCAATTCATAAAACTGATTTAGCTTAATTCACACAATGTCCACCGACTACTTGTTGAGACAAAATCGTATCTTTTAAAGAGAATATGGCATTTTTATTTTTCAAAATTCTCTTAAATTATTGAATCAAAACCGGTATTTTTGGTATTAAATGATAGATCTAAGTTATGAAAAGGGCAAGTTTCATATATCATATGGATGATTATTGTAGAATTTTTTTTATTGTACTTCAAAATACAGGAATATTTTATTTTAATGAAGAAAACATGGCATTTATTTTTCAAAATTCTCGTAAATTAATGAATCAAAACCGGTATATTTGGTATTAAATGATAGATCTAAGTTATGAAAAGGGCAAGTTTCATATATCATATGGATGATTATTGTAGAATTTTTTTTATTGTACTTCAAAATACAGGAATATTTTATTTTAATGAAGAAAACATATGGCATTTATTTTTCAAAATTCTCGTAAATTAATGAATTAAAACTGGTACTTTTGTATTAAATGATAGATCAAAGTTATGAAAAGGGCAAGATTTATATATAATACAGAAAATTATTGTAGAATTTTTTTTTCATAAACCAAAACTTGCACATATGTTGTCGAATGTGAATCAAACTTTTCTGCAAAATGATTTACACCATTGAATATAAATTTGATTTACAATGCTTGAATATATTTTTAAATTGTAGGCCTATCTGTGGTGGCTGTTTATGCCTTAAATGATGTTTGTTTTAAAAAATAACGGACAATATTACTCATTATGTCGACATGTTTGTTACTGAAGAATATGTTTGTTACTGAAGAATATAATGCATGCAATTTAAGATGTATTAAAAAAAAAAAGTAAAGATGAACATTTATGTGTTTGATGAAAATTTGTTTTTCAAATTTTTAATATGGATATTATTTATTGCAGAGAAATGCCTCGTCTCAAACGTAGAAGTGGTTCCATTGGTCAAAGGAAAAAGTACCATTCCAAGAGACATCGAAGTCAAAGCGTGTCCTATAATTGCGACTCCATATTCTCCGAGAGTACTACAGCAGAACCTCATGTGGACCATGACTATTTATCTCAAGCAGCCCAACCCTCAGACCATGATTATAGTGCACTCTCAGCCCAACCTCCGGACCAAGACTTTTCATCCCAGACCATGGACCACTGTTGTTCTACAGGACAGATCACCACTGACATTATTTTGTCAACTGAAACTGTGCCTGTTGAGAATGTGACTGGTAATTTTCTTGTGTCTGAAAGTTTGACTGTATCTGCAGAGGAAAGTGAAACCCCCCTAATCAAACTTCAAGAAAATCACTTTTTCATTTGGAACCTGACTTGTTTCTTTGTTGAATAAATGTGTGCATTTATTTTTCTCTTTTCATTCAAAAAGGAGGTTTTTAGATGAGATAATTTTGATAGATTATTAAATCAAGAAATCAGCAGCAACTGTATGGCCCAAGAATCATTGACCAGTCTTTAACTCAAGTCAAAATTTGTAGTCGTCCAAGTTTTAAAAAGTTAAAAAAAAAACCACTTTTTTTTTCAGACTTTAATATTCATATATATGCCATTGAATGCTGAATTTGCATGGTTTTGATTTTCTTGTGCTGCCTGGTCATGTGTCCCCGAAAACCAGATATGGATTTCAAGATCTTCTTACAGTCAGGGCACTGGTAACTGTGTTCTTCTTTTGGTGGCTGGTTATCTCTTCATGGTCTGTATACTCCCCTAAAAGTTCATCGAAATCAATGTCATTGTCCCAACACAAGAAATCTTCCTTAGACATTGCACTTATCAATATTTAACACAGGTTGGCAGGTGGAATGGTGATTGTAAAATGGTGTATAATACTGTATTTTTAATGGGATCTCCCGTTACTTTCAATTACCCCCCCCCCCTATTTTTTAATTAGGGACGTCCCATTATACCCCAGTACACCATCATTGTACACCCCAGTACCCTCACATCTTCATGGGCTCATCATTAAGTGTTATCAAAACAAAAGAAAGGTGTAAAAACGACGTACAGTACCAGGTGCCTAACTACATTGTAACAACAAACACCAGTAGTTTATAAAATCGAGATAATGTTTATTATCTATGTCCTTTTAAAACATAATTAAAACTTAAAATTATCCTACAATGAATGATTTGGTCATTAAAATAATTATCATTTTGAATCGTTCGTAAGACATATAAACATTAAAAATTGATATTTAATCTGTTTAAGTATTTATCCGACTTTCAAAAATATAAAAATATTAAACTTACTTGCAGAAACCGGCGAGTCAAAGTTTTGACATCTTTTGTTTACATCGCTGAATCGGCCATTTTACATCTCGCGAGATTTAAATTTCGTATGAATAGGTTGGTGCGAGAAATCGCGAGACTTGCGGTTGTTGCTAATCCCGTTAGTATATACGTCCCTGATATGACCTTTAAATTTGTTTGACATAAAGCTCAAACACTGGTGGTGGTTGTGTCCACATTTCAGGTCTTTACTTTGAAAAGAACACAAGTTACGCATTATAAATGACATAAGGCTAAATTGCACAAAAATCATATGAACACCATCCAAATGTATGTTTCAAAATTATCGGAATACGTTGTATCCTAAATTTATTTGGCCTTGAGTAATTGATGGGTATGATTTATATTTTTGCTTAAGAATATGGACTGAAATTAATTTTTACATCAAATTAAGTCATTATTTTGTGTATTTCAGAAAATATTTCAAATAAATAACTTCAGGGCTGTTTCGTACTACCTTAATGCAGTACTCGCAACGTTTTTTTTACAATCCTATCCTATCGTATCGTGTATCAATCCTATCATATCGTGCGTGTATACTGTTCTATCGTGCGTTAATCCTATCGTATCGTGCATGAATACTGTTCTATCGTGCGTTAATCCTGCCAGATTTATCGTTCAATTTTAACAGGTTTTAATTGACATTAACTATAGTTCTACCACAGTGTCTTACTACATGAAATGAACAAATCAAATCAGTAAAATATAACTGTATCAAACAAATTTCAATGACGAGTGTGAGGATATCAGTTGTCAGTTAGCATTATTAGATTGTTTTGCAGCGTTCAACACATTACATCATCATAATCTGTTTCCAATGACACTAATATCAGCATAAACATCATAAGTGACTGATGGTATGGCATTGAATCTGGGCAGACGACAGCAAAGGACAATTTCTCGAATTATTGCTAAGATTATTACTAGAAAAATGACGGATCCAAAAGAAATAATGCTAATTGTCTCTGCATCTAAAGTTATTCCAGGTTCTGCATTTCCATTTTCCATTTCTTGTTTGAGTGAGTTATCCTTGTTACTGTCATAAAGAGAAAAAATATTTATTAAAGTGATGAATTCAATATTTAGCGGTTTATAAAATAGCGCAGACTATCCCAAACTATTGAATATTGTATAAAACTAAAAGATATTGAATTAATTGCTTTTAATTTTATGCTTTGCTATTCATTGTTCATGACTTTGACTTTTAAAATAATTTCAAATTGTACAAGTTTTTAACGTAACGTCATGCGGGTTGATACAGACCCTGAAACGTGCTACTACATCAGTTTCACGGTTCGGTTTGGTATGCTTTGTGAACAGAAAGGTTCGCTTTGTGAACGGTACGGTTCGTATAAGAGATGTAGTAGAACGGTTCAGGGTCTGTACATTCTTTGACGTTAGTCTTTTAATGACCAACTAAAGGTTACATACTTTATACGATAAAAATAGTATTTTTGGCCAATAAGACAGCGCCTTATAAATGAATTAAGAAATCATTATACAGTGATAAACAAATCATTTGATTTAAAATGAACACAATTAAAAGTAAAATGAATATTTTAACACTTTTAAAAGCAAACTGAAATGAAGGAAAGAATGATTAATTTTGGTTTACCTTTTATATTTTATTCGTATTTTTAAGGTATTCTCCGCAAAATCTTGTGTGTAAGTAGCGTATATTGATACTCATAGTAATGTGCAAAAAAATTGTTTTGAAGAAATTGTTCATGAATTTCAAAGTTTTCTCCGTAACATTTATCAAGATTCTAAAATTTAGACAACACATTTCCATATATCAAGGAGTTTAAACATCTCCATGGCAAAATCGGTATTTACATAGGTTGCTCTTTCAAAGAATTCATCTAAAAAATGTTAAATGTTTTATAGTTCAGGTTGTTACAGATTGTTGAAGAAGCTACACTCCTAAATGTTTTCAATGAATTTTAAGTACAATAAAGTCAAGAAAGTAGGTTACGTTACGAGTTTCGTTGTCGCTTTGAAATTATGAATCAAAAAAGGTATTTATTTTTTTTGATTAGTGGTATCTCACGTTATTTATTTGATGGCTGATTACAAAGAAAATGTAAGCAGTTTTCAAGTTGTTTGTTTCATTTTTTTTCCAAACTTGATTCTTTCTGGCGACAATCATGTTTTAGTATTACATGCTTATATTAAAAAGGAAAAAAAACCTTGATAGAAAAGTATAAACAAATATGAACAAATCTTATGATATAGACACACTTGTGCTTTAAAAATACAAGTAACCACAATATTAAAATGCAACTTTAAATCAAAATACAAGTTATTCTTAAAGTATCTTACTTTGGTGTGCTAAAATGTTTTTAAAATAGCTTCTATCCATATTCTTTTCTCTCCAGATTGGACAGCACGTAATGTAAAAGTTTGGAGGAAGTTTTTATTTTATGTAATATGGAAACACTTGATTATATAACTGATAAGCTGTTTTTGAGGAAATTGTTATGTCTATTGATCTCAATGTAAGATTAATTATCTATTTTAATGTAATTTTAATTAACACTAATAGTGAGAAATAATAGAAATCAGACCAAAAACGTCATAGCTTAATCATTTTCCAAAATAAACAATTGAAGGATAGTGTTCCCACACCATTTAAGTAATATAAAATATTAATTATTCATCCTCAAAACCCGGAAATTATTATCCTTCAATTGTATATCATTTTTGTCCGCGTATCACATTTCCGAAGATGAGGTTGACATGGAAATCTTTTTGTTTGCAAACCAATTTTTGCAATTTGAATAGTTTCTAACAATAAGAAATACTTAATATGATTTTTGCGTACTGTACATGTATGTTTTGCTATTTGAAAGTTATAACAAAAGATAAACTTAAATGTTTTTCATCCTAATGCATGGTCGTTGTTGTTGTTGATTAGCTTGTTTCTTCCCGGACATTCCTAGAGATGTCTGCGCAGTTACTGGTTGACCTGAACTCATTATACAAGTCAGCTACATGCACGTGTATCACTACTTAATGACGATTTCCCAGAATTCTAGTTTTGTTGTCAGAATTTTCACTCTATTATGTGAAGTGCAATATACTTCAGTTTTTAAGGACGTTGTTGTTAAGTTTAGGAAGCAGTACTTTATAACATAACAAAATAATTGATGTCCATCAAGTAGTAAACGTTTCTTGATGAAAACATTTCTGCTTTCTTCGTCAAGAGGAATCGTTTTGCCTGATTATCTGCTGTTTGGCTTCGAATACGGCAAAGATCAAACTTTTCATGTTGAAACGCTTCTCTTTTCTTTGCCACGTTTATTTTTTTTTCAGCTCGATTATGCTCTCTCTTTCCATGTCACGCTATCTGTATTGTATTCGGTTTTTTAGAGGACTCATTTTAAGTTTTCTATAACAAACATTGTATACGGTACACATTGTATACATTATACTATACATAAGGGTTCTATACATGTTCAAATCCCATTCGTTTCAATTTCATTGAAATTATTTCATTTTACACGAATACAGAAAACATCAGCATTGCAATTTACTCTAATGTATTTTTACAAAGAGACGTAATGGCTGTCGAAAATTTTTTATGTATTTACATTAAACTCATCAATTTAGCTAATGTCTGTCAAATCCTTTGTTAGGTTGAAACAATGACTGTTTTTAGTTATGCTTACTGAATGAAATTTGAAGATCATTTGTCAAGGAAACTGAAACAAAATAACTAATTCAAGTTTTTATCGTAAATTATCAACAAACGAGGATCGACACACAATGCTGTGAGTGGAGAAGCTTATTAAAAAACATGCCGAAAACCTGACTACAAATGAAATTGATTACTTGACAAACATTGAGGTAAAATTCAGCAACTTCTATGGATTGCCCATAATTCAAAAATCTAAGGAAATCCAAGACGCGGTAAAAAATTGTGCTGATATATATATATATATATATATATATATATATATATATATATATATATATATATATATATATATATATATATATTAAAATACCTCAACTTGACTGACTTGAAAATTCGTCCTATCGTCGCTGGACCAGCATCAAACACTCAAAGACTAAGTAACTTACTGGACATTATACTGAAACCTCTTTGCGAATTATTACCTAGTTATGTCAGAGATGATATGAATTTTCTGAAATATATTCCTGGAAGTGTTGATCCTAAAACAATTTTCGTTAGCTTCGATGTTATTAGTCTTTCTACTAACATCCCACATACATCAGGACTAGAGGCCATGAATTACTGGATAGACAGACATCCGAATATTATAAATGCTCGGTTCTCAAAAAGAATTCATACTTGAAGGACTAAACTTAGTTCTGGAGAATAACCACTTTCATTTTGACGAGGAATTCTATTTACAAACACCAGGTACCGCTATGGGGACTAAAGTTGCGCCCACATATGCTACGTTAGTAATGGGGTATTTAGAGAATACACTTTTTGAAAGAACATCAGAAGTGTTTGATGCCGAACTTAGTACCTATAAAAGATCCAGTTGGAAACGCTATATTGAGGACAGTTTCATTTTGTTGACTAAAGGGGAAGACGACTTAGAGAAACTTCATTCATTACTAAATACTTTAAATGAATAAATACAATTTACGATGGAGAAAAAACAAGAGCAACAGATTAAAGACCCGAGTGTTCGTAATACTCCATGTTGTGAACATTTTGCTGAATGCGGCCAGGGAAAATTAAAATTATTCCCATTTTATAAACTTCCAAATGAAGATGAAATACTGGGCTTAGCCAAGGAAGACCACTTTATTAAATTATTTAACGAGGCCGAGTACAGAACTAGTACGCAGGCTTTCGCGCAGCGTTTCATTTGTATTGTGACGTCATCTTTTTGCTTTGTTGACGCCATGGCGTGATAGTTTCAAATGCAGATATTCAGCAAAATTTGTTGAAAATAGCACGTTTGATGCGCAAAATTGATATAATATTGAGGTCTCGAAGCATAAGCTTTATTTGGGCTCGGGTAGAAAACGTGAAGAGGGTTCAGCAAGCCTAGCCCTCTGTCACGTTTTCTTAACCCACCTAAATATAGCTTAATTCATATATTTCGAGACAGTAACCATGAATTTTAATATTAATGACCCTAAATATGTGATGTTATATATTTATTTATTATTTAAATGTCTGAATGTTTTAATAATACTATAAAGATCACCATTTCCGCCTTTGTTAAATAAAAAATAGCGGCATCCGACAAATCTTGCTTACAAAAAACAACTTTCATAAGACCCCTGGGACAAACCAGGAGGTAAAAGGTTTTTTTTTTATTTGATGCCTTTTAGCAATAACTTTAATATGTAGAACTGAAAAAGAATTCCCCAGGGCAGAAGTTTAAAAAAATGTGAAAAATGTAAAAAATTGATACATATCAAGCAAAATCCCATAGGGTCCTATGTTAAAAATTAGCAAACTTTGAGATGACCCCTTAAACAAACGGTGTGGTAAATGTCTTTTTTTTTTATCTTAAAATAATAATTATATCAGTAGAAATTCATGTAAAAAAATCATTTAAAATCTAGGGCAGAACAAATTAGACCCGGCCTCGTTAAACCAAAACTTAATCGCATTCAGTGAAAAATTTATCATATGCTTGTGATATAATTTAGTCATTTGTAATATTTGCTATTATTATTATTTTGGCACCTTTCTGCGACTCTAACTTTCCGCTACTTTAACGTTATTATGACCTCACAATGAACTTTTGCTTATTGACCTTACTACGTTACATATATTAAGTCATTTGTACATAACTGCCTGAAGAGCCTGGAATGGCGAAAACGTTTGCAGTAAATAGGATCAATTTGTGATTTTATTCTGGATATTTATTATTTTTAAATTATATATATATATATATATATATATATATATATATATATATAGAGAGAGAGAGAGAGAGAGAGAGAGAGAGAGAGAGAGAGAGAGAGAGAGAGATGTTGTTAACGGCCAAAGAAATTCACCAGTCTTATTTAAACCACTTCATAGTTACCAGTATAGGAAATATAGACCTAAATTTATGCAGTTTATAATAAAGGATGATTTGTAATCTGCATCACCTAATTTTTTCCGAAACGTATTCTTTCTCTCTCCCTCTCTTTCTCTCTCTCATTCAAGTCACGAGCAATAATGTCTACACTTCGCCTACTACAATCTGATTGAACAAAGGTCAGTTAAAATATAACGTTGAAACTTTTCTTGAGTTTCCACTTTATTAAACAGGCACGTACATGTAGCATCGTTTTTGAAAGTGGGGGGGGGGGGGGGCAGACTCATCCCAAAAATCTTGACAAGCAAGACAAGGGGGGGGGGGGCTGACGTAGTATATAACTTCAATTTCAGTCCAAATTTCCTTATTTTTCATATCAATTTTTTACAGGCTCCCAGAAAAGGGGGGGGGGGCAACTCCATAATAATTCATTTTTTCATATGTAAATTTCAAAAAATTCGTTGCTGCGAGAAAAAGTGGGGGGGGGGGGGCAAATTAAATATAGTTAAAAATATTCTGCATTCATATTCTTTAAGTAAAATGTAATGTTTTATGTACCTTTGACACAACCGTGAATATGATGACATGATGGATAATGACATGTTCGACTGCACACATATCCAAAATAAGGTTAAACGCACGCTGCGGAACAGTTGTATCCAATTATTCAACTGGACACTCTGGAAAATACATCAGAGTTAGTATGCATATTTTCTTGCCTACTTGAGTTTTATTGTTTAGTTTAGAATTTATAAACCAATACATTTACATTGTTGATACACACACCTTTAGAACCTGCGCCACCTAGGTAGAAATTTGCGCAACAATGATCTTAACTGTGCGTTAAATATCTGTGAAAGCGAAAATATTTCAAACCGAACAAAATTCAATAAAAACCAAATTATGTCTAGTAATGCAGTGATTATTTTTAGCATTCATGAACAAATCTAAATACTTGTTAAAATGTTTTTAATCCTTTGCCTCTCTTATCCTGAGAATTTGTATGAGAAAGTATAAAATACAATTTTAATTGTATGTAGGCAATGCTAAGTTAAAAAAATAAAGTAGATAAAACTTAACCTTATTGAACAGCTGCCAACTAGATATATCCATAAGAACATTATCATAGTGTAACTGATATACAGTACTTGGCATATGTATTAGCAACTGTTCGATCAGTGATTTTCATTCATGTGGTTATGTCAATATAAATAATTTAATCGGATTATATCTGATTAAAAGCAGGAAAGAAATATTTTCATTTTTTTAAACACAGAAATAAGTGTTACAAGTGTTAAATGATTGCATTCTCAATTGAAGTATCACTCTGAATGGCTACAACAGTGTGATAAAAAAAGTCGTACCAAAAACATACAGGATGTAAATTTATATAACAGAATGAAATGTCTGCATTCCGGCATCTTTCAACTCTAAAGTGTTTTTGTTATTTCCTAAGCCTGTTGTTTCCACCTAATATTTTTACTCAATTTTCTTTCTACTTTTTACTTCAAAGGAATATTCTCATAGTTAGAACTTGTATTATAGTATTAATATTGTCAAATCTTCATATAGTAACGTCTTAACAGGCGCTATTTGTTAACATTAATTTTGATAACACAACGCACCTCATTAAAAAGAATCTGTATTGTTAGAGTTAAAGTTTGTGTATTTTAATATAGAATCGTCTTCTACTGCCCAGCGATCATCCCAAACGAAACATTAGTTTCAAAGAGTTTCAAAGTTTTTTGAGAATGCAAGACGTCAACATGCACATTTACATAAAATTATAGAGGATTTGAATCGATAACCAACACAAAGTTTTACTTCCCCTGTCTTCCTGGAGTATCTATCATTTGGAAATACTTATTATAAATACCAACGATAGCCGCCATGGTGACTTATCTACAATGTATCTTCATTTCGTCTCGTTTTCGGGGAAAATTTACTGCAACTTCCACATATTTTGGCATGGATTTTAGTATTATTTTAGTAAATCGCAATAAATTAACTAATTCATTATAATATTCGGATAATTTTCAATAAGGTATAATCTTAGTATAGAGTGCATAAATTTCAGCGCCACAGTTAATTTTAACATTAAAAAAATTTGGCCTTATATGAGAAGGTGAACCGCAAAATATAGAATAATCTTATAGTTATCTATTAACATTTAAAAGTAAAGTCAAGTATAACTACCTAATGTCATTTTTTAAAATAAAATCCTAAAAGCAATTACGTTTTAAATACACAGTAACAAATATGTTGAAAAGAGACTAAAAGAATCATTCATTATTACGAGTGTGGGATAGTGAAATTCCACCGAGTGGACAAGATTCACTGTCTAGGACGAGGCTTTGCCGAGTCCTAGACCGTGAATCTTGGCCCCGAGGTGGAATTTCACTATCCCACACGAGTTTATAATGAATGATTATTTTTCTCGCATTATATTAGCTTAAAAAATGATGTTTGACAACTTTCTGTTGTGTCGTTCAAAAGATTACTTTCGGTTTATCCCTCCGCGTGCTTCAAATAGTGCAAGTTATAAATGAAAGCATATGACAGTTTTTTCAATTAAAATATGAAAAATTGTAATTAATTATGCAACACAATTACTTAATGGATAATCTCAATGCACTGTTTTGCATTTCCCTACAGCAGACAACGTTTGTTTACGTTTTAAAACAGCGTAGTAATACACAGTGTAAGACAGAAAAATCTCACACTGCTGTCTCACACCGGACAAACCGATCTCACACCGGTGATAATGCGAGAAAATAAAATCTGCAATATAACAAAGGAATGTGTCGTACTAAACAACGAATCGATATTTTGTTTAATATTATTTCAAGCTAAAATAAATACATAAATACCTGTTATTTCTTTTTCGTTCAGACTACCGACATATTAATTTTTGATTGCTATTATTACATTCATTGTCATGCATTCGCTTTATAAGTGCGAGAAAAGGCCACTATTTATACTTTCGACGGGAAGGTTTGTAGAAATGGGGTTTCAAGATAAAATAACAACCTCTACACTGGCAAAGGATATGAACAAAATAAACCTACACTAAACGGATTGTAATGAAGGCAAACATATTCCAAAATAAAAAAAATGATAACAATAATTATCGAACGTTCCATGTGATGTATTGCTACATGTATATCATCATATCGTGTAAAACTATTCACTGTAGTATATGTAGATCGAGTACTGATAACATAGACTTCAGCAAACAAAGTGTGTGTTTGTGGAGACTAATAACAAGAAAACACAGTTTACAATATAGATATACCATTGCTTATCTACTATGTTGGATGTGGTGTCAGGGTCTACAAATGATGTTGACATTAAGCACTCTTTATGAACGATATATGTGTTAGACGTGCACGAGAGGTAAGACAGCACTACATACATGTATCATCTATCAGTTCTAGATATGCCTCTTTTATTTATCAATATTTTTAGTTTTATAAATTTTATTTCATAGGCATATAATTCGGAGAATAGTTTTATAATTTTAAAATTTAATCTAAGTATTACCTTTGGTACATTTAGCATTGCTTCTTCGTTGTTTGACAATTTAAATTGATTTTTTCAGTGCAACTCACAACTTCCGCCAAAACATATAGGCAGACCATTGAAATTGCTTATATTGTGTTGATATGTCAGTATTAAAAATATATGCAATAACGCAGTACTTAAGCAATGAAATCGAAACACATATACGTATTCTTTTGTCATACATTTGTTTAAAAAAAGAAACTTGTAAAATATCAATCAAACTATTACCAAATTGTAAAGGTTAACAATGAATCAACTTGGTTATTAAGGTCTTCCGTTTCCAACGGAAGACCTTCTTGTTATTGCTTTGTTTCTTTTTCACTATTATTTTTAATGTTTTTTTTTTCTGTCACGTTTTCTCAAAAATGCTTCAGCCAATTTTCGTGAAATTTTCAGATCTTATTCATGACAAAATTTGTAAGAAAAGTACATGGGGTTTTTTGGTCGTCACTTCCGGTACCGAGATATTAAAGATTTTACGTTTTTGCTTGTTCACGATTTTTCTCAAAAAGTATTTACGATAGAACCTTCAAATTTTCAGAGAAGGTAGAGAGTGAACGGCCGCAGTGCCCTCGTATATCCGAACGTCCGCCGTCACTTCCGGTCGTCACCGGAAGGAAATGAAAAACCTTAATTTTTCAAATTTTTAGATTTGAATTTTATTTATGTTTTTATTCGATAGAGACGCTTAAAACACTTCAGAATATGAAATTCGTGTTAAAATCGATCCAGGCATTCCCGAGATTTTGAGTTCAAAAGTTCTGAAGCGAGAGTCCGCGTAGCTCAGTCGTTAGAGTGTTGGACTTGTGCCCAGGCGACCCGGGTTCCATCCCCGAGTGCCAATTATTTTTTCTTCCCTTATTTTGTTTTGTTTAACGATTTTACCTTTAAAATGATGGTTTTTATTGTTTTCCGTTTTTTTTATCATAAATAAAAATAATAACAGCTTTTTTAGTACAAATATAGAGCTCGTTTTTGTCAGCAGTTCGCATCGCCGCCATCAAAGACATGCCGCCGAAGCGCCCCTGCAGTGCGACCGCATTAGAGTTCACTGGGTCGCTTTGCCGGCATCAAAGACATGCCGCCATCTCAATGACTGTATGCACACAACATTTAGCAATGCACCAACGTTATTCTACATGGCTTTAAAAGGAGGACTGATTAGTATTTGTTCACATATATAGATACACGCTTGCATGTATGCATGCGTTTATTGACATACGTTGCTGATATACTGATTCCCTAAACACTACAAAAAACTAGAAAATCTCTCTCTCTCTCTCTCTCTCTCTCTCTCTCTCTCTCTCTCTCTCTCTCTCTCTCTCTCTAAAGTACATAAGAACTAAGGACAGGTAACATGCAGTAAATTGGATAGAGGCTAAATGTACATTGGCGTCCAAAAATTATACATGTATTTATTTCAAGTTACGGGATATTTGAAATTCATTGTTTAATGATTGTCTTCTTACTGATTGGAAGTCAACGCTAAAAAGTCATTTTTATTAAAGATGGTGTACTTTTTCCTTTTTTGTGCATGTCTATATACTGATACAAATCTATTGCCTGTCTGGGATTAAGAAAAACCTCCGAAGTTTATACTCGTAACTATACAAACGAACGGGTGACTGCGACAAGATTTGAAAACTGACCACCCGTTTATGAGTGTTTGAGCCTAAAAATAAACAGATGTAAAAAAAAAAAATCAATAGTTACATCTTTCAAACAACGCTTATACATTGTTTTTAACATATGTATTTTATTTAATACCACATGTTGCAATATGTGATATTTAGAATTTAATATTCTACGTTTAATATAGAAGTCAACGACCAACCCCCCCCCCCCCCCATTCATACAATCATTTAGTTTTTCTGGCCCGATTTTACTTGATCTTTGATCTTGGGCCTTTAATTTCAACTAAGTACCATTCTAGATTACTGTACTAATTACCAGACCAATTCGTTCATTATTATTTAACAGAGTTAAGAAGTTTTTGGCATTTGAGTTTCAATTGTCGTGTTTGACATGCACTGTGAAAAAAATTCTAACTCCCAAGCCCTTCGCTCAATCCTAATGAAAATTCGTAAAAATGAACCTCGGACCCCATTCTTATTGTCTGTCAAATATGCAGCGGATTGAACAATTAAGAGGAAATTCCTGAGATTAAACGGCGCTTATTTCCTAATAGCGGAAATGAAATTTACACAGTACACGCACCGACCCCCCCCCTTCCTATTCACAAAATTATTTAGTTTTTCTGGCCTGATTTTACTGGATCTTTCATTTTTAACCTTAATTTTCAACCTAGATCAATTCTAGATTGCTGTACTAATGACCAGACCTATTCGTTCATTTTTAAGAGAGTTATGAATTTTTGGGCATTTGAGTTTCGATTGGCGTGCTTGACATGTACTGTAGAAAAAAAATTCTTACTCCCGAGCCCCTCACTCAATCCTAATGAAATTTTATGTAAATGTACCGCGGACCCCATTCTTATTGTCTGCCAAATATGCAGCGGTTTGAACAATTAAGAAGAAATTACTGAGATCAAACGGCGAGTATAGCCTGTACGGGGACTTAAAATTTACAGAGTACAAGGGATGTAAGCAGCCGCGTAATATTTATGTTGTATGTATATTTCTTGTTTTCCGTTTAGTCTGTATCTACGATAGTGTGTGAACTACTTATGAATGTTAGAACTGTGGAAATTACTGTCTTCAAATTTTTACGTGTTACTGATTTCGTTATTTCTACATTTATAAAGATTTTATTAATCCTGCTAAATTAAAACAGTCAAACATAAACGTAAACGACACGAAAAAAAATTATCAACACTGAAAAACATGGGTAAAATGCATCAGTCATCGTTTTAGGACTTCCCCAAATTGTTGTTAACCGCGGAATCCGAGATCCGCACCTCAAAAATTCTATTTTCGATTTATTTACGACGAAAATCAAGCTCGGGTCTTTTCACCCCCCTCCAGACACAAACACGCATCAATATTTCAAATGACCTCACACTGTAACCAAACCTAAATAGTCAAACATCTTACACTTTGTTTTTCATCTCATACAAAAACTCAGCTCTTCTCCCGGGCGGAAACGCCCCAAATTCAAACACAAATTCGGGAATTATTTCGCGTCAGCCATGTTTTGAGACACCTGCAAAGGCTGTGGGTTCTAATCTCGCCGGAGCCAAGATTTGTTCTTTCTCTCTATTTCTTTCTCTCCTTTTTATTTAATTTTCTAACTATAATAATCAACACAAAAGGGTTGTTGGACTGTAGTACAAGTTGAAAAACACTCTTCAAGTAAGATTTAGACAAAAACAGTTTTTTATTATTAGGGTCTTCCGTCTTCAGCGGAAGACCCTTCTATTCTTATTGTTATTAGGGTCTTCCGTTTACAAAGGAAGACCCTCTTTTTTTTCTTTGGTTTCTTTTTATTACAGGTTATTAGACCTGTTATTAAGTCAAAAGACCTCTTATTTATTATGAAATAAAATGGGACTGGTCCTTAAAATTAAGGATCCTACAGGGTGGATAATCCTTCATCCATCGCTCTTTTAGATCACATCTGCATTTCCTGATATGATTCATTGATGAAGATAAAAGGCAAGGTCATTTCCTCTTCTAAAAATCGGACGGAAGACCTCCTCGTTGCCCGCAACGAGATCGTGTCTAGTTATTAAGGTCTTCCGTTTCCAACGGAAGACCTTATAGTGATTGTAATGTTTCTTTTTATTAAGGTCTTCCGTTTCCAACGGAAGACCTTATTGTTTTTGCTTTGTTTCTTTTTCCCTATTATTAGGGTTTTCCGTTTTCAACGGAAAACCCTTTTGTTATTCTACGGTTTCTTTTTCTTTATTATTATACTTTTTTTTCTTTTTCTGACTTTTTTGGAGCGTTATTTCTCAGAAACTATTCAACCGATTTACACCAAATTTTTAGGAGTTATAAAGCATCAATGTCGCTACTGATTATTAAAATTTCAAATGATTACGTCACTTCCGGTTTCAGATATGGACGATATTGTAAATTTTTAAGGGTCATTTTGTCCACGCATCTCCTCTGAAACTAATCATGATAAAAGCTTGAAATTTGCAGGGATTGTAGATGAATGTCTGTAGATTTCCCTCCATGCTTCCAATTGCGAAAAATGCGCAAGGCCTAGAAGCTCGCCTGAACCTGAAAATTAGCACCATATTTTTTCACAAAATTTTCGCACATTTTCCGTAATATCTTTTGACGTATAAATATTTTGTTAAAACATGTAATGTAAAAGCTGTTTCAATTTGCACGGGCTTTTATTTGATATCAAGAAAAAGGGGCTGGCCCCTCAAATTAGGGGCCAAGAGGGCTCTAAAGTCTATTTGCAATAACTTTTTAGTGAACAATAATTTGTTATCAATTATAGAAGCAAAAATGTTCATTGTACAGCTGTTTATCTATACAGTGCCATACTTAAGTCATATATTACGTAATAAGGGGTTTCAAGGGGCCAGAAGTTCAAAACTTTGATCGTTAATATCTGAAAAAGGAGAAATATTTTGAAAAGCAATGTAGAACAAAAGTTATTCAAAATAATGTTTTGTACAATATGCTACCTTAAATGTTTTTGTTTATGACCCCATTTAGGAGTTAAAGGGTCGGCCCCTAAAACACATTTGTACAGATATCTCAAGAACGGTAAACATTTTGTGAACACTTGTAAAACAAAATATGTTTATATTTACAAGACCTTTCATTTGATGTCAAGAAAAAGGGGCTGGCTCCTCAAATTAGGGGTCAAGAGGGCTCTAATGTCTTCTTACAATAACTCATTACTGAACAATATTTTGTTATTAATTATAGAAGCAAAAATGTTCATTGTACAGCTTTTAATCTATACATTACCATACCTAAGTCATATATTACGTCATTAGGGGTTTCAAGGGGCCAGAACTCAAAACTCTGATCATTAATATCTGAAAAAAGGAGAACTATTTTTAAAAGCAATGTAGAACAAAAGTTCTTCAAAATAATGTTCTTAACAATATGATACCAAAAATTTGGTTGTAAGTGGCCCCGGTAAGGGGTTAAAGGGTCGGCCCCTAAAATGCATTTGTACAGATATCTCGAGAACGGTTTACAATTCATGAACACTTGTAGAACAAAATATGTTTATATTAGCGAGACCTTTTATTTGATATCAAGAAAAAGGGGCTGACCCCTCAAATTAGGGGCCAGAAGGGCTACTAAGTTTCATAATAACTCTTTTCTGACCAATAATTTGATAATAATCATCAAGCAGCAAAGAAGCTTTTATTAAGCTTAATTTAAAACCGAAACCCGTTTTAAAATCGGACGATGCATTACAGAGATATCGGGGTTTAAAAATTATTTTTTTCCGGAAATTTTGATTCCGCGTCCTTGGTTTAAAAAATAGCGTTATGTTTAAAGTAAAATTAACTCGTACCAAAAATAATTGTTAAGTCGTACTTCAACACATTCGGATTTTTTTTGTTAAGTCGTTCTTGAAATCGGAAAGGTGATTGTTAAGTCGTACTAAAAATCATTCGTATTTTGTTAAGTCGTACCAGGAATAATTCGATTTTTTTTCATCTTTTATATTTAAGTTAATCTTGTTATTGGTTTAAGAGCTCTGCTTCTTACAGGAACTTCCAGCTTTACTTCCGACATTAACGGAAGACCCTACTCGTTGCTTTGCAACGAGCTTTGCTCTAGTTATTTTTCTTTTTTTTTCTTACAAATTTTGTCCGCGCGAGTTCTCGGCAATGGCTCGGCCGATTTTCGTGAAACTTTTAGATCTGATAGATATTGATCTGAACCTTATTGGAAATTTTTTATATTGATGACGTCATTTCCGTTTCCGATATTTTAACGTAATAGCGATTTTTGGAGGCTTAGTTTGTCCATGCAACTACTCCTAAACTATAAAAGATATTGAATTCAAATTTTCAGGGATTGTAGACAAAAGATTGTAGATGTGTATGATGTCAATCAAATTTGTCTGATTAAAAAGGCGTCGAAGCTCGCCTGGACCTGAAAACTGAGTTTAAAAAAACATCGTAATTTTTCTAGGTTTTCTGTGTTTATCTCTTTTATGAAAAATATTTTGTTAAAACATGTATAGCAAAAAAAGTTAATATTTACAGGACCTTTTATTTGAAATCATGAAAAAGGGGCTGGCCCCTCAAATAAGGGGACATAAGGGCTCTAAAGTCTTTAATCTGTATCCCTTTACTGAGAGATATTTTGTGAAAGCTTATAGAAGCAAATATGTATATCTCACAGTTATGTATCCAAGCAATGTCATGATTTTATTATATGTTACGTAATTAAGGGTTTTTAGGGGCTAAAAGTCCAAAATTTCGATCACCCATATCTCAAAAAGGAAAAATATTTTGTAATGCAATACAGAAGAAAAGTTGTTCAAATTAATGTTTTTAAAAATATGCAACCATCAAAATTTCGTTAAACGGTCCCTATAAGGAGATAAGGGATCGGCCCCTAAAACCTTCTTTCTCATTTATCTCTAGAACGGTAACGATTTTCTAAACACTTGTTGAACAAAATTTGTTGAGAATTAAATGACCTTTCATTTAATATCAAGAAAAAGGGGCTGGCCCCTCAAAAAAGGGAACCAAAGGGCTCTGAAGTCTTTAATCTGAAGCCCTTTACTGAGAGATATTTTGTGAAAGCTTATAGAAGCAAATATGTTTATCTCAAAGTTATGTATCCAAGCAATGTAAAGATTTTTTATGTGTTACGTAATTAAGGGTTTTTAGGGGCCAAAAGTCCAAAATTTCGATCACCTATATCTCGGAAAGGAAAAATATTTTGTAATGCAATACAGAAGAAAAGTTGTTCAAATTAATGTTCTTTATAATATGCAACCTCCAAAATTTCGTTAAATGGCCCCTATAAGGAGATAAGGGATCGGCCCCTAAAACCTTCTTTCTCATTTATCTCTAGAACGGTAACGATTTTCTAAACACTTGTTGAACAAAATTTGTTGAGAATTAAATGACCTTTCATTTAATATCAAGAAAAAGGGGCTGGCCCCTCAAAAAAGGGAACCAAAGGGCTCTGAAGTCTTTAATCTGAAGCCCTTTACTGAGAGATATTTTGTGAAAGCTTATAGAAGCAAATATGTTTATCTCAAAGTTATGTATCCAAGCAATGTAAAGATTTTTTATGTGTTACGTAATTAAGGGTTTTTAGGGGCTAAAAGTCCAAAATTTCGATCACCTATATCTCGGAAAGGAAAAATATTTTGTAATGCAATACAGAAGAAAAGTTGTTCAAATTAATGTTCTTTATAATATGCAACCTCCAAAATTTCGTTAAATGGCCCCTATAAGGAGATAAGGGATCGGCCCCTAAAACCTTATTTCTCATATATTTCCAGAACGGTATCTGTTTTCTAAACACTTGTTGAACAAAATTTGTTAAGAATTAAATGACCTTTCATTTAATATCAAGAAAAAGGGGCTGGCCCCTCAAATAAGGGGACCAAAGGGCTCTAAATTCTTTAATCTGTAGCCCTTTAATGAGAGATATATAGTGAAAGGTTATAGAAGCAAATATGTTTATCTCACAGTTATGTATCCAAGCAATGTAATGATTTTATTATGTGTTACGTAATTAAGGGTTTTTAGGGGCCAAAAGTCGAAAATTTCACCCATATCTCAGAAAGAAAAAATACTTTGAAATGCAATACAAAAAAAAAGTTGTTCAAAATGATGTTCTTAACAATATGCAACCTTCAAATTTTCGTTGAACGGCCCCTAAAAGGAGATAAGGGATCGGCCCCAAAAACCTTCTTTCTCATATATCTCCAGAACGGTAACGAATTTTTAAACACTTGTTGACAAAATGTTTTCAGAACTAAATGTCCTTTCATTCGATTTCAAGAAAAAGGGGCTGGCCCCTTAAATTAGGGGATCAAAGGGCTCTTAAAGAATTTATCAAAAGCCTTGTAATGGGAGCCATCTTGTGAAAGGTTATTAAAGCTAGATTAGGTATAATACGTTTATATATCCTAACAATATAATGATTTGCTCTTGCGTTACCCAATTAGGGTTTTTAGATGTAAACAAGTTTAATCTTTTCAATCTTAATTGGAATAAACGCAAGTATTTTAAAAAGCAAAGTAATAGAACTTATAAAAAGCGATACATTAAAGCATTAGTACTTCACTCCTTTTTCCATATCATGTTTTATTGTCGAAAATCAAAGACGATGATGTCATATTTTCTTCTAAAAATCGGACGGAAGACCTCCTCGTTGCTCGCAACGAGATCGTGTCTAGTTATTATTATTATTATTTTTTTCCCCTTTTTCTCTCGTGAATTTCTCAGAGATGTCTTGATGGTTTTTTATAAAATTTTCAGGAATAACAGAAAATAAAACGATCTAGAGGATTTTAATTAAAAATGTTCTAAATTCACTTCCGGTCGTCCGTTTCCTGTCCCGCGACAAAAAGCTTGTCACCTCGAGATCTAAGAAACGGTAAAGACTTAAACATTCAAACTTTGTGGGATGATAGACCTATAGCTGTAGATGTGTTTAAGAACTTTTGTTTTGTTCGTCATAACTTCCGGTCGTCACCGGAAGCACTTAAAAAATATATTTTTTAAGCATCAATTTTTTTGTCAATACAATAAATATATAAGAATAAATCTATTCATAGGAAATCTCTGCGATGTAATATCAACAAAAAATTTCTACTTCCGGTGAGATATCTCAATTATCTCAGGTAGCTTTTTTAAAACACATTTTGTACCCGCGAGATATCAGAAAGTATAAGCGATCAAGACACGAAACTTTCATAGATGATAGACATTTGATTGAAGATGTATTTAACCGGTTTCATTTTGTCTTCCGTCACTTCCGGTCCATACCGGAAGAGTTAAAAAAAAAGAGCTGTCTATCAGTTTAACTGTTTTCCATTGATATATTTTAGTTAGATAAATGAAAAATAATGTACAAAAGGCAAGTATACAAGAAATATTGAATACAATTTAAATTAAACACTTCCGTTTGCCCGTTTCCTGTCCAGAGACCAAAAACCTGATTTCGACGAGATCTCAAAAACAGTAACGACTTGAACAACCAAACTTTATGGGATGATAGACCTATGTATGTACATGTGTTAACACTATTTTGTTTTATCCGGCGTAACTTCCGGTCGTCACAGGAAGTACACCCAATTTTGATATTTTTATCATTCACAATAATTTTCGTATCCATTTTTTATTTATGTTAGAGAAGCAAAGTCTTACAGTTAAATTGATACTTCTATATCAAAACGGAAGACCTTTTTTTTGCTTTTGCAACAAGAGTCTAGTTATTTATATATTCAAATAAACAGGTATTATAATTGATTTTGATATTTAATTCTACAAGTTAGTGTGTATAAACAATTTTCGACCCACGCATTGCAAAACAATGAAAAAAAAAACAATTTATAAACCAACGATTAAATGACCAGAAAGATGTTCTTATATATTTAAAGCTTTCATTAAGAAGAGGAAATAAATTTTTTTGTTCATAATTATACACAATAACGCAATATGTTCACATGGGGTAAGAGAGCCAACTAGAGAAAAAAAAGCAACACAAGGAAATAGTTCAAATATAGCTTTCAAACTCAAACTATATACTGTCTGAAAAAATCATAAATTTCCTGTCTCCTTTCACAATGTATGTTCCGTGTAAGTGCATTCGATTTAAGTATTTGTGTGCTATATTGCATTATATTGTATTAAAACAATAAAACTAAAACCGTAAAACGATTAAAATTGATAAAATCACAATAATAATAGTATATTAAATTGATAATTTTAAATTAATCGCTTATTGATAATTCACATGATGCCTTTCATAATTGCATGATAATAGCGAATTATTTGTCATATGATTGGATAAAGGAAGTGAATAGGAACCTCTTACAGCCAAAAAAAGTTAATAAATAGTGTGGTTTATTAAATTGTAAAATGTATACATGAGTTAGAATCACGTCGAGGAAAACAAACCCTTATATAAATATTGTTTAGAAGTACAAGTAATGTATTTTGACGTCTTCTTTAGCATAGTCATAGCTTCAAAAATAGTTTATTTTGACATAAAGATTTCAACTATAAGAGTGACAACTATAAAATACAACGTACAACTCTTAAAAAAATCAAGCTCATTTATTCCCTATTTCCTCTTAATGATAGATTTCATTGACATTTGATGTAAGGCGATATCTGCGTATTGCTCCACAGATCAACATAAGAAGCGCCAGTGTTATCACTCCTCCGGTTGATAGAATTATAATGGTGACCGAGGTGATCTTTCTTTCTGGTCGTTTTGTTCTGGATGGCGGTTGGGCTTCGGATAAAAATAGTATTCCATTTAATATTCATTTTGTAATATATTTTGTTACTTTTTACACTAATAATCCTTTAAAATTTGTGTTGGTATAAACAAATATAGGCGCATATCATTAGTTATTATATTTTGTTTGATAATCTGCATTTGTAAATCATTGTTTATTTAATTCGAAAATTCTTATAAATAAAATCTATTTTATAATTTTCCTTATGGAAACTCACATTCTGATTGGCCCATATAGAAGGCATCATGTTTAGATCATGACCGCTGGACGTCTTACAGTTACTTATTTCTTAATGTCACACTATCTGTAGCATCAACGTTCATGACATCACAGTCAAAACCGCGATGTAGCGCGCGCAAAATCAATGCTCTTATTTTATCATGTCAACAAGCGCAATTCATGTATTTTTTTGGTTCGTCATATTTATATTTACTATTTTTCAGTTGTACATGCAGTTGCGTATACGTAGCTATAACGAGTTTGAAATATTTAACATATTGTTAAATGTATGCATCTGAAATCAATGGAAATATATATATATATATATATATATATATATATATATATATATATATATATATATATATATATATATATATATATATATATATATATATATATATATATATATATATATATATATTGTCAAACATTAAGTCAAAATTTGTATGATAACTGTTTATTTATGGATTTTTGCTCTCTATATATGCATGTGGTATGTAGTTTAGATCTGCCAAAGAATTGAATGCATGCCAAGTTAAAAACTGTATGGTAACCTTACAAGTAAAATAAATAAATTTTTTTTTTAATATCAATTAACTTTGTTTTATTTACCCATGGCTTTGTTTTGTGGAGTGCAACCATCTCTATGATGACAATCTTGACAGCCATGTTTACATATCTGAGTACAGAATTTTCCATAGTGCGGTGGTGAGCACTTCTGAGAACAATTGTATCCAAAGTATCCAAGTGGACAATCTACAAAATATAACATCTCTCTGTAAATGGATGAATTTTATTAATGCACAGGCAATAAAATAAAACGAAGCATATATAGACGAATTAACCCCCCCCCCCCCCCAAAAAAAAAAAAACAAAAAACCAAAAGGACGCAATTACATGTGTCTTTAGCACATCAACTTAGTTCTCTTATATGTGGTCTTTTTTTACATTTTAAAAGTATAAGCAAATACATGTATCACACAATCTGTTAAATATGTAGCTGTATTAAAACATTAAATTGAAGTGAAAACCAGCAAGAAATATTTTTGTGTTGTTGATTGAGATAACATCTTAAACTTAACATGATATCATGATGTAAAAGTGTAAGATGCTATCTGTTGTACTGATGGTATGCTACTTGGAGCATATACACATATTAATTATAATTTATACACTTTGTATATATATGTTTTAGGATTCAGCATTTATATACCTAAGATGAAAGTCAAACAGAGTACATGTAAAACAGGTACACACATATGCCAAGCTTCATGTGTTTATCTTTTTTCAGGACACGTACTTCACTAACGTCTTTATTCAGTTCAATCACGCATACGATAAATCAATGTTTAACATACCTTTGCAAACATTTCCCTCTTTGAATGAATTGAAAACACAAATTATTTCATCATCAATTTGACTCCTATGTAAAAAAAAACACATTTTAAAAAGAATGAAATCAACAATTTGAAAAAATATATATTGATATATCAATATCTCAATCATATCTGAACAATGTTTTTAAAAAAGAATCAGATACTCACTTTACCCCATTAGAGTAAAATTGAAGATAAATTGTCCAGAGATATAAAAACAAAAGTTTACATTTGTTGTCAAAAATATTAATCATTCTTCATCAAATGCCTTTGCTAAATATTTTACAGTTCAAGTTACCTAAAATTTTATCTAGTAAAAGATCGCGCATATAATTCTAATTTCCTGTTCTTGGGTGTATGGAAATGTTTTACAGCAAAGTGCAGAATATTTTTAGAATTCTCTGAAAAATTTATATGGACCTCCATAAAACAATTGGTTGCATGTATACTTTAAAGTTTGATTCTGTAAACAGATGTATCATTGATGTGTTTTTTTCTATTATTAATTAGTTCACATCAATAGTATATCTATAACGTCGAATTACCTGTGCAAACACGGTTATCTGTATGTAAAAGGGTTGCTTTTGTTTTTCAGAGCTATATAAAATTGAAATTTACAATGTAATAAAACCATCGTTTAATTCTAATTAAATATTTTGTAAAAACATAAAAATGATTATGATTTATCTATCACCTATTTCAATTGGATTGAAGTCGAAGTGAAAAGGAGAACATAAGTGTTATATATATATATATATATATATATATATATATATATATATATATATATATATATATATATATATATATATATATATATATATATATATATATAAAAGAAAAAAAGCAACACTAACTGCAAAACATAAGCGCTTTCATTGTTAAAAATCTTCAGACGTTTTACAGTCGTTAAAACTATGACGTAATTACGTTACCTAGTGATAACGTCAACAATAATACTATGACTTCATAATGCTTATTGAAGGAAACAATCATAGAATAAAGTTATATAGCGTTATATACAGTAAAACAAAATCAGAGACGATGAAACAGTCTATATCAAACTATTTAACGAAGGTTTTAGTGACTTTATAAAATGTTTTTCTTTTTCCCTTCGTTCAATTGCATTGTCAGTATAAAGTTTATAAAACGGAAAAACTGAAAATTGTCCGTGGCCACAAATATCAAGATGTTCACTAAGTTTAATTTTTCTGTACTCGGGTTGATTGACGTGTTGTTTGTGTATACGAATACGGGTGCGTAGGGTTGTTCCAGTTTCTCCTATATAGAATTCGTTGAATTCGTATGCCACCTTACATGTTTATATTAAGGTAGATCACCCTGCCATTGTTGTTTACTATTTTTTGTTTATATTTTACCTGGTGATCTCAATATTTGTTCAGGTGTTTTTTAACTAATAAGGGATATCCCACAGTACCTATTACATAAGTCATTTTAATAAGTTTAAGTATTGACTTTGTCAGGGATCTCCCTGTTTGTGATGTTGTTTATTTGTACAAGTTTTTAATTCGTCATTTATAAATGACATTATTTCGTCAATGACTATTTAGTTGTTTTTTGAGGTAAAAGAATTAACAAGCTGCAGTTCATAGATGGAACGAAAGATTTAAGTCTATTAACGGAATAAGCTTTATTGGTAATTGTGAAAGATCTGTATGGGCATAAATGTAAATACCTTTTTCTTAATCTATAACATATGTACGAAGTATTAAACAATTCCTGATCCCTTATTGTCTAACTCAGTACATGTATTCCGGAAATGTGCCGTTCAACATTTTTTCAACATTTTTTGTAAATTTTTCTTAGCTTGCGTTCCAAATTTCACTTGATGTCATCATACTTGTCTGGTAATTTTTTCTGTTGCATAGATACGAAATCCGAAAATACATTTGTAAGCCTGTTTTGTTGTTCTTTTTAATGTTATTTCACCTAAGGAGGGGTTATCAGATCTTTACGCAATTTTATTAGTTGCCGATGAGCTGCCTCAGACGCTTGCGTTGCCATTATATGACATATTTCCACAGCAATTTGCCACCAATATTTTGCTAAAAATAGTTCAATTAATAACTTTGCTTAGTTGACAAATTTGAACTTTGAATTATTTTTTTTACAGGTATATGGGTCATAAAAAATCACCTGAGCTTCTCAAAAGCTCTTTTAGGCACTATTAAAATCCATAATTTAACTTATATTTGTGCATATCAAATAACATTTTAAACAGTTATTATTTATAACACCAATGAAAAAATTTAGAATATCATAGCATAGACGGAAATAATGGCACTTCATAGAACACACAATAACAAGTTGAACTTTATATCGGATGTTAACAAGTCAAAAAGTGGAAGGAAACTAACATAACGGGAAAACATAGTTATATAAATAACTATAAATTTATTTGTTTTTTAATTGGCATATCGATAAATGATGGAATCAAATTTATGTACTAGATATCCACATTGTTCATAACATTTGTTAAAAAATATGCACTTTAATTGCTTACAACATTCCTACAACAGTCATATATATACAGAATACAATTAATGCCAATTGCTTTGAAAAAAAAAACACAACAAAATTAAACATGATGCATGTAAATGTGATATTTAATCAAATATCTTTATCATAGATTGGCTTTTTAATATTTTCCGTTTTGATTAGTTTTGTTTGTTTGTTTTGGGAAAATTTGCACAGCACATGCCTTCTGTTTCAGATTCATTTTTATCAAATTTAACATTATCTTTGTGAATGGGAAATAGTGGCTCGCTAATACACTAACATGATATGAGAACAGTATGCAATTTGATATAAGAATGGGAAAATATTCATATACTAAGTTTTATACTAGATTCCTTGTAATGATAATAAGAAATTAACACATGTCAGCAATATAAACTTTTGAACATTTACTGTATTCATCAGATCGTCTTTAGATACCAGTTTTCGTTTTAAAATTCGTACTATCTTATCAACTGCTGTGATAACCACATTAAAGAGGATGTGATAGGCCGAAATGACAGATGTAAAATGTCAAATATTAGCTTTGTTGTTACATGCATCATCATTTTAATGCTTTATCATATAATATAAAAAAAATATATCTAGAAAAAAAATGTACAATTACCCGGCCCAATGCTATTGATTAGAGGCATAAAGCAACAAGAAAAAAGAAATATAACGAAAGACACTGATGAATACATTGTAATACAATAAACGGGTTGTCTTTTATTAGTTTATTAAGTTATTTTCGTCTATACATATTTCATTACAATATTTTAGATGTATATTATCATGTTATCAAATTGCATGCAATATTCGTAGATAAACACAGTCTATTGTAAGTTGAAAATAAGCCAATCTTTAACTCCAAAGTTTAAAATATTTAAAAATTAAATGCAATTCTTGACATTAAAATGTACTTATCCGATAACATCTTCAAATAAAGTACACTTATTGCACCATCAAAATATTTAAGATAAAAAAACCCCCAAGAAAACAGATGTACAAATCACCACAAGTATCATGTTTACATATAAAATGAACATAGAAAATAATATAGCATATTCTTTGATTTTTGTTACAAATGTTACAAAAAGGCATATATTAACAGTTTCGATATTTACAAATAATCATCCATTTATTTGAAATGAGCAGTTTATACGAAAAAAATTATCCTACTTATTTCATCTCTATCCATTTCATAAAAAAAAAAAACAAAGAAAATTGTATTTGTGTATTTCACAAAAATATAATGTACACCGCATATACACGTTTTAAGACACATATTTGTTTGATTTTACTTTCCCAAGAATAAAAAAAAAATAACATTTTGCTGTGCTGTTGAACACACCAAAACAAATTCCTGATGCAAATATACATTAATTCAATCGCAAAACAAATATTGATTTACTGTTTTATAAATGAGAATGGTACAATGTATCAAGTTAAGATAAAATATTACTGAAAGTTCTAATAATCTTACTTGCTACATTTAATAGGTACAACAGTAAGCAAGCACTTGATCACGTGACCTGGTCGTGGTCTTGTTACATGTATGAATTCATTATAAATGTACAAAAATGGTTTCAAATCAATCTTCCATTGAAGTAAAAATAAATTCTGGAGTTAATACACATGTGATGAAAGTTCGTTACGGTTGCTCATAACTAAGGACCGATGTCCCTGTATTGCATAAAAGATTAAAAGGTACCTGCAGCCCAGCCGATGTGAAACATATGTCAAAGAGTTTATTTATCAAAATTTAATGCAAAAAACCGCATCAAAATCAGTGCAAAAATAACGGAATTACACCGCTTCAAAGTGGTTATTTTTAACTGCTTTGTGAAATCTAATCAAGAGAAAACAAAATTAGGCGAAAATGAGGCTTCAGCGGAAGTGACGTCAAGGAGGGAAACTTCTTTACAAAGCTATACAAATTAAATTCGATTTTTCAGCCAAAATGATTGATATAGGTCTGATTTTTAAACGTATCTAGTTATTTTAAGTATTGTAGATTTTGAAATTTGTATCCGTAATTATTTTATCACAATCAGATTTTTTTTCAAAGGATTTTGAAATTTGCTACTCTTGTCGCCTTTTCATTGATGAATACGATATCTAAAAACGCTTGCATGGGCAGATTTATGTTCATTATTCATTTTTTGATTACATAATATCCTTTCACACACGAGTGATCCGAGTCAATGACACAGTAAACAGATAAACTAACGAAGCCACTGCTCCAGACACACGTGTATCTGGGGTATGTATACACATGGTACACGAGTCTGGTGAACAACGAGAGGGTTTCACACCTCTGGACTGGTAAATTGAATTGTATCTAATTAGCTACTCAATTCTTAAAAAAATAAAACAGAAAAATAAATTAAACTGTGTAAAATCAAGCTAATACATGTGTATAGTCTGTCAACCAGTGATTAAAGAATCATGCATGAGACTATCAAATAGTAAAACTAATGTTCGAAGTAAATGCCTTTATTGTTACTTATATAATCACTTAAATAATGACCAAATTTACAATTCAGCAATTTAAACCTTTTTTTATGTGATCAAGTATTTATTTCGGAAGTAATTACGTTGGTCTTTATAATTTCCTATTTAATAAAGTGCAACTTTCCTTCGAGCGCTTTGGTCAGCAATTAAACGCTTTAACTCCAAATAGCTTAAATTGTTATACTGACAACGAATCATTATATAATCTGAATAAACTTAAACATTTTGACAAAGGATGTAAATAAATGTAAAATAAAATTCCATTATCGTATTGTTTAAAGAACACGAGACGGACTTAATCATGCAGCCATCTTGGATTTTCGCCTTGATCCGTTTATAATCCTGGTTTGTTTGTTAAAGAATGCATACTATTTTGATTTTTATTGATCCGATATCAATATTATTGAATAATCGGACGACATCATTTGTAATTTTAGGCTTATACGAGGAATAGACCCCGCGTTACCTTTTACGAAATATGTATTATCAATATTATTAATCAGTTGATAATGTCACGGAAAAATCATTCGAAAGAATGACAATATCAACAGAATATGTTTCTTATAACAAAAGTTCTTTGATTAATTGTCATTTTGCTACATATGTGTGCATTTATACGTAAAATGTCTTACACATTTGACTAAATTTATGAAGCAAACAATTTTCCGAATTCGGCAGTTTTGTTGGTTTAAACTCAAACAACAGTATATTTAGTCATCCAGGGTTGATAAGGAAATAAAACCACAGAAAAAATGCTCATATATGCAAGAAAACGAACAGCTTTCATACGATATTCCTGTTTCTCATACAGTGGCGTTGACCCCGTGACGTCACAGTTCATCTCGCGCCAAATCGGTTTGATTCAAAACTCGTTCAGGTGTGAAATCGGGTTTTCCCCAATTATCTCGAAACTACTTATGCGATCGCTGTAAAATTTTCAGGATGATGTTTTTACACATAGATCTCCATTATATCAAAAATTGACCGGTGTAATGAAGAATAATGACCCCCGTAGAATAATGACCGGGGGTCATTTTTCTACGTAGAAAAATGACCCCCCGGTCAATATTCTACGTAGAAAAATGACCCCCCGGTCATTATTCTACGTAGAAAAATGACCCCTTTGCCTGAAGAATAAGTGTCATTTTCATAAAAATGAGCACACTCCACATGAAGAAAAGTGACCCTTGTAGAATAATGACCCCCTTGTAGATTAAAGTTTTTCAGTATATTTTTTTATTATTTGTGAAATAGTCTTTACACTATTGCAATTTTTATTGCTGCAGTTTACAGAAAGTAACAGAAATTATAATTCATATTCAAATAAACTTAAAGTGAAAGAAGGGGTAAAAGTGCGAAGATGCGACGACGAAGCGCGAAGATGTGATGCCTAAAATGCGAAGGTGCGAGGGGCGAAGGAGCGATACTTCTATCGCTCCTTCCCAACTTTGCACTCTGGCCTTCGCATCTTCGCACTTTCGCCGTCGCCTTTTTTGATTGCATTCAGCAAGTCTCGGTCGATTACATAGAATTTTATACAGGCACCGTACTCGCCAAGGTTTTCAGATTTATCCATGCTATTATTGGTACGCATGCGCTAGGCCATCGCGCTTACTATGAATGTTTATAAATATTTTAATGTGTAAATGTAACATATATGTTTACCAGTGCTGGCTATGCCTAATCATTATCTACTCCACACTAAATGTAATGTCCGCCATAATGTGTACATATGCACTTCCAGACTCAGGACTGTCACTTACCAGCCGTCTCTTTACCGTGGACCAAACCCAGTAACAATGTAATTTCATTATGCGACACTCCTTGCTCATGCATGGATCTCGAGGGGGAAAGGGGGTCCGCCCCCCCCCTTCCCGGAAAATTCAATATTAATAATTTCACGCAGTAAAAGGGGAGAGGGAGTTCGGACCCCATCCCCCTGGATAATTTTATTTTATTAATTTTATAAAAATAAAATTTCCAAAATATGCCTCGGAACCATTTCAACGATGGAGAGCTCCGCAATTATAAAACATAGGTAATCACAGATTACAAAGCTCACCGAGACGAGGCATCACCTTTATGAGGCATCACCTTTATGAGACCACCTTTCTCATATTATATGAAAATCATCCTTTATGATCTTGGATATTCATGGATTCTGTTTGGAAACAATATCGTATATCATCTGTTAAAAAATTGTATGTTATTCATATGTTCATATGTTAATCAATACAATAATATAAAATTAAAATTGCATCCTATCATAATTACAATATATATCATATAATATCATAAAATACCGTAAAAAATTGTGAGATATGATATTGTAACGTATGATATGACATTGTATTGTGTTATACATTATTGTATTTGATCAAACAATACAATATCATAAAACATAATACAATATAGTATTATATGAAACAATATTAAACTGCATCAATACATCATAACATTGAAACATATGATATATATATGATTATATATATTATATATATATATATATATATATATATATATATATATATATATATATATATATATATATATATATATATATATATATATATATATATATATATATGATTATATTGTATAATTAAGCATTGAATCATTATTGTTTGAAAGATGTGGTCTCATAACTGCAACGGTGTGTGCATACAAATTGTATAACGCGCGCTAGCGCGTTATGAAAATTTGTTTGCACTCACTTCATTTGTTTGCACTCACAGTCAGGTGCATCATTATAATAAGACGCACCATTCATACAAGTTTAATGAAGTTAGGACCAGTAGTAACTAAGATATTATCATTAAAGGGCACCTGCTCCAAAAACTTTAACCAGCTGCAAAAACCTTTACCTCCTCCTGCATCTGAAACCTATAACTCAGATTCAGCACTCAAGCCTGTCTGGTATATCAGTATCATAAGACACACCATCCATGCAAGTTTGGTGAAGTACGGACCAGCAGTAACTTAGATATTGCTATTTAAGGCACCTGCTCCAAAACCCTTAACCTCCTCCAGCATCTGAAAGTTAGGAACCAGATTCAGTAGGTCCAGATGCATCCTCCATGTAACTTTGGTGAAGAGAGGACAAGTAATAGCTTAGATACAGGAGCTGCAACTAAAACTTTAACCAGCTCCGGACGCCGACGCCAGGGGTATAGCATATGCTCCCATTGACTTCGTCTCGGTGAGCTAAAAAGGCGAAAGCGCGAAGATTCGAAGGCGAGAGTGCGACGTTGCAAAGGCAAGAAGCGGTAGTAGTATCACTTCTTCGCCTTCGCAACTTAGCACTTTCGTCTTCGCATCTTCGCCGTCGCATCTTCTATATTCTCCATATTATTCATGAATTATACTTGCATTGAGGATTTCCGCAATACAAACTGCTCGGTATACAAGTGCATCACCCAGAATTAATGATGAAACCAAAATTATGAAAAGTTTACTCCACTGTTAGGCATTATAGCCAAGCTGAAGTTAGAGCCATTACGCCAGTAGAGGTTAACGGCCAATAAGGAAAATCGTCAAAGTGCTGAGAGTACTCGTACAGAAAATATATTTTACTTTATCCTCGGCATACTTTAGTAAGTTTAGTTAATATCAAGATGATTAATGCATCAATAGTTTGTATGAGCATTGGTAACGTTGGATACAACAAAGATCGTGTGATCAAAATCAAGCGGGATATAAACCCCTAACATGGGTGTTAACCTCTTATCAACGCTTTTAGAAACAATCTTTTCTTATTATAATCGATCAGTGTTTATTATCTTTTAAGATTTACTATAGTCAGGTACTCTTCACAAATTTGCTCTAAAAGAATAAAGTCAATCCATGATCACAAATACAACATTACAACAAATGTTTAGAATATTGATGTTCATGTATTACGCAGAAGAAAACAAAACTAACGCAGAATGCTTTTTTTAAAAATCACTTTCCCCAAGAAATGTAAATAAGAAGTATTCGTATTCCTACGTTACCTGCACCCTTAGTCTTTTTCCATAAAGATATATACAAGTATCATTCTTCGATTGACAATTCATTCACCAATGAATATTGCTTATATTATTACAACAATTATTTCATGATTATTGTTCGTTAATTATTACACAATATGCTCATTGTGTATGAATTTTTCTTTATATGCGTCATTTCCCGCCGTTTGTCGACGAGAGAAGTAACGTAACTGTTAACAATCAATTTGTGGCAATGTAAGAGTGTTTTGCGTGTGCTTGCTACGGATAGGAAAAACTATATACAGCGATTTATTTACAAGATCGGTGTTTATGTGATAGTGTTGAATTTCGTAAATATTATTTTATGCATTTTTTATTTCAGCTTTACAAATTAACGTTTATCATTACAATAATAAAATCATTCATATTAAAAAGTTGTGTTATACGTGTTATCCCTTAAAGTTAAAAATAGCAAATGGTCAGTTCTATATTTAATTCTGGTTGTTGATTGGCTGAGAGAATTTTCGCGCGGTGCGCGGCAGGTAGTTTTCGAGTGAGGGCTAGTTTTGGTCGAGCTCAGGGGAGGTGGACATTATATGTCTGAGATTATACGTCAAATAAATACGACTTCTGACATGACCTCATACTGTAAGTTCTTTTACTTTTTATTTCACAGATAAACTCTAATTATATAGCGTAATATTTTTGATTGTCTATAGTTTTTACATAAACACTATTCAGTGAGAATGCTAAGTGTGAAAGCAGATAATGAAATTATTATTTCTTGGTATTTATCAAAAATAGTGTTCTATACGCATACATTATTGTTTAACAGGATCCTGACTTGATTAACAGCATTTGTCATAATTATTTGAAGTGGACCCTGATCCACAATCAGGTATTACAATATTTTGTTACCTAAATAAATCTATTAATTGTTGTTATTATAGAGATGCATGTATATGATATATCTCTAAATGTATAAATATATGATTTAGTAATGTTGCATATGTACGTGTAGAAATTACATGGATGAAGTAATTGTTTATGTAAGAGCGATAACTCATATGATTAGGTACATCGTATAAATTGTTTATATCATTATCATGTTGTGCATATTATAAGGCACACTCTCATTGTATATTTCAGGGTTGTTCATTTTAATACAGAATATATATATATATATGAAAATCCGAACCATCAGTATTGTTATTCTTGGTACAACGCCCAATAGTAACGCTACTTCATTTATAACTTCAAAATCGGTTGAACAGAATGAAAAATAAAGTAATTTCAAAGTCATATCTTGGATACGGGGTAACCAATTTCTATTCATGTTTACGGGGGGGGGGTCATTTTTTTTATGGGGGTCATTTTTTTTATGGGGGTCATTTTTCTTCATGTTTAACATGAAGAAAAATAACCCCTGGGTCTTTTTTCTTCAGAAAAATCCAATTATTCTTCAGCTAGGGGGGTCATTATTCTACGTAGAAAAATGACCCCCGGTCATTATTCTACGGGGGTCATTATACTTCATTACACCGGCACTGCAGGTACCCTTAAACACAAGTGGCCCAAGCGTTATGGTTCCACCAATCAGTAAGATAATCAAATTATCTTGAGTTAAAAATATCCTGTTTCCCGTTGATTTAGTTACTCTTCCCTTTTCTATAAATAAAATAATAATTTTTGATATAATTTTTATGATATGTATTTTGAATAAAAAATGAATATAACATCCGGTGATTTTGTTAAGACGAGTAACGCATAACTTAGGTTACAATTATTATGATAAGTTGTGCAAATTGAGAGTTCTGAGCGTAAGTAAATATATGTCTATCGGCGTGTATTTCTTCAAATTTGCCGCTTCTCTCTTCCTATTTTGAATTGTACACAGTCGTCACCACTACGTTTCTGCTTGTATAAGCAAACACAACCGGAACATGATATTTAATAAAAATTCATGTTTTTTAATAAATGAAAAAATCACATTTTAGAGCCTGAAACCATCATTGGTTGTGCGATATCAAATGACATACAGAACATTGGTTTTGAATTATTAACAGCTCATTCTCCGTAGGAATAGTTTTGATATTACTTTTAAATTATCCATTAACCAAGTCAAGCTTTTGTTTGATGTAAATTGATTTTTGGAGCACCCCAGCCTCATGCTACTATTTACGACTAAGAAGTCAGGAAACATGTAGTTAAAAAAAGATATTTATTAATTACAAATATGTATTTAGTTTGCCTTCTTGCTAAGTTAATGAGGAGATCTATTAAAAACTTTTGTTTGGCTTATAATAGAATACAGTGTTACCATCAGACATTCTCACATGCAGGCTATTAATTTCACAATTAAATGTTCCTTTCATAAGATCACTGCAGTTATTCATATTGTTTGAATCTATTTTCTCAATATTATGCCTTTTAATAGAGTCTCTCTCTAGCACCAAAAACAGCTAATATTATTTTTATGATAAGGGTAGAGAGACAGATTGACTTTACATCTAAGAAATAAGTCTGATGGAATTACTTTGACTACAGACAAAGGCTAATACACCCCTGATGACGGGCTGAAAGAGATTGATATCCTGAGAAGTTACAGCCCTAGTTTCTGGTTGCCTTTTCTCCTTGTCAAAAACACCTTTACTAGGGGTGATACAGTACTAGGTACATGGTGTAGGAAAGTTACCGCTATGTTAACGTGCGATGGGGTTGAACTTTATCGTAAAACTTAGCAGCAGGATATTTAAATAAACACAACATATCAAAATGCCATATTCAAATTCACTTAATAAGTGTTTTGTATATGAAAACAGCAATTAACAAAATATCATAAGAAGCTCTGCTTACCTAAGTACTTAAACGAAAATTTACCTAAAAATGTTTGTATATTTGGTGATCTGGTTGTTTTATTTCGACTTTTTTTAGACGTATTATGCTCGACACGAATGGTACTTGCTGAGAATTTGATAAGCCTTAAAATGTTGTGAAGCTTGAAACTATAATGTAATTAAAAAATGCACGTAGCAAATTTTGACTAACAATGAGCAAACAAAACGTAAAAAGTCATGAATATCTAAATCGTTCTTGATTCTAATCAATGTAAACATTTTTGAAAAGATAATGCTCACTTTTCTATTATATTTGATTATAAAGGTCTAGTCGAAAGGCATTTCTAGATTTAATTAGATATGGAATGAAAATTAAAAATCATTAAGAACGCTTATTAGGGTTTTCCGTTTTTCAACGGAAAACCCTTCTGTTATTCTACTGTTTCTTATTATTAGGGTTTTCCGTTTTTCAACGGAAAACCCTTCTGTTATTCTACTGTTTCTTATTAGGGTTTTCCGTTTTTCAACGGAAAACCCTTCTGTTATTCTACTGTTTCTTATTATTATTTTTTTTTTTTTCCCGCAAATTTTGTGCACGAGATTTCTCGAACATTTTTTGTCTGATTGCTATGAAACTTTCAGGGTATGTAGATGATATTAATATCTCTAGACGTTTTTTTCAAATTTTTAAAATTCACTTCCGGTTATGAGTTATTGCCCTTTAATTGAAAATTGGGGGGTCTTTTGTCCAGAGTTGATCTCGGGAACTACAGATGATAGATGCATGAAATTTGGCGAAATTGTCGGTAACATTTTATAGTTTTGCTGGCATGAAAATTTTGGTAATTTCTGTGTTAGTTTTTGAGCTATTTGTCGCCAAAGTTTAAGATTTTTTCGGGGCTGAAATTTTGTTGCTTTTTGTATTATAACCTTTAAACTAAAAATATTTTGTTAATACATATAGAACAAAAGTTGTTTAGAATAACGAGAGCTTTCATTTAAAATTAAGAAAAAAGGGCTGGCCCCTATGATTAGGGGTCAGCAGCTCATACACGTATTTTTCTGATAGCAAAAATCGTTATCATTTTATGAAAAAAAATTAATTTAGTTATTGTTAATATTTTAAATAATGTCATTTGGTATCAAATTAAACAAGTTCTGTCCTATATTTTTTTTCAAATTTCATAAAACAAATATGTGAGAATCGTACATGAACGAGTTAATATGTCTACATAGACACACAAGCGAACAAATGCCACATTAAGGCCCAGGCATTTACTGCATTACGTTGTGTTGCGTCTTAGATAAATTGTTGTGATTCAATTTCATTTTTTTCATCTATATCATTTATGAATTCAATGAACACACATTATTTAAACGTTCTTTTTCCGTTTTTCAACGGAAAACCCTTCTGTTATTCTACTGTTTCTTATTATTATTTTTTTTTTTTTCCCGCAAATTTTGTGCACGAGATTTCTCGAACATTTTTTGTCTGATTGCTATGAAACTTTCAGGGTATGTAGATGATATTAATATCTCTAGACGTTTTTTTCAAATTTTTAAAATTCACTTCCGGTTATGAGTTATTGCCCTTTAATTGAAAATTGGGGGGTCTTTTGTCCAGAGTTGATCTCGGGAACTACAGATGATAGATGCATGAAATTTGGCGAAATTGTCGGTAACATTTTATAGTTTTGCTGGCATGAAAATTTTGGTAATTTCTGTGTTAGTTTTTGAGCTATTTGTCGCCAAAGTTTAAGATTTTTTCGGGGCTGAAATTTTGTTGCTTTTTGTATTATAACCTTTAAACTAAAAATATTTTGTTAATACATATAGAACAAAAGTTGTTTAGAATAACGAGAGCTTTCATTTAAAATTAAGAAAAAAGGGCTGGCCCCTATGATTAGGGGTCAGCAGCTCATACACGTATTTTTCTGATAGCAAAAATCGTTATCATTTTATGAAAAAAAATTAATTTAGTTATTGTTAATATTTTAAATAATGTCATTTGGTATCAAATTAAACAAGTTCTGTCCTATATTTTTTTTCAAATTTCATAAAACAAATATGTGAGAATCGTACATGAACGAGTTAATATGTCTACATAGACACACAAGCGAACAAATGCCACATTAAGGCCCAGGCATTTACTGCATTACGTTGTGTTGCGTCTTAGATAAATTGTTGTGATTCAATTTCATTTTTTTCATCTATATCATTTATGAATTCAATGAACACACATTATTTAAACGTTCTATGTGCAACTATTTGTCGGGGCGCCCCTGTTTGTGACCCCCGCGCGCGCGCCGAATGTAAACAGTAACGAACGGCATTGTAGAAAAGAGAGAGCCGTAATGCAGAAGAGAAGTTGTGTATTCTTTCGGTGTACACATGCATTTTCAATTTGCTGTGAAACATATGAACATGCACAGGGAACAATACTACATATTTGTTTAAGGAGGATATTTTTCTCGTGTGAATCGTTTACGAGGAAATTCTGACAGCCACACTTCTGTCGACGATCAGCCGTTGATAAGCTACGAGTAATAAAGGAGAAAAGATGGACATTAAAGTGTGTGATTTATGTGGATGTTACTGAAGAAGGTGAGGCTTTTACTCCTTTTAAAGTTTCTTGTTAACTGGTTAAAATTTAGTATATAGTATAGATGTACATGTAAGTACGTGCACACTGTTAGATGTTTTTGTTATGATGTGGGTGTTTGTTTACTAACGTGTAATTTTTACATGTTTCATGGATGTTTAGACTCGCTCGAGGTTCATGGGGGACTGGAAAGGGTAACTGAATTTATCTATTTAAAAAAATAACAGATTGTGAATTTTCAACTCAAAATTCAAAGCAGGGTCTAATTAGAAACATATCATATATTCTTGTGCAGAGGACTCCAAATGTAGTCATGAATACCCTGTAGACATAACTTCAAGTAAATAAAATTGTATACTTCAGACTTCAGAGTTAAAACATGACTTTAATATCTTTATGATGCCGATCATTGTATCATTAAAGAGGTTTAGCAGACCAACGGGTACCCGGTACATGTACTTGTACATGTAGGTTACAAGTTAGAACTATGCCTACCATTCTACCAGTTCACATAATTTTTCTTGTTTAGCAGTTATGATGTGTACTTAAATTGTCCTTGTTAATGTTTTAATTGTAATTTTTTATTCTCTTTTTTTAATCTGACTACTGGCAGTACTGGCGTGCGAGCAGTTCTCGCCGAGGACCATTTCTCGCTGGTGCACTGTTACATCATATTTTCGTATGTAATTTTATGTGTTGATAAAATGACGTAACAATGCACTGGTGAGAAATGGTACTCGGCGAGAACTGATCGCACACCAATATTGATTAATTACAGACAAAAACTGAAGGTTGCGAGTGTTATTTTTAATTGAACAACATTGTTTAAAATAATTCTTTATATATGTGACGATCAGACCGGTTTGAATACCAGTGCCAGATAGCTCAGTTGGTAGAGCACCTGACTAGAGATTCAGGGGGCCCAGGTTCAAATCCCTTCATTATTTCTCCCATCCTGTTACAATATTGGTGTTGTGACCAACCCCTGGCCTAACAGGTTAACTCGATCCGGCCAGGGATGATCTTCGAGGGTGAAGATCATTTAAGGGGGAGGAATGTGACGGTCAAACTGGTTTGAATACCGGTGCCAGATACATGTAGCTCAGTTGGTAGAGCACTTGACTAGAGATTCAGAGGGCCAGGTTCGAATCCCACTTTGTTCCGTCGTTATTTCTCCCATCTTTTACATATACATGTATATCAGATATATGACAGATGATTAAGGTCATCACATGTTTTGCATGATGCAATAAGTGTTAAAAACCTTTACTTTACAACAGAATACATTTAAGTGAATATTTATGTTTCTTGTTATTATTTGGTGTGGTTTTCTTGACAGTGTCGCATAAATAATTTACCCGCTCCTAAAACACAAACTTTCTTTTTGTGGATTCAGCTTACCGCTGATTGGCTGCTGTTGCAGCAGACAAATAAGATATGCACGCACAATACACAATGAACTTATCAGAGAATGAGTTGAGTTTATTTAAACTGTTGGAATTTGGGTATTTTTTTTTTAAATGTATACTTGTGACAAAACATATATGTGGTACATACAGCTGTAGCTTTATGAAGAAAATTTTGGTTAGACCATATATACCTATCATGCAAGTAAATGATATTTACAAAAAACTTGCAATTTATGGCGCACGAAATATACGCTAGTTTTATAAAGATTGACATACATGTAATGTACCACATTCTTTGAAAAATAATCTATTAAAAATTCTTCATTAAGTTTACTCATACATGTTTTATGCTTATTACACGTAGTATTGTTTTTAAAACATGTAATTTATAAGAAAATAAACAAAAACCCGCGCTAAATTTATTTGCAAACAAAAAAAACACAGTAGAATTGATAAAAAATGGTATACCAGAAGCTAATACCAGTACATGTACTTTGACGCTGTTCGGTGGGTAATATTCGTTTGTAATTTACGAATTGAAATATTGACTGTTGCACTACAAGTACGGTAATAAACTCTCTCTCTCTCAAACTCTCTCTCTTTCTCAATTTGATAAGTGTTTATACCTATGAAAAAATTTTAATATTATATTATGACTTGATATGCAAATTTTTGATCTTGTACTGCCTAAATGTTATGTCATGTATTGGGATATGTCATACTTATTACACTGCATGGTCAGTGTATTTTTTACAGAAATACTATGCATATGTTAATGTAAACACAGCTATTACTAGTACATGTATGTAAACACAGCTAATTATTTTTTTTATTTATTTCAGCTCAAAACAGACTCTTGTTACCACATGGCTTTTACCGGTACCTGTTGATTCTTGTGGGTCAGCTCCTGAGATTAACCTGTCGCCTCTATCCACATGCATATTCCTTGTGTTCTACAGACTATTTAACGGTAATTCAAATTAAATCCGATAATGCATGAACAATAATGGAACTTGAAGAAAGCATCATGCCATGTTGTGGTTTGTGTTTGATAAGAAATTATGAAAACAAAATTAAGGCTGTTTAAAGAAATTCATTAATTGCTGTGAAAATTTGTTTTTCAATAAAAGTATACAATTATGTTTCCTTTATTTTTTATTTCATAAAGATATTTAGATGTGTTTACATAATTGAACCCCCCCCCCCCTATTTAATTGTCTGCATTAAGATTACATGTAGGATATGTAAATGTACATTTGACTTTGAAATAACATCTGCTATGATAATTACTTTTGAAATGAACAAGAAACAACCTATTTCTACCTTTCTAAGGTATATATGCATAAAAAAGTAGAAAAACATGTCAAATTTGAACATTTTTCATTGAAATCAACTCTGTCTCCAGCTACCTGGGTGTGTTTGAATTTAATTCTAATTTAAGGCAGATGTCTAACTTGTAGGTTGTAACTTACTGTTTTAGCATGGTTAGAAGAAGACTAGAAATCAGAATAGATTAGATATTCACTAAATATGATTGTTAGCTTACTTTTTTCATGAAAACAAGAAATCACAAGCAGGACAGCTGTCTATTTGTTAATTAAAATGGTACAAATCATACAATAAACAAATAAAGATCACATTTTAGAATCATTGATGATTGTTTTCAAATATGTGTGAGAAATGACTCAAGGAAATTGCCACACGTTTCATAAAATTAGGTAAAACATTTCAAACCATGACTTTTTATGAAAATCAAAAGATTGGGGGGTGGGGGGTATACATGTAAGGGTATTTCTAAGTGATGTGAAGCTTTTATCATGATTATATCATGTAGGCATATGTTGTATTGAATAAGGTTTCTTTTTAAAGGTGGTTGAACAAAAGTTGACCTCTAAAAGGTCAGATAAAGATGTTTTACTATGGAGAACCCTGTAAATCTGTGTTTACTAAAGGAAATTGGAAATGGTGGGTTCACTTAAATGGCCATATTTTTATTAAACCTCAGTGGAATTGGCAATATGTGGTATTCTTATTCTCAGAATTGCATTAGCTTTCTTATTCTAAGACAAACCGTCTTTTCATAAAAATGTTAGTGTACTAACTAAGTTAAAGATACAAGGAACAGTTTCGGATAAAGTACCGTCAATATTTTTGTAAAATTGAGAGTGACTGTACTTGAAGGTTTATCATTGTTGCGTAGATTCATGAAATGAATTTTAATGATTATCAATAGTTAGAGGGATGTCTCTTGTTGGAATTGGTAAGCAATATTAAGGCCCCTAATTTTAAGTACATGAGAAGCAGAAATAAATTGTGAAACTTGCGGCTATGACAGATATGTTGACTTTACAGTGAAATTGAAGGTTACAAACGGGAGGTTATATTACATGAAATGTAGGTGGATGGGATATTATATGCCTATTTAGTATTTACTGGGTATGAGGACAATAGCAAGTTTATTGTCCCCCAAGACAGCAAATATTTAATGAGGCAAAGCCAAGGGAAATAGTTGCTGTGGAATGGGACAATAAACTTGCTATTGTCCGAATAGTCAGTTAATTGGTATTTCATTATACAGAAGAAAACTTTATTTGTCAGCGATGCAGAATTTCTTGATGATAAACAAATTAGAGTTAAATCAAACTTTGTATTTAATGCGGCGATCTTATTAGGTCAGAGGTGTTCCGAGTTTAAGGTGATATGGGACACTTCCATGTTGTGACGTATTGTTTATCGAAATAAACAATAAAATAAAGTGTAATTATATAAGTACATCAGGGGTTGAAATATTCCAGGAAAATCACTAGCCCAGGGGCTACTAGTCAATAAAAAATTACAAGCCCAAAGCTGAAATCAGCTAGCCCAACCATTTTAAGATGCAAAATAAAAATATATGTATAACACAATTACAGCTGTTTAATTCATTTTGAAATAAATTCTTCTCAGAGATAACACATTTTATGTTTAAACTTTATTCATATCATAATACAGTTCTGAATCCCCTGATTTGCTAGCCCGATGGACTATCAGTTGGTAAAAAAGAGCATGCCCAAGTTTTAAACTGACTAGCCCCGGGCGTCGGGCTACCATATATTTCAACCCCTGTACATGTAGTTTCTTTTCAAAAATGGTCACCTAACTCCTTAGCACAGTGGGTTAGAGGGTTTACTAGGAACCTGTAAGTTATGAGTTCGAATCCCGCTGGGGTTTTTACAATTTTTACCTTTTCAAATATTTTTAAAAGCTATTTTTTGGTTAAATATTGTAAAATTTGAAAATTCTAAACCGGTGAAAAGTTTTCAATTATATAGTACTTTAATCCACATTAATATCGACAGATGTCCCATACCACCTTAAAAAGGAGGTAAATCAAATTCTGCTAATGAATGGTTTTGATGACTATTCACCATGGGCAGATAGCATGGATACTATTTTAGATAAAAAGGCATGTTTATGCGGGCGCCTTCTAGTGATCAATTTGTCCGTCTGTCCATCCGAGATGGCTTGACAGGAGCATAGCTTCTCTCCCCTTGGCCCAATCTGGCTCATACCTCATCCACAGGGTTCCTTTGGTTGAAGGATGTGCAGTGACCTTGAACCATGTTTTTAGGTATAAGGTTAAGGTCATAGCAGAATTATATATATAAAATCCTTGTCTGGGGCATATCTTTTTTCCCTTTGGTCCAATCTGGCTAATACTCACAGAGTGTCTCTATGGTTAAACGATGTGCAGTGACCTTGCATGAAATTTCTAGGTAACGGGTGAAGATCATATCGGATCATGCAAAAATCCGTTTTTGATAGCATATATAATTTCTACTAACCCCTATTTGGCTCAGACTTCACATAAGCAGAGCTTTTGAGTAAAGGGTGAAAGGGTGTGTAGTGACCTTGAACCTATTTTCAGTGAAAAGAAACTGTGAAGGTCATATCAGAATTATATTTTTAAAAATCCTTGTCCGGAGTATATCTTCTCTCCCTTTGCTCCATTCAGCCTCATACTTTACCCACATGATGCCTTTGTTCAAAATATATGCAATGACCTCGAATGATATTTGTAGATGAAGAGTCAAGGTCATTTCAGATCACACAAAAATCCATATTTTAAGAGCATAGATATACTCTCCTTTTAGCCCCTATTTGGCTAATATTTTACCTTTACAGAGTTTATTGGTTAATGGCGTGCAGTGACCTTGAACCAAGTCTGTCAATGTGAAGGTCATAGCAGATCTTTTTAAAATTAGTTTTAAATAGTAGATTATTTTCCAAATATGCTTAATCTTGGTCAGATTGAACAAAAATGCATGTATGTTAGGGGGAATGAAATTGAATTAAAAGTTCTATGCCAGCTGGAAAAATTTCAAGTTATAGGTCAAGGTCAAAGCAGAATTCTCTGAAATAACATAAGCGGGGCCCTTTGAAATGTTCACCATTTCAATGTTGTCTGGTTCATAGTAATTTTACATAGAAAATATTCAGAAGTAGAGTAAAGTAAACTTTACATCGATAAGTTTCTGACAATTAATGACGCAACGAGCACACAGTACGAAAGGTCAACCTTTTGAAAAGCAGTGAAGAGGAAAAGTTGCTCAGAATTATGTTTTAAACAAAATTGATTTTTTACATAAATTTTAATTTTGCATTCTGGGTTAAGAAAAAAGATGTTAGTTCAAGGTAAAGTAAACTTGTACCTAAAATGAAGTCAAATTTGTTAAGTCGTACTTAAACACATTGGGTTTTTTGTTAAGTCGTTCTTGAAATGGTTAAGGGTTTTTGGTTAAGTCGTACTTAAAAACATTCGGATCATGTTAAGTTGTACCAAGAATCATTCGATTTTTTTTTTATCTTTTTGTACTTAGGTTTCTTTGTTACTAGATTAAGAACTCTGCTTCTTAGACGTACTTCTAGCGTTGATTTGACATTAGCGGAAAACCCACTCGTTGCTTTGCAACGAGCTTTGCTCTAGTTATTATTTTTTTTTTTATCCGCAAATTTTGTGTAGGCCATTTCTCTTACATTTGTTGTCTGATTGTTATGAAACTTTCAGGGTATGTAGACAATGTTAATATCTAGGGACGTTTTTTTCAAATTTTTAAAATTCACTTCCGGGTATGAGTTATTGCCCTTTAATTGAAAATTGGGGGGTCTTTTGTCCAGAGTTGATCTCGGGAACTACAAAAGATAGTTGCATGAAATTTAGCAGAATTGTTGGTAACATTTTATAGTTTTGCTGGCATGAAAATTTTGGCAAAATGTTTTTTAGTTTTTAAGCTATTTGCCGGTAAAGTTTAAGGTTTTGGGGGGTCTGAAATTTTGTTGCTTTTTGTATAATAACCTTTAAACTAAAAATAATTTGTTAATACATATAGAACAAAAGTTGTTAAGAATAACGAGAGCTTTCATTTAAAATTAAGAAAAAAGGACTGGCCCCTATAATTAGGGGTCAGCAGCTCATACACGTATTTTTCTGATAGCAAAAATCGTTATCATTTTATGAAAAAAAATTAATTCAGTTATTGTTAATATATTAAATAATGTCATTTGGTATCAAATTTAAAAAGTTCTGTGCCCTATTTTTTTCAAATTTCATAAAACAAATATGTGTGAATCGTACATGAACGAGTTAATTTGTCTACATAGACACACAAGCGAACAAATGCCGTTTTAAGGCCCAGGCATTTACTGCATTACATTGTGTTGCGTCTTAGATAAATTGTTGTGATTCAATTTCATTTTTTTTTCATCTAGGCTATATATCATTTATGAATTCAACTACTTTTTTAACACGTTCTAATCGGCCACGCAGAACAAATGTTTGCAATGTTTGTCGCGGACCCGCGAATGTAAACAGTAACGAACGGCATTGTAGAAAAGAGAGAGCGTAATGCAGAAGATAAGTTGTGCATTTTTCGGTTTACACATGCATTTTCAAGTTACTGTGAAACATATGAACATGCACAGGGAACAATACTACATATTTGTATAAGGAGGGATATATTCTCGTGTGAATCGTTTACGAGGAAATTCTGACAGCCACACTTCTGTCGACCATGTCGACGGATGTTTATGTTTCCATTGATCAGCCGTTGATAAGCTACGAGTAATAAAGGGGAAAAGATGGACATTAAAGTGTGTGATCTATGTGGATGTTACTGAAGAAGGTGAGGCTTTTTATTCCTTTTAAAGTTTCTTGTCTATAGTGGTTAAAATGTCAGCATGTTAACTGGTTAACATTTAGTCTATAGATGTACATGTAAGTACGTGCACACTGTCACTGATGTATGTTATTTTTCTAGTCCAGACAATATAAATCCTTTTAACAGAATTGAATCCCAAATGTTGTACCTTTCACTTGTTTTTTTCTCCTTTTTACCAGAATTTTGTGTAAATTACAATTCAATTTATTGACAAAATCCACATGTGGCGAAAGTCATACATACAGTATACAAATATACATGTAGTTGGTACTGTACATAGATTTTCTTATGATATGTCCATCGCGTATGAATTTACAAATATATCTTGATGATTAAACATCTGCTGAGTTAAGAATTTTATAAGAATTACACATACATGCCAACTTTTGAAAATCTCAATGGGGGATTTTACGCGCAACGACATTTTCCTAGAAGGAAATTTCGCGGCATTTTGTCATGTAATTGCTTTGTATAAACAATTGAACTTTTAGAAATTCATCTGTTTCTTTATCTATTTATCATAATACTAATGTATTTATCAAACAATCTCCTCCTTCAAATGAAATCATAAATAAAGTACATAACTTTATTTTTCATATATTAAATCAATCTTTATTAAATCAATCTTTAAAATCTCAACAAAAAATAAATAGTATGGTATAGCAGTTCAAAAAGCACTAAGTTCTGCAACGCAGTTGGCAAACAGGACCTCTGCTCTTGTGACATCTACAAAATAAAATGAATAATTAATTAAATTAAATATCAAAAAAGCATTTATGGGTCAAGTTGCTATAAAAAGTGAAAGAAAGTATTTATAATTGTTTCCTGGATTAAAATTCTTTAGGTGGCAGGGGACAGTTTTTTTGATACAATTCATTGTAGCCAAGGGATGCATGTCTTCGGAACTCTGTAACTAGAATTTCCTCAGTTCCCATTCAGCACAAATACCTTTAATTCACTCTTTATAAGGCCAATCACCAATTTCTGAAGAAAATTACTAATCAAAACCTGTAAAATTCTCTACATACTGATTTTTATGAGATTTTGACCCTTTCATATTTTGCTAATTTTTCATGATTTTTCAGCTTTTTAGACCTCCGCCAGCTAATTCCCTGCAGAGGGTTGACCTTCCGTACCGCGTGCACGTTGCACTATCACATGTCACAAACTTACCGGTGTATAGTTTTCAATGTCCCATCCACCTACTTTTCGTGTTATTTTACCCCCCGTCTGTAACTTGCAATTTCACTGTGTAAAGTCAGCACAACAGCCATAGCCGCAGGTTTCGCATTTTACTTCTGATTCTCATGTACCTAACATAAGGGGCCTACATATTGCATATCAATTTCAACAAGAGACACCCCTCTAACTAATGATAATCATTAAAAATCATTTCATGAATTTTAGCAACACTCATAAGCCTTCAAGTACAGCAACTCTCAATTTTACAAAAATATTGACGGGTACTTTATTCGAAACTGTCCCTTGCTACCTTTAACATACACTAACATTCTCTGAAAAGTCATCTTGTCTTAAAATTAAACAGCTTAAGCTATTCTGAAAAAAAGTAATTTACAGAGTTAGATGTTTTGTTATGGTGTGGGTGTTTGCTTACTAACGTGTAATTTTTACATTGTTTACTGGATGTTTAGACTTGCTCGAGGTTCATTGGTGACTGGAAAGGATGACCAAATTTATCTATTTAAAAAAAAATTAGATTGTGAATTTTCAACTCAAAATTCAAAGCAGGGTCTAATTAGAAACATATGATCATATTCTTGTGCGGAAGACTCCAAATGTAGACATAAATACCCTGTAGACATACATGTAACATCAAGTAAATAAAATTGTATACTTCAGACTTCAGAGTTAAAACATGACTAAAAAGTCTTTAATATTTTTATGATGCCGATCAATGTATCATTAGAGAGGTTTAGCAGACCAACGGGTAACCGGTACATGTACTTGTACATGTAGTTTACAAGTTAGAACTATGCGTACCACTCTACCAGTTCACATAATTTTTCTTGTTTAGCAGTTTTGATATGTACTTGAATTGTCCTTGTTAATGTTTAAAATGTAATTTTTCATTTATATTCTCTTTTTTTAATCTGACTACTGGCAGTACTGGCATGCCAGCAGTTCTTGTCAAGGACCATTTCTCGCTGGTGCAATGTTACATCATATTTTCGTATATAATTTTATGTGTTGATAAAATGACGTAACAATGCACTGATGAAAAATGGTACTCAACGATAACTGATCGCAAGCCAATATTGATTAATTACAGACAAAAACTGAAGGTTGCAAGTGTTATTTTTTATTGAACACCATTGTTTAAAATAACTTTTTATATATGTGACGGTCAGACCGGTTTAAATACCAGTGTTCAGTTGGTAGAGCACCTGACTAGAGATTCAGGGGGACCAGGTTTAATTCCTGGTTTGGTCCTTCATTATTTCTCCCATCCTGTTACAATATTAAGGCTTGGACGTTTCTGTACTTAGCCGATTCGGTACATATCACTATACATGAGATGCGATAAGATACATATCACGATACATTGCAACTAATTGAAAACATGAATAAGGGTTAAAAATTTATTCAATCTGTCGATGTATTACCGCATGTCCAAAGTTATTTTGATATATTTAAAATGAGCGTTGCACAATTTACAAATTACTTAAGTCTCATATACACTACTTTTTCATTAACAAGTAATTCAAAAGTTGTCCACACTCCAGATTTAGCTTCCTAACAGGTTTGACAACTTTACGAGGTTTTCCGCCATCTTTGTACTTTCATATTAGGCGCGCAGACTAAAAATAGCCGATATATGAAGCTCAGATATTTTTGGAAAATAAAAAAAAGTCCGCATAGGTATCGTAATGTATTAATGGTAAATGTAACAATCCAAATATCGTCAAAATAAATACCGTGGTGCATCGGTGGATCGTTCCATCCCTATACAATATTGGTGTTGTAACCAACCCCTGGAACTGACAGGTTAACTCCTGCCAGGGGAAGAGCCAGGGGTGATCTTTGAGGGTGAAGATCATTTAAAGGGGGGGGGGGATGTGACGGTCAGACTGGTTTGAATACCGGTGCCAGATACATGTAGCTCAGTTGGTAGAGCACTTGACTAGAGATTCAGAGGGCAAGGTTCGAATCCCAGTCTGTTCTGTCATTATTTCTCCCATCTTGTACATATATATCAGATCTATTCAAGTCAGTGTCAGCTACATTATGCATAAACAATTTTACCCGCTCCTAAACCACAAACTTTCTTATTAGTGGATTCAGCTTCCCGCTGATTGGCTGCTGTTGCAGCAGACTTATAATATATGCACGCACAAAACACAATGAACTTATCAGAGAATGAAAAATTCATCGAGTTACTTTCAACTGTTGGAATTTGGGTATTTTTTATAAATGTATACTTGTGACAAAACATATGATTATGTGGTACATACAGCTGTAGCTTTATGAAGAAAATTTGGGTTAGACATATATATCTACCATGCAAGTAAATGATATTTACTAAAACTTCCAATTTATGACGCACGAAATATACGCTACTTTTATAAAGATTGACATACATGTAATGTAACACATTCTGTGAAAAATAATCTATTAAAAATTCTTCATTAAGTTTACTCATACATGTTTTATGCTTATTACACATAGTATTGTTTTTAAAAAATGTAATTTAAAAGAAAAGAAACCAAAACCCTCGCCAAATTTATTTGCAAAATAAAAACCCGGTAGAATTGATAAAACATGGTATACCAGAAGGAAATACATGTACTTTGACGCTGTTCAGATGGGTAATATTCCTTTGTAATTTTCGAATTGAAATGCTTGACTGTTGCACTACAAGAAATAAACTCAGCTCTCTCTCTCTCTCAAACTCTCTCTCAATCTAATAAGTGTCTATACCTAAGAATTTTTTTTAATATTATATTATGACTTGATATGCAAATTTTTGATCCTGTACTGCCTAAATGTTATGTCATGTATTGGGATATGTAATACTTATTACACTGCATGGTCAGTGTATTTTTTCCAGAAATAATATGCATATGTTAATGTAAACACAGCTATTACTAGTACATGTATGTAAAACAATTATTTTTTTTTTTATTTCAGCTCAAAACGAACTCTTGTTCCGACATGGCACCACATTGCTTTTACCTGTTGATTCTTGTGGGTCAACTCTTGAGATTAACCTGTCACCTCTATCCACATGCATATTCCTTGTGTTCTACAGACTTTTTACCGGTAATTCAAATTAAATCGGATAATGCATGAACAATAATGGAACTTTATGAAAGCATCATCCCATGTTGTGGTTTGTGTTTGATAAGAAATTATGAAAAACAAAATTAAGGCTATTTAAAGAAATTCATAATTGTTGTGAAAATTTGTTTTTCAATAAAAGTATGCAATTATGTTTCCTTTATTTTTTATTTTATAAAGGTATTTAGATGTGTTTACATAATTGAACCCCCCCCCCCACCCCACCCCATCCAATTGTCTGCATTAAGATTACATTTAGGATATGTAAATGTACATTTGACTTTGAAATAACATCTGCTATGATAATTACTTTTGAAATGAACAAGAAACAACCTATTTCTACCTTTCTAAGGTATATATGCATAAAAAAAGGAAAAAAACATGTCAAATTTTGAACATTTTTCATGGAAATCAACTCTGTCTCCACCTACCTGGGTGTTTGAATTTTATTTTAATTTAAGGCAGATATCTAACTTGTAGGTTGTATCTTACTGTTTTAGCATGGTTAGAAGGAGACTAGAAATCAAAATAGATTAGATATTCACTAAATATGATTGTTAGCTTACTTTTTTTCATAAAAACAAGAAATCACAAGCAGGACAGCTGTCTATTTGTTAATTAAAATGGTGTAAATCATAAAATAAACAAATAATTAGGATCAAATTTTAGAATCATCGATGATTGTTTTCAAATATGTGTGAGATATGACTCAAGGAAATTGCCATAAGTTTCATAAAATTAGGTAAAACATTTTTAACCATGACTTTTTATGAAAATCAAAAGATGGGGGGGGGGGGGTATACATGTAAGGATATTTCTAAGTGATGTGAAGCTTTTATCATGATTATATAATGTAGATGCATGTTGTATTGAATAAGGTTTCTTTTCAAAGGTGGTTGAACAACAATTGACCTCTAAAAGGTCAGGTAAAGATGTTTTACTATGGAGAACCCTGTAAATCTGTGTTTACTAATGGAAATTGGAAATGGGGGGTTCACTTAAATGGCCATATTTTTATTAAACCTCAATGGAATTTGCAATATGTGGTATTCTTTTTCTCAGAATTGCATTAGCTTTCTTATTCTAAGACAAACCGTCTTTTCATAAAATGTTAGTGTACTAATTGCAGTTAAAGGTACATGTACAAGGAATAGTTTCGGATAAAGAACCGTCAATATTTTTGTAAAATTGATAGTGACTGTACTTGAAGATTTACCAGTGTTGCGTAGATTCATCAAATGAATTTTAATGTTTATCAATAGTTAATGGGATGTCTCTTGTTGGAATTGGTAAGGCCTAAAAAAAAAATAGTGTGTTTAGGGTAACACTAATGAAAAAATTAGGTTAGGTAGGTGGGGATTTTTTTTTATTTTATCTATTTTTTTTGCCTGAATCCTAAGAATGTTTGTTTGTTTCATATTTAAAAACGTATTTTTTATTGGAAATAAGATAAAATTCACAGTTGGATAAAATCAGGCATCTAAAAATGGGAGGATCGGGCCATTTTTGTAGGTTAGGTCGGGTTACCCGAAACACACAACTTTTTTTTTGAGGCCTAAGCAATATTAAGGCCCCTAATTTTAAGTACATGAGAAGCAGTAATAAATTGTGAAACTTGCGGCTTTGACTGTTGTGTTGCCTTTACACAGTGAAATTGAAGGTTACAAACTGGAGGTTATATAACATGAAATGGAGGTGGATGGGATATTATATGCCTATTTAGTATCTACTGGGTATGAGGACAATAGCAAGTTTATTGTCCCTCAAGACAGCAACTATTTCATGAGGCAAAGCCAAGGGAAATAGTTGCTGTGGGGTGGGACAATAAACTTGCTATTGTCCAGATAGTCAGTTAATTGGTATATTATTGTACCGAAGAAAGCTTTATTTGTCAGCGATGCAGAATTTCTTGATGATAAACAAATTAGAGTTATCAAACTTTGTATTTAATGCGGTGATCTGATTAGGTCAGAGGTGTTCCGAGTTTAAAAAGGAGGGAAATCAAATTCTGCTGATGAATGGTTTTGATGACTATTCACCATGGGCAGATACCATGGATACTATTTCAAATTAGATAGAAAGCAAGTTTGTGTGGGCGCCTTCTAGTGATCAGTTTGTCCGTCTGTCCATCTGAGATCGCTTGACCGGAGCATAGATTCTCTCCCCTTGGCCCAATCTGGCTCATACCTCATCCACAGGGTTCCTTTGGGTTAAGGATGTGCAGTGACCTTGAACCATGTTGTTAGGTATAAGGTTAAGGTCAAAGTAGAAATACATATATAAAATCCTTGTCTGGGGCATATCTTCTCTCCCTTTGGTCCAATCTAGCTAATACTCACAGACTGTCTCTATTGTTAATCGATGTGCAGTGACCTTGCATGAAATTTCTAGGTAAAGGGTGAAATATCATATCGGATCATGCAAAAATCCTTTTTTCAGAACATATATACTTTCTACTAACCCCTATAGGGCTCAGACTTCACATAAGCAGAGCTTTTGAGTAAAGGGTGTGTAGTGACCTTGAACCTATTTTCAAGGTAAACTGTGAAGGTCATAGCAGAATTATATTTAAAAAATCCTTGTCTGGAGTACATCTTCTCTCCCTTTGCTCCAATCAGGCTCATACTTCACCCACATGATGCCTTTGATCAAAGGATATGCAATGACCTCTAATGATATTTGTAGATCAAGTGTCAAAGTCATATCAGATCACACAAAAATCCATATTTTAAGAGCATATATATACTCTCCTTTTAGCCCCTAATTGGCTAATATTTTGCCTAAACAGAGCTTATTGGTTAATGGCGTGCAGTGACCTTGAACCATGTCAATGTGAAGGTCATAGCAGATCTTAATAAAATTATTTTTAGACAGTAGAATATTTCCCGGATATGCTTAATCTTGGTCAGATTGAACAAAAATGCCTATATGTTAGGGGCAATGAAATTGAATTAGAAGTTCTATGCCAGCTGGAATAATTTCAAGTTATAGGTCAAGGTCAAAGCAAAATTCTCTAAAATAACATCAGCGGGGCCCTTTGAAATGTTCACCATTTCAATGTTGTCTGGTTCATAGTAATTTTAAATAAAAATATTCACAGAGGAATAATAAAATTAAGTAAACTATCCATCGATAAGTTTCTGACAATTGATGATGCAACAAGCGCATAGTACGAAAGGTCAACCCTTTGAAAAGCAGTGTAGAGGAAATGTTGCTCGGAATTATGTTTTAAACAAAATTGATTTTTTACGGAAATTTTAATTTTGCATTCTGGGTCAAGAAATTAGATGTTAGTTCCAGATAAAGTTAACTTTTACCTAAAATGGAGTCAAATTTGTTAAGTCGTACTTAAACACATTCTGATTTTTTTGTTAACTCGGTCTTGAAATGGTTATGTTTTTTGTTAATTTGTACTTAAAACCATTCGGATTTTGTTAAGTCATACCAAGAATCATTCGATTTTTAAAATCTTTTTTGTACTTAAGTTACTTTTGTCATTAGATTAAGAACACTGCTTCTTAGAGGTACTTCTAGCATTACTTTCGACATCAGCGGAAAACCCACTCGTTGCTTTGCAACGAGCTTTGCTCTAGTTATTTTTTTTTTTCCCCGCAAATTTTGTGCACGAGATTTCTCGAACATTTTTTGTCTGATTGCTATGAAACTTTCAGGGTATGTAGATGATATTAATATCTCTAGACGTTTTTTTCAAATTTTTAAAATTTTACTTCCGGTTATGAGTTATTGCCCTTTAATTGAAAATTGGGGGGTCTTTTGTCCAGAGTTGATCTCGGGAACTACAGATGATAGATGCATGAAATTTGGCGAAATTGTCGGTAACATTTTATAGTTTTGCTGGCATGAAAATTTTGGTAATTTCTTTGTTAGTTTTTGAGCTATTTGTCGCCAAAGTTTAAGATTTTTTCGGGGCTGAAATTTTGTTACTTTTTGTATTATAACCTTTAAACTAAAAATATTTTGTTAATACATATAGAACAAAAGTTGTTTAGAATAACGTGAGCTTTCATTTAAAATTAAGAAAAAAGGGCTGGCCCCTATAATTAGGGGTCAGCAGCTCATACACGTATTTTTCTGATAGCAAAAATCGTTATCATTTTATGAAAAAAAATTAATTCAGTTATTGTTAATATATTAAATAATGTCATTTGGTATCAAATTAAACAAGTTCTGTGCTATATTTTTTTTCAAATTTCATAAAACAAATATGTGAGAATCGTACATGAACGAGTTAATATGTCTACATAGACACACAAGCGAGCAAATGCCACATTAAGGCCCAGGCATTTACTGCATTACGTTGTGTTGCGTCTTAGATAAATTGTTGTGATTCAATTTCATTTTTTTCATCTATATCATTTATGAATTCAATGAACACACATTATTTAAACGTTCTATGTGCAACTATTTGTCGGGGCGCCCCTGTTTGTAACCCCCGCGCGCGCGCCGAATGTAAACGGTAACGAACGGCATTGTAGAAAAGAGAGAGCCGTAATGCAGAAGAGAAGTTGTGTATTCTTTCGGTGTACACATGCATTTTCAATTTGCTGTGAAACATATGAACATGCACTGGGAACAATACTACATATTTGTTTAAGGAGGATATTTTTCTCGTGTGAATCGTTTACGAGGAAATTCTGACAGCCACACTTCTGTCGACAATCAGCCGTTGATAAGCTACGAGTAATAAAGGAGAAAAGATGGACATTAAAGTGTGTGATTTATGTGGATGTTACTGAAGAAGGTGAGGCTTTTTCTCCTTTTAAAGTTTCTTGTTAACTGGTTAAAATTTAGTATATAGTATAGATGTACATGTAAGTACGTGCACACTGTTAGATGTTTTTGTTATGGTGTGGGTGTTTGTTTACTAACGTGTAATTTTTACATGTTTCATGGATGTTTAGACTCGCTCGAGGTTCATGGGGGACTGGAAAGGGTAACTGAATTTATCTATTTAAAAAAATAACAGATTGTGAATTTTCAACTCAAAATTCAAAGCAGGGTCTAATTAGAAACATATCATATATTCTTGTGCAGAAGACTCCAAATGTAGTCATGAATACCCTGTAGACATAACTTCAAGTAAATGAAATTGTATACTTCAGACTTCAGAGTTAAAACATGACTTTAATATCTTTATGATGCCGATCATTGTATCATTAAAGAGGTTTAGCAGACCAATGGGTACCCCCCTTACCAAATTTCCCTCACCTTTTTCAAATGTGATCCTAACATTAGAGTCTCACGTGAGTTTCACATGAGTAATTTAACATGCAAATTAGGTTAGATTCACACCTGAAACCAGGTTTGAAAAAATCACATGTGAGAATCAAGGTTTGAATTAGAAATGCACATTTTCACATGTGATAAAATTCACATGTGAAAAATTCAAATGTGATGAATTTTTTCAAATGTGATTTTTCTCACATGTGAAAAAAGCAAGCTAATGCTCTAAATTTAAAAACAAAATCCTTTTCTTACTTAATAAAATTGTTTTTATTAATATATAATTAATAACACAGTAACTGTAGATAATGCAGTAAGCGATGTAGTCGGAATTAGTCCGGTTTTTCCTCTTTCTTCTTCGTCTTCTGGACCCTGGCAGTCTGCAACATCCTTTTGTTGACCGAGCTAAAAAAATAAAAAAGGAATTTCATTACCAGTATTCTTTTAAAAATAAATACAAACAATATAAATAAAACTACTTAGCATGCTTATAGTGTATTGAATTAGCCAGGCAGAAAAAAAATGCTAAATCATTACTTTAACGGATATATGATATAAAAATCTATACACTTATAAAATGCAGACCTCTCCTTTGCAGACCAATTAATTCATATTAGTTCTCTTCATTAGTGAGGGGTATATTTAGCTCATAAATAATGCAGGGGTATATATTAAATATCCCAAAATTTAAAATTATATTGCAAAAGATTGACTGAAGTAAATGATTATACATGTACTTGATTGTTCTAATTTATTGATTTATATATAACCTGTGTTCTCAAGTCAAGAAGTCTTGAGTATAAACATGATAAAGATTCTCAAATCACAATTAATATCACTGGACAAAATATCGATATCAGTATATTAACACTATAATAATTATGATTATTTTATAGCAATTTGATTACTACCATAAATTAATATTACTTATTTCTAACTTCATAAAATACAAGCGTTGGTTTCATCTGTTTCTTCATAATAATTTCTGTTCCACTATGGTTTGTATGATTCCCTAATTGCATGTCCTACCACCTACCAGTACTGATCTTATCTCAATCTCTGAATTAGGTCAAGTTGTGTGCGCATGCCCCATGTTTGAATGAAAAATTGGGTGCCATTATTATTGCTGACTTTTCTTATAGATACAGATACATGCTGCATGTACAGAAACATGAGGCTGCACACAGTACAGATTTATTATATACTGTTATGAACAAAATGATATGAATTTAACTATCAAAACATTTTCTTACCTTTATTTAATTATTCATGAACAATTAATCCTTCAGTACAATCAGCTTAAGGGTTTTTGATCATATGTCTCAGGCCTGCACATCATGCATCCAGAATGAAAATGTTGCAGAAAGTCCAGTTTTTGAGAAAATGCCATATCCAAATTTTGACAGAGTTTTTTTCACAGTTGTTTCCACAAAAGACCTGTTTTAGTTATTTTGTACATGGCGCGATCCTCACTTCATGGCCGCATGGCCTGGCTAAAGTGATCTCTGACTGCCCCGCACTACAGATAGCTCCTGCTGGGCTTCCCGCTGTGACTCTCAGATTTCAGAGACTGGATAATCCCCCCTTATCAATGCGATGCTACCAATTGGTGTCTACCAGTGTGTGATGAACAGATTTGAAAAGTTGTTGTTTTTGTTTTTTGTTTTAAAAAACTATTGTACAATTTTAAGATTATCTTAATTAAATGATAAGGTGGCATGTAGAAATGAAAAATTAACAATATAAAAGTTAAACTAAAATAATGACCATAGTTCAATATAAAACTGTTTTAAAACAAGTGTAGAGCTGTGTAATTAAATTCATAATGCCATAATTCATTATTTTATTTTTTTTACTGTGCAGATCAAATACTGATTTTCATTGCTATGTGCTCTTTGCTGTATACTAAAATGACCAAATATGGTACATGTACTAAATGAACTGGGTAGTATGAAACCTTTTTTTAAAGGATAATTTAGTACAAATATTTCAATATTTGAAAAAAAATAACCACCCCACCTTCCTTCTCTTGGGTTTTTCTTTTATATTCTAACCAGCTGAGTCTCACATGTGAATTTTGGACTTACACGTACATCCCAGAAATTTCCAGCTTAATAACATTTTCTAAGTCCAATATCAAACAAACAATCACATGTGAATTTTATACTTCTCCTTTTCATGCAAGGAGCAAATCTTGAACAATTAACTAAGACTAAATTTCAATGTTAGGATCACATGTGAAAAAGTGAATTCAGAGTAACAATTATACATTGCTTTAATTCTCACATTTGAAGTAAAATCTCACGTGAGAATTTTAGGTTTGAAATTTCTTTCAAGTGTGAGCTAACATAACCACATGTGAAAATAAAAATTTGCATAGAAATCTAACGCATCTCAAATGTGATTCAAATGTGAATCACATGAGAAGATGTTAGCAATTTCTGTACGGGCCGGTACATGTACTTGTACACGTAGGTTACAAGTTAGAACTATGCCTACCATTCTACCAGTTCACATAATTTTTCTTGTTTAGCAGTTATGATGTGTACTTAAATTGTCCTTGTTAATGTTTTAAATGTAATTTTTTATTCTCTTTTTTTAATCTGACTACTGGCAGTACTGGCGTGCGAGCAGTTCTCGCCGAGGACCATTTCTCGCTGGTGCACTGTTACATCATATTTTCGTATATAATTTTATGTGTTGATAAAATGACGTAACAATGCACTGGTGAGAAATGGTACTCGGCGAGAACTGATCGCACGCCAATATTGATTAATTACAGACAAAAAGTGAAGGTTGCGAGTGTTATTTTTTATTGAACAACATTGTTTATAATAATTCTTTATATATGTGACGATCAGACCGGTTTGAATACCAGTGCCAGATAGCTCAGTTGGTAGAGCACCTGACTAGAGATTCAGGGGGCCCAGGTTCAAATCCCGGTTTGGTCCTTCATTATTTCTCCCATCCTGTTACAATATTGGGTGTTGTGACCAACCCCTGGAACTAACAGGTTAACTCGATCCTGCCAGGGATGATCTTCGAGGGTGAAGATCATTTAAGGGGGAGGAATGTGACGGTCAGACTGGTTCGAATACAGGTGCCAGATACATGTAGCTCAGTTGGTAGAGCACTTGACTAGAGATTCAGAGGGCCAGGTTCGAATCCCACTTTGTTCCGTCGTTATTTCTCCCATCTTTTACATAAACATGTATATCAGATATATGACAGATGATTAAGGTCATCACATGTTTTGCAAGATGCAATAAGTGTTAAAAACCTTTACTTTACAACAGAATACATTTAAGTGAATATTTATGTTTCTTGTTATTATTTGGTGTGGCTTTCTTGACAGTGTCGCATAAACAATTTACCCGCTCCTAAAACACAAACTTTCTTTTTGTGGATTCAGCTTACCGCTGATTGGCTGCTGTTGCAGCAGACAAATAAGATATGCACGCACAAAACACAATGAACTTATCAGAGAATGAGTTGAGTTTATTTAAACTGTTGGAATTTGGGTATTTTTTTTAAAAATGTATACTTGTGACAAAACATATATGTGGTACATACAGCTGTAGCTTTATGAAGAAAATTTTGGTTAGACCATATATACCTAACAGGCAAGTAAATGATATTTACAAAAAACTTGCAATTTATGGCGCACGAAATATACGCTAGTTTTATAAAGATTGACATACATGTAATGTACCACATTCTTTGAAAAATAATCTATTAAAAATTCTTCATTAAGTTTACTCATACATGTTTTATGCTTATTACACGTAGTATTGTTTTTAAAACATGTAATTTATAAGAAAATAAACAAAAACCCTCGCTAAATTTATTTGCAAAAAAAAAAAACACAGTAGAATTGATAAAAAATGGTATACCAGAAGCTAATACCAGTACATGTACTTTGACGCTGTTCGGTGGGTAATATTCGTTTGTAATTTACGAATTGAAATATTGACTGTTGCACTACAAGTACGGTAATAAACTCTCTCTCTCTCTCTCAAACTCTCTCTCTTTCTCAATTTGATAAGTGTTTATACCTATGAAAATTTTTTAATATTATATTATGACTTGATATGCAAATTTTTGATCTTGTACTGCTGAAATGTTATGTCATGTATTGGGATATGTCATACTTATTACACTGCATGGTCAGTGTATTTTTTACAGAAATACTATGCATATGTTAATGTAAACACAGCTATTACTAGTACATGTATGTAAACACAGCTAATTATTTTTTTTATTTATTTCAGCTCGAAACAGACTCTTGTTACCACATGGCTTTTACCGGTACCTGTTGATTCTTGTGGGTCAGCTCCTGAGATTAACCTGTCACCTCTATCCACATGCATATTCCTTGTGTTCTACAGACTATTTACCGGTAATTCAAATTTAATCCGATAATGCATGAACAATAATGGAACTTGAAGAAAGCATCATGCCATGTTGTGGTTTGTGTTTGATAAGAAATTATGAAAGCAAAATTAAGGCTGTTTAAAGAAATTCATAATTGCTGTGAAAATTTGTTTTTCAATAAAAGTATACAATTATGTTTCCTTTATTTTTTATTTCATAAAGATATTTAGATGTGTTTACATAATTGAACCCCCCCCCCCCTTTATTTAATTGTCTGCATTAAGATTACATGTAGGATATGTAAATGTACATTTGACTTTGAAATAACATCTGCTATGATAATTACTTTTGAAATGAACAAGAAACAACCTATTTCTACCTTTCTAAGGTATATATGCATAAAAAAGTAGAAAAACATGTCAAATTTGAACATTTTTCATTGAAATCAACTATTAACAAGAGCAACTATTTAATGAGGCAAAGCCAAGGGAAATAGTTGCTGTGGAATGGGACAATAAACTTGCTATTGTCTGAATAGTCAGTTAATTGGTATTTCATTATACAGAAGAAAACTTTATTTGTCAGCGATGCAGAATTTCTTGATGATAAACAAATTAGAGTTAAATCAAACTTTGTATTTAATGCGGCGATCTTATTAGGTCAGAGGTGTTCCGAGTTTAAGGTGATATGGGACACTTCCATGTTGTGACGTATTGTTTATCGAAATAAACAATAAAATAAAGTGTAATTATATAAGTACATGTAGTTTCTTTTCAGAAATGGTCACCTAACTCCTTAGCACAGTGGGTTAGAGGGTTTACTAGGAACCTGTAAGTCATGAGTTCGAATCCCGCTGGGGTTTTTACAATTTTTACCTTTTCAAATATTTTTAAAAGCTATTTTTTGGTTAAATATTGTAAAATTTGAAAATTCTAAACCGGTGAAAATTTTTCAATTATATAGTACTTTAATCCACATTAATATCGACAGATGTCCCATACCACCTTAAAAAGGAGGGAAATCAAATTCTGCTGATGAATGGTTTTGATGACTATTCACTATGGGCAGATAGCATGGATACTATTTTAAATTAGATAAAAAGGCATGTTTATGCGGGCGCCTTCTAGTGATCAATTTGTCCGCCTGTCCATCCGAGATGGCTAGACAGGAGCATAGCTTCTCTCCCCTTGGCCCAATCTGGCTCATACCTCATCCACAGGGTTCCTTTGGTTGAAGGATGTGCAGTGACCTTGAACCATGTTTTTAGGTATAAGGTTAAGGTCATAGCAGAATTATATATATAAAATCCTTGTCTGGGGCATATCTTTTTTCCCTTTGGTCCAATCTGGCTAATACTCACAGAGTGTCTCTATGGTTAAACGATGTGCAGTGACCTTGCATGAAATTTCTAGGTACGGGTGAAGATCATATCGGATCATGCAAAAATCCTTTTTTGAGAGCATATATAATTTCTACTAACCCCTATTTAGCTCAGACTTCACATAAGCAGAGCTTTTGAGTAAAGGGTGAAAGGGTGTGTAGTGACCTTGAACCTATTTTCAGTGAAAAGAAACTGTGAAGGTCATACCAGAATTATATTTTTAAAAATCCTTGTCCGGAGTATATCTTCTCTCCCTTTGCTCCATTCAGCCTCATACTTCACCCACATGATGCCTTTGTTCAAAATATATGCAATGACCTCGAATGATATTTGTAGATGAAGAGTCAAGGTCATATCAGATCACACAAAAATCCATATTTTAAGAGCATAGATATACTCTCCTTTTAGCCCCTATTTGGCTAATATTTTACCTTTACAGAGTTTATTGGTTAATGGCGTGCAGTGACCTTGAACCAAGTCTGTCAATGTGAAGGTCATAGCAGATCTTTTTAAAATTAGTTTTAAATAGTAGATTATTTTCCAAATATGCTTAATCTTGGTCAGATTGAACAAAAATGCATGGGAATGAAATTGAATTAAAAGTTCTATGCCAGCTGGAAAAATTTCAAGTTATAGGTCAAGGTCAAAGCAGAATTCTCTGAAATAACATAAGCGGGGCCCTTTGAAATGTTCACCATTTCAATGTTGTCTGGTTCATAGTAATTTTACATAGAAAATATTCACAGAAGTACAGTAAAGTAAACTTTACATCCATAAGTTTCTGACAATTAATGACGCAACGAGCACACAGTACGAAAGGTCAACCTTTTGAAAAGCAGTGAAGAGGAAAAGTTGCTCAGAATTATGTTTTAAACAAAATTGATTTTTTTCATAAATTTTAATTTTGCATTCTGGGTTAAGAAAAAAGATGTTAGTTCAAGGTAAAGTAAACTTGTACCTAAAATGAGGGATGGTGTAAAAGTAGTTCGGGACATATGTCCCGGACATATGTCCCGTGATGTCCCAATTTTTTATTTCGCGTCTAACTTACTTTCCAGTTACTTTTTCCAAAAACCATTAATCAGATATCAAATGGCATCTTAATTTAAGTCGGTTGTATTCTTTCTGCTTCTTAAAAACCACCATTAAGTTTAAATTTGCCAATTTTCCATCGCCGAAAGTGTAAATGTAGTCCCAAGAAATGGACTATGTTTTTCGATTTCCGGTTTTTGTTTTGCTTTTGTATATACATTAAATATACATATTTCTATATGTTTATATATTGTAATTGAATATCAAATATTGTTTTATAATATAAACATAATTATTATGTCATTCTCAGTCCCTAATGTAATTGTTTACACATTTCTTTGCGGGACATCGCAGTTCACATAACACAGAAAAGAAAAAGTAAAACCGAAAACCCAGCAGGGGTAGTATATACAATTCCGCATGACGATTCTGTAAAGGATGTTAGCCGGTATATCACTTATATATTGATATACCGTTGTCCAGCTCTTGCCACGTGGAGGCCTCCTTTATTAAAAGCCATTTTATTGTTAGAAAAATAGTAAAACATATTTGTTTAGGCAGTTAAAAGCACTAAATCTATTATTTTACAGACGTTTTATATTATCCAATGGGGACGGTTATGGAAATAATCCAATACATTTTCATACGTCCGCGCATTTAATTGCACATTTCATCATTAAATCACAGTCAAGAATCTTAATTCTAATATTGAGACAATAATTATTGTAACAACAAGTAAAATAACAAAATAATTATTAAATGATTTTGAGACGGTAATTGTTGCCGGAATCTTTAATTAATGATTGAACGCATTTTCTAATATTAAAGTGATCTAAATAAAATTATTACTAATAATAATACTAATATTTGCTTAAAAATATGTATTTTACAATTCATCTCAATATGATATGAAATTATTGATAAACGTGAATTTTATTCGGAATTCTTACATGTAACTTTGCTGGGTTTCCAATTGTATTATATCTTTTCAGCTGTACCGTAAACTTTAATGTCCCGCAGGGAAAAGTGTAAATAACTGCTTTTAAGGTTAAAAGTTGATAAATAATTAATATTTTTACCATAAACAAATAATAAAGAGACAACAACAAGAAAAAAACATTTAGAAATATGTTTATTTAATGCATTTACAAAGGCAAAAGAAAAACCGGAATTAAAAAAAACCAGTCGATTTCTCGGGACTACATTTACACTTTCGACGAAGGAAAATTGGCGATTTTTAACTTATTAATGTTTTTTAAGAAGCAGAAAGAATACAATCGACTAAACTTAAGATGTCTTTTGATATCTGATAAATAGTTTTTGATAAAAGTATCTGGAAAATAAGTTAGACGCGAAATAGAAAATTGGGACATCGCGGGACATATGTCCGGGACATATGTCCTGGACTACTTTTACACCATCCCCTAAAATGAAGTCAAATTTGTTAAGTCGTACTTAAACACATTATTTTTTTTGTTAAGTCGTTCTTGAAATGGTTAAGGGTTTTTGGTTAAGTCGTACTTAAAAACATTCGGATCATATTAAGTTGTACCAAGAATCATTCGATTTTTTTTTATCTTTTTGTACTTAGGTTTCTTTGTTACTAGATTAAGAACTCTGCTTCTTAGACGTACTTCTAGCGTTGCTTTCGACATTAGCGGAAAACCCACTCGTTGCTTTGCAACGAGCTTTGCTCTAGTTTTTTTTTATTATTGAACATATCGTGCGTAAATGAATAACTTTATACAAGGATTCATTTTTTACGAATTATCAATTGTTTTTAAAAATTTACTGTTTTGAGAAAAACTCAATATTATGAGTATTTTGAAGAATTGATATCTTTTGAAACTAAACCTTAAATTGATTTAACGGTTAAATGAGTTTGTCGTTTATCAAGAAAAACAATTTCTATCACAAACTGCTGCAAATGAATTAAAACCAACTTTAAGATAACTTAATTATTGATTCTTAATTTTAAAGTGTAGAATTGAAAGATATCTGATTTATAGAGAGTGTAAATGAACTACATCTTAGTAAGCTGAATATCAAACAATACCTGTTGATTTTAAAGATGAAATGCACCCAACTACATGATGGCAAGATGAACAGTTACATATTTTACTACAGGCAATCCCATAATTAGGAAAATTACATTCCATAGAGCAGTTAAATCCAAAGTATCCCGCTAGGCATCCTAAAAATTAACAAGACATATTTATGTATAAAATGAACAATTAAAAGATATATTCCGAATTTCATATTGAACTAGCGGTGAGTTAAACATTATTTTATCATTTTACGTATGGAACAAGGAATCATTTTTTGAGTATTATGAGGTGATAATTGCGGTCGGTACGGGGTCAAATCCAATAAAGCTCGAAGGGTTTAGTGATAGATTTGACCACGCTCCGATCGAAATAATTACCTCATAATATTCAAAGAATGATGATTTAATACTTATATTTATATTATTTCCAATTTGTACACTTTAAAACAACATTTTTTTTCTAAAATACTATCTTTTCATGTAGCACATGCTATGTATTACTATGCAGCGAAGCCAATACATTTGTCGGTTATGCTATAAGACACACCCATTTCGTGTCACTAATCTTTTATGAAGTTATTGGACTATAGGGTTGAACATTCATTCGTAATGTTATCTCAGACAAAGACAGTTGAAAATGTAAATATTCTTATTAGTCCCCTACCGGTTTTCCTCTGCGTCCGTCAGTCCGTCTGTCTGTCCGTCCGTCTGTCTGTCCCACTTCAGTTTTCCACACTTTTTTTCGTTATGCGTTTGAAGAATAATATGGAATTTGCTGAACAGCTTCAAAATGTCAAACTACAGATCAAGTTTACACTTTTGTAGCGTCTGGCTGACATATTTTCGAGAAAATTAATTTTTTATATTCCAATTTTTTAATGTTCGGGTTCGATATTCTGCATATCAGTGCATTGTTTTCACAATTTATACAAACCGGTAGGGGACGTGTATTGCTTATGCAATACTCTCAGAATGCTTGTTTAAACAGTGATTTGATATATAAGAACCTTTGCAAATATTTCCATCTTTGTATTGGTTATACAGGCAATCTATTTTTCTGTTGTAAAAAAGATAATTAGGATAAATTGTTGCACTGATTTTTTAAAACTTGGATTTCCAGTTCAAAGTAATAACATTGGTGATGGAAACAATCCGTCAGTTTGATGCGATATATGTTTATTTTTGTTGATTGTTATTATCATTTCTTTATTATCAGTTCTATTGAAACATGCTTAATTTTGCATAAGAAAAAAATGGTATTGTGTTCATTATACATTAACTTTACACATTCTTTACAGTATTGTTTGCCGTGTGTCTATGTTTCGTTTGGCTAATGATACAAAGGATAAAGACTTTAATTCTTATACGTACCGCTCAGGCCCTATTATGAAAAAAGCATGAAATTAGTTATTTCTAATGTACATAAAACATTATAAAATATTTTTTTATATCAGTACTTTATGAAATCAAACAAGATGCATAATTATCAAAACACTGTAAAGTGTGCTTATTACAAATTTACCACTAAAGACCATACCATTACTATACTATTTTAAGCTTTGAAAAAAAACACTACACGTTTTAGATTTATACGTGTATCTTCAAATTTTTTGAACAGGTTGACTATGAGCACATTTTTAAAGTAAACCCAATGGTCTAGCAAAAACTTACCCTAATAAGTATCAAAGTAAAACTAATACTGACGTTGCCAGTATGACCAAATTTATCATAAGATAAGGGACACATTTCAATATCTTACGTCGAATCATTTTTTGTTGTTTATAGAAAGAAAACATCTGATATCCATGAAATATTTAGGTGTATACAAACCATTAACTTTAGGATTTGACATGCATCCAACCTCATGATGACAATATGAACAGTTACAATTTTCGCTACATAAAACCCCGTATGATGGTGGGGTGCATTTTTGAGAGCAGTTCACTCCTGTATATCCAGCTGGACATTCTACAAATTACCAAACCTACATTTTCTAAATTTAGAAAGGTTCACATATGGACATAAATTTAATTTTTATTAACACTTATAAACCACATAATTACTTTATTTGCTTATTTCATTCTATCAATTTTTTTTGAAGTATACTTACCTTTGCAAACTTCTCCATCTTTATACTGACCGTATAAACAATGTTTGGTTACTTCTTTAATATTTTGTCTATATTGAACATGAGATTAAGGTTAAAATATATAGCATCTATATTACGATATATTGATTGTACAAATTTTGTTTAAAAACAACTCCTTTTTATTCAAATGTGACACTGCTATTAGAACTTACATTTTAGGGAATTCGCATCACTAACCATCAATATATAGAAGACAAGGACTTTCCATATATCCCTAAGATCATACATGTACTTCATAGCTGGAAGTCGATTTTAAAATTTCAGTAAATTTTGAAATCATCAACCCATAAAAAATGTACGAATGGCATACTATCTACCATGATCAAGTTATTTCCTTGGTGTATTTATCGCATTTTCAAAAATTGAAACTGACATGATATGCGTATATAAACTTAAAAGTTCAAAATAGAGGATGTTGGTAAAACCAATGGCCATTTCCTGTGCTCAAATATGTTAAGCAACTGTATTGATTGTTATATATATATATTATATATTTCTGAAAAGAAGTCAGGTCTTACTCAATGGATATGCATATCATAAAAGTGGCCGTAATTCACATTTAAACAATATAACGATAGGGTAAAATGATTGGTTCTGCAATTAACCGACATGGCATTTACTCATTTATTCAAGTTAACAATTACTATAATTGATACTGACTTTTGATTCTACTACTTAGTGTGTATAAAGAAGTTTCGACCAACGCAGAAAAAACATTAGAAAAGAAATACAATTTATAAACAAAAAAGCAAAATTAACATATTTTATCGTTGAAATAATAAAACAGCCGGAAATATGTGCCTGATTGTTCAGAACATTCAAGGAGGAAATAGGTTTGTTCAAAATTAACACATAATGCTAACTTGAGTTAAACGCTAACGAGGGGGAACAAATCAACAAAAGGAAGCAATTCATATATATCATTCAAACTACATATAAAAGGTTATAAACTGTCTGAAAAAAGCATCATATTTTTGTCGTTTTTTACATTGAATTTTTCGTGTAGGTGTATTCAATCTAAGCATCGTTTAATATATCGAAAAAATATAATACCACTGGCTAAAACAGCAAAACGATGAAGAATTATCTTTCTTATGGTTGAATACAAGAAGTGGATAGGAATGAAATCTCTTATAGCCGAAATAAAATCGAAGCATCATTGTTCGTTGAGGAACAATGTTTGTTGCTTTCCTGCGTAACCCTTGCCCAAGAATTTATATTCCCACGGACCTATATACAATGTTTTGTTTAATATTCATTTAAAATGTTCCGATTACATTAAGAACAAAATTACGTCCCCATGATCCAGGAAAATTTTGGGCCCCACGAACATTGACCCTTAGGAATAAAAAGGATATCACAGTAACGTGGTTTATTAAGTGTAAAATGTACATGCATTTGAATCACGTCGAGGAAAATACCTATATTGATATTATTTAGAATTTTAAGAAAGGCTTTTTGATGTCTTCTTTAACATAGTCATAGTTTCAGAAATTGTTCATTACCTCGTAAAGAGTTTAACTCTTTAAAAATCAAGCTCATTTCTTCAATACTTCCTGTGATTCTGTGAAAATCAGCAAAAAAACAACCCAAAAACATTTTGTTGTTACGTGAGAGAAAATCCTAAGTTTAACATGACAACGTGTTATTGCTGTCATGAGTTTAATGTGATACTAGATAATCTGTATATGTGTTAATTTTATTGATATTAGTCGAGGCTATTTCGTCTGTTATGGACTGCAATAGAGTCTGTCTAAGTCGTGTAAAAATGCAAGATGGTATTTGCTGTATTGCAGGTATGCTATTTGGAGCATACAGACATAATTATAATTCAAAAAATTTGAGCATGCATATACCTAAGGTGAAAGTCAAACAGAGTACATGTTAAACAGGCAGATGCAACTGCAGAGCTTCTTCTTATATGTTTTTTTCAGGAAAAGTACTTTACTAGCAAGTCTTATTCAGTTTAATCAGGTATACGATAAATCAAACATACCTTTGCAAACATTTCCTTCGTTGAATGAATTGTAAATACAAATTATTCCACCATCATCAATTTGATGTCAATGCAAAAAAAGAAAACAAAGAATAAAAAGAAATAATAAAAAAAACCCTAAAATCAGAAATCCATATTTCAACAATTCAAAAAAAAAAAATCAGATACTCACCCAATTAGAGAAAAATTGAGGATTAACAGAAGTTTATACTTGCTGTAAAAAGGTATTAATCATGCTTTATACAATGGCTATGCAAAATATTTGACCTAAATATTTATATTGATAAAGATTACGTATTTCATTCTGAATTCCCGTTCTTTCGTAAATTCTCTGATAATATGGACCTTCATTAAACAAATGGTTTCATGTAAACTTCAAAGCAAAATTCTGTAATGGGATGTTTCATTGATGAATTTTTTTATCATTAATTCGCTCACATCAATAGCATGTCTGCATTACCTGTGCAAACACGGTTACCTGTATGCAAAAGGGTAGTTTTCGTTCTTCAGAGCTAAATTGTATATAGAATTGAAAAGGCAATGTAATGAAACTATTTTTTATTTTAATAAATGTTTTTAATATATCTGACTATCACCTATTCTTATTGGATTGGAGTCAAAATGAAAATTAGAACATAGATGCCATCAATTGGTATATTCTTTATTTTCCAGAAACCATAATGCTTTCGCAAATGCATTCAAAATACTAGATACAATGTAGCATGAAACAAAGTTTTCTTATACGAAGGTTGTTCTGAGACTATGTAGACATAACTTTAAACCAAAAAATTCTTTATTGCTCTTCCATGAGACAATTATATTTTACTAATGACTTTTTGTCTCAAAATACTCACAAATTTTAAAATACACATTATTGTTTACTTTAGAAAATATATAAACAGCATGCCCAATTACAAAGTATGTATACGTTTGTCTTTTAACAAAAAAAAAATACTTAGACAGTACAACCTATCTGCCTATTCCAGACAATCCTTGAATTAATTATTGTCTAACTCATTCTTTAGGAATCGTACAGTTCAGCATTTTTTGTACATTTCTATTCGTCATGATTACAAATTTTTTACTTAATGTCATCATACTCATCTGATTATATTCTATGTTGCATAAATACTAAATCGAAAAAAATTAATGTATTTCTAAGCTCTGTCTGTTGTTGTTTTAAATAATATGACATATTTACACATTTTTTATTAGTTGCCTATGAGTTGCCTCAGATGTTTGCGTCGCAATAATAATAGATACTCGCACTTCAATTTGTCACCCATAATTTGCTATAAAATACTTGATAAAATACTATAGCCACCAGCCTTGGTGGACAAATGGCAACAAAAAATTCAAACTTATTAAAATTTATAACATAACATATATTTTTACACATTAAATAACATCTTAATAGTTATGTAGATTTATAACACAAATGATAATAACTAAATACCATAGCATATAAGGAAATGATGGCACTTTATAGAACGCACAATAACAGCAAACTTTATATCGGATGTAAACAAGTCAAAAAGTGGAAGGAAACTAACATAATGGGAAAAATTGTTATGTAAATAACTATAAACTCATTTAATTTTTAATTGGCATATCGATTTAATTTATGTACAAGATAACCACATTGTTCATAAAAATCGTCAATTAACATGTAATTAAATTACTAACAAACAGTTTTACATCCGTCTGAAGTGTACAAAATGCATTTCATGACATCGCTATGCCAAAAAAAAAATACAAAAACAAACCAGACAAACAAACTAGATGGACTTAAATAAAAACACAATAACATATGATGCTTGTAAATGTTTTCGTTTATCAATGACCTACATTGTAATTCGGTTTTCTGTTGTGGTTTTTTTCTGTTTCGTTTGTCTGTTCGCACAACACTTGCCCCCTGTTTAAGGTTCATTTTTATAAAACCCTACATGTACATTCTCTATTTCTCTGGTTTTAAAAGCTTTAGATGGGGGAATAGTGGCTTCGTAATACATTATATGATGTCAGAACAATAAACGTTTTAACACAAAAAAATGGTAAAACATTCATAAAATTACTATTCTGTTTTTTTAAATTACCTGTAATAATCAAATGTTTTATCACATTTACTTTTTATAAGCAATTTTCGCTTTCGAACATTTACTGTATTCATCAGAACGTCTTAAAATATAAGTGTTCGTTTTAAAGATTAAACTATCTTATCAACTGTTGTGAGAACCATATTAAAGGGGGTGTGATTGGCCAAAAAGACATAAAAAGGCATAAAACTTATTTTCAGCTCTGATGTTACCTACAACATAATTTAAAAGTTTTTGATATATAATGTAAAAAAATACACAGTATTTGTAGAAAAAAATATATACAATGATCCTGTCCGACGCTAATGATTAGAAACGTAAATCAACAAGAGAAACAAAAGTCGAATTGGATGCACTATTTGTAGATGAAAACAATATACAGTTATGGTAAAAAATAAGCTAAATTTTAACTTCAAAGTTAAAGTTATTGAAAATTAAACCCAATTCTTGCCCTTACTGTGGAATATATCTAAAACATGTGTAAATAAAATATACATATAACACCATAAAATATTTAAAACGTCAAAAACGATTTTATAAATAAACACAAGTATCATGATTGCATACAAAATGAATATGAACAAAAATTAATATAACATGTCCTTGATGATATTTTTTTTACGTATACCACAAAAAAGGGTGTTTTTTCCCATTTCGATTTATAAAGAAATCATCCATTTTTTGAAATCAGCAATCCATATGCAAAAAAAACTATAACGTTTATTTTTTCACTAACCAATCAAAATTTCATCTCCCCCCCCCCCCCAAAAAAAAAAAAAAAAAAAAACTAAAATAAAAACAAATGTATACCCATTGGTATCCAAAACTGATATATGCACCGCATACATAAGACACATGCATGTATTTATTTGTTTTTGTTTTCGCAAGAATGGAAAACACCAGTTAATGTACTGTTGAACACACCAGAAAAAATACTGATGACAACATAAAATTATCAAGTAAAGAATGATGATGCAAGTAGATATTGATTTAAAAAAACCCATGATGGAAACATAGAATTGTTAAATCGGACAACAAAAATTCATTTACTGTTTTATCAATTATAATGGCTGTAAGGTAGGATAAGATATTACGGAAAGTCCTTATCTCTAATACACACAACAGTCAGCATGCATTGATAACGTGACGTGCTCGTAGTTTTGCTAAATGTATGCATTCCACATAAATGAAGAAGATGGACTCGAACCATTCCAACACATTGAATTCTTAATAAATAGTCTCGATTCCATGAACATTTGGTGATGGATGATCGCTACGGTTGCTCTTAACTAAAGACCGAGGACTCCTAATTGTAAAAACAATCAAGACAAGTAGCACGATCGTTATGGTTCCTCCAATCAGTAAAATTATCAAATTGACGTGAGTTTGAAATATTCTGTTTCCCGAAGATGATGTTTCTTTTCCTTTTTTTACTATTACATCAGATGCTATTGTAAAAATGGGTAACATATAGGTTAAATAATTACAAATGTACAATATAAGTTTAACAAAATAAGACTTCTGATAGTAAAATACATGAAAATTGATGTGTCATGCAGAACATTGGTTTTTGATAAAATAATAACGCATTCTCCGCAAAAATAGGTTTCAGTTATTGATGTATAGAAAACAACCCCAAAAACTACATGCTTATTACGAAATGACAGTATAAAAAAACCCCCAGAGTCTTATTAACAGTTTTAACTGATTGCCTGACAAGGGGTCGTAAACTAGCAATATTCGTACTTTAAAGACACTATATAGACTCAAGTTACATGTAGTTACAAATACGCACATGAATGGTTATTGTCTTTCAACTTTGAAACCCTAATATTACTGTTATGTTCAAAACTGATTTTATGGTGAACTGGATATCAAAAAGAAAATTTTAATTCTAAATGACTTTAAAACATTGTTTATAAAAACTATTTTTATTTGAATTTTACTTAGAATGTATATGTAAGAAAGGGGTAGTAAATAAGCAAAAACATCTTAATTAGTTATCAATATAGCAATACAAAATTTTGAATAATAAGCTGTATACCAAATAATACCTGTTAATTCTGAAAATGAAATACACCCCTTTACATAATGACATAATAAACAGGAAGTGTTACATCTTTCACTACAGGCAATCCCATACGAAGGAAGGACACACGTTTGGGAGCAGTTGAGACCAAAGTATCCCGCTGGGCATTCTAAAACATAAAAATAATAACACCGCTTTTCTAATCAAAAGAATGATTGAAAGATAAATTTTGAATGCTTATTTAAAATAGTCTCAAGTAAAACATTCCTTTTTTCGTAAAAAGAATTTTTTTTAAAATATGAATATACACCTTTGCAGTTTTTTCCATCCTTATATTCATTGAGTAGGCATTTTCTAGAAACTATATCTGTCGTCCTGTTAAAGATATAAAAAATTGAAAGAGTTAAGATAAATAGTCGTATTCATGATAACTAAGTTGTTTTGTGATAATATGGGTGAAAGAATACAACAATAACGTTTGTTTCAAAAATTCCATAAATTCTTCACTTATCAAGGTAAAGCAGGGACTGCAATTTCTAACCGATCAATCGGTTTCTAGTTAATATTATATATTATTATTATATTATTAATATTATACTATTATATATTACTTATTATTTTACTATTATAGTATATAAATGCTATTTTGTATTTACGTTTTCCAAATACGTTATTCGTTAATTGTTAAGGGGGGGGGGGGGTTAATTAACTTTTCTCCAATTTTTTACATGACAAAGATTTTCTTTAAAATTCTATACTTTGTTAATTATACAAGGTCCGTTAAAATAGGTAAATTAAATTAAGGGACAGCACCGGCTAATATTTGTCAACAAAAAAAATATCAAGAATGGGTTTGCACCCAGAAACTAATTCTATCGCGTATGAATAATCGTAGGTTCAAGCTGATCTAATATCTTTGTTTTAAGTCTATGTCCTATATGATTTGACGTAGCGTGTGCCCCCTGTTGTCATAATGGTACATTACCTTTTAAATCTAGAAACTCAAATTACGTTTGAGACAAGCTAGTATTAATGTCAAACTTGCACCGCACACATTCTGTATCTACAATTTACCAATACTCGATTTTACCAATGATGATTTACAAAATTAGTATACAGTGTTTGAAGGCTCATTAACAGAGTTAACATTAACTATTTCTCTTTTACATTTAACAAATATAGTATTTAGAAAAGACAAATGCACAACAGCAGAGATAGATTATTGAACTCATTGGGATTCCATAGCTTGCAGCCTTTTTCGTAATATTCAAGTCGGGAAGGTCGGGGTGAACGTATTTTTCAACAAGTTGCTGGATGCATGGTAGGTTAAACTGTTTTAGAAAAACATTTTTGAATGTTCTTGTCATAAGGTCTTTGTATGTCATTAAAAGCTTACCCATCTATGCATTTTTGCATACATCATGCAAAATGAAAAAAAAATAAAATCCAAATTAAATTCTTAGTTTTGATATATGTCCAATTGGTCTGCAAAACAACAACTTCCCGTCTTTAAAATTGCAGGAGGGGCGATCTAAGGGGTAAATTTACCATTTCAATTACCAGGTTGTTTCTGTGCAAATTGGTTTAAAATGAATTCATTAAATATAAAAAATAAGTGCCAACAATTGACATGATTCTACGTCACTATATTTCAATATAATTCTCTCAATTAATGCAAAATAATTATACATTAAAAGAAAAAATAATAAGATGTCTAAGGCATTGTATTTAATCATATTACTATGTGATATTCGCATGCAATGGTTTATATTTTACTATTTCACGGTGAATAATTAAGACCATCAACGATGCTTTTAAGAGGTATATATTTTCAACGTTTGAATATCATTTTGATGTGATACATGTCAACGATGCAAACTTTCACTATGTATGTTTTAAAGTATCGAACAGCTATATTAAAATGAGCCTATCTATGCATTATGAATCAATTTCGAATGTGACATTCATAGATTAACTTCATCCCTTACTTTAAGTATTGCAGACCGATCTTGTCATATGTCGTTCAACTATGCTTTTTCCTTCGCAATTCCTTCAAATAGGGTTTTAGCGATACTGGTACATGTATATGATTGTAAATGAAAACATGAATATATTTAAGTTTTGTGCGAAAATCATGACCAAGACAAAAACAGGCATAGATATTATATAATATACTTGTTATCAATGAATGTGTTAACAAACAAATACGGCACATCAATATAAAACAGAAAGGCATCATTTATGTAACAAAGATGTTAAAATTTTTAACTTACATGTTTCGCTCAAGCCCTGTAATAAAATTTTAAAAAACTGCTTGAAACGGTAATATCATATCTGTTTTTACTGTATGGTGTGCTAAGTGGGTATAAATAAGTAATTAAAGAAATTGTGTTCATATTAAACTATCTGGTTTTAAAAACAAAACACAATTTTCCCACAAATTCCATATCATAGTCGTATTTACGAGCGTTTAAAAATTATAGAATTAAACTTTTCTTAATATTATTCAACAGACAAAGTATAACTTAACTTTAATTTTAAATTTTTATGCAAACGGTTGTTTTTTGAAATAAAAATCCAGTCATAGTATTTTTATTTAAACAAACAACCATTGGGATAAAAATTTAAAATCAAAGTTAAGTTGATGTTGACAAAATGAATCATTACTTGTTTGTTCAGGAGTTGAGTTGCATCCCACTTCATGATGACAGGGTGAGCAGTTAATGCATTTATTACCACATAAAAACCCGTATGCTGGCGGAGTGCACTTTTGAGAGCAGTTGTATCCAACAAATCCAATTGGACATACTACAAACAACAACGTAAATTACCTGAATATGGACTAACTTTCATTTATTTTATGAAACTTTTCGAAGAAAAAAATACCTTTACACGTATCTTCAACTTTAAAGTAATTAACCAAACAATCTTCAGTTTCTTCTGTTAAATTCCTTCAATATAAAAGCACTTGATAAAAAAACTATTGCGATTCTAAATGACAGCATACGGAAAAAAACATGTCCATCTCACAGATAGATTGTAAATAAAGCAATACTTACTTTGTTAGGCAATGGCTATTACATGCACCAGATATACATATACAAAAGACCTGGACCATCCATTTATTTACAAATTCATTCAGCATTGTTGCAAACGAATTGTTGCATTAAGTAAATATTCAAATCCAAAAATCTATAAAAAAAAAATGTACAAATTAGTTATTTATTATAATAATCCATTGATTACTACATATATATCGTCAACCATTGGTGGCAAATTATTTTGTGATTTTTTTGTTCACTTCCATATGGATGAAATAATGGGGGTTTTGGGATTGAAAATATAAGTAAGTGCATTTTAAACAACTAGAAATATTTTCTATATAATTTAAAACAAGTTTGATTGTATTTCATTTGGTTTAGGTTAATAGAAAAAACGTAATACGGTGGACGTGCCTTACCGTACAAATATAAGGATTAGAGTACTATACAGTAAAACTTGTCTAAACCGGCGGAGGGTGGTTATGAACAATTTGGCAGGATAAGGCAACATCCGGTTTGGAGAACATTGTTGCAGATTAATGTGAGTATTTAATGCAATAGGTCTTGATCGTCTATTCTTGCAAAATGTTTAATTCTTCTGAAATATGTTAGCCTTCTTTGATCGTGATAACGGTGCAAATTTTCAATTTCTATTTGGAAAACAATAATTAAATAACGTATTACGTACGATGGAAATATTTTTCATCCAAATCATCGTAATTGATAAATTTTGAAACACCCGATTAACCTGAGAAGACCGACACGAGACAAGTGCATTAACCCCCGGAATTTGTTAAATTAACTTTGACCACGCGACAAGTCAACAGGTGGCCAATTACGTAATTGCGAGAACTTTTTTGATGCAAGGAACAATGGATAAATATACGGGAATTTAAATAAAAAACGGAAAGTTATTAAAGAATGGAGCATTTCGACAAAGTAAAATGTGATTCTGTAAGTGTAACCATACAACGTGCATTACAAACAATATCGGCAGTTTTACTCCCACGATATCCAGAATCATGGCCTGAAAAACAAGAGATGAAGTGTAATGCACAACCCCCACTTAAGATGCAATTCTGGCAAAAAAATGCGTATTTATTAATAACAAGACCTAACGTTATCAACTGAAATGAGTTGATAGTTTGGAGTTATATTCATAGTTGCAACGAAGGAAAGTTGATCGATAATTGAACAGTAATTATTCCGCATAAGGCCGATCGATAAGTGGCTGGATTACGGGATATAACTCTCACTATTTACAAGTATATATGTCATAGACATTGTATTATTCATATTAAAATGTGGCAATCGCATGCAAAGGTTTATATTTGACTATTTCACAGTGAATAATTAAGACCATCAACGATGTTTTGTAAGAGGTATATCTTTTTAACGTTTGAATATGATTTTGATGTGATACATGTTAACACTTCAAACTATCTCTATTACTGTTTTAAAGTATCGAACGGTTGTATTAAAATTAACCTATCTATCGGGCTTAGGCGAATTACATTGTAAAGTAATGCATTACATTACCATTACTCCATGAATTTGGGCATTAAATTACCATTACCATTACTTGATTTTCATGAAGTAATGCATTACACTACCATTACATGAGAAAAGTAATGCATTATTATTACCATTACTTTGTTTAAAAAGAATAAAACTAATAAAGAGTGTTTGCAAATGTTTCAAATATAAAACACTCTTTAACATATTTACAGGTTCATGTTCAGTATCAGGTTCAAATTCAATGACTTATACAAGAGTCATTCTTTATTTGCTCAATATATAATCATCTTGTGACATTATGAACAACATATTACATAAGTAAAAAGATATTTATAGACATTTGGCATGATACAATGTCAGATATGATATAGACACAGAATTCATGCACAATAGAATACAATTATTGGAATAATGTTGCGGTCATTAAAAAGCTAAATAGAGATATTTCCCCAGATTACACAAATCTTGATAATTTTGGACACTCAATTGTATTAATTTATAAGCAGAGGGTTTTTCCCAGTTAAATTTCTTAATAGATTTTAATCGGATTTCTTTATGCTGATGACACTTTAAGACAAAAGATTGCTGTTGCACTTTTTTATCAAAGTTTCAAAGATTTCAACTCTTTTAACTGTATTAGTTTGAAAATCTTCCCAGCTATACTAAATAAATGTTCTACAGAAGCAGTGGAAGCTGGGACTGAAAGATTGTTTGACAATCTTTATCTTAGGATATATTAAGTGCAAAAATAGAAAAAATACATGAATCTTATATTTTCTATCCGTCCAAACTAATGTACTTAATATACAACGAAGAGAGGAGAGAGAGAGAGAGAGAGAGAGAGAGAGAGTAAAATTATTTTCAAATGGGTGATAATATTGGTACTGATTTTGATTTTCATCATGGGTGGACAGTGCATTCATTTTGCTCTTAAAGGTGCGTGTATGTCCTCTATTCTATTGGGACATGCCGTAGGGAAGGGGATTGGAATGTTTAGCATTTGTTATAACAATAGATTGTTTTGATACCTAGGTTATCCTGGGGGAATAGTGTGTTGTTGACACATCTTTATTGAAGTGCAAACTATTTGGAGTAAATTGTTTAAATGATTTAAAACTCTTAATAACAACACTCATAAAAATGTTATGAAACTGTGTTGTTATATCTAGTAATATGAACAATTTAAGAATGAAATTTTATATATCTTTTTAATTTATACAATCTATACTGTTTTAATAATACAACTAAAACATTTTTATTTCAAGAATTATTTCTTTCTCTTTTTCAATAAAGTTAATCAAATGCAATTCAGCTATCCATTTATTCATCACCTTTTTAAAAGTGAACATGAATAAATAAGCATAGTAATGCAAAGTAATGCCATGTAATGCCAGCATTACACTAAATCGTGGGATGTAATGAATTACATTACCATTACTTGAAATGCTAATTTTGTGGCATTACACATTACCAGCATTACTTTGAACATGTAATGCATTGCAATGCATTACCATTACATTTAGCATTACCCCAAGCCTGCTATCTATGCATTATGAATCAATTTCGAATGTGACATTTATAGATTAACTTCATCCCTTACTATCGGTATTGCGGACCACTCTTGTCATATGTCGTTCATCTATGTCCTTTCTTCGCAATTTAGCGATACTTGTACATGTATATTATTGTAAATGAAAACATGAATATATTTAAGTTCTGTGCGAAAATCATTGACCAATACTAAAACAGGCATAGATATTATATAATACAATAGTTATCAATAATTGGGTTTAACAAACAAATACGCCATATCAATATAAAAAGGAAATGTATCTTTTATGTAACAAAGATGTTAAAATTTTTAACTAACATGTTTCGCTCAAGCCCTGTAAAAAAATATTAAAAAGCTTGTATGAAACGGTATCTTAGTATCTCTTCTTACTGTATGATGTGCATAGTGATTATAAATAAGTAAATAAAGAAAACGTGTTCATATTAACCTTTCTGGTTTAAAAAAAACAAACCCACAATTTTCCCACAAATTCTATATCATAGTCGTATTTACGAGACTTTAAAAATTCTAGAATTAAACCTTTCTTAATATTATTTAACAAACAAAGTATGACTTCTCTTTAATTTTAAATGTTTATGCCAATGGTTGTTTATTGAAATAAAAATCCAGTCATAGAATATAAATTTCTTACTTTAACGTCGGTAAAATTTGCTACTTTTTCATTTTTAACCTTTTTTTTTTTTATTTGAGACATTTCTTTTCGTGATCCAATCATAAAACGCGACATTGCCGATTTATTTATAAAGATATTTTTTTTAAAACGAGTACGAAAAAATACACGTGTGGTTAATAAAGGGGGGGGGGTGCTGCCGATAAGTTATTCGGTTGTCCAGCTGACACGGTTGGCCAAATCTGTCAATCAGGCACAAGGTTTTTTTCTTATTTGATTGACAAGCGGAATGTTATTGATCTCAGTCCTGGTAAATATTTGGAGAGGCAGCCGAAAATTGGGTTTTCAAGTTTATATTTAAGGATTACAAATGAAAAAAAAACCCATTGAATTACAAAGCTACGCAGAGTTTTTTTTATGGTAACAAAGTTTGCATTCTCGGTGATACAAAATAATATTTTTTTTAACACTTCAACGTGCAACTCTTGCTTTATATAGAAAAAAAAAACTTATAATGTATACATGATAAATATCAAATCAAACAAAACAAAAAATAACTTACAACTCCGAATCTCAATCTCAATAATTGGAACATACCAATTTAAATGAAGGCGAACACAAAGTTATTTTTGTACTTTGCAAATGTATTTCCTTTCAAATAGTTCACCGTGTTATAATGATGTATGCTATTTTAAAAGACTTTTTACAAGGAAAAAAATGGCAAATCACCAAATTAAACAGCTGATCTATTTATTCATGACATTTATTTTTGTATGCAACTTTTTGAAAATTGAGCGATGATTTTTATCACAACAACCTCTTTGTATAAGTTTAATTGGCAAAATGTATTTACTACCCTACTTACATTAATTGCACTTTTTCCAAGCAATTTATTATATCTGTTGATTTGGTCGTATGAATCTGACATTTATGAAGTTATTTTCTATACATTCCCCTTCTTTAGTATTTATGTCAGTTTGGATATCAAAGAGGGAGCCTGCAATTTACCACAAATCCGCATTTCGCATTCACGAATGTTATAAGAAATTGTTATATTTGTTCGTCATCTTTTGCGAAGTTAATGAAATAACAGTCAGACAAAATTAAAAAAGTATCGTTAATGCATCGTTATTCTAATCTCATAACATCAAAATGTATATCTTTTTCAATCAGGTATCATATTACTTGATATTGTTCAAAATTATGAAATGCTGCTTTAAGTGGCAGTTTGGTATATTTGTGTTGCTGCTATACGAACATCAAAGGCATTGGTAGTATTTTAAATAAATATTTAATTAAAAAAATCGTACACTTACTTAAGGGAGTTAATATTTATAGAGTTATTGTTTTACTCATTTCTAAATATTGCTAATTCTGTGTCATTTGTAATGTGTTTTTGACAAAGACGTTTCATAAAATTGTGTACGCAATTTTACCTACTTTTAAGCAAACAAGCACATAAAACTCTTCAAAACAAATAAACAAGATTAAATGGCCAGCGACGAATTTAAGTATTTGATATATACATGTACTATGCCTGGATGTATTGTTGTCAACAGGACGGAAAATATTGGCCTTGTATATAGGACCCACACCTTTTAAGGTGTATATTAAGTTTAATATTTTGGTAATATCTCTAGATTTTAGATATTGTGGTATGTAAATTGGATACACATACATTTTTTTTCTGATGCTTTAAACATTTTTAAATTTTAGAATTAATCCAATTCACTTATGCAAAAGAGACATATTTTGTTATTTAGTAAGCTGCATGCATTTGTAGCGAGGTTAGATATTTTTTCATAATAAGAGTTACCTCTCATAGAGTCATTGGTGATTTAAAACCCTTTATTCATTTGACATTCATTAATTTATTTTGTTATGATAGCTTGCCACAATAAGCATTCAATTTTAGTTAGTATGTACCCGTGTATTTTGAGTATTACATGTAGTCTAATTAAATTTTGTTGGCTTGAATTTATCAATTTCTCGTATTAAGTGTTGAAAATAATAAAATATCACTAATTAAAAACAAGATATCTATTGATCACATTGGTAAATCTACAACAATAACAATTATTCTGATTAAATCAAATTCAAAATATCTGGACAATTAGGTAAAGTAGATTTTGCTTTAAAAGATTTAAAAAAAAATTCTTCTCGTATTCTTATTTTAAACATTGACCCTCTCTTATGTTAGTACAGTGATTGCTGTTTCACCAGTTTATAATTAATATGATGCCTTATTTATCTTAAGTGCATCTTCTATAAAAAGTTGTAGCATAGTTTTTATAAAAAAAAAATTTTCTTCAAATATTTGAATGCTAATGTTTGAACATCTTCAGAGACAACAGTATTAATTTTTTATGTCACGGTTTGAACAGTCTTTTATGTAAAAATACTTTTATGTTAAAATTTTAACCAATCTCTCCGTGACAGGCTTACTTATGATCCAGATAACGCAGTTTGAACAATAATGAGTCTATACTTAAACAGAATGTTTGAACAGTTACTTCATATTTGGTCTCTTTGATGTCAAAATTTTAAGAATTGAGGATCAACACTATTTAAGAATGCATGCATCTACGTTATACAATATGTTATGACATTGGAGTGCTTGATAAGAAGATATGTCTCTATATTTACTGTATTCCTATGCGAAAAAAAAATCCCCACAACTGTTGCCCAACCCTACCCCAGTGAATCATGATTTAATTAAAAGAAATATACACTACTTAGGATGCCTCCTCACACGTTTCAGCTTTTCTTGCCAAATAATTTTTCTCTATATATTCCTATGGACATGTAAAAATTGACACCCCAACCCATGGTTGCCCCATTCTTACTGCGGGGGACATGATTTGAAAAAAAAAAAAGCCCACTTGAATCTACCTTACCTGAGGATGCTTCCACACACAAGTTTAATATTTTTTGGATAAATGGTTTTTGTGAAGAAAATATTCAAACATTCCAATCTATCTTCACATATCCATATTGCAAATATGTTTCCTTATATGAGCCTATAAAATAGCGAAAACGTTCAAATCTGTATGAACTTTTTCACGACGTCACAATGATCTTAGCGCTCGCATATCGCTTGTCGCTTGGATTATTGTAAACTTAAAATCTCGGTAGTTTTAACAGTTCTAGACGATTTGTCTTTTTCAAACGTAAATATAAGTAAACAACAGCAATGTTAAAAAGTTCACCGGGATAGAAATTGGTTGGTACGTGATCAAATCTACAAAGAAGCCGTTTGGGCTTCCCAGGATTTGATCACGTGACCAATCGACTTCATATCCCGGTGAACTTTTTAAAGTGGTGTTTCTTTCTTAATTGAAAGAAGATGTTGTCCTTCATTTTGACATAATTTATTTCTTTTTTTATCAAAGGATGTTTTGTACCAAGTTAGACTGAAATAAGCTCACGTGTTCTGATGAATGTGTCAAAAAATGTAAATAGTTTAATAATAACGGACAGGAAGACAAACATACATACGGACACATGAACTGATGGAGAGACAAAAAGACAGACGCGGGACAAAACTGTATAAGAAAACCTTTCTTGAGCCTTCAGAGAGCTAAAATATAATATTATATTTTTTGGGAAAAAAAGTTATGTTCAAAAATTTTAAATAGATTTTCCCTAGCGCATTGAAATAACCGTCTTTTAAGGTAATCGTTGGCATTCTTATAAGTAGTAGAATGAATCGTGTAATATCATTTAAGGGTATCAAAAATATTGGTCGACTCGATATTAACTTAATGTCGATAAAAATTTTGACCTGTCACGCTACAGTGACCCTGTAACGGAGGCGAAGCAGTCACAAGGAAAACACTTTGCTATATAGTTGAATGAGCGAAAAACATTTGGTCTTGTCTGATAGAGTGCAAAGTAAATCAGGTACTTGTAACATCTATAACAAGATCAGGCAATCATGTTTTAATTGTATATAAATTGCATAAACATGTAGCCTAAACTAAGGAATGAGTATCAAGCAGAAAAATAGTCTTCTCCCCTTCATGTAAGACATCAGAAATATCAGATATTATTATGTCTTAAGATTCATATCAGTATTGTACCCTTAAGCTTTCAAACCGCTAGTACACGACTGTTAGATGTAAACAGATTGCATTAGACAAAATAATATTTATCCATAATTGATTTCCGTGTGAAAGGGCTAGAGCTTATGTGGTTTACTTGACGTAAGACCATTTCCTCCATCTTTCGATGCATAGTACAGTGTATATAAACAAAACAAGACATGGTTTATGTTGCTCTTTGCCACCAGCGTGACTTTTATTGTTACATAACATTGTAACACATTGCGTAAAATTATATTAAACAATATTGCATAATACTTCAATAAAATAAGATTGAATTATGTCACAATTCTGCATTCGATCTTAATATGATGTAATTATAGTTTTTTTCCCGAATAGTTATTAATAATCATATACAAATATGAATTTCATGAATTGGCTGTATTGAGAAACTGAAATCGAAAAATGGTTACGTAATATCGTCAAACAAATTCCTTTTTGGTACGTACATCTAAAATAAAATACATCCATGAAAAAAGAAAAGAAAAAAAACTGAAACAAAAGAAAATAATATAAAAATTTTACACTGGGAAGGTGGAGGGGAGGTAGTGGATTTTTAAAGAAATGGTCCAAAGGAACAGAATCAGTATTCAAAGGTGTTACCCGTGCGGCGTCCTGAAAGACAATGAATTAGCGCGTCTTTCTAAACACAGAGAGTCGCTAGAATTTCCGCGTTTAATTTCATTGGTCAAATGATGACACCAACATTACGTTAGCACTCCCTACTTCTTGACAGTACACATTAAAACGTGCGATAACTCGTATGGCGAACAATTGTAAAAATCAATATAGCTAGTAAACTTAAAATTCCTATAACATAACTTTTACATGTAACAAGGTATGTTTGATAAAAATAAGTTGCGCAAGACCATGCACACTCTTATAAGACTTGTTCAATTTATTTGTACACAAAAATAATTAGTAAAAGTTTTCAATCCAAAACGTTATCAGAAGAAAAGAAAATTTCTTTGTATTAAGATGGGTTAATGAATTATTTAAACGTATTCATTGTTTTATCCTCATTACTGGCGCATATTAACAAAACTGCAGTACAATGTCTATCCTGATTAGATCCTAACTTCTATATGCATTTTTTTTTTTAATTTAAAGCATACAATGAATATTACCTGTTTTTAAAATACCAATCAAGATTAAACAACACTATTCAAAAAGGACACTGCGTATTATAATACAAAAAAAATTACTAAAAGTTGAACAAATCTAAGAAATGAAATTAGCTTTTGACAAGGCTTTTATTTCAATGTCATCAACAATTGAGACAGGGAAATGAGTTTTGCCAAACTCTAATATATTTATAAACAACTTTGGGAATCGGAAACAATCAGATAAAAGGAAACAGAATAAGGAAACAACTCCTACAAAAATAGAAAAAACAAATTGTTTCACTTCAGTTTGTTAATTGTACTATTTGAAATAGTGAATAAGAATAAACATTCATTATTTCAAATCCAGATTGAAAGTTAAAGTTGATGAATAATGTTACGTATAAGAGTTTTTGAGAACTAAATGTCTATGTAATCTCATCCCGATGCACTGGCATAATAATTTAATAGATATATCTGAAAACTGGTTTAAGTAGAAGACCAACCACATGGTAACCAAAATGTATGTCTAAAGACAAATGTGTATTGATCTTTTCTTGATTCTTCAACATTATTGATTCACACATTTTACTAACTTTTACCAACTAAATTTAAATAACTGGAGGGTTTCTTTTTAATAATCAATAAAATATTATTAATATATTTGGTTTCGTAAATGGCACCAACCGCCACAACAAAACAAAACAGGAAGTATAAAAATTAATCAAGTTCTTAAAGCGGCAAAAAATCAATCAAAAGTATCAACATTATAGTCAATGCAAGATCGTGGTTACATAAACCCCTGCGATAGGGATTGTCACATCACTAAGACACAAAACAAAGGGCCTCAATATCCGGAAGAGTTTTATTTATTCTGATGAAATGAACACACTGAGCCCAGGGAATACGATACAATATATATATATATATATATATATATATATATATATATATATATATATATATATATATATATATATATATATATATATATATATATATATATATATATATAGAGCAGTTACATATTGTGGTAAACATTTTATATACTAATGCATTTATTATGCAAATTAGCAGTTGTTTTCGGAAAAAATAGCAATTCCCGCAACATACATTGATACATTGTTTTTAGAAAAAATGATTTGTAATAAATGTAAACACAGACATTATGACAAAGATAAAAAAAGATATTTTAAACAATACCTGTTATTTTCATTTCTTTTTCAATTATTCAACTATTTATTTCTAAAAGAAAATTAAAAAACTCCAAAAGTTTTAACTATACTATCGATAACATCGATATTATCAAAAATTATTTTCATCATAAACAGAGTCAATATCCCAGGTTTTTTTTTCTACATCACAGCTGTAACGTGAACGAATTAAAAACCCCGATTGAAATGAATAAAATACATGTATAGATCTAAGTAAGACCAGTTTAATTACTTCTCTAATTTATATAATTACAAGTTGATGGATACCTTTGTGGCAAACATCATTAACGTTCTTTGGCTAAAGTCTTTGTTCAAAGTTATTTTTTTTTTTTATTTATTGTATTTTTTTTTAATAAATTGAATGAAGTGTTTTAGTAGTTTGAAAGTATCCTTGCCTTTCAAGACACCAAAGAATAGTTAAAACTTAAGTCATTCCGATTGAAACCCATAAAATTGGTATTAGATTATCTAATCCATAGTATGTGATAAATAATCAGTTAAAACACTCTCAATTTAATATATGTAATAAAACTAAAATAACATTATTGCAAAATACAGATATGAAATAAGTATTTTTCTATCAACATGTGTATTCATGAAAAAATGATAATGATGAAAATGAAAAACCATCTACAATAATAAATTAAACAAAGTTTCAGTACCTATTATTACTATTGCAGACTTGCATATGACGTTGTTAGATTTATTTTCTATTCTATTACTATTTACTCTTTGCGCGATTCACCTCTTAAGAAAAACATATGACAACTGTATTTTTAAAAAGATAAAATGAAAGAAAAAACATCGTTATTTTTAGTGAGAATTTAACGTATTGGAAAAAGTGCATTATCTTTGCAAATACTCAGCAATCTTTCATTTTGAAAATCCAAACTAAAGGTTCTGCATCCCATATACATTACAAGAAAAACGTGTTTTTCAAGGTCACAATAAAGCAACTTTATTGATTAGCATGACAACTTATGTAAAATAAATAAAAACATCTCAACACAAAACCAAAATAACCAACACAAGTTGTTTAATCATAGTATATCGAAAAACAAACTAAGGGTTTGAATTCTTGAAATCAAAGATAATACATTTTCTACACTTTATAGTTAACATCATGCATCTTATTCCAATATGACAGTCCTACGTTGGATACACAACTAAATGATTAACAAGAAAGTATTTATAATTTTAGAATATGAAATCTTTGCAGCAGTGAACGTTCATGGTTAGTTATTTTAAAGGAATCCGCATCAGTGTAATCATCGACAATGCATAATATAGATAATAACGTTTTGAACCTCAAGACGGCAATAAGTAATTCCATCTTTCTTTACATCAACATACAATTTCTAGTTTCAGAAAAAAAAAATCACCAGTTTTCCTCAGACAACGCTGATATTAAAACTTGTGTGGCCATTTACCAATTTTAGTTTACCAATTTTAGTTTTCTAAAATAAAATAATTATGTGATTATATTTTAAAATTAAATATGTGATTTTTCGTAATGTTTAAAAGAAATAATTTTTTTAATTCATATCTTTTTGTAAGAGGACTAACTGGACTGAATTTTTTTCACAACGTTTGTTAAACAAGTTCTACAACCTTTATTAATGTATCGCAGGCGTAAGTACGGAGCAAGAGTAAGTACGGAGTGATGATGGGGTGTCATTAATGTGGGGGGAAGACAGGCTATTCGGAAAACCCACGTGTCGAAGCGGATGATCGCCATACCCTATCACATACAACAATTGTCGATCACAGGGATCAAACACGGGTCGCAGCGGTGAGAAGCGAGTGCATTGTCCACTACGCTACTTGAGTACCCTCAGCCACTATGACAGCGTGAAGAGGACTATAGCGCCCCAATCTAAAATTGAATGATTCATAAATAACCTACATCTGAAATGTTTGACAACAGTTTATATACTAAAATGTAGATATTTAATTAATATATCACATTTGTGAACATGTTTTTAAGATTGGATCTATTTTTGCATTTTTTAAGTTTATGTAAACATTGCCAGTTTAAAACGCGACTTCAAAGAATTTAAATAACATATAGATCGAATCATAATGATGTAAAATTTTCAAAGCATTATGCAATATAAACATTGGCAAAAAAATAGATAAATATTGCTGTAAAATGATACCTTTATCTTGGATGCAATATGTCAAAACTTCAATATAAATTTCATATCAGTGCTGAATTTATTCTTTTCACGACCATACTTACATATACGTAATGACATATATTAAAACATATTAATATTTTTAAGGACAATAAAAATAAAGTTTCATTTGCTGTAATATTCATGTGTGTATATTTCCATATGTACATACATATTTCTACAATATTATGTTTAATGAATAAATACTAAAAATGTAATGCTTTTGTTGATTAAATTATTTCAGTTTGAAATCGATGAAAACAATATATAAACAAATAGTTAAATTTTGATTGAAACGCATCATTTGATTGGTTTAACAAACTCATATATGTCGTGTAACAAAACTTGCCTACGTCACAATACGACGCACGTGCGAAATGTACTAATCCAATCGTCGTTACGTTTCAATTTTGCACAAATTAACATATTTTAACTAGTTCATGGACCTTATTATCTGCTTTAATTAGTAGAAAATTAAATTATAAGAAATAAATTTTCATATCAATCAAAGTTATTCGAGTATAATTTGATTTTCTTTGTGTTTATCACTCTTTTCCCATCACTCACTATCACGCTCTTATCCATTCATAGCCCGATGAATGCGAGGTTAGCGATCTATTTTCAGCACAGACTCAATACTAACCCATTGGACGTGCATCAATTCAACTACGACTTTTAGTTTTATATATACCATAAAAAATAGAAATACATGTATGAATGGTGCAGAAGATTAACATTAGCTATATTAGTATTTTTTAAATTTTGTATTTTAAACCCCTAAAATTTAATTTTATCCATCACTCATGATGTGATTTTATACAATTTTATATATATTGGATACAACCATTTAATAAATATTCTTAAAGTCTTAAATAAAGTAAGACTAGAAATGGAAGAAAATTGTGAAAATTTAGATTTTCTGCAAGAAATTGATGAGGATTTTTTTTATGTGTGATATATGTAAAAATGATAAGTGTAAAGAACGGTACACATTACACTGCCTCCGAGCAACTAGCATTCAGGCGCTTAGTGACGCATGAATAGAAGTTCGTCATATAATGTTTATTAGTGGACACAGAAACGAAGGTTCTACCCGCAGCTATGCGAGAAAATGCTCGGGAAACCAGAAACTTGCAATAAGCAAGACTCTCTCCAGCTTCGCATCAGCGAGCGATGGCGGTGCGGGACCCAGCTATCCCGACGACCAGGGCAGTGAGGGTGCATACCTGTTTCAACTTTCGCTGTTCATAAACAAACCACAAATGTATCAGCAAAATCTTTTATAAACATTTCTGTTTTTCAAAATTGTTCAATCAATGTTAATGTAAAGCCAAATCAAGAGTAATACACAATAAAAAACCCCTCGAGTAAATCACTCCGCGTGCTAATTTCATGACATAGTTTGTTTCTTGTTAACTCTTGCTTTTTACAAATAATTTTCGCTTAGATATACAACATTTGTGTTTGAAATTAAATTAAAAGCATTGACAGTATAAATTGTTTTGCTCATCGACAAATGAACCTTCGGCTTTCATAAAGTTTGCGATGCGGTTTTTAGATTCATTTGTCGATGAACAAAATAAATTATACAGTCAATCCTATAATAACATAACTTGCGGTTTATAAAGCCTAAACTGTCCCAAGTTATGTTATATCGTATAACAAAGGTAGAAAATAAATTGATTCCTTAATTGAAAATAAAGATAAACAAGCATATCAAAGTTATTCTTCGTCTTAAGGTGGTATGGGACATCTGTCGATATTAATGTGGATTAAAGTACTATATATAATTGAAAAACTTTCACCGGTTTAGAATTGTCAAATTTTACAATATATAACCAAAAAATAGCTTTTAAAAATATTTGAAAAGGTAAAAAATGTAAAAAACCCAGCGGGATTCGAACTCATGACTTACAGGTTTGTAGTAAACCCTCTATCCCACTGCGCTACGGAGTAAGGTGACCATTTTTGGAAAGGAACTACTTATATAAATACACTTTATTTTATTGTTCATTTCGATAAACAATACGTCACAAAATGGAAATGTTCCACCTCAATTGTATTTTTTTCCAAATTAAAAAAAAATACATGTTTCCTATTACAAATATTTTAGGTTTGAATTCAAGATTTTTAAGATCGTTATTCCATCATTTGAACATCAACAAAAAAGTCCAAGCTTGACTTTTTTTTCAGATTCTTCGTCTAATGATTTCAGCATAGACGGTGTCCATTTCTTGAATATTTTGAGAGTCAGGATTGTTTCCATTAATATTTGTTGAGGTAAAACGTTTGCAGTAAGTGAATGAGATCAACGTTAATAATACAACCGTTAAGACTACTCCAGTTGATATTATTATCAAATTGGTCATCTCTGCTGAATTATTCATGATTTTCGGCTGTTTTCCTTGTCGTTGTATTGTTTTGAGTTCCGTTGTTTGATCTGATAAAGATATAACTAATACTTCAGACCGTATTTAAGTGTTTATCTGTACATTCAATAAAATTCATTAATACGTAAATCTTTTTTTTTATGACTTGCATCTTATATTTTGATACTGTTTTCTTGAATATGTAATATAAAGTGGCATGGCTAAGACATGCACAGTATTACTTAAATTATTAAGACGAATAACATTTACAATAAAAATAAACACCAGCTTTTAATATAGTAATGCTTCTGACGAGTTTGAAATAATGGCTTGCTTAAACAGTCACTCTGTGCATTTATATCCAACTATATTTTTAAATTATAATCAGCATTCCACTACAAATTTAAAACCGACTTGAAGTTTGTAGATGCATGGTATTTAATAAACATCCTGTAATTTAATAATTAAAAAAAGCTAATTATAATATTAATTTCATTTTTTAGTTTAAGTAGTAGTCCTATTTTCATTTCATTTTATATAATCACTTCCTTGTCTATGGGAATGTTGACTATTTGACAACTTTAATTTGAAATATTTTCCTTTTTCAAGTTAAAGACAAATTGCAGATAAGCTTTGGTGATATTTAAGGTCATCTAATGCACTCAAGTGGATACTTTTTGCAATTGGTTCAAATTCGTTTTCGTCCATTGCCGTGTGTCGTTTGTCAACAACTAAATCAAAAAAAAAAATCTTCAAGGCTAATTCTAATAATTTTTGTTATATTACACTTTAGTGGGAACTTTGAGAATATAAGTTGTTATTTCCAAGACTTATGTTAATAAACAGTGGCCCTACAAGCAGGGCTTAAATTATTAAATTTTACCTATTTTTCCAAATCCTTATCTAATTCGGCACATAAAAAATTTTTTTTTTAATAACTGAATTCATAATTGATATGAACTGAAAGCCCCTTACTGTAATAATTTGTAAATTTTAAGTTACCTAATTTTTTAAAGATATATAACTATTTCTTCGAGGCTTCTCGTTTGTCCTTTCCAAAAGCAGGTCCGGATTTTTTTCCGTTAGGAGGTTTAGAGGGGTGAATTTATTTCAGAGCCAATGGTATGTGCAACAAGTAACCTCAATAGGGTCAAGGGTGTTTGGTATAATATTGGAAGCGAAACTTTCGGACCCTCCCGATTATTGGAGATTTAAAAAAAACAAATCCATTAAATAAGCTTTATATTTTATTGTAACTGTTTTTTGTAAACGTAATTAGCAGTAGAATGGCAATGTTTTGGAACTTTTTCTAATAGAAATCTGCCAAAAGAAATTTAGATCGGAAGTTTGAAGATGTTGACAATAAAATGCAGAGTGCTTTTACTACTATCATTGATATCGTTTTGCTACTAAAACAACAGAAGCATAGCATGCACATAATGCAAAGTTCAGAAGAAGAGAAAATGTCAAAAGTGTGTGACAAATTAAAGTACAAACAAACAATTTTAAGTTCACAAATTGACGCATTTTGAAATACACATTAAATCCTTTCCATTATTGTTTCGATTTACCGCATATAGTAATAGACATGTGTCTCAATTTCTTAATTGTTCCTTTTTACCATTTAAATTTGCAAAAGAAGCCATGGATAATTGTAAATCTTATATCAATAAATGACTGAATATTCACAGTAGATTAAATGGAAAAACAAAAACAAAAATATAGCAAAAGTAAGTTTTCCAAAATATAAAAAAAACATAGTAAAAGTTACAATATAATGTATGCTCACCTATTTTTAGATTTCTTAAGTTCTGCAGTGCGCGTGTCGTGACGTTTGGTTCGCTCATTGTGTTGTCTAGGTAAAAAACAATTTTAATAATTGAATTTTTAAACTCTTGTTATAATATATATTACATTTTTTAAATACACAAATATATTACATTTCTTAAATACACACACTGAAACGTACTACTATTACACCTCAGCCCGATGCTCACTAGACGGTTCACACAAACGTTTTATGGTTTATACGAAATGTTCTTGCTCGAAACGATTTGCTCGATTTTAAACGCATTGGATACGCTTTGATTTTCATATCAATCGGGTACTCTTGGATATGTTCCTGATGATAAAGATCGTGCCGCATGAAATAATAAAAACATTAATATTTGTAGATATTTGTAAAAGGTCTGTAGATTTGTATTAGATATTTATTTTATAAAATCCGGTATACATGTACAGATAGCAATGTTGATTTAATAATTTATTTAATGAAACGTTATTTATTAAAAACAGTTTATCAAAAGAACAAGCTGTGTTTATAAACTCTAGACGGAGTGTCTTTATCATCAATTTGGCTGGGGGCAGCATCACTTATATGTATTCTTTGCTCAAAAGAACTAATTATCAACCGTATCATGTCATAGGAAAATTGAAATAATCCAGAATTAAAATAATGCATAAAAATGTAATACCTTATCTTTATCATCAAAAACGCGAATCGATTTTTCGATGTTTTTTTTTAACATCAGGTAATGTTTCGAAATTGCTTCAAATATTAATAATTTGATATTATATAAACATTTCTTTTTTAACATTTATATGATCATCGACAACTAATTAGAATCTAATTATTCACAGAGTTAGAAAAAAGTTATGCAATTAAACAAGTTCCTCATATCTTTTAAAGTCATAAAAATGTGTTCTGAATGTATATTATGAGAAACTACGGGATGGGAGCTGAAACATAAAGTCTGTATCTGTGTCTAAATCTCTTTTAAGAATTTCTTTTTTCTAAATTAATTTCAAATCATTTTATCGGAATAAACATAATAAAAGAAAAAAATCAGACTAAATGTAAGCATAACTTGGGGTATTCCACAACTTGACACTTTTTTCAATAAGTACCATGCAAATTCAGACTCGAAAAATATGAAACGGTATATTATTTTACATGTACTCCAATCTACTTTGAATTTGGTTTATTTAATTGTTTATGTCATGTTGTTGTCTTTGTGTACCTTATTAAATTCTGACTTTGACTGCTTTAGAATCATTAATTTAAATAGCTGTTGACAAAATAAAAATTATGCGTAACCATCTTATTAAAAAATAATATAAATCGTTTGATTGACAGATTGAGCCAACTGCAGGTTTTACCCCATGTCCCAGGTAATGTGTGCTTATTGTACACTGTTGTGAAGTTTTAGTTATTGGTGTAAAAAAAAATAAAAACCTACATGCTTTTTACGACATGACAGTATCCCTAAGAGTTGAATATAAAAAAAAACCCTATAACTATATATATATATATATATATATATATATATATATATATATATATATATATATATATATATATATATATATATATATATATATATATATATATATATATGGATTGGACGTGCATTATTATTATTAATTAAATAGTTTCGAGGCTTTTAATATGTAAATGTATAACTGTGAGGTATACTTTTTGAACCGCTTACAGACAAGTAGTTTTTACACTGTCGGCTAAATTAAGGTTGAACACCACTGCGCGCATTAAAAAAATCAAAAAATTATTGTTGTAAAGAAAGCATCAGGTATTTTATACCCAAGCGTATTGTATGACTATAAATACTCGTATTTAACCTCAAGCGTAATTAACCACTTGAACAGTACTTGAGTTAAAATGAATATAAACCCGGATGTTTTTCGAATTGGTTATTGCATTAAAGCTAAATGTATTGTGTGTGCATAATGTCTTTTTTTTAAAATCAAAGATGAATAGCTTAAAATTTGAATTAAAGTTGATAACTTTATTTATTAATCATGTTAATGGCTAAAATGCTTTTCTACTGTACTTAGAAAGTTCAATTAAGATTGAAATGCCTGTTTGTTATCATCAGAATTTCAAATCATATTAAAGTATTTGAAGTGCATTGTATTGCTCTAAATAGTGATTATTGTATATAAATAAAACATAATTTACTAAGCAAGATAGATGCATAATATTCCAAATCAATTTGGATAAATATATGAAAAGAACCATGTTCATTAATAAAGAATTGTGAGCTATGTTCTAGTGGCATTTTTTTTAATGTAGTCCTATTTATACTTTATTTTATATCATAAACATTGATTATTAGTAGTTATAGATTTACCTGTAACACAGCCGTAAATATGATGACATTTCAAACATTCACACATTAAGCTACACAAGTTTCCATAAAATGGTCGATCGCATGGATTACTGCAATTGACTCCAATATATCCAATTGGGCATTCTACAATTTTTTTTAAAAAGTAAAGGATAAACAAGCATTAGATTATGAAATTCGACAGCCATCATTATTATAATGTTTACCTTCGTAATAACATTTCATAACATTGAAATGTAGAAACTATGATTCTGTGCAAATATAAGTTACTCTCAAAAAGCAAACCTTTACAGAAGTTTTTCTCTTTGAAAAAATTAACACAACAGGCATCTTTGCTGCTTTTTAAATGTCTGTAAAACCAACATATACATGTAAATGTATCTTACGAGCAAAGAAAATGCATACATTTTTATTAAAAAAAATGAGTTGCTTTTGAGGACTTTTTTTTCTACTTTGAACATGATACAATGATACTTGAAACTTTATGACAACATATTGAAGTAAACCCAAATACTTACTCTTTCTCAATAGAAAGACGTATTTACTGTCTACAAAATTTAGGTTCAATTATACATTATATGCAGCCTCTGAATAGCTCTTAAGATAATCATATGGTAAAATAAGTCTTTTTAATGAGTGATATTCATTTTCGTCCTATAATTTGAGAAAATAAAATTTTGCAAATTTTGCAAAAGAGAATTCTAAACGAAAAAATGCAGCTCATGTTGCAATAAGATCTATAAATCAAGAGGAAAAATTTAAAAGATCTAGAATCATAGATTGTCACATTAAATTAAGCAATCATTTTATCAAGTTTATTACATACTTACCCGGTAGAGCAAATATTTATGGCACTTGTCCAGAGAAAAAGGAATGTACAATAAAGGAGCAAAGCAAGAATAAATGTCATATTGGTTTTGCCAAACGTGTAAACCAATTAAAAAATATGCGTAAAAGTTTCTTCCGAATCGTTCGGCTTTAAAACTGATAATTATGCGGATATGCAAATTATACAAGTTTAGTGTGCAGTATAATGAACGTATGTACTAAAATACCATTGACTTTATTCACATTATGTTCTTTTATCTATATTGTTCAGCTTTACATATATATTTCTATCCTAATGTATATAATATCACCAAAATATTGACATGATCTGCTTTTTTACATTTACATGCAGAGATAGTATGCAGGTAGCATTCGATTGTAATGGGGGGGGGGGGTCTCACAACAGACATGTTTTATTTATTTACATTTAGGAGCAATTACACTTCCCGTACCTTTTTAAGAGCATGTATAAACTAATCGAACACGCAACGTGTTTTTGTAAACGGTGATCATTAATTTACATTGTTAAAGTAGTCCGAGTATCGCACTACGTCATAATACGGATTTTACAATATTGGTTCGACTCTTACAAAGCGTTTTAGATACCCGGTATTGATTTTGCTCTACATTGCTGTTGTAAACAATGGCAATAATAAGCAATTAGAACGGTTATATATGTATTCTATGAGAGATAGAAATGATTAATGTTGAGAAACTCGATTCTGTTAAAGTAAAATGAAAAACGAAGTTTCTGATTAACCAGGATCTCAGGTATGCTTATATCTTTTTTGTTTTGATGCCCCCCCCCCCCGAAATTTTATTTTTCTTTTACTAAAACCGGTTTAAATTTAGAGACAGAAGCTATTTCGAATTTAGTCAATCGTCAATTAATTAATGTTTAGATGATACTAGCATTGTTGACAGATCTAGGCAGAACACTGTAACAAAATGTGATTTTTACGGATTTTTTCGTTAGGGTCTACTTGGTTTAGAGCTTATAGCGTGAAAAGTAATCCGTCAACATATAAACTTTTTTACCAAATCTTTTTTCTAAGATGTCAATCTATAGAATAAACCCCATCAATTTAAGTTTGAGTCCATAAAATAGTAAAAACATTACCAAACGCGATACTAGCATTGCATTTTTTGTATTCTATTTTGATACATCAGGTCCATAAAGCGTACTTACTTACAAAACTTTGCGTAAAATTATTGATGAGATATAGCTTAAATAAATATTTATACTCTATTTTGTATGTTCAGTTCTAATTTTCCCAAAATTGGTAATTATTTTTAGGAAAAACGGACGTCTGGCAAATTTCATAATTGTCAATAATTTTCGCAAGGGGGTACACCCGGCTGAGAGGGGTTAACAAACAAACTAGCATGTAAACATGCATATTTTCTTTTGTATATGTATTGCTAGAATGTATATTTATCATTTAAAGCTAAGCTTTTAATGATTGAGCCCATTTAGTGCCGAGTATAGGACTACCTCAATAGATTATATTGTACTAGACTTTGACCCGTGCGTGCACGGGTTGACATTTCATATCGGACATTTAGAAATAGGTACATCGACACATCGTATTATTGACATTTACATAACAAAGCTATAAGCCTACAATAATGCTATTAATTTCACTACATTTTCCTTAGTTTGAATAACCTAACTGTGTCGGGAAAGGAACCTCCCTTATACCCGTAAAGTAGCAGAAAATTGCAGAATCGCTCCGGATCTTAACGATTTTGGTGAAAGTTAATGAATGATGTTGCCTTGAAAATAACAGTCAAATACATCACAACAAACCTTTTTGAGACTGCAAATACCTTTCAACTAAAAATTTTAATCCATAGAATGGAAGAACTCAACACCTTTTCACCAACGTACACGTACATTCTTTGTAAAACTGGGTCTATAGGACATTATTCTTTTTTACGATAAAACATATTCTATCTTCACTCTCCTAACAAATATAATGTAACTTTTTTTGCATGTAATCAAATATTTTTTGTCAGCACGAAGATGAAAGTAAGTGCTTAGTTGAAATGTATATTTGTTATTTTATACTTTCTCTCATGAGAAATCATTTATTTATATGAACAGATATAGCAAAAGTCCAATGAAAATTTACCCGTATTTGTATTATCAATTCTGAGTTTATTCATGCAGATGTGATATTGTGGAAACATAAACCTAAGATCCCGTTAGCGTGAATGTATTGCACAAGCGCACGATTGTAAAATCCAAAAAATCCAGGTGATTTCCGGGATTTTTTTAAGGAATTTTCGTTGATTATTAATTAGCGAGGCTTAACTGAGAAAAAATAAAAACAAATTGGTAATCTTCAAGTACCAATGATGTTTAAAATTTATAAAACAAAAGACAGTATTCTTCCGATTTCTCGGTATTAAAGACAAAAGATTCGAGTCTATTATTTTAATATAGTAGTATAGATATGTTTTCTGAAGATGAGAAAATGTCAACCAACCAACACGCATGTGTACTAAAAGTTTTGAATGCACGTGAACATTGGCTTTTCTTATATAACTTAGACATGATTGTTGTTATATAAAAACATAGATATTATTATTTCGTTCATTTGATAATCTGACAGATTGTCGTTCAAATTGAAATATATCTAGCGAAGCGTTCATGAAATTTTTTAAATTAAATACTTAAACATTTTTACATAAACGTTTTGATATTGGCACTTCTAATTTCCTTTGATATCTGCATCAATTAAATTTTTTGCCGGATCTAATTTTCTCATCTGTTCTGATTTATCATTATCTATAAATGTGAATCTGCAAAATAAATACTGTCAACACAATGTAAACGTGTGTCCGTCTAATTTGCAGCAAATAAAATGTAATTTTATAAAATAAAAAAAAATAAAATAAAAGTTTAACAAAAAAAAGCAAGTCACGTTACTAGTATTCAATTCACTAAATAAAAAAAATTAAGTGTTTTGTCATTATAACGAACATATAAGCATGTACACTATTCACGGTTACAATGCTGTTCAAATTTGGTAACGTTAAGTTTTAACGTAACACACGTACATGATCGGTAATCAGAATAAGCATCGTAAATCAAAGCTATATGTAGTGCATCAACTCCTTTGGCGAATTCCAAAAAGCAGATATATATTTTAAATATCTCTTTGGCTTTCTAGTTACCACAATATTGACAAATGTCGCACATACACACTATTGTTTTCGACATATATACTTTTTTGATCGCGTCTCCTTCCTTGGTTATACCGAGATGCATAGTCCAGCGATCTAACTCAAATTAAGACAAGTTTCAATAAATCTTGCTGCACAGTGAATAACATTACAAGCCATCCCATGCATTTCCCTTTCGTTTTCTATTCAGCCGGTTCAGATTCCAACTCTCTATAATTATCCATTTTATTCAGCTCAATATCTCTGCATCAGCTGATTTCACATCTATTTTGAATATTGTTGCTGTTGGTGTTTTGTATTCATAAGCGCCACTTAATATACATTATTTACATTATTGATAATAACACTTCATATTTTATGATTTGAAAATTGATTTTCAATTGATAAGAAATTATTTTAATAATTTTCCTATTGATCGACGTATCAAAGGAAAAGTTGACCGAAAAACGTTTTCGTTAAAGTAGTATGCGCAAAAAGTTATCAAATTTATTTGTTGAATCCATACAATAAGCTTGAATGTTGATTGTAACGGTAATTTTGTTAAATTACGTAGCTATAAAATTGCAATCTTCCATCTTGGGAAATGATATTTTTTTTTTATTAAACACTACAGAAAAGAAATTAAGAACGAAAGTTTCATGATGTTCACAATAAATTTCAGAGTGTTTATAATACTAAAAACAACAGAAGCAAAACATGCAGGCAATGCCAAGTTCACAGGAAAAGAATATATCTAAAGTGTTTGGCGAATTAAAGAACCAACATACAATTTCATTTCACAAGTTGACATACTTTAAAATGCAGATTCTAATCTTTTCCATTAATGTTTCCTTTTACCACATGGAGTAGTAGACATTTCTTAATTTTTTAATTGTCCCTTTATCCCATTGAAATTTGCAATAGAAGCCATGGATATTTGTAAATCTTTTCATAGATAATTCATCAATATGTGGATGTTCAGAGTAGATTAAATCGAAGAACAAAAGAAAAATATAACAAAAGTGAGCTTTGCAAAGAATTCAAATACAAACATTTATGTATCCTTACCTATTTTTGGATTTGTTATGTTCTGCAGTGCGATTGTGGTGAGTTTCGATTCGCTCCTTTTTTGGTCTAGTTAAAAAAAGGATTTCTGTTAAGAAACTGTAAGCTATTGTTATTGCATAAGGAAACTACATTTTGTTAATAAGGCAGATTCTGAAACGTGCTACTACACCACATGCTTGTAATACAGTATTTTTTTTTCTTTCATATCGTTTCAGCCTCTTAAAATATATGTTCTCTTCATGAACGAAGGGAAAATACAGAACCGATCAGAACCAACCTAACAGAAAGTAAACCCCAACTACACCTTGGGTTTACTTTCTGGGTTTACTCTGGGTTTACTTTGGGTTTACTAGAGTGGACCCAGAGTAAACCCAAAGTAATCCCAGAGTGGACACAGAGAGTAAACCCAGTCAGAAGTATACCCCTGAAAGCAGACGCTAACTGTGTATTCGGAATATACAAAGGGAAACTAGGAATTACAGGCAGTAGGATGGTAAGATAAAATACTAGTCTGCTTCACACTTCAGTGCATACAGATGACCTTAAAAGCAATTTCAAAGTAAACCCAAAGTAAACCCCGAGTAAACCCAAAGTAAACCCCGAGTGGACCCAAATTTTCAAAAAGTAAACCAAGAGTAAACCCCAAGTAAACCCAAAAAGTAAATCCGGGGTTTAGTTGGGGTTTACTCTGGTTTTAGGTTGGGTCTGATCGGTACTGTAGATGATGGAAGCATAAAAACAAAGTATCACAATTTAGAATTTTTTTGCTTTCAAAAATTATTTCAAAACATTTTGTTGGAATGAACAAAACAAAGAATTACATTTCAGACTTAATATATGCATAACGAGTTTTATACTACAACTTAAAACTTTTTACAATCAGTACATGTACAATGCACATTCAGACTTATAAAATATGACACAGTATATTGTTCACTGCAATCTACTGTTTAACGTCATATCGTTGACATTTATCAACGATAAACGTTGACATCCTTTATCAAATACTGACCTCGACTGCTTTAAAACCATATTTTATTTATTGGCTGTTGACAAAAAATTGCGCAAAAGCATTCAATAAAAAATGCACAAAGTTTATTTGACTGGTTTAGACAGCTGAATGTGTTCTTCCCGATGTCCGAGGTAATGTGTCGAACTGTACAGTGTCAAAAAGTTTCACTAATTGATGTATAGAAAACAACCCCAAAAACTACATGCTGATTACGATATGACAGTATCAACAAATTAATAAAAACCTTAAGCTTACATTTACATGCATACATGAAAACTGAACATGCATACTAATTATTTATTTGATATAGTTTCGAGGTTGTAAACATGTACATTTATAAATGTGAAGTATATATTTTTAAAACGTTTACCAACAAAGTGGTTATTTACTCGTTTGAAAATAATTACCCTTGTTACGCATTAAGCTTAAGACAGCATTGAACACCCTTGCGCGATTGTATTGTAATCAAAACTTTAGTCTTGTACAGCACGCATCCGCGTATTAAATACCAACCGGCAAGCGAAATGTTTCACTATAGAAAACTCGGCCTGAACCTCAAACGTAAATAACCACTTTGACAGTACTTGATTTAAAATAAAACTAGTGAAGTAAATCCGGATGTATTTCAAAATTGCTTTTAAATCAAAACTTAATTCAGTGTGTTTGTACATTAATAATGTTTTCGATGATACTAAAGTTTAAATTGCAGTAATATATTTTTTTTAAAGTCTAAGATGAATAGTTTAAGCTTTGAATAAATGTTGGTAAGTTCATTTCTTCATTAACTTAAAGTTAATGGTTGAAAGGATATTCTTCTATACATTCAAAGTTCAACCTAGATTTGAATATCTGATGTCATTTGAATTTGAAATCATATTTAAGCGTTGATTTTAACATGTTAAGTTTTAATTAGCGATTTAAAAAATGGATTTTACAAAAATGTTATCAACTAAGCAAATTACATATATGATATCCCGAATAACTTTGAAAGAACATCATGTGTTCTTCGTGCTCCTTAATAAATAAAAGTTAGCTTTGTGTCTAGTTTGAATAGTCATGCAGTTTGGCAGGTATTTAGGCATTCTTAAACTGAAATGGGTAAATCAATTAGCGACAATTTTCTTTTATAAAATTTTATGCCCTATTTTATATTCTAAAAATATGATAATTAATAGTTATAGATTTACCTGTTACACAGCCGTAAATGTGATGACATGTCAAACATTCACACGTTAAGCTACACAAGATTCCATAAAATGGTAAAGTGCATGGATAACTACAATTGACTCCGATATATCCACTAGGGCATTCTACAAAAATTTTAAAAAAGTAAATGATAAACTACATGTAGCATTATTTTGCTTATGGGAATTATTATAATGTTTACCTTCGTATTAGCATTTCATAATATTGACATTAAGAAACTATGATTCTGTGCAAATAAACAAACCTTTACAGAAGTTTTTCTCTTTGAAAAAATTAACACAACAGGCATCTTCGCTGCTTTTTAAATGTCTGTAAAACCAATGCATAATGTATCTTACGAGCCAAGAAAACGCTTAAACTATAAAAGAAATAATGCGCAGATTTATGAACATGATACTAACATTGTAAATAATACTTAAAACGTTATAACAAAATAATGTTATACAATCAAATACTCATTATTTCTCATCAGAAGATTCATTAACTATCTATAAAAATTAGGATCAGTTCTTACCTAGCTCTTTTGATAAACAATAGAAAAATAAGTTAATAAACGATTTTCATTTTTTTATATATAAATAGAGCTAATAAAATTTTGCTAGAGAATCTTTTTGACAGGAATAATGCAACTTATACTGCAATATGATCTATGAATCAGGAACAAAATCAAATAGATCTAAAATTATAGATTGTCACATTAGATAAAACGGATATTTTTAAGTTTATTACATACTTACCCAGTAGAGCAACTATTCACAACACTTGTCCAGAAAGAATAAAATGTACAAGAAAGGAGAAAAGCATTGGTAAATGTCTTATTCGTTTTGCCAAACATGGAAACCAATTCAAAACTATGCATTAAAGTTTCCTCCGAATCGTTCGGATATTTAAAACTGATATGCGGATATGCAAATTTTGCAAGTACAGTACGCAGTATAATGCACGTATGCACTCAAAATACGATTGACTTTATGTACACAATTTTTTTTTATTCATATTGTTCAATTTTCCACATATCTATTAATCCTAATGTATGTTCTATCCTTAAAGAGGTAACTGGTAAGTAGTAATCAAGGGGGGGGGGGGGGGGGGCTTTTTTCTCGTAAAGGACATGTCTCTTTCTAAAGTTTACGTATAGAAAATGGAATTTAAATGCATCCCAACACCTTTTTGGGAGCGTGTATAAACTTATGGAAACGACACAACGTGTCTGGGTAACGCCCTGGCGATCCATATAACCTTATCAAATTAATCTCTTATCTTGAATGGTACATTAATTTTATCAATCATGTTCTACTTATAAATGCATTTACTCAATCCCCCTCAAATCCTATTTACTAACACTTTCAGATCTGTAAACGGCTTTTTTCAATCTTACATTACCAATAGAATATACTGAATATATTTTCTGAAAAAAAATATTGCGAAAAGGTCAACCCACTAACATAAATTCATGTCTATTTAAAATGATCAATGCACGATCATGGACATAAGCTTTTCTCATATATCTGATACATGCTTGTTGTTACATAAAAACTTCGATATAATAATTTCCTTCATTTGATAATATGAAGGATCGTCGCTCAAATTGAAATATATCTAGGAAACGTTCATAATTCCTTTTTTTAAACTTTAATGCTAAAACATAAACGATTTGTTATCATTTAAAGATCACATCTTGCTATTTGTCAAAATCAAGGTCGACTTTGTGTTGCGTACGTGCAGTTTTTGGCTACCCTGTGTACATGTAGACCGTTATTTGTTTCAATATAATAAGTTGCTACAGACCATATTGTTTTGGTCAGTTGACCAGTTGCTACATAAAGATATATTGTTTAGTCTCGGGTCGCGCTCGTTTATCCTTGTACCAGTGAACGTGGTTTGGTGATGTCAACGGAGGCGTAAATATAATTTGTGAATTCGTTGTATTCAAGCCTTAATCTCCAGTCTGGCAAGTGAAATTTAACTGCAATAGACGCAGTGATTAGAAATTCAGTGAGAGCAAATGCATTTAACTCAGTCTATTTATATCAACAAGATAATCAACGTGTTAAAATTGTTTATGAGAATTGCATTGTAGCCAGGTGCACATGGCTTGCGTTTAAGCGTACTAGTAAATACTTGTAAGTATTTGTTTAAAACATATTTTAATGAGTGTTCTTGTTATGTCACATATTCGTTAATTTTATTACATGTACTATGTCCTGGTATCGGGCGACATAACACTTCCTCCAGGGCTTCCCTGGCACCATGGGGCAGCTATTTTGGTTTGTTGCTCTCGAAGCCATGTAATTATAAATAATATATTTGTCTTATGTCAATGGATGTGTTTTTGCTTTGCCATATTACACGGTATTATTAATTCCAGCTATAACTGTATGCTTAATTGGTAATTTGTCTAAGCTCTAATGCGTTGAACGACAGGCAGGCATTTGTGATTCAATCTTCACCATATTGAACAAGTTTAACAATTAATTAGTTTAAGGTAGCTCCATACTCGTAAAATTCTCTGAGGAAAGTTGAAAAACCGAACTGATTTCGACTTAATAGACTTAAATGTCATCAATTGTTAGAAAAAATATACATGTCATCACACTTTTTGAGATGCCAGATAAACATAAACTAAATTATATTTTAGCATTAGAAAAATGTATTATTTTTTTTTGTTAAAAGTAAAATCTTGTAGGCAGAAATTTGTTTTTCTTGTTTAATTTTAATGTCAATTTTATCAGAAAACTAAAATTACAAAAATATTTTAAAATTAATCTTTGGAATAAGAAAAACTATAGCATTTAGACATACAACTAAGAGAAAAGTCAGAAAAAGAGTTATTTCCCCTTTGCATAGATAAAATATATAAAAATTTGGAAATTTAGTATAAAATTAAGTGCGAAAATATCTTGAACCTACCAATAATTCTAATTACATCCATGTGATTATATTCACATAAAATAAATAAAACTATCTTGCACAATTTTTAAAGAATTCAAAGTTTTACAAAAAAGTGTGACGTCACAGAACACTGGATCTACTTTAATTACTAATTTAACAAAAATCATTATTTTACATGATACAAAAGTGCAAATCCTACACATTTATCCTTTAAAAAAGTACTTGTAACACATCCGTATATATGATTACTTCTATAGTACACATTTATGAATACACATGACACCATAAAAAGGTGGATCGCACGGAATAGTCAACATAATCCCATATTCGGCAGAAAACAATTTTATATAAGGAATGTATTGGTAATGTAACTGTGAGGGTAATAATGATGCTAAAGGTTAACTAAAACATATCTAATTAAATAATGTCACAAAAAGTATCTTTAAAAAATACAACTTACATATTACACCAATCGTTTACGAAATGTATTCACTTCGAAATACTTGAAGAAACATTTTTCAAAGCAAGCTGCTGTCTAAATATCTGTTAAACCAATACAAATTTCACAGATAGTGGCATGTATTTGTATGAAATAATTTAAAATGAATGCAATATGAGAAAAAAGAGCAAATTAGTATCATTAGAAAAAAAACCCAACAAAAACATAAAAACAAAACAACGAAAAAAGCCTGCATTTATTGTTATCGAACACAATTGATCAATTCTATATGTGATTTAACTGATGCAGTTAGTCAATTTTTGCGATTATACAATTATCTTTGCGCAATACAGAGAAAGAAGTGCATCAAATTTGATATATATTACATCTAGTATATGTTTATTATGAACACATTAAAAACTTTAGATCATATTATAGACACACATCTTTCACTACTATAAGATAACATGCTTGAGCGGTAAACATTTCATATGTTATAGGTTACTATATATTTAGTAAATCTGTCAATAGTAAATATTACAATGTGGACACTTTAAGATAATGTATATTAGCCTAACCCTGCTACGAATATAAGATAGCCAAATTAAACCTAAATGATACCCTTGGATCATTTTCTGTTACTTGCTTCAAAATGTACATGGATTTTTCAATTACAACAAACATGATAGGACTTCTTTCTGAACAGAAATCAGACCAGTTTACACTCAAATTGCTTAGTGTTGATTCTCATAATAATTCAAGCGTATGACGTAAGCCATCTCACATCTTATGTTTTACATAATGCGTTCTAAAAAGCGTTTGGATATCGTTTACATATTTAAAAAAAATATATTTTACATGTTATAAAAGTATTAAATTGTAAAATATAAACCAAACTAAACCCCGAATTTTAATAAATCGACTTGGATAACGATTTAACTTAATTATTAAAGTAAACAAATACTGTAAATATTAGTATTAATATTTGGATAATTTGATTTTGATACAGTGGGTAAAAACAATTTACTAATTTTTTTTTTCTCGTATATGACATAAAAGTATGGTACTTAAAATTACATTTTATGTATGCAATCATGTGAATTAGCCATATCATCTTCCATATGTTTGGATGCAGGATATAGATGTGAACCGCTTACAACCGTGGTAAAATCTTTAAATGATATGTGAATTTTTTTTAATTTTAAAATATGCATGCATTTGAATCACCTCACAGAAAACACTAATATTTATATTGTTAAAAAGTATATGATAAAACAGAAATTCATATAATGTTATCATTAACATTGTCTTAATCTAATTTCAAAACTAGGTAATTACCCCCAAAAAGACTTGATTCAATGATAAAATACAATGTACAATCTCTTAAAAAAATAAAGTTCATTTATTTAATACATTTCTTTATTCATTGTCGTTATCAGTGACATTTGATGTGAAGCGAGAAATGAGTATTGCTCCACAGATCAACATAAGTAGCGCCAGTGTTATCACTCCTCCAGCTGATATGATTATAATGATGACCAAGGAAGAACTCTTTCTTTCTGGTCGTTTTGTTCTGAGTGTTGGTCGATTTTCTGATAAAGATATTAAAAAGTAAAAGTATTCCATTTTTTTAATTTTGTACCAAGTTTCTTTGTTACACTTAAAAGCTCTCAAATGTAATTATTTAGTCGGTATAAACAATTATACATGCATATAAAAATTATTGTTTTGCAATTAATAGCCTGAATTTGTAAATCATTCTGTATTCATTTTGAGTATTCATATAAGTTTATTTATTTTGTAATTTACTTTAGCTAATCCATGAATCTGATTGACTAATTTGGATTGCAAAATTCATAAAATAATGACCGCTGGTTGTCTTACATTGACTCGTTTCTTGATGAACACTATCTGCAGCATCAACATTGATGGCATTACAATCAATACCACCGCGATGCCACATGCGCAGCTTAATTTTGATTTTATGAGTTTACCTAAAGTGAGGATGGTATTACAAGTATCATCTTCGATATTTAAACAATAAAAATAATTATGCAGATTCATGTACATTAATGTTATTTTTCCTGCAGTGATCACTACCTTCAAAGCCTTCATGATTTAAAAAAAAATATTGTTTTAATTTTACATCTTTTTTAAAAGAATGTTGAATAAATCATAAAGAGTAAGTAAAAGTAACCAAATCATTGATAATATATATCAGTTCGTTGTATTAAAGAAGCAGCCAATTCTTATTCCATGTAATATAATGTAATATGTAAATGTAATATGCTATTTACAAATATTCGAGCAGCTGTGAATACCTGCTGTTTGAGTGATTTTGAAGATAATATGTCCACGGAAAAAAATAATCTCAACATCTCTAGTTATGTGTAAAACCTATATTTCATTCAAAAGCTGTGCGAAATATTTTAGAGTCCATTCATTTAAAATAGCCATGTATTTATAATACCGCCTGTATCATCCACGTTCCTGTTCTTCCTGTAATGTGATTAGAACTAATTTTAGAACAGTTTCAGAAATCTCTGGAAATTATATATGGAGCATTAAGGAAAACACCCAAATGATTGTACAATTAGTTTTATTCCTAAACTTAAGTGTTTGTAGATACGTTCATGTCCATACATGTAATACACGCATGTCAGTAAGTTATCTACACAATGTGTTATATGTATCTATGTTCAAGTATATGATAATGCTGAATCCTATATTTACCTTCGATAACGTTTTTTGGCATTACGTTGTTGTGACCTCAACTTTGTGATTTCGTTTTTTTTATACATAAGACAGTAACACAGTCATGAGTATCCATTTCTTTAGATTGATTAACTCGAATGTTTTGTAGAACAATACAACATGTACCTATTGTCTAGACACTCATGCTCATTGATTAAAGTCAACCTTTAGAAAATAAAAAAAGGTTCTTAAAATTGGTTCTTGGTACATTATGTAACTTTAGCGAACAACATTGCTTACAAAATTCATTTAACATTCTGGAGAACATTAAACGAATTTGAATATGAAAGTCACACAAAAGTTTGCTATTTAAAATGTTAAAAAAAACCTTTTAAAACATTTTTATTTTAAAAAAAAGAGTCATTTGTATCTTTATGCATCATACTTTTATTCCCATGTATTTTTGCAGAGGATACAAGGAAGAACGTGTCATGGTCTGTACTAATGTCAAATTAATAGGTTCAATATCTGAATCGAGGTCGATTGTAAAAGAAAACTGCATTTAAAATAATTGAATTGCCAGAATAAAGTTGGGTACGAAACTTTAAAAAGGAAAAATTAGCTTGGTAACGAATGTTTATTGTAGCTAAATACATAAACTAAAAGTTCAAGCCAAATATTTGTGGTGTTCTTAATATCAATCTGGTACCATACATAGAATTCACACACACACACATATATATATATATATATATATATATATATATATATATATATATATATATATATATATATATATATATATATATATATATATATAAATATATATATATATATATATATATATATATATATATATATAAATATATATATATATATATATATATATATATATATATATATATATATATATATATATATATATATATATATATATAATAAAAAATAACAGAAAGCCGATTCAAAACTCTACCGGTTTCATTAAAATCTTCAGGAGTTACAAAACTCCTGAAGATTTTAATGAAACCGGTAGAGTTTTGAATCGGCTCTCTGTTATTTTTTATTATTTAATACTTGTGTGGATTAACTTTACTCATTTTGGATTATATATATATATATATATATATATATATATATATATATATATATATATATATATATATATATATATATATATATATATATATATATATATATATATATATACCGACAGTACAGACTGTACTCAAACCTAATCATGCGTGTATGGTCATTAAAACGCAAGAGACAATGGAAGACAAGTAGTTGCTAATTAGGTAGGGTTTCCAAAAAAATTGGATTTAAATTTCTTCCTTGATTGTTTGTAAAGACGGTAGCTGACAGTTATATATGTTTTTCACTTGTTTACTGGTTCACTTTTCTACCAAGGGATGTGCAAGGAAAAATAGGAAGACAATGTGTCTGTCATATATTTTTCCTGAAAGTAAAAACTTACAGAATAATCTATGCACCAAAACCTATTTTATTTAGATATAAAGTTTCCGTCTCAGTCCATTTCATGAAACGATATTATTGTAACCCATTCTAAAACATCAAAAGGCATTCTTACGCAATATACAAACATAGATGAACATTTTTTTCAAAAAAGATTTTAATTGTAATGTAAGGTTTAAGATGTCCGGCAACCTTTACCTGTGAAACTGGGAGTTGAAATGCATCCAATTTCATGATGACAATATGAACAGTTGCATATTTTACTACATAAAACTCCATATGCAGGGAAAAGACATTTCTGGTAGCAGTTCACTCAAAAGTATCCAACTGTACATTCTACATAATGCAATATTGTTTGTTTTTTAAAACAGTCTGAATATAGACAAAAATGAGGGGGGGGGGGGTATTTAAAACGTAATCAAACATAATTTAATATGCTTTAATTTATTTTATTAAATATTTCAATAAATCCTTACCTTTGCAATAATTTCCATCCCTGTACTGACCGTATAAACACGCTTTGGTTACTTTTTTTTTTAGTTTTTTCCTATTAAGAACATTAAATCAAATTTCAAGCGTATGTTACCTTAATTACGATGAATTTATTCAAATAATATTCTTTTCAAAATATTTTCTGTTTAAATCAATTTGACATCGAAAAAAAGAAGTTACTGTGTAAGGCAATTAGTATCACTATAGCTTGCAATCCAAATTAGGAAGATAAGGACTTTCAATGTATTCATAAAACAATACATCACCGCTGCAAATCAATTTCAAAGTTCTAGTTAATGATTTAAATCATGATATCATAGCCTTTAAAAACAATTCGTCAAAATTCATTTCCTTGGTTATTTATTACATAGGTTTTAAGTTTAAACATACATGCTTAGAGAACAAAAAAGTTTTTGACGTTCCTTTTGCAAATAGTGGTAAATAATGTTAACGTTTTTGCTTTGCTTCAATCATTTACAAGTCACTGTGTTTTAACTTCAAATCAAACTGACTAGTTTCCATTAGGTAAACTTTACCTCAAAGCTACAACTTCAGACCAAATATGAATTTCATGGATAAATTTGACGGTTGTATTCGTAACTCATCTTTACAATACAGAATGGAATGGAATATAAATTTACAAACACCTAATGATTAAAAAAATCACAGAAAAGAGGCGACGTAATTGCAAAAAGAGATTTTTGGGAAGAAGGACGGAGGTCAGGTGATATTTTTGCATGAGGAAGACAAATGTATATTTGTATTTAAAGATGTGCATATTTCCTTTTGCTAATATAACAACAAAAATTACTCTAATAAAATCAACGCTTCCACCAATTGTTCTTATGTATAAATACGAGAAATTTTTAAATCTATAAATACATTTTTTCGAAGGCATTTTCATCAGTACATTTATATCTAAACATTTTTTAAGAACATAAAATACTTCATACTTTTTTTTTCCAAGCATTTATTTTGATTAAACGTTTTCGTTTTTAAGATACAAATGTTCATCATTCACACTACTAAGCATAAACTTTAAAACACTCCTTGATTTGAAGATTGTACAGTCAGTTCGAGATATGTTTAATGGAGCTGGTCATCCTTGAGCGTATGATTATTGTCTTGTGATCTTTAACTTGATACACATGTGTATTTTTCTGTTATATGTAAACACCTCTTTATAATTAAACAAACTAATTTCATCAGAACTGCTTTTTTGTAAAAAGTTTAATTGGCAATATGTACATACTTCCGTACTTATTTATTTCTTGCATAAATCCCAGTGCTTGTTCATTTAACCGTCTGCTGCTACTTCATGTAATACGATATCGATGTTTTTTATTTATTTAAAAAAAATACTTTTTGAACCTGAAAAGATGGTGTTCGTTTTATTTGGAAATTTGAATTTCGTGCCACAATCTCGTCTAAAAGATTTGTTTATGTCATATTTCAACCCCCACGAATTTACTACAAAATTGATTAAAACACTGTTTTGAAACCACTTGAATCTGTTTTCTTGCAAATTATTCAGAGCTTCGTCAATTTAACGGATATTGCCTTGTAATGTATATATGTTCAAACTTGCCGTCATAATGTAGACCGACCTTTAGTGTATGTAATAAATAAAACGGTGAATCCAAACCTACAACCAATATGATGCATTTGAGCTAAAGGATATGTTTCAGCTTGTTAAAAAGGACCAAGAACTTTCGATTGTTTTAGCGATGTTACTTTGGTTAACTTATTATCCGTTAATCAAACTTGTAATCAATCGTTTCTCTGGTACATGTACAACATTGTAATTTCTTCAACAAAATACATGAATGCATATGAGGAAATAATGACAACACACACTAATAAAGTACTCTGAATTTGAAACAAATAAAGCGAACAGGAAAAGAAACCAAAATAGCATATATACATTTTTTGAAAAAATAACAATAAATCATCTGTTTCTTATAATAATTGCTTATCAGTTTATAATTATCATAGAAACAGAAAACAGTAAATCCATTTTTTTCTTCAGGCAAACTATTGTTTGCATTACAATTTAATAAATTCCGATATTCTTATGTGTACATGATAAATACACACTTACGCAAAGATGAAACAAAACCCAGTTATTGATTTACGAGAAGAATTATCAAACTTGGATTTATTCATACACAAGGCATGACCATGCTAGATATGAATGGACATTTATTTATCAGAAAATATTGCAACGTTATATGTAATAATATTCACACATATTTATATAAATTAATGTAAAAAAGTTGATTGTTTAAGCTTTGTTTCTTCAACTACATTGTATCTGCTTTTGGTTTCCGTTGGTTTGATGCTTGCCAATTTGTACCCAAGGTTATTTCCGGTTAAACTTTTTTTCAACAAATTTTTGATAATTGCAAGAGGTGCAGCCTGCCATCTTAATATAAACAATACAAAAAAAAGAAACACCCCCCCCCCGTAATTTATAAAAAAAACACCTACACGAATTTAGTGCCTCGTCCTTACTACCCATGACTACATGTAACACATACATGTAAAGTGAAGTCTAACTCTACAATATATTTATAGGGAATACTTTACTAAACGAATGGTGATATTTAGACTATCGAAGCATAGAAGGAAATTATGATAACACACAATAACAACTTACTCTTGATTGGAAACAAATACAGCAATATATACGGAAGGAAACCAAGATAACGGAAAATATCAAAAATGATTTAAATTAATTTTTGTTTTTTTTTAAATGGCTCATCAATTAATGATAGCAGCAAAGCCAGAATGCTATTTTTTTAACACAATTTATTGTTTGACATCATCTGTAAAATTACATGTAAAATGGTTGCATATTTTATACATTGACATCTGCAAATATGTTTCCTTATATGAAACGTAAAGAATAGCGGACACTTTCAATTTTGTTTTGACTTTTTTCTTGACGTCACAATAATTATACATTTAGCACGCGTTTATCGATGGTCGCTTTGATTATTGTAAACATAAATCTCGGTAATTTTGACAATTCTGAACACTTTTCCTTTTCAAATCTAAATATAAGTAAACAGCAATATGGAAAAGTTTACCGTGTTATGAAATTGGTTACAACGTGATCACATCTTTTGAATATCCCTTAGGTCTTTACAGGATTTGATCACGTGACCAACAAAGTTGAAATCCCGGTGAACTTTTTAAATCGCTGTTTATTTCTTAAATGTATGAGGAATATCCTGATTTTTTTTTCAACCGAAAACACAAAAAATTGTCTACTAAAATTTTGAGACTATACGTCGTTGCTTAACCATTAACATACATGTAGTGTATATATTATATTTATGTTCAATTTCCAAAACATGCCTTGGAAATTTTTTTTTTAATATGAATGCACAACCACTATCAAATTTGATTTTTATTTTTTTTAGAATATTGCATACGATCGAATGATGACTCCAAAAATATACTTGTGCACCGCGTCTTCACATTCAACCTTACACTTCAACTTGTCACTAAAAGCGTTATCCATATATTTCATTCCTTTTTTTCTTGAACTTGATTAATGACCATCTTGATTTCTTTACGTATGATTTGGATCTAGCATTTTTGCATCGAAGTATTACATGCAATTGCGGTTTAATACCTTTTATACAATTATTACAACAACGTAGATTCCAATCGGACTTAAATGTGATAGTGTAATTTGCTTGCTGAGGTTTGTTAGGGTTCAATTATGTTCATATCACTGTTTGTGATTTAACACATTTTACATGTATAATGTATTTCTCCACGTGGACGCTATCGTGATCGTGTAAAAAGTTTTTTCTGTAATCATTAATCCAACAATTGTTCATAGTTTTGTAAAGTTTTGTAAGTTTAAAAAATAGAGGCAACAGTTCTATGGTTAATAGTTTAGAGAATAGTTTACATAATAATTACAAGATGAAAAATTAAGTGATTTTAAAACACTATTGATTGTCTTTTTAAGGCTACTCTAAAAGAGCAATGACAGTTTCAATGCAATGCTATCATCATAGCCAGATTACATTCCTTGCATCTGCCCAGCAAATCGAGATGACTAACATACATGTACAAACACTTTAATAATCATTCTAATAGGAATTAAGTAAGCTAAAGAGCACTGACACACAAATCTAAACTGAAAATGTATTTTTGTTGATGTTGAAACATATAGTGAGGTTTTGCTGCTCGTTTTATGAATTTAATATCAATTTCAAACAACGTAGTTTCAAAAAAATCCTTCGTTAAATTCATGATAAACAGGTTCGATTTCATGAATAGTTCGTGTATCCACGCCATTATGGTTGGTACTGACTAAGGACTGGTGTTTCCATATTGTATAAAAAATCAACACAATTAACACGAGAGTTATCGTTCCTCCAACAAGTAAGATGATCAAACTGAGGGATATCCCTTTCACCGCTGATACTATTTCCTTTTCATTTTGAGATTCCGAGACTTCTCCGGGTGCTTCTGTAATAGACGGGTTACATATTAGTTTGTGTGATGTATTAAACTAAAAGAAAAAAAGGGTGTAATAAAATAATATAATTATACAAATTGATATAATTTATAACATCGGCTTAGCAAAATAATATCAAGAGTTTTTTTTAAATCTGTGTTGCTTTAATTTATTTCTCTCAATCTCGCTAATTTTGGTTGACTTTTTGGTCACGCTTCCAGTGTTTTGCCGGACCAAATACTGCCTTTTTTCTAAGCTAGTGTTTTATAAAACCTCATATATTTAATATTTAAACACGTTTAAACTACTTAATCAAACTTTAAGTATGCAATTCTGCATGCCACAAAAAACACTGCTGGCATTAATGAAAAAATAACGAAGACAATACTAATTTTTCTTATCAACATAAATATTGTGTTCCTATTGTTCGTTTTTTAAAATTTATTTTTATTTTCAGACTACATTTATAGTTATACTGGGGCTCGTAACATAAAGGGTACTTAAGTCTAAGACAGTGCTTAAGTAGGACTTATGTACATTCTTAGACTTAAGTCTGTAACTAGAAGAGTGCTTAGCTAAGACAATTTACTCAAAACTAAGGCGGCCGGTAGAGGTGACTTAAGTATGTATTAAGTTATTGTTTTCACACATTTAGAAGTTTTATTGTTATTAGATATTCAAATTCAGTATATGATTACAGAGTATTAATCACATTATGATATCTACACAGAATTTATATCTTAATGTTCACCAATATAAAATTTTTGATTTGATTGATATAAATATTAATAGTGGTCGTAATAATCTGTCACATTTTCCATAAACCGGTAGTATGAAAGTGGACTTCTAGATAGGTTGTAAATACGTAATGGTCGGTTTACAAGAAGTAACTGCATATATAAACTCGCAAAACTTGAGAAACTAAAAAAAGGACGTTCAAATACAGAAACCCTAAGCGATTTTAAAGACGACGATTGCCTCATTTCAATTTATCGACTTAATGAAGGAATTACACCCAGCTAATGTGAAATGCTTTAATGGTGAGGTAAGAGGTAGAACAAAAGATAAAAAGAAATCCACTATATAATTATATTAAGTTCTAAGGCATCGCAATATTACGCCACATGCAGTCTTCGGGAACGACTAAAATAGTGATTATTCGTCAAAACAAACAAGCAACAACAATGACTGAATATATTGTCCGAGATCCATCGCTTTGAGCCTTTTAAAAATTTTAGGCACATATGTATATTATTCATGCCATATAGAATGTTGTGTCTGTACATTTACATCTACCCCATCTAATATCAAAGATGTCATGCACGTGTATCTATAAAAGCCAATACATTCAAATTCGACAAAAGAAATGAAAAATACGTTTTTACATTTTCACATAAACATGACTTAGCTAAGACATTGCTAAGTTTGCTTTATGTTACGGTATAAGACATACTTAAGGTCAGACGACACGTTCCTGGAGAATCTTTTTTGTGTCTCCTCGTAATGAAGAGTTCCAATAAAAAATATTAATTTTAAAATTACTTTGAAAATGATCAAAATTTACTTGGGTGTGGTAATATGTCTAGATGGTCAAGTGGTTAGAACCGTGGCCGCTCAGTGCCAGAAGTGTATAGGTTCTAGAGGTTGTGAGTTCAAAGCCCCGCCCTGGCGGAGATATAGTTCTATTATAGTGAATTTTGCTGTGGTGTATTGATTTTTTACATCAGCAATTGAAGTGTATTTTAAAGAAGATTATATAGGAAATTGCATACTCTAGTATTTTGCAGAAATGCCTGGTAAGGTACCCTAATTTTTTGCAAGAAGGCTTGTCAGAGTAGTAGTAAACCATTAACAAATTCCTGAAAAAAGTTATCTAAAATTGAGGAACGTGTCGTCTGACCTTAAGCAGGATTTATGTCGGTCCTAAGATTCCGCCTAAGTCCTACTTATGACCCTACTTAAGTAAAAATCTTAGCATGCTTTATGTTACGAGCCCCTGGTTTCCGGTGCCATACACCGTATGATCGAGATGAGTTAGCCAGGCTTAATTTTTAAGGTATCGTAAAAAAAACCTCATTCTGCTGCTCAGCTAGAAAAAAACTCCGATTTTGCTTTTAAATTATTAGAGCGACCAAAATAAAATAAAAAACAAAGATCGTCGCATTTTTTTTTTAAATATAATAGGCTTTGCCATAAGATACCCTGATGTTAGGTTCTCGATGTCGATATCTATTACACTGTATTATGTTTATGGACCGAATTAATTATTTTTTTTCTTAAATTATGGGTAAACGTACTTCTTACAGTACCGATCACACCCAGCCTAACAGAAAGTAAACTCCAACTAAAGCCTGGGTTTACTTTTCAGGTTTATTCTGGGTTTACTTTGAGTTTATTAGAGCGGACCCAGAGTTAACCCAAAGTAAAACCAGAGTGGACACAGATAGTAAGCCCAGTTAGAAGTATACCCCTAGAAACAGACGCCGACTGTGTATTCGGTATATACAAGGGGCAGAAATTACAAGCAGTAAGATGGTAAGATAAAAGACGGGTCTGCTTCACACTTCAGTACGTACTGTTGACCTCAAAAGCAATATCCAAGTAAACTCAAAGTAAACCCCGTATAAACCCAAAGTAAACCCCAGGTGGACCCAAATTTTTCAAAAAGTAAACCCAGAGTAAACCCAAATTGTAAACCCGGGGTTTAGTTGGGGTTTACTCTGGTGTTTGGGTGGGTCTAATCGGTACTGTGCATGTAGTGTAGCAAAACTCAGATATCTTTTTTTTTTTCAAATATAAGTGAATAATTATAGGATGCATAATACAACTTTGTTTATCAATTAGTACCTGTGGTAGTCACACATCCCAGTATATGATCGCATATTACACATGGGCATGTTCGATTGCACCAAACTCCGTAAGTAGGCCAGGGGCATTTGTCAGAACAGTTATGTCTAAAATATCCAGCAGGACATTCTACAAATTGCACAATAATATAATAATATAACATACATCAAACATGAACTAACCGGCGTTATAATTCCAAAGCGTCATTTACATTTGTATGACTTGTACATTTATTTCTAAAGTTAGACATTTTAATACAAGAAATAACACATGCACGGTCATTTTATCCTTTAAAGAGCAGAACGGTATAATGATCAACAAACTGAGTATTGGTAGAACAATAAATACAGAGACGGCAAGTGAATGCGGTATAACACATAATCGTAATTGTTATATATATTATATATAAGCTTAATGATACCTTTAAATTCTGAAGATAAAATACACCCAAATACGTGATGACAAAATGAGCAGTTACAAGTATCGCTACAAGCCCTCCCAAACGATGGCAGGACACACTTCTCAGTGCAACCATTTCCAAAGTACCCAGCAGGACAGTCTAAAAATTTCATTTTTATATTGAAATTGACTTATTGGATATACAGTAGTTCAACTTTTATTTGATTCGTAGAAATCTTTCGAAATGAAATTACCTTTGCAATCATTCCCATATTTGTATTGGTTGAACAGACAAGGATTAGAAACCAGTGTTGTCTCTCTAATGAAAAAAAAAAACGCCAGGAAATGAAAACGAAGTTTATGTACACTAGCATTGAAATATTTTGTCTTATAGTTTTATGTTCCAAACTTTAATAAAAAATTGATAATACTGGATAGAGATAACAATAGTTACGTGATAAAAGCAGTATAACAAAGTTTAGAAAAAGCCAACAATCAAAACTGAATATAGAATTACTAAATCCTAGGATAATTCACGCAAAGGTAAAATCATTTATGTTATAGTAATTGTTTCCTATAACTAATGAAAATTAGAAATATTAAAAAGAGATAACAAATGTTTTGCTAAAAAGGCAATTTGAACGAATTCTAAAAGCAAACAATCATAACTGAATTCAACGTTACTCAATCCCAAGATAATTGTCACAAAGGTAAAAACCATTCTGACGCCTATTGCTTATCAAAGTACTGAAGTACTGAAAGTCGGCCTCTTTTGGTGTGTCTTTATGCATACTGTGTAGAAAAGACTGAAACTCATGCGCATTGTATATGTCCAAAATACATAGTCTTGTTTTCAAAACACGGTATTAATAAGGAAACTAAAAAAGATAAACAATTTTCTCGAAATTAAAAAAAATGCGAACGCTTTCGACAAAACGTGGCTCTTTGTGTAATTATTTGGTATAGCGGAAGCTATTACTTTGACGCTGTTTGTTTTTTTGTTACTTTTGAAGTTGTGCTATTTATAGTAACATTGTCGATTTGCCTTACTACGGCTAGGACTCTGCCTTAGCAGAGCCTGGCTAAAAATAGAATTACATGTTGAATGGTCTTTAACATTTAATTTTTCAGATAAAAGAATACAATTAGGTTTAATTGTGAATGTTTTTTATATTACACTCAAGCTAATATCATTTTTTTTAATGCCATTCCGATGTAAACACACAAAGTGGTTTGTTAAAGAGATGACCATTTTCAAATTAAATTTATTTTCCGACCAATATGATATTTGTTTATCATTATAATCTTACATTTTCGGACGTTTTCAAAACTTTGCAAGAAGTTCATTAAAACGGGTCTTTTTACGCAATCTATATTTCCTTTCAATACATTCAGATATTAAATCAAGTTTATGCAGTCTGTTTGTTTGTTTTTTTCGAATCGTTCAATAAACCCCTTTTCAATTGTAACCAGCACTCAATTTTTCGTACATGCAAGACTGAACATAAATTATCGTTATTTTTATTGGAATCGTACACTTGATGATGGTTAGGAACAAGGCCAAAAATATAATAGCCCATTCGTTTTTAATCATCACGCATAACCCAGAGACATAAATAACTCGTATAGAGTAATATTACCTCAATTTGTTTACATACTGCTCGGTGCCTTTTAGATCTTTTATATCTGTAAGAAAATCGCAAGAAAATGTATTTGTGATTAAACGATTCGTAAGTATGCTTTGAATTTTAAATACAAAAGGAAATCATACACTATATCATTCAAAATATTGTACAGTGTAAAAATGAATTTTATTCCTAATTTACACATCATTGCTATTTAATTGATTTATAAAAAAACAATTCTAACTACAAATGTAACATACAGTCACTGTGGTATTCTTATATTCCATTAATGTTAAACTCATATATTTGACATTTATTTGTTTATAGAACAATTATGTTATATAATTGTTTTAAGAAAAAGTCTAAGATTTTCAACCTATCATCACTGAGTGCGGTGGCATCGTATTCATATATGAATTTATCAGAAAACATTTCAAACTTTTAATCATTTTAAAACAAACGTCTACGCAAAACATACAAATAAATGGAAATTTATTCGTCAAAGCAGACAATAATTGTAATGTAAAGCTAGATGTATGCCAACCATTGCCTGTGAACTCGGGAGTTGAAATGCATCCCACTTCATGATGACAAGATGAACAGCTACATATTCCACCACATAAAACCCCGTATGTAGGCATGGTGCATTTCTGAGAGCAGTTCAATCCAGTGTATCCAGCTGGACATGCTACAAATTACAACGCATTATTACCTATATTTAGAACAAACTTGATATTGAATTAATCATTTTTTGTTATCTTAAAACTGCCTAGACATCACAATTTCTGATTTGCTCAGGAAATATGGTATGACATTTTGTAATGCTGCATAATAACACCCGAGGAAATGTCGTTTTGAAATATAAAAGCGGAGTCGTTATCACGGTATATAGAATTTATCACCTCTATTCTACTAGAAGCCCAGAATTTCTGATGATCGTTTCTCTATAGAGAGACGAGGTATAAGAAGACGGCTGTTCGATGGAAAGCCAAATGATTCTGTATAATGTTTAGATATGTTTATCAGTAATGTAAGATACTATTGATTGAAATGACATGCAGACAACATATGTTTCGTTGAATGTTAAAAATTCCCAGCAAATATGATAGAGATGTCCTTGAAACAGCCGCATTTAACACTTAAAAATAAACATTGAGGCGATACACATTGTTTTCATAAAAAGAAAGACATGGGAATCGACATGGTCTTAAAATAATCCGTTTTAAAGTTATATATATAATATAGGCCTACCCATAATCAAGTTACCAGTGACGTTGGTAGTAAATTTAAGAAAAAGGAACAAGTTTTCGTGAATGTTGCAGAATAACACTAGAGGTCGAGAAATTTTGTCTTAACATATAAAGGTCGAGGCGATAGTGAAAATTTTTCTTTTATTTTGAATAACATTTTTAGACCGAGAAGGTTACAATGTAACCTGCAACATTCAGGATAAGAATAATTTTATTTCTATTCTTTAAACAGCTCAGAGTGTCCACAAATAGTTTCATCTACAGTGAGAAGAACAAGATAAGTAAGATTGGTGTTCCATGTAACCCAAACTGTTTTGTAAGAATGCGTACCATTCACAGGATAACGATCAGAATGATATGAGACCACTATTTTTTTTGGGCGGTTGAATATTAAATACACAACACTATAATGTATTCCTCTCAAGGTAAATTAATATGATTAATAATACTAGTACTACTATTTGTTTATTTTACGAATGATCATGCAGTGCAAATGTGATGTAAATGTCTTTGGAACAGACGCATTGATCTTTTCGAGGAAATACAAATCGCTTGACTAGAAAAGTAACTTGAACTTAGACGTAAAATTGACATAACAAGTTTTTGACCAGTGCGAAACTTATATGTTTTAATGATATGTTATTTTACTGATAATGTCCGTGGTATATTGGAGAATTATGGCATATATTTTATCTCCTCGGCAATAACTGTTGTAGAATTGAAAAATGGCCGCGGCGTCACTTTGATCTCAGCAATAACTGTGGTAGAATTTATAATATCATACATGACAATATGTATCGTATTTTTGGCGGAATTAGTACATCACGTTACATCCTCTTCCGACATCTATGCAAAGCCTTCGCGGAATGAGATATCGCACAATTTGGCAATATCAACTAAAATAGGTATTGACTAGACAATATGCCAAAGGGTATAATTAAATACAAAATATAGAAATGCTATTGTGCAAAATATTCTTCAATCATATTCCTTAACTCTTTAATATCTAATTTTTTTGTTGTTTTAAAACTGCTATTGATACCCTACTATCTGTTATTTTAGTGCGTCCTTAAATAGCAGGTGACGTCATAGTACGATGTGGAGCGAAATCAGCCTCTCGCTTTGTGTAGGATTTATAAAACTATTAATTGCGTTGTAAATAATACCATAAGCTTATATTCGCTAATCAATGGATACATTTATATTTTAAAGATTTGCAGATTATTCTGACGTCAAAATGTACCATTCGTTTTTAGTCTAAACGACTTTTTGAAAACAAAAAACTGAGCTGTGAGAATTTACATAACTATTATTGTCTTCATTATACGGTATATGTTTGGTTACATATATGGATTTATGTCATGTGATATCGACCTCAGACACAAAAAGTGAAATTGACCTTGCAAGTTCGGTTGATATCACTTTCTGTGTATTTGGGCAATACATGTGTCACTTGACATGTCCATAGAACCCTTTATGGACCTACTATATAAAGTCAATAGATGTATATGATTTTATCAAATATTTAGAAATAATCTTACCTCTGCAAGCATTTCCATCCTTAAAGTAACCGTATATACATTCTTCTCTTAATTCTTTGATATTACTGCTACAGAGGACATTAAATTAAAATCATAATTGTTCTAAATTACAAAGTATCAAATAAAGATGTTTTAAAACAAATTATATATTAGTCTAATATGGCATCTAAAGCAGCACTTACTTTTTCGGGTAATTAGCGTCACTAACAATCCAGATATAGAAGAAAAGGACATTTCGTCTATGCATAAATTTAAAACCATACATAACTGCTGCAATTCAATTCAAAAGTGTCAGTAATTTGAAAAATCATTAGCTTATAGTAAAGGTACCAGTCTGTTTGGCATACCATTTGCTATAATCGATTTATTTCCTTGGTTATTTAAAGCATTGTTTTAGTAGTAACAACATGGAATTCGGTAAATAGGCACAACATATTACAAACATTTTGGATATGGAATAAACTTAAACTATCATAAACATTTTTTAATTAAAGCAACTTAATTGATTTTTATCTGAATGCAAATCTATTCATTTTTGCAAGAGTTTTTTTTTTTATATATAAAATAATATTTAGGCGATAATTAATGGAATTTCATACCATGGTATTAAACGCTCTAATCCGTATTTCACATATAAGCAATTTATTGACGAGGTAAAAATCGCAAACATTTTATAATTTCAATACTTGAAAATTATGACAAAAAATTGTTAAAACATTGTAAAATAATGTTGGTTTTGAATTTTAAAAAAATCTTTATTTTAATGTGAAACCAGTACAAAACATTTCTAAAAAGAGGAAGGGACCAGTTGCATGATGATCTGACAACAAAAAAAGATGAATATAAAGTTTTAACATAAGATATTTATACAGGTTATACTATGTTCAGAATCATTTTCTCTTGCAAATTGAATGTTTCAATATTTCTTCTTTTGTGTAAATAAAAAACGGAAAGACTTGAAAACTACAAATACGTACATCGTTAAATTAAACGTTCTCATTAATCCGAAAATCGCGATGTACAAGAATGTTTTGTTGAAATTATAAAATCATTTAACATTTGTGTTTCCTTTTTAAAGGAAGTACTGTCTGAGGGACTCCAAAGTGTGATGAGACCCGTTAGTCCGATGATCTGCGCCATACTCGTATGATGTGACATGTCAAAATCCAATGGTCCGCGTGCAGTAGCGAAAAGTCCAACAATGTGATATGCATTCGCCAAAGCATGATAGTTTTTACATTAAATCGAGATTAAGGTAAAAAAAAAAGTGTGATGTCTTTTACTCTTTCTATAAACAGCCCCACCTTGTTTGATTGCCTACATTTATACATCCATGACTTAATTGATAATTCATTACAAATCGATTAAGAATATTTTGGCACAACGCATTGGAATACAACATAATTATTTCATGATTATTTATATTTTTTGCAGTTGTTCGCTGAAAAAAAAGTCCCCTACTATCACCGTTAATTTTCGCAACACAATGCTTTCTCTATTCTCAATGTTTCGTTGTTGATTTTGAATAGATTGAAGCGATTTCACTGATGACGTCGACGTACCATAGCAACCCATTGGACTTGGGCGTGACCATCGGACTTGGGCGTGGCCATCGGACTTTGAAGTTTTATATATAATTATATACACGACCGATTAAATTTGCAAAATTTATGCTTCAGTACTTTTATTTATTTTAGAAATTCTCACGCGACTTAATTTAGCTTTTAAACGTGATGCATTTGATCTGGCACCGGTGCATTTCCCGAATAATTATTTTACTGTTCTTATTTTAATTGGAGTGTTTAGATAAAATACATGCTGCATTAGTGCAATTTCCATATACATGCTTTAAACTTTCAGATGAAAGTTGCTTGTAATCGCTAACAAGATCACATAAAACTAAATCAGACAGGCAAACAGACAGACGGACAGACAGATTAGATTAAAATGTTTAATAACATTGATTTTAATCTGCTTTTTCTATCTTATTTTTTTACTGTCGGTTTATATGTACATGTATGATGGTGTATTGAGAACTTATTTTTATAAAAAAAAAAGTTCTCTTGCATATCTTTCGTACACGTGTCGTTAATCTTTCTCAAAATATCAACATTCTCCTTTTTTTATTTGGTATCATTAAAGCATTTGGTTTAACACTAGTAATGTACATATGCATGTTATTTAGGGTATTCAATGAATAACGATCACATTGTGTGAATAATAAACGAATGGTCCGATATTCTTAATCATGACATTAATTTGAAGGCGTTATCAAGTACTCAACCAAAGGAATTTTCAAAATTTTGAATATGGTCATATTGATTACACCTTGAATTTTGCATTGAAGTCTATGGGCAACGTATGTTTTATTAAGATATTGTAGAAAGTAACTTAAAATTCGTAAAACTTTCTTGGTACATACATGCATAAACTTTCCCTTTATTAAAATATGATATAAAATGAATCATTTACTGCAGATATGTTGACGAATTATAAATTTTCGTTTTTTCGTTTAGGAGAAATAACTCTATAAAATATTTTAAGGTGCAAAATGATCGGCCTCTTATATTTTGCCAGTCATGTGAATTTGGTTCATTTCAATTCCATTGCTATCTCGAAATATATATTTAGCTGGTTTATAATGATTCAAAATTGTTCAATATCCCTTCCTTATACATTGAAATAAATAACAGAATCATTGACAAACAATCATGACGACGTTTCTTTTATCTGTTCATTTTTGAACACTGAGTGTTGCTTGCTAGAATTTTATTGTTGTTTATCATGCACAAATCCTGAAACGTGCTTCATGTAGAGTAACTATACCTTCAAATCGAACCTCACCGTTCCGTACAAGACACAAATCGTACCATGCAAGAAACGAGACGAACCGAACCTTTAATAAAACAAACCGTACCGTTCACAAATAGAACCTTGCCGCACAAGAAACGTGCAAGAAACGTAGCGTACTGTTCACAAAACGAACTGTACCGTGCAAAAGCGCGCAGTGATATTTATGCAAGACCCGCACCAAACGACCAAAGAAGCGTACCGTACGGTGCAATAATTTTGCAACTTCCATATACGCTTTATTGACCAGTGTCGTGCCCTGACCAGATAAGTTCAATATTATGCATATCTTTTGTAACCTAATTAATGTATAAAAAAACAAATATGAAAAATAGCTTTAGAAGATGAAAAAAAAAACTGTAGTATGTATAAAACTTACAAATCATAACCATACTAGAAGTGAGAAATAAACGTAACTTATTTAAACGGTTATTTCCATACGTGTTCTGTATACTATTTTACTATTTAAAAAAAAATGAACGGAAGTGTGATGTTTTGGGGAGCGCTGTTTGTCGAAGCGATAATCAGATAGATGACGTAGCTCTGCAAACAGTTGTATATTTTAAAGAAAAAAATTGATAAATGGATGAAAAAACAATTCTGGAACAATTCAATGATTTTCAATGAACATTTTAACAATTAATGTCCAGTCGTTATGTACAAAATGTAATCATTTCGACCAACTAGTATACATGTAGATATATACCTCAAGAAAGTAATCTTATCTGGAGTTTGATGTCATTGCAAATAAAAGTATAAAAATTCCTCAGAATATCATGAGCTGTCATTATTTCATACTTTATGCGTAGCGCAATTTTAAGCATTTATTTAAAATTTTACTGTACGTGTTGTTCTGTGATTAAGCATTGGTTTAAAATGATAGGTTAACTCAATTGAATGAAAATTGTATGAATGGTCTCTTACAAAAATTAATCAATGAAGAAAAACAAATATTTTCGCTGCGATTATTTTTGTAATTAGTAGTTTTTAGCCAGGCTCTGCTAAAAGCAGAGACGTGCCTGTAGGCAGGCAAATCGCCAATATTACTGTTAATAGCACAACTTCATAGGTAAACAAAAAACCAAACAGCGTCAAAGTAAAAGCTTCCGCTATACCAAATAGTTAAACAAAGAGCCACGTTTTGTCAGTGTTGGTATTTTGATTTCTTTTTTTTTTAATTTCGAGAGAATTGTCTATTCTTTTTTTAATTTTCTTATTAATAACGTGTTTTAAAAACAAGACTATACATTTTGAACACATACTATGCAAATGAATTTCCATGAACTTGTTTGCTGCGCATTCAAGAAATGGGGATTGAGTATATAACGCTTGTTGCAAAATTCAAGGCAGCAACTGTTGACTTGTTTCCACCAGACAGGCATATTTTTGTTCAAAGCCGCTTTCAAAATTTGGTCGCTCTATGATGCTTTGTCGACATTAAAAGCATGAGAGAGAGAGAGAGAGAGAGAGAGAGAGAGAGAGAGAGAGAGAGAGAGAGAGAGAGAGATTTTCAGTCTATACTTTAATATGCATAAAGACACCAAAAGACCCCGGCTTTCAGTACTTCAGTACTTTGATTTAATCGGCCTTGCAAAAGAAAAAATAAATTGTTATATGTACTTTCAAATGACCTTGGAGGACAACATTATATTTTTTTCTCTTTTGGATTAAAAATAGATCAAGAATTTCCAAAATGCAACGATCATGTCGCCCAAAGAAATATCGCGTATCTCAATTTGTTATGCTATGGCTTCACACAAAAAGTTGACGTTTCTATCGCTTGAGAACACTCAATTTCATATGTCTGATTCAATTCGTCACTTAATCATATATTAAACCAATGTTTGATGTGTTACGATCAAAACAACGATTATGTTACCCTCAAGTACAATTTTCACTTTGCCTAACGAAAAATCAAATATTGTATGATATGATGAAATCAAAAGAGATGCGAATTTCAAATAAGCTATTTTTGGAAAACTTTTAAAATCTATAATAAAATGTTGACAAGAAATTGAATTTCAATCCACAAAACAATTATCTAGATCACTAGATATAAAAAACAATGAGGAAATAAACGAAATCAAATATTATTTTTTAAAAAATTACAAAATTTTACTCAATAAACACGATTTGGTTCTCTTTTGGTATACACATCGATACAGAGCTCATTTTTAAAATGGTTGTAAAAAACAAGAGTGTGATTTTAAATCCAGATTTAAAGATAAATATGTTGAGTAATAATACAAATAATACGTTAACTGTAAAGAAAATGCCATTCAAAATCCATTTTCTCTGCATAGAAATAGCAGTGGAAGGCGCATCTTGCTTGACAAATCTAATAAAAACTGGATGTAGTAATGTCAAAATAGAATGTTCCATCGGCCTTTTTTGTAGATGCATAATGATCAATATTGCTTTGGTATCATATTTAATAAACTATAACCACTCTAAATAAAATTGGTGGAAACATACAAACAAGAAAATAAGAAAAATATAATGATTTTGAATGGTTAGTACGAAAGCCCATTAAGCTCATTTTTGTAGGTAAAAAAAATATTTTTTTCGTGAATAAACGCGAAACTTTCGCGATATGACGCGTACGTTTCGCGAATAAACGCGAAACTCTCGCGAATAAACGCGTAACTTTTGCGAAAAAACGCGTTATATCGCGATATAACGCGTTAGTTTCGCGAATAAACACGAAACCTTCGAGAATAAACGCGTAATTTTCGCGATATAACGCGTAACTTTCGCGAATAAACTCGAAACTTTCGCGATATAACGTGTAAGTGTCGCGATATAACGCGTTACTTTTACGAATAAACGCAACATTTTCGCGAATAAACGCGTAACTTTTGCGAATAAAGGCAAAATTTCGCGAATAAACGCGAAACTTTCGCGATATAACGCGTTAGTTTCGCGAATAAACGCGAAACCATTCATAATTATACTAATATCCGTGTTAGGTTGATTTATGATAACAAAATAATCTTTTTGGCTTATAGGTATTAATAAATCTGTTTAAACTTTATAACTTTTTTAAATGTTATATGTCCAAAGTAGATAATAAGTTTGGGCATCATATTACGATTTTCAGTTATTCCCTGACCCTGTGTTCGAACAGGCATTCATTGATGATCTTTTTCTTATGAAATTGATATAAATTGAACCGTCGGAAACCTTTAAAACGTTAAGTTTTGTCGCAGCGATATAACATATATTGTAACGTTTTAAACAATAATATCCTTTCTAAAAATTCTAAAATGGTACTTAAAAAAACGTTTAATTCGAATTAAAATTGTTATAATCAAAATATGTTGCTGTCTCATTTTCAATAATACAGCGCCCATTAGAATGTTAGAAGCGCGATGCTTTATGTCCTTTGAAAATCAGTACTAAGATTTTAAAGATTTCCTACGTTTGAATTTGTGTTAATTTGTATGAGGTTAAATCTACTTGATTTACCTCTTTATATAATATTATTTTGGTTTATTTAAGTTGATATATTTGTTTTCAGTAATTTTCTTCATAGGGGTTCTTCTATGAAATAACAATATCTATATTTAAGTTTCGCGTTTAATCGCGAAAGTTTCGCGTTATATCGTGAATGTTTCGCGTTATATCCCGAAGATTTTGCGTTTATTCCCAAAAGTTTCGCGTTTATTTACGGAAGTTTCGCGTTTATTCTCGAAAGTTTCGCGTTTATTCGCGAAAGTTTCGTCTTTATTCGCGAAAGTAACGCGTTATATCGCAAAAGTAACGCGTAATATCGCGAAAGTTTCGCGTTTATTCGTGAAAGTTACGCGTTTATTCGCGAAAGTTTCGCGTTTATTCGCGAAAAAAATATTGTTTACCTTCGAAAATGAGCTCAATGGGCTTTCGTAGGTTAGAAACAACTGTCATATGAAACATATCTTGATAATTGCTTACATGTAATTTTATCAAAATTATCTGTTATCAGTTCATAAGTACATAAATCTCTCTGTTAAAGTTTATCCTAAAAGCAGTTGGCATCAATATCCGCCGCTGTATTTTATACATTCAGTTTAAATTAAAGACATGAAACATTGAAATAGCAATGACCAAGTATTTAATACAATTGATATACTCATTTTAAATTTTGCAAATTAGCAGTGATAAAACAACGTATAATTCTTTATAATTTCTTTTTTTAATTCAGTCATTTTAAGTCTTCGCATAATGCTCTAAAACAATGCAGAAGAAACAAGAGTTCAAAAAAGCTCATCTTAAATACCCGTTAGTTGAACTTGGTTAAATATACGTTTTTTTAGATTTTACAGTTAGAGTACTTCTTTTCTAAACTATGTAAACTGTCAAATAATTTTTATTTATGGGGGTCAATGTTCCCGCGAAGACAAAATTTGCCTGATTCATATTGGCGTGATTTTGTTGGTAGCAAGTTCAGGATAATTTTCATAAATATGTTTAAACAACGATTAATATACGTTTGTAGGGAGGTAAAATCGTACGCGAGGCTTCCAACAAAAGCACCGAACTTTGGTCTTCCACGAGCAATGGTGTTCCACAGTCAATTATATCATACTCCATCGTTTCCCCTGTTAAAAAATCAATATCCGTAACTTATATAATACAATGTTTCGAACTCAAATATAACAATGATTGTTGTTCAAAAATTACCATACCATGCTGCTCACTTTACGTACTGCAACTGTCATTTCTTAAATAAGTCAAAAAAGTAAAAATCAAGCGTTATCAAATTGGTTCTATAATAAAATCTGTATAAACTTAATGACACAATACACGGACAGGAGAAGCTGTAGATCGATACACGACATGTGTTTTTGGGAGGTTTCAAGTATTAATTGAGAAAGTCCTTCTTTTATATTCTTACTTAAGTTTAACAAATTCCAAACATCATGTCTAACCATCACATTCCAACAACAATTAGGTTATGAACCATACAGCACATTTCTTTCTTATGTTCTGCACAAAAAATTAAGACAATTGCTTTGTCTAATTAGTCTTATCCAAATAATGATAAACACCTCTAGAGCTTTTTTGCAACAAGGCTGCCATATACATGTATACCCTTGATATTTCCTGAGTAATACTTTTATATAACGTTTGGTGTAATACGTTTTGCTATCTCTGTTAAAAATTTTGCGTCCTTCGTAAATGTTGTTAATTTTAGATTACCTCCTTCTACGTAGTTTTGTTAAATGTTGCAAGTAGTAAAACAAATGTGAAATGAATCAAACCTTTTGTGAGCTGTGCACCCAAAGTCTTTTCCAAGTTCTTAGGAAGGTATGTGTTGCATACAATTCAGTTTGCGATTTTTTTTGTTGAAAAACATACCCAAAAACTTAACGAAAACTGTATCTACATTTTCAACAAAAACGTTCATGGTCGAGTTAAAAACGTACTCGATCGCATATTTTTGACTTAAATATGTTTACTTGGCATTTTTGATTTAAAAAATGAATTTGATAATATTTTCATTGATCGACGTATCAAAGGAAAAATTTTCCGGAAAAAATTCATCAATGCGCGTAGCGCATAAGTTTTAAATTAACCATCATACACCTTAAATCTAAAACTTAGTCATTGGCCAAAGCTGACATATTGCAGAAGATTGGTTCAATTAATCTTAATCTATCTTAAGGACGTTGTTTACTCAGTGTTTGAGTTCTCAAATTCTGATTGTTATAAAGTTCAATGTCATTGGTAAAACCTGTTCTAATTATCATTGACAAGTCATTCGATATTTTTACTATATTATGGAAATCGGCTCAAACAAAGTTGGACTTTTAGCAAATCAGAGAAATTTTGGACTAAAATTTTCAGATTTTGTTTTTCACTGAAAGGTTTTGATAGTACTGTAATATTCAAAGTGAAGATTTTAGTTGTAAGTGAACATAATTTTTTCATTTTTTCTGGTGGTTTTATCTCACTTTTTTTCAGATATTCTAATGGCACACACTTCAAAAATGTTGAAAAATGCTTAAAAACGATAAAAGACACCATATCTCAAAATGTTGATCCCTGACCTCATATAACTTATATGCCAGGAGAGTAAGGTCAATATACCTAGCTAAATGCTATAAATGTTTTAGTATTATCATCATTCAATTTTTTTGTAAAATTGAATTAAAAAAGGGTAGGAATTTGATAACTGATAGAGGAATTTCGGACTGGAATATTTATAAAAATTGTGAATGAAAACTTAATGCTTTGTGTCTGTTTAGTGTCACTGCCTTTCATAAACTATTTCATTTTTAAAAGAGTGTAACAATTTGTATTATTTTCACAATTAAGAAAATTTCAATCATAGAGTAAAATTTTAAGGGACTTTTCTTAAATTTTCAAAAAATATTCAGTGGGCATTATCTCAAAAAGTAGGTTATTGACCTGCTTTTTTGACAAGGTCAATGATAGATCTTTAACACACAATAGGAGGTTTTTCATAATCATAAGTGGATTTTGTTTTATTCCGAGTAAACGTATACCTTAATTTAACAAATTTTAGATCGTTTTAATTCAAAAAAGGTATTTGATTTTGTAAAACAAATTAAAAAAAAACTCTTACAAAATTAAAACTTTAAATGTTTTTTTATTACCTTGATCCATGCTCGTGGACTTTGGAGACTTTGGAGTAGAAATTCATCCCACTACAAAGTGGCATACTGGGCAGTTTCATTGCTGAGTACAAGAACACCCATAAGCAGGAGGGGTGCACATCATTCAACAGTTCATTCCAAAATACACAGCTGGACATTCTAAAAATGAAGTATATATTTTTCAAGAAAAACTGCAATGTTTGATGAAAAAATATACAAGTAGCATTACGTACTTCAAAACTATTTAATCAAAAGAAAAGTTAAAACACAAAATACCTTGACAAAAACTTCCATTTCTAAAGAAATTGTAATTGCAATCCGCAATGTCGTCTGTAACATAATATCTGTCATAAAATATCATAAAAATGTATGTAAATTTCATGTTTAAATCAATGTAAATGTCAGCTTCATTTATGCCAAAATATTTACGTATAATAAGAATATATGATACACGTGTACGTACTTTCTTGAGCAACTGATAGCACCAATAATCCGAAAAAAGAAAACCCCATAGTAATATTTACTTTCAAAATCATATAACATCTCTACACATCAGTCTGTGATACCAACGTGCATACATGCAAGTGATCATAAATATCATGAAAAATAACAGAATAGTATTCCTGCCTTTATTTATTTCCTGGACTGATAAATTCAAATTTGTTTTGAGTAACCACCATTCAAAAGAAAAAAAAAACCGTAGTTATTATCCATATATTTTTTAAAAGAAATATTAATGACATTTTTTGTACATTAGGACGAACATTTCTAAACCCTCGCATGATCTCCCTATGAAAATATTATTGTGCGTCCATTACTTCTTCTCAAACTTAAACGTCTTTTAAACATTATTATAAAGTAACTCAGTGGATGCATGAATTAACAAAAAAATATAAACACTTATTCATTTATAGTCATTATCTTGACAAAAGAGAGGATGATAATCAAAACAAGTCCAGACCTACACTATTCAGGGAAACACAAATATATTGTTAACGTTTGTTGTATAAAAAGAATTGACGTCTAACGCTGTTACATGTATCATTTTGGTAGTCTCTAACAAATAAGCAAGCATACCAGTTTGTAATCTCTGATTTGTACATATTAAAATACAAATAAACAAGAGTTGCGCCGGGAGGGTATTTTATGTAACTGAAAATTAAATCAAAGTCTTTATTACACGAATAAAGACAATATAACGCCTTTTAAAAATGTGTTTTCTTAAAGTAATTATGACACCTTTCCAAAAGGGGGTACAATGCAAATAAATGTGTTATAACGCCTTTTCAAATGGCGTAATTAATGCTTAAAAAGTTATAACGCCTTTAATAAAGGCATTATGACGCCCATCCTAAAGGCGTCTAAAACACTTTAACGTGGAAAAATAGGAGGGCGGATAGGGTGTACACTTGTTCTGTTTCAGTTTTTCGGGGGGGAGGGGGAATGGTTGATAATTTTGGTCAATTAATCACACTCTATAAAACTCTTTTGCAAGAAGTTTGTGTAAAGGTTTGCGTAAATATTTAGGAAAATTAACATTCAAATGGCAAATCTATATTAATAGGATTTTTCTTTATTAAATAATTGTTTATATCTAAACTAATCATGTCATTTTTAGGGTAGTTCTTATGCGCGTATATATGGTTAAGAGTAATTTGTTTATTTTCCAGCCTCTTAGACAAAGTTTTCTCTCGATATGGCTTATTGTATTTTTTTTCTGTTTTCCCAACTACTGATCGAACTCGAAGCAATTTAATTGAATATAAACCCACCCTCGCTTTAAAAGACTGATTTGTGAAATATTTTTCTTTTCTTAGTTGAATTTGCTCAGAATGTTCTGGAATTTTTTGTATGATTGATAAATTGATGCAATTTCCTATTATTTATTTTTTGATCTAGGGAATTTATCAAAATTGAGCCAACACAAACTTGATGATTCTACAGTTTGTGTCAATGTTACATGTAGTCTGCAGATTAAAACTAGATTTAGAGTAAGATGGAATGTATATCCAAAACATGAAACATGTTCATGTCGATATAACTGTTATGTATGGATTGTTATCGTTCTTTATCAAACACTCTTTCTAAGTGTATGTATGCAATACCATATGAATAAAATATACATAATATTTATGTTTATGAATCTGATTTATATGTTGGTAAGACGATGAAAGGTATATCAATGTATTAGTTATAAAATAAAAGGGTAACGCCAATACATGTCCGTAGAAAAAAGACATTATAACCCTTTTAAGAAAGAACGCCTTTTTCGCGTGACAACGTCTTTCCAAAAGCCTTTATAATGCCTTTTGCGTTATTACACGTAATCTATATATCAGCTAAAAGGATACTTATTGCTTTCGTACATTTTAGATAATTATAAATATTATACAATTTAAAAACGCATTGGTGACCTAAAACAAATTGTGGATGTGGTCAAGGAATCCTCTACGAAATAACGATGTTGGTACATGTATGTGTCGTCTCATTATATTATAACACAGCCGCATCAACGTGAGTTAAATTTCCTTATTCAAAAATAATATACTTGTACATGTAATATACTTATGGTCGACAGTTTGGTATTGTCATTTTTTTCATGTACTTAATAATATAATCTTATCATCTTATTGTATATAACAAATTACACATTTACAGCGCTGAAAATCGCAAATCAATCGTGTATTATAAATGTAGATTTTGTTTAAGTTTTATGGGCAGTTGGTAATAAAATGAATTATTTGTTTGATATGAAAAAAGTATACATGATTATCATTGTAAACATAATTAACACTGTCGTGCATTTGCTCAAATATCTGAAAAATACTAATTGCTGGAACTGCGCAATTCACAAAAAGGACAAATTGTGTTATAAATCTATTTAATATCTACAGCTAAATCAAGGAATCCTCTACGAAATAAAGATGTTGGTACATGTATGTGTCGTCTCAGTATATTATAACACAGCCGCATTAAGGTGAGTTAAATTTCCTTATTAAAAAATAATATACTTGTACATGTAATATACTTATGGTCGACAGTTTGGTATTGTCATTTTTTTCATGTACTTAGTAATATTATCTTATCATCTTATTGTATATAACAAATTACACATTTACAGCGCTGAAAATCGCAAATCAATCGTGTATTATAAATGTAGATTTTGTTTTAGTTTTATGGGCAGTTGGTAATAAAATGAATTATTTGTTTGATATGAAAAAAGTATACATGAGTATCATTGTAAACATAATTAACACTGTCGTGCATTTGCTCATATATCTGAAAAATACTAATTACTGGAACTGGGCAATTCACAAAAAGGACAAATTGTGTTATAAATCTATTAAATATCTACAGCTAAATCTTACCACATTAAATAGAGATTTATGAAAGCAAATTTTTCTCAAAATTGTTTTAAGGAGACTAACATTTTTTGTTTTACAATCATTTTGTTAGCCCTAATCATAAATCTACCTGTTTACAGTTATCCTAAAAGTTTAAATGATCCTCTTCACGACGGTTGTCATTTGGTCAAATGATTGGACTAATTCCTTCAAAATACACAGAAGTACAGATTCTGATTTTATTTGTCATTTTACTAACACAATTACAAAATATTTTATCTATAAAATATATGAATACATCAGATAAATTTAAGTTAGTATATTGGATAAGTTTTTAAAACTTGTATAAGTTTTTTTTAATTTTTATTAACTTGCTTAAATTCTAATCCAATTTTAATTAAGGTTCAATCTGTGTAAATCACCATTCCTCTAGGTTATGCTATACAAATAACGACAGCCTCCCTGATGTCTCAAACTACTTCCTACTTTTCAGGTAAAAAGAAATAAGTCTTCCAAAAAGTGGATTGGTGCCAATGCTATGAAAGACTCTTTATGTTGTGAAAAATCTAAAAAGTTCTCTTACATTCGATAAATTCAAGTGGACTTAAACAAAAGAGTTGGTTTTGGTAGTGACTATAATTAAAATAAAATTGGGTCAGTTTATAAGAATCTTTATTATCTAAATATTTTCCTCCTCCCTGGCATTATGTTTCAAATTTAGGTGATTATTTGTTTGTATAGACACTTATTTCCTCGTCAAAGAGGGATATTATCTGCAAGTGCAGTGGTTTTGTGTAAACTTGATATTGTAGAATAATATAATACGACTTCACAAACATTTACATTTATTACATTACCTTAAGTTATTGTTTTAGTATACTTTGATACATTTCAGAAACCAATTATTAAAAATTGATTGGTTCTTTGAAGTATGTTCAGTATCATTAAAATAATATTTATCTATTAATATTTTGATTAACATGTCCACCAACATACAAAATATTCAGGCACATCTAGTCATTGAATCAAACATGCTAAAATTTAAAATAAACAATATATATATATTTCTTTTAAATTTGTATTGAATTTAAGAATTAATTGCTTTTTTTTCATTTTTAATTTATAATGGGTTTTTTTTTTCAATTATACTTACCTAAAAAACAATTATGCTTAAATTTACTTAGTAAATACCTACCTACCGAACTTCAAAATTTAGGGTCGGGTAGGGGAAACAGAGATATTTTTTTAAATGGCGGCCTAGTAAAAATAAGAAATGACACTTTTTGTTATGACTGACGTCGGACAGTGTGGGGATGGAAGAAATGTTGGGGATAGGCAAATCATCTATTCATTGCATTCTCTCTGAGAATTTAAGGATGCAAAGGGTTCGCGCACGCTGGGTTCCTCGACTTTTGAAAGAAAAAGAAAAGCAACGAGGAGTTTTGTGTCCCCGGGAAGTCCTTTGCTGCCTTGAATCAGGTCGAGAAAATGGTATGGACGTATCATATAGACAGACAAAAACTTGGCTAAATTCTATGACCCAGAGGGAAAGCGAGAGTCAAGTGTTTTGAAACAACGAGAACTTCTCCACCAAACAAGGCAAGAGTCTCAAAATCTGTCGGTAAAAGTATATTCATCATGTTTATTGACAGACATGGCATGATTCTTACCCATGCTGTTCCCACATGACAAACTGTTAGTGCTGTCTATTGCTCCAAGGTTGTGCGACAGGACCTTTTTATGCATGCACTTAGAAATCAAGACCGATATTGGCGATACTGGCTGCAAAAAAGGAAAATATAATTTACCAGAAGGATAATGTACCAAACCACACAGCAGAGCAGACAAAACTAGAAATCGACTTGCTCTGATTCAGCAGAGTCAGCGTCCCACCAAACAGTCCAGACTTGGCACCGATATGGATTTTACTCCGATTCCTTGTTTGAAGGCTATGGTGGCATAGATCTGCCACCACTTGTCAGATAAGTATGTCGACTTGTCAAATGATTATGTCGACTTGTCAGATATTTATGTCAGCTTGTCAGATCTTTATGTTGACATGTCAGAAAATAACCAAATTTACTAGAAACTCAGTATTTTGTTGTTAAAACGTGTTAGTGCCACTTACTGCCATTAATTTGGCATCATAATATCTGACAGGTCGACATAAAGATCAGACAAATTGACATAATTTTTGACAAGTCGACATAAAAATCTGACAAGTTACATAATTATCTGACAGAAAAAATAATATGGCCACTAGTTTAAAGAAAATTATCATTCATATTATAAGTCGACTTGTCGGATACTGTGGAATTATTAAAATTCGTGGGAGCCAATTTTCGTTGATTGCTTAAATTTTAAAGGTTCGTGGGGACGTAAATTCGTGTTTTTTGTTGTATACCTACAAAAGGAAATTAAACTATATTGCCTTAATTTATTCATTCGTGGAGGATGTTTGTTTGCGGATAAGAGGTACCCACGAATTCCACGAAATTTGAGCCACCACTAAATCTAATGATTCCACAGTGATGATGTTGACTTGTCAGATGTTATGTCGTCTTGTCAAATAATTATGTTGACTTGTCCGATAATTATGTAGACTTAAAAGATGATTATGTTGACATGTCAGAAAATATTATTTCAACTGGATGGCTTAAATGTGGCGTGGAAAGGTTAAAGTGTTAAATTTTTGAATACGTGAATAAGTGACAAGTCGACTTAAAGAACTGACAAGTCAACATAATTATCTGACAAGTCGACATCAAGATCTGAAAAGTCGACATAATGACAAGTGACCTGGTGGAATATATATGCCACCATAGAAGGCTGAGCTAAGGGGTCAACGATTTTCGGATTTGAAGGAATTGAAACGAGAGATTTTACGAATACTCACTCGATTTGATCAGGCATGGTTTCAAAATGTGTATCAAAAGTGAATTGATACATGTAGACATTACAAGTGCATTGATCATAACGGAGAATATTTTGAAATAGAGTAGGAACATTTCCCTTTAAATAACTTTCGAATTGGAGGCCTTACAGGACAGTTCTTTGTATACCAACGTTTGTTTCCTGATTAACGACAAAAATATAGCCTCTTTAACATTCTAATTATTTTCTTTTTTATCCAATCACATTTCAAAATTAGAATGATAACCTTAGTAAAATGCTATAAACCCGCAAATGCTTTGATTTCATTTCAATCACGTGCTGATTCAACAAAAATGTCGTGGCTGTAATTTATTTTTTTACGTCGTACATTGCGCCGCTGGGTGCATAACTAAGATTCTAAAAATTATTGTCTATTGTCTATTGAAAAAATTAAGTAACACATTTTTGATTAGAGATAATAATTAACAATAGCAATACCAAGCGACCGAAACAGTTAAGTGTATGTGCGATAGTTTTAAGGTTATGAGCTCAGTCTACGGTAATTTGAGACAATCTTCGTATTTAAGGAATGTTTACCATGCCACTACTAGTGTAACTGATCCCTTGTTCTGAGAGATGTCCTATGTGTTTCATTAGACACAAAGAGGTCATCGTTACATCTTTTGGTAATTAAAACAAGTCATAAATTGATTTATCGTTGTGTATAAGATCTACAGTACTTGGATAAAAAATCACAAACCCATATGTCTTATGTACAAATGTTTCTATAAGTTATTATATGTCGATATACCAACTAACTTATAAACGATTAGAGTAATATAGAAAATTGGAAGTGTAAATCTACTAAATGTTAGATTTAGAAACTACAAAATGAATAAATCGGATAAATGCAAATTTGAAATGATATATATTATCGCAAAGGAATTTCTTTACCCAAAATTATGAATGTGAACAAGGAAATGAATAATGTCAATCCATAATACGATTATAAAAAATGTGCGTGATTGAAAACATTGAGGAAGTAGCCCTAGGGCAAAACAAAATGAAGAATATCTTTACAATTTACACATTATTTGGCTCGATTTTCTTGTCCATTGTAATAGACTCTACAGATATTCTTTAAAAGAAGAACTCAATTATAACAATTATAAAACAATAGATTTGAAACTTAAGGTAAAGCATATATTTGTTTTACTTTGTAGCAAATAGCTAATAGCTAAACAAATCATATTTAAAATTTATAGGCAGTGTGATGGTCCATCCAGCCTCCTTAACAGCGGTTTGTTAGTATTTTGGACTAAAGAGTGCTAGACTATTCGTTAATTCACCTTTTGGAAATGGTTCAGTTTATGTAATTTATATCAAACGTCAAATGAATAAATGTGATTTTGCTCTTCATACATATACAACATGATCAATTCTTCGAATTTGATTAACATTGTACTTTTACCTACTTTAAAAACAAGACATAAATAGAAAAAAATTAAGTAATACAAATGTCAAAACAAAATAAAAGCTAAAATAGCTGTCAAAATCACTGTTATTCAATAAAAAAATCTAGTTTCCTAATCAATTCATAATTACATGTACATGTTTCCCGTGTGCTAAGGGATTACCCAACTCCCGACACATAAACCGGCGGGCATTAATGTCTGGCGCAGGCTTGTTATTTTCTATTTAAAGTAACAATTTTACGCCATTAAAACATAATATCAGAATGTCATTATTTCTTTTACTTTATTACAGTTTAATAAATTTCATGTAATAATTCAGATGTTATGCAAATAAGCACTAATGGTGTATTATGAAGTCATTTCCAAAAATAGATATCTCAAATGCATATTAGTTTAAACAATATTTGTTGATATTTATTGATATTTTACAATAGCATGTACATGTATTTGGCATAAATTTGGAAAAAAGCCAAAAGGGTTATACGAATCCCTCTCTTAGATATGAATATTTTTAGTACAGATATGGCGCAAATGATTTCAATCTAAGGTAAACCGAATTTAGTTCAGAAAATATCATACCAAAGAGATTATATGATTTAATATGAAATATAACTGCCTTTTCTTATAAAAAATGATAAAAAAAAATGGCATAGTTAAACGCTTTGAAACCGATTTATGATTTATATTCCATATAAACTATCTACTTAACAGAATAAATTTGACATAAAATTAATTGAGTATTGTTGGTAGTTTTACTCTATTTAATCATAATTCTTTTGTCAGAGTCTTTTCATTTGATGTTGGCAAAGATTTCAAAAATATCCGTCATCATAACTATTTTTATTATTGTAACAAAATTGATTGCAAACATAGTGATTCATCTGGCACAATATTCATTGTTGCGAAATTTTGTTGAAAAAAAATAGTACATATCTTCAGCCTTTTGAAATGCGCGTCTAATCCATTTCATGATAAACAGACTCTTTTTCTTGGAAATCTTCCTCGACATTTTTGTTACATATTCCATTGACATATTCTGAAGAACAATGTTTGCGTAAAGCATGTGATATCGAGAAAAGTATGGCAAGTGTGATCACAACTCCAATTAAAGTGATAATCAAGTTGTTGGTGGAAACACTTCGAGAGTTCATAGTTTTTTGTGGTTCTGCACTTCCCCCAGCTGTGTATTCTGTAAATATAGATTTATTTACGCTAAGTTGTTGCCACTTTTATTTTTAAAAAAAATATGTCATGTGATATTGTACTCCTGTTTTATAAGAACACTAAGAATAACTAAATTCTAGAATCATTTTAGGGTCAATAAAATAGATTGACATACATGCAGATGAACCTTTTTACACAATTGGCTCAAAAAGTTGTAAAAAAAAAGATGTAGTATATATGAAATTAACAAAACTCAACTTTATCAGCAGTGAAAAATAAAAGTGACATATTTTAATGTTAGATTACATACATGTTATAACAATGTATATAATTTTGATATTTTTTTTAACATATTAATTTTATATCAAAAATATTGTTACACATATATATATCAGCAATGTTATCTTTACTAATAAATGGAATCCTGCTACATGTACTACAGTTTGGGGTTTTCCAAAAGTCGGTTATTGCTCTGCTCTGAAAAATTGCTTTAATACCGAATTGTTCACGGATTTTTCTCTCTTTCTCAAGATCATGATATTTTCCCAAAATTAAATTTTTCCCGGTAACGACATTTTTACCGATATGAAATTGGGCGAACGGCGGGTGTGAGCGGTCAGTAGAGGATGCTTACTCCTCCTAGGCACCTTTATATTAGTATAATTAAGTAGTAAAAAAGGCATTGATCAATGATAATTATCCGTTTAATTACATGTATTACCTGGATCAGTAACCGTTGATTTTGAAGTAAAGATACATCCTACAATGTAATGACATATTGGGCAGTCACATCGTTGAGTACACGAACACCCATAAGCAGGTGGGATACACAGCATGGAACAGTTATTTCCATAGTACCCAGCGGGACATTCTAAAAAAAATGTATTCTCAGCAAAAACACTTCAAATATTTCATTATATAATCTAAAAAACTCGTTAACACGTACTTTAGATATATCAACGGGAAAAAAAATAAATACCTTGACAAAAAGATCCATTTGGAAAGAAATTGAAAATGCATTTTTCTGAACCATCTTTAGCATATCTTTAATGTTAAAGAAATGAAAATATTAAAAATAAAGATTCACAATGACAACTTGATTAAAAAAAAAACTAATGCAATTTGTAAGAAAAAAATGTCACAAGAAATATACATATCTACATACTTGTTTGGGCAGCTGAAAACACCTATATTCCAAACCAACAAAACTACATATTTGTACTTAAAACCCAAACCGTGTAACATATCTACACATCAGTTAATAAGTTGCAAAAATAAGCATATAATTATGGAGACCGTACAAATTAGTACTCGTTCCTTGTTTGGTTTATTTCCTGCTTAAAGAATATCCATTCTGCCGTTGAAAAATACAGATTAAACAAAGGACTATGTGCGGTATGGTCAAATATCTGCCCCCGATCTCAACCAATTTTTAAATAGTATCGTATAAAAATGAAATCTTCACAAATCATTGTAAAGAGGATGCCTATAACTTTTATCTTGATTTTAGTCATCATTGCTCACTCGCTGTTCATCTATGACGTCACTTAAATGACCTAATTCCCGCAAATTTGCAAACAAATGAAGATATTCTCATTTTTGCTCTATATTTTGCATTCGGAAATATAGAGCGCAGGTCTGCTCAAGTGCGATTTTAACATATGTTTTTCTTCAGATAGTTATACATATCATACTAAAAAATGGTACTTGAGCAAGCCTGCACTCGATGTTTCCCAGTCGCAAAACCATCGGAAAACACCCATATTTTGCTACAAAACATCAATTTATCAAAATAATGCAATATTCATGACGTCATTTCTACATTATGACGTCACTGTGGTGATAACCTTTTACACCTTCATTTCCAATATGATTTTAACTATCTTTCACCTTATTTTAAAGCTCTCTCTGAAACTTTGATTTTGGGGGGCAAAAATTGCATAAAACCGCACTTAGTCCTTTAAAACGTTACAATTTATATAGATAATAATCTTCCTCTGACTTTTGAATGAGATATTTCGTTACAGTTTATGTACGCTGCATATATCACGTTCAATCAAAGTCTGTTACAATTTCTTTTCATTATCATTTTCAAACCAAAGCCTTCCACAATAACATATCAAACGTTGGTTTTTTTTTTTAATTCGTTACCACTTTGCATTCATTATTTTTTTTTCAACATCACCTGAAATTAAAACAAGTCATCACAAAATTTTAAGTAATATAGATCAGGTCATTTGAACATAAATCTATGATTAAATGTAAGCCTACAACATTTGTCATAAAAATGCGAAATGTTGATGCGCATTATTTAGTAATACAATCATGATTAACGTAAGATCTTCTTTTAAGGACGGCGGACCTAATTCATTTCTACAATGCATGTAGATTTTTTATTCAAATTTTTTATATAATATTAATCAGTTAATGAAAATCTGTAAAAAAAAATACATGATCATCGAGTTTTAATATTTTTCTGGGGGCGTTTTAAAATCTGGGTTCGAAAATCCTCAGATATAATAGAAAGTAATTGGAATTTTCGGGGATGTGGTATAAAAACTGACATTTTAAAAATTCTGCAATAGATTTTTTACTCTTATTAAATTATAAAATTAAGAAGTCAATTAGCTTACTGATGAACAGAAAAAAATATAGGTTATCAACCTTAATTCTTTGAGGGGTTGTGTAAAAGTTCACAGCATGGTTCATTTTTCTTCTGAAATATCATTGAAAAAAGGAATTAATTAGTTATTGTCTGACTTAACATCAAGTGCTATAAACATAAATGTTGTTAGGTTAAGGTATAAATTAGGTATCTACCAGATTATAAGACTAAAACTACCTTTGGGCGTTTTACGATTTATAAACCGTGGAAATATAGCGGACTTTTCGCAAACAGAGGAAATTATTATTATTTTTCTAATTTTTCTCAGCTTAAAATATTTTGGCGTCAAAAAATATATTAAGAAGAATGGAAATTTTATTATTTTCTATTGTTCTGATGTATATGATTACGACAGTCATATTCAAAGGACATGCGCACATTTCTGCGCAAAGGTGTGGAATCTTGAATTTGGTCCGTTGTCCTTCAGCAACGTGTTACAAAATATTGACATATTTATTTTACAAATTGAAGAATTTAACAATGATATAGGATATTTTAAAAATAAAAATCGGCATACGTAACAGTTGAAAATATTTTTTTTAATTTAAAATTTCTAGAGTGACAAAAATGAAAATCGATATGGAATTGAAAACAGACACAATGGATGATCTATGCACATGTAGAACTATTAAAATAGAGTTTAATTCTTTAATATAGAGTTATATTTTTATATTGCTAAGATATTTTTTTAGCAAACCCAAAGATTATCTAACGGTAGACTACTTTTTTATGTTGCTTTTCTGATTTTAAAACATATAATTTTTATATCATTTTTTTCATATTTATTTTTATATGATCAATGTATGGTGAATACATGTACATTTAAGATAATAATGATTTCCTATTTCTTGTGAAATGTGTTGTGCTCATTCAAAATAACGTTTATTGGTATTCCCGCGTCTGCAAAATAACATTTACAAATTGTCAGATTTTGGTATATAGTCCGCTTTAATACCGTTTATGTATAGTACAAAGAACAAGTAAAATTTATAAAAATGAAATTTAACAATCGTTTTAAATAGTGTTAGTAACCATTGTTCAACTTACGTATGAAAACGCTCACAGGTGCAAGGTAAAATGTCAAAACAGGTTGAAATATGTAAATAAAAAAATTAGTTATCATGTGAGGCTTATTTAACAATCTATATTAAGTTGGAAACTCTATAATAAGAATGAATTTAAGAAACTGAGTATTTAACACTTAAACAGGTGATATAACGTGAATTATAATTACATGTATTTGAAATCTTATTGCAACATTTATGATCACATTTTTTCTGATTTGTTTCTACTTTCTAAAGCATATTTACAATCATGTTTGATGTAAAAGGAGTGTATATAATTATATACATGTAACATAGTACGGTAAAATATTCACAAAATATGTACATAGAGCATAAAATGAAGTAACAAGTGCATGAGAACATGATTCAACATTTGAATGAAAAAGGTTTTGTGTCAAATCATTACTTACAGTTAATCATTTTTGAATGTTCAGAGGTTAAATTCTTTTTTTTATCTTGCACAAACTCTTCCATTTCTAAAGATAGTAAAATGCAATTCTCTGTAACGTCTTTCACATATCTGTTATGCATGTATAAAATGCAACACACAGCATCATGCTTATATCAATTTATATATTCGAACTCCATTCGAGCCAAATGCTCCAGTTAATTTAACTGTAATCCTGAACAAAATTGCGACATAGTTTTTTTTTAATCATAATATCGTAAAGATACCCTATATGTAGGACATATTCAAAGTGAAAAAACAATATCACAAAGATTTTGTTAAAAATTTCAAGAATCAAAATGCTTACTTCACATTTGTAGCATTGCACCAATGAGATAAATTGACCTTAGAAACAAAGGGGAGTTACTATTACCTTGATGTTATCAGTAAATATAATAATTATTGAATACTTTGTGGAAGTCATACAGAACGATATAAAGTTATCTTAAACATTAATATTTTATTTTTTCTTATTACACAAAAAAATACATGTACATGTTTTTTTTTTCTAATTTTATCTTCGTGTTTATATCTTATATTAATGATTGCATTCAGAATAGTCCATATTGTAACAAAACACAACACTTTTTGTTTGCTTAGTGCTACATTATGAGTAACTTACTAGCTCATAGTTTAACTTTTCTTCTGTTTATGACCACTAAACTTTACATGAAGATACCTCTCTGAATAATGAGATTCCGGCACATCACGTATTACTGATCATTTAGTTTTTGTAAATCAGAAGTGTTGTTGAATAAGTAAAGAACTATCTATAAAAGTATCATGTGAACTTTGATAGAAATGTACACGAACGCACTGGTTTGGACAGATTAAAAGACTCCGGAACATCATATCTTTGGAAATTTCTTATTGCTTAACTCTTAAACTAAAACAAAACAACATAACGTTTCATTGATTACATAATAAATGTACATATGTACATGTACATCTGATTGTTATAACGTTTACCTACTAATTACAATGTACCTGTAACCTGACTGTTCATACAAGGAGAGAATATATTAACGTGTGCCTGTTTGTAATCTTCATCGATTTTATACATTGAAATTGTTTAATGCGTTAATAAGCATTAATGAGCGCGGAGTGATTTCTCATAACCAATTAGCGTAACTACAATGTATATCATTTGAAACAGTTTTTATATGCAGATTTCTGTACAGATTTGTCATCATATATATTCGGTTATATGATTAACAAACCAAAAATCGGTCAAATAGACTTATCTAGTAAGTAATGTTTATCATTTAATCCATTTCATGATAAACATCCCCATTTTATTCAACTTTTCCATTACATAAGCCGTTAAAACATTCCAAGGAAAAATTTCTGCGTATTGCATATAATATAAAGATAATTAAGACCATTGTGATCACAACTCCAATTAAAGTGATTATTAAGTGGGTTGAAACACTTTGAGAGTTCATGGTTCATCGTGGTTTTGCATTTCCTTCTGGTGTATATTCTGTAAATATAGATAAATATACGAATCGGAGTCATTTTTATTCCAATTAAACTTTTATTTTGTGAAAATACATTAAAAAAAGATATTACATCTAATAATGTATTTCTTTGAATTTAACAAAAACTTTAAATAACTGAGATATAGGATCATATACGCTTGTCTATGAAATAAATTGGTTTAAATTAACTTCACCATACAATTGACTCGAAAAAGTCAAAGAAAAATGGTATTTATGTTCTCCAGTGTATTTGATTTACAAGTTCACTGGCGATAAAGTTTTCTGCACGCAAGCTTGGTAATATGCCTTTCCTACTTAACGTCCTTAATCAAAAAAAAAAAATAGTATTCATGAACTGACAAAACAAAACGAAATCCACTGTTAAAGATATGAACAACACATTTTGAAGTTTGGTCAGATGCATTTTCTATTTACTGTTTTATGATTTTATGAACACTTTTATTCTACAAATGATTTTACACATTCACGTATTATAATTTGTGTGAAAAGCATGCTTTATTAATCTTAATTCATAAATGAAGTTATGCTACGTGTTACAAAAATGTGCGTTGTCTTCTTAGCACCACAATATAATTGTATTTATGTGAAGCATAAAGTTATTTATACCATCTCCATAATAAATTGTTATTTTTGTCAATTTCCGGATTAGGCATGTGTACCGTTGAAGATTCTAATATTACAGACTCTGTTATTTTGATCACGTGATCTCTGTTTACCACAACTTTAGAAGGGAGAAGATTTTGACCCTTCTCCTCCCCTTTTTCCACCAATGCTTAATCTGTGTTATAAATCAATATTTAGGTGAATTTTTTTATATGTCCTTTTTAATTCTCATTTGAACTGGTCAAAACATTTTTATGAAGCTAGTCTCATATGTTTCAAATGTTTTATAGTAGTCATGTTTTTCATATAGATATAGTAGTCCCATCTTCTTTGCCATTCCTTAGTCATGTGTTTTTTATTGTGTATGTACAATTTTTATATTCATGATACTGTCTCTTTTTGGTTGTTTTATTTTTCATTGTGACAGGTGTAACGTACAGTTTGTTAGGGGACAATACCGCTACATTTACATTGGCATTTGTAATAAAATGCTCTTTTCAATTCAACATGTTGTTTATATTGTCTTTCAAATTGGCAAAAAAACAGAGCGGTGTAGACTCTGGTTGAAAAAATTAATATAGGTTATATGAAAGAAACATGGACGATGGTATAATTTAAACATAACATAACCATAGTTTATCATCAAAAGTAGCAAATGTATTATCAGATAAATCCTAATGATAGAAGTAACATTTAATAAGTTACTAAAATTAGATCTTACCGAAGGTAAATATAAGGTCGATTTATCATATTTTATATACATTTACTATATTTAACCTAAAGGTGTAAAAATTGTGCAATTGAAGAAATATCTGCTTATTTATTACCTAGATCAGTACTCGCGGACTTCGTAGTAAAAATACATCCTACAATATAATGGCATACTGGACAGCTACATTGCTGAGTACAAGAACATCCATAACCAGGAGGGATGCACGGTATTGAACAGTTTTTTCCAAAATACCCAGCTGGACATTCTACAGATGCAGAATATATCATACAAAAAGTAATTAGAATACCCAATATTTAAATAAAAAATATACCTTAACAATAATGATAATATCAGTAATTAAATCAGGAAAAAAAACCTTTAAGTTTAAAGTAAATACCTTGACAAACAGTTCCATTCAAAAATAAATTATAAATGCAATCGTCAGAAACACGTTTATGGTATCTGTTAAATGATAAATAATAAAAATATCAAAATGAGATTCATAATTTTAACTTGATATTAAAGCGTACTAGAAATCTAAATGTTAAAGAAATTTGCAAAAAATGTACATATCTTTAGGATCGTAGTTGTCTATTGTTTCAATTATTTCCTGCATTATTAATATTCATATTGCAGTTGTAAAAAATATTTAGTTGTGTTTATTTTTATCAAATGTATTGGTAGGCTCTTTTAAATACTACACGTATCATGTTCAACCCAAAGCTGTTACTGGTCTTGTCCCTGTAGATCATCATTCTGAAACAAACCCCTACATGTAAATTTCACCAAAAAATAAATAAGTATGGTCTGCTGTCAATTATAAATCATATTTCATTTTAAATCACCTAAAACACCTTCCTATACACGCTATTTTGAGGAACAGATTAGTTCATTTTAGCATGACACAATACCTATTTTGCGCTTATACATTATTCAATCAATATGTTGATGTGTACCAATTGGTAAGAAAAGGATAAACTTGTTAGATTGAATGAAACATTGTTATAACAAACATGGAAACCAAAATGATTTGAAAAAAATCTAAATGGTTGATCTAAACATAATTGATATTACACATCATACAATACAATCACAAATAAATTAGAAAAAATATGCATTAACATATTGTTAAAATCGTGTAGCTTTTTCCTGCATACATATAAAAATGTATAACGCTACACTACTTTTTAATAATTTCCATTAATTATAGACTTGGCGTTTTAGTAGACAACTTTGTATTTGAATGTGTTGACCCGTGCATATACTGATATACATAGCCTTTTAAGACCCCAAATAGCCATGATAGCTGAGCAGAACATAAACAATGCAACATATACAACTTGAATAGTGGATTAGGTCGCGTATTAAATCAATAAACTTTGTGGGGAACTAGAGAAGAATCAGTATTCCAATTTAACTACCCACTGTAGGGAACCCACTGCCCAAAGGAGCCATATGTGAGCATAGGTGCCCGAAGACTGAAGGAATTTACAAGTTGTTAAGCGGGTAGTAATGTCTGCTTTTCTCGCCCGTCTCTCGAAGGCTATCTGGTATAAAAGCATGACCAGGACCAACATGTTGACAGCCTTTTCGTTGCTCAAGGAACAGGCACCAGCCTGTAGCATCCTTCACTAGTGCTCACTGAGGTGGATGTGGCACCGTAGCACCAGCAATTACCTAGCTTTTCAACCCCACCACACCCCAACCCCTTCCGGATTACATTTTCTACATATATAGTAAATGCTGATCCCTGACCTAATATCTTTTCCCTGAACAAATTGAGGGTATATATAAAATATACACCCTGCTCTTGTAGCAAATGGTAGGAAACAACAGGTTTTGAATCAGGATAAGTGATCAACTACCACTGTTAACTCACCCGTCCCGAACTCCCTATTTTATGCGACAATTTATATAATTTCACCCATTGTCATTGCACATATGGTAAGGATTTGAACTGTTTTGTGGTTGATGCGAATGATTCTGGGCTGCAGCTGAATATCTACTGAGTAATACTAGTAAAGGACTGAGGATGTTTGTAAGGGACTCTTTAAAAGAAAAAGAAGAAACAGCAGCATTAATCATATAGACTACAATAAAAACATGAAATCCACAGCAACAATACTACTCAATATTGGGGGGGTGGGGGGTGGGTGTTATTCGCCCTGGAGAGATGAAATTGGTGTTGGTCCGGTTTTTTATAATGTTTAGCACGTTCCAAATTTACTTGAACGCCAATGAGTAAACTTGTACGACTGTGGCTTGGTAATTAACATAACGCCAAACTTAATTAATTTTGTACTATTTGATACTTTATAATTTGAGTTTGCTCTATTAACTTGCAACTGAGAGCTATTTAGTAGGCTAATATATAAGTGAATGGGTTGAACTTTACAAATTATAAACACTGGTGAACTCCCCAATCAAGCCATTGACATTGGGAAATATCCCCCAAAGTTTTCCTTTCTCCTATACTCAACGATGAATTTAAACCAAGAAGGGGGATCTATGATAACTCTTTAAAGCTTTTCTGCTCAAAATGAAATGAGAACATGAAAAATGTGTAACAATAAGCTCAGGTTAAAGCAGTCTTTTTTGCATTACAGGCCTAGTAACTCTTTTGGAGGGTAGCAAGTTTGGCTGTTTTGTAGAAAAAGGTTGCAGGTTTTTGAGAATTGGTTGGTTCCCAAAGCGAGACATGTGGTTACCGTCAGGACAAAAATAATTAAATTCAATTCATTTGACTATATTATCATGGTTAAGATCTTTGGAGTATTCCTCCACTTGACCATCCAAGAACTTTTTCATAATTTTGTTTATTTTAACCCTATCTTATTGAGTTTTGGTTCATCCCCAAAAGTGCATAATCCCAAAATCGTCTGAACAGCAAACATGACCAGACCAGTATTGTGTTTTACCAAAATTCACGGTATCTGTACGAGGTGAATTGTGCCGTATAACGTATTTGGAGGTTATATCGTTAGAAGTTGGACCATTTGACCCTACAAGAAAAACTAGTCAATCAGGAGGATACACTATATTTACCAAAGCTGCAATAGTTTCTTGGACGTGGTGCCACTGCAGTCCTTGCACACCATTCTCGCTGGCAGGTTAAAATAGATACCCCAAGCGTTGTGTCCGATTTCTATCCTATGCCAGTAAGGGAAAGATAATCCGACTATCCAGTTGGAAACACCCGGAAATATTATTAAGAGTTAGCTTAGATCTTAATATTTGATAAGAAAACTCCAATCATTCTCTTTATATAAGGGGAGAGGTTTTATTTAAAAAGAAAGTAAAACTTATAGGTACCAAAACACAAATGCTTTGATTGTGTCGTTATGTGACTCCATAGACCTATTTTTTTTGGCCGAATATATGTTTCATACGAGTCTAAAATCCAACCTGTCCTGGTTTTTATCTGGCAAACTAAATCCCTGGTGATTTCCTTAGCATATAATGCAAATAGTTTATTGATTTCTTTAATATAATCTAAATGTAAATCTAAAAGAAAATGTTTATGCATACAAAGAGCCTACATGTTGAACCTTTGATTGCGCCAAAATAAAATAAAATGAATCTGTGTATTGTAACATAAAACACGGATGCTGAAATAATTAAATGTTAGATAATTTTATATTTAATACACTTCCGGGATTTACCAAAACCGTTTGTTTTTTATGTATATTTTGTTTCCTTTGGCGATCAAAACGTCCTGTTACAATTAAGATTTAAGTGAAAACTATACCGTGGGAATATATACACCAATACATTGTGATAAAATACATAATTTTCAAAATGTATCGTGTCTGATCTCAAAAAATATAGTTATATAATAGAATTGTGTTATGATTGTACTATGCCTCTGGCTCGTGCACCTTGTTTGAAATTCATGCTACTATTTAGGCTTAGTGCTCTAAATTTATTGTTATACTGTTATAATGCTGACTATTTTATACTGATGTAGATTGCTAAGTTGCTTGTTGTTTGAGTGCTGTCTAGTCCCTAAAATATTAATCGGAAAAGCAAGCGTTTGCTCTTTCAGCTAGTTAATTTGATTGTCTATTCATGACATAAGTTCATTAAATTCAGTACCATTACAAAAAATTAAATCAACCAACATCCGTTCGTTCCCCAAAATTGAAACACGACCATACAATTGACTGCTTTTATGTCTATTGGTTTCTATTGACCGTTGACGAAAAGCAACCATCAAAAGAATATAAATACAGAGAGTTTGTAAGATTCAGCTATCAGCTGCAGTGCAGGTGTTACCCGGTGTTCGAGGTTGTACACATTTAAACAGTGTAAAGCCCTTTTCACAATTGGTGCACGAGCAGAAGCTACTGAGTATTCGTGCAAACGATAAAATTAGATATGAATCGTAAACTGTTGCCAAAATAATCGCATTTGAAAAAAGTATATGTACGAAATTCGCACGATCTAAGCGAGCGTTGAGCGATGTAAACGCAATAAATCTAACTTGCGATATATCTTCCCTCTACATGCGACTGTTGTACAATGAAAGCGACTGTTGAAAGTTAATGCGATAGGATCGCGCGAGAGACCAGGTGATCGGACGATTGAACGTGCACCAATGCGATTGGACTTGCGATCATACGTTCCATGGTACAAATGCTCGTGAGAGTCAGAGGGGGTATATATACTGCCCATTTCCAACGCTTTAGTACACATAGTTGAAAGCGAGAGAACATGCCGCACAAGAATAAAACAAAGATGTAGTAGCATATATTATCATACCTCAATATGACTATTCCACAATATTGGATTGGTCTAGAAGGTCAGTTGACAGGGCGATTTCATAGGAATGAAAAAGCCAGGTATTATTAAATCAAAAATATTTAATCATTATGATTCTCTATATATCACAAAATCAACTAGACTATTTATGATTCGAAATTATGAAAGAAAAGAGAGACAGTAACAGAGTCAATAAAACAATCACGACGTTATTGCTTTGGAAAAGTCAAACAGTTTTTAGAAATCAACGTATTGTGTATAATCATATGTTGTTCGGTATAATAAAACGTTTATTGCATTAATGTTCAGGGATTAAGACTACGAAGATTTATTCCCCCAGAAAAAAATTTCCCTTGGGCGATGCCCTGGGGAAATATGATTTTTCTTGGAGAAATAAATCTTCATATTCCCCTCACCTTCATGGAATTAATGTATATTGTTGAATTGTGGTCTGAAAGAGAGATGTTTATACAGGGTATATAGTTATGCTAGTGGCAAAGCATGGCATATTACTGATAAGTCGTGCAATGATAGTAAAAGGTTGCAAGAGAACATGAGACAGTCTCATGGTCGCACAATGTGCGCATAAACATCTGCGATTCATCTTACGACCTTTAAAAATCGTGCATCACTCCTGTGATTACACAAAACGTGTAAAACATTCGTACTAATGTTCGTGCGTTGCACTGTGATGATTTGGATCGGATTTGGTTGCGTCTGAATGGTGTGCATATCCACTATATTGAGGAGACTTGATGCAAGCACTTAAACGCATACAACGAATGCGAGAGTTCGTGCAACGTATGCAAGAGCTTGTGCAACGCATGAGAGAGCTCGTGTGAAAATTCCGATCGCAAAGTGTTGTAAAGTGTTTGTGCGCCAATTGTGAAAGTGGCTTAAGTTATCGATTGAAAAAAAAATCATGTTTAGTTCATAACATTATCAGTTAGATTTGATTTAAAGATTGTTTCTGTGGTAACCATATTTTGTTAACAAAATCAAACAGTTTAACATGTAATTACAAGGTGTATAAAATATCGTCATGGTTCCGATAGGTACACGGAAACAGAGTGTATAAAGATTTCCTAATAGCAGACTGTATAAAACTGACATATTGTTTTGTTTGTTATGAAAAATAAAAATGTGATTAAAAGATAGTTATATTGTTCTCGAGATTTATTTTCATGAGAATACATTTAAGTGTTTTTTCAATGGTATCGTAATCATTACAGGAAGTGTAAACTTGTACGCCATTTTAAATCAATTGATAAAATTGAATTGAGATTCGGAACGAGATCTGATGAAACGTTGTAAACGGTTCCCACATATTTTGCTCTAAACACTTTGCATGTTTTGTCTGAAAAGCTGAGCAATGTACACGAAATATGAATTCTAGCACTGAAGGCACACGCATTATGTAGTAGTGCGCTTCAAGATTTGTATCAAATTTAACGTCTATTTATTATGACAAATCTTTAAACTTTAAAGCGGCTATATTTCTTTTTTGTTTTAAGTTGAATTTCACAAAAATATACAGGGAGCATAAAACTTTATTTCAAACGTTGCAAACCATAATTTAACTCATTATGCATAGCGTCCACATATACTGCTAAGGAACTATACAAAAGATGCACATGTAGATTTTACATGACACATTTTACATGATACATTTTACATGATTCTTAAAATTGATAATTATTTGAAAAAAAGGGTACGTTGATTGTAGTTGTGAGTATTGCATCATGGATTGTATAATGTTGAAATTGGTTATCAAACTGTAAATCTTTTTTTCTTTTTTTTTGACGAACGATAATTTTTGACCCGAAGAAAGCAGATAAGAGAAAACCAATTACACCACAACTACTTAGCAATGTCACGTGACACCTGGGTTTTTTAAGTAATAAAAATAAACTGCTTAATATAGGGAACCGTTCGATGTGCACTGTTTTGTACTAAAATAAACATATTTTTTTAGAAAATATAGACAATATAAATATACTATGAAATAATTGAAATGTTGACACTAATGGACAATTATTCATAGTTGCTGTTCCTTGGTCTACATATGGAATAATTATATGTTAAAGGTTTCAACACGTCGGGTGAGTATAATTGATAACGTCTGACATTAGACCTTATATTGGGTTGATTTATGAAATTAAACGATACTATTTTATATATATATATATATATATATATATATATATATATATATATATATATATATATATATACATATACATATATATATATATATATATATATATATATATATATATTGTAGATTTTCCTTTTACAGTATCAACTTCAGCCAAGACAAGTTGTCTTTGACATGGAAATGTTATCTATTGGATGACAATGTCGTCTTTCCGTAAGTTAGAATTGTTTTAAAATCATTAAAGTTAAAGAATTATACACATGTTAACTTGGTGTCGCTTGGTGTGTTAAGGCTTAAGTTTAAAAAAAATACAGTCAATTTTATGCGGACATCAATTTTTTGTTTTGCTATAGATTTGTTTACTACTTTTTGATATTTTTCATTTCCTATTCATTTTATAGAATTTATAATCCTTTTTCTAATTGTGAGTGATATACCAGATTATGTCAAAACAGAAGAAAATACAAGGTTAGAAATTACATTAACAAGATTAATTCATCATTAATACAAATCAAAGTGTAATTATTCTAAGAATATAATCAATATATGTATTTTTGTGTTGCAGTGATTTCACATTTTTACACACTGAAAAAGCAAGCCCGTTGAATATAGAGGATTCCTGTTTTGACATCAATAAAGCGTCAGTAAACACAATGTATTTAGGTAGGTGGTAGATACATTTTTTATAGGTTCAGACATGTATACTGTTTATGTACGTTTATTTTGAGAATGCAAGCTTCAAGTATGGAGAAAAGGATAAAATTAAAATAAAGCCAATACGTTAATCCAGGCAATTTATAATAAAGGCAAAATATGCTTAAAATCTGTGTGTTGTCAGTTAATCTCAATTGTATTTTAATACTTTATTACAATGCGTGAACAAAATTTTGAATAGATGATGTCAAATTGATTAAATGTAGTTAATTATCTTCCACGAAAATTGCCACGTGGATAGGTTAGTAAAGCATATTGGCAAATGCGCGTCTTTTTATAACCGTAATATACAAAATCATTAAATTTAAGTACTGCCTTGAACCTGACCAAATTCTTGGTATTGTCCGTTTTAATAGATGGCAAAGCAATAAATCGGGTAGTACATTACTGCCACCTCGGTGCATTATCACACGATGACTATAAATAGTTAACGTATATATTTTAATATAAAATCAGATACATGTAGAACAACACCACCCTGCGGTTTCCACTAAACATATCAAGTGAAGACAAACCATCTCATTTTTATCAAAACTATTATTACCTAATCAAAGGAATTTTGTTGTTTTATTGCACATTAAATATTTGCGTCAATTTTGAACTGCCGGTCAATATACTGTGATCTATTGGACCGCCGGTCAATAACTGCGATCTATTGGACCGGCAACGTATTTCAGAACGCGGGAATGTAAATGTTACATCCTTTCGATAGTTCTCAGGGAATGTATATTCCTTTATATAGACGCTGTTTTTAATACTTAGTGAAACCAAATTCAATGTTATCAAAAATGGAGTATCATATAATCTAAAGTTTATATAAGGTAAACGACTATTTAAAATCTAATGGGTTAAAGGCTCCCCCTTGTTTGTGTAAACTAATATTAAATTGAGATGTTGTAATGCATGCAACAGGTTTTGTGCATGCAAACGATGAAAAGAAAATCTGAGTGTATTGCATAATGGCACGAAAACCATCTGCAATATGCAAATTGTAAACCTCAAAAACTAAAAAAAGAATTAGGTAATAAAACAATTATTTCATGCTTGAACAGTCAATAGACCAGAATTTTTTCCCTTGGTGCAGGGAACAGCTCAGTATGATCTATTGCCCTCGGCCGTTGGCCTCGGGCAATAGATCATACTGAGCTGTTCCCTGCACCTCGAGAAAAATATTCTGGTCAATTGACTGCTCAAGCATTAAATAATTGTATACTGCTATAATCGTATATTTTACAAAATATACTGCTAAAATTCTTTATTCTTATTGATTATATAGTTATACGTCCGGTTAGTAAAACAGTCCTTATAATTTTTACACAGTTTGACCGGAAAAGGGTTTGTTGCATCAAACCAACACAATGCAAAGGATATATACCAGCAAGACCTTTCAAATGAAGTATTGATACTTAAATGGAAGCTCAAAATATACGGTGAACTGTTGTTCTAGTCAGATTATTTTATAATAGACGACGACAGAGGAAAGCCCGTCGAGAAATAAAAGCATGATATTCATAAAATTTATGTAGGTTTATGACAATATTCGACAATATTAACATATATTCCATTTTTCTATGGTTCAATTCTTAACAATCATATCCAAATACTTTTGTTATAAAGTTTTAAGATTCCTTGTAATTTTAATATGTTTACAAAACGCCATTCAAAACACGATATTCCACTTTCAGTCATGACGTCATCAATGTGTACTCCATATGTACGCAATACAATCTTATCTACAAAAAACATTGTCTTTGGCATTTTTTTGTTTTAAATAGATACAAAATAACAACGATTTGTAACTCGCAGAATTTCACTTGACTCAGATACCATATGCTTCCTTGCCACCCCTGCGCATATTTTATCAAGTTTTATAACATGTAATGATTTGTGAAATTAATTGATTTTTAGGTATATCATCATTTGTAAATAAGAATACCTCATGCAAACCAGAAAATCTTTTGTTAAGAGAGGTACAAAAATACATCATCCTTGACAAGCATCAGCGACAACTCTGTAGAACTAAAATAACTGTGTCTATCAAAAGCAGAAAAGGTGAAAAAGTCATTGAGGACCTGAAATATGGTTGCCAACATCTAGATGGAAATTCAACGATTTTCTTTCAATGTAAGATTTTCTTTTGTTTGGTTTGAATTTATAAAAATCAGTCGTGTTTTGAAATAAAAAAAATCAACAACAGAGAAATGTTTTTTTTTTTTCAGATTGTTATGTCAACAGTTTCCCTGAACATTTTAACACAACCACAGGTGGTAAGATATTAAAATATTAAAAATATTAAAACACGATTTTTGTTTTCATTTGTTTTAACCTTCTAACTTTTTAAATTCATACAGGGGCTGGAGCTATTACTATTTTAACGTTTCCTACACGAAAACTAGGTGACCAAGGACATACATTTGAAATTTTGAGAGCTCAGTGCAACATGAAAGAATGGGAAGTGAAAAGATGTTTAGCAAACAAAATGCGAGAAATTAGTACTCTGCCCTCTACAGGTACAGACAAGAATTTTTTTTCTTTCAAATTTCTATATTATTTCATCTGTTAAATAACCTTCGCTGGTGATAACAGATTTTCCGTGTCTTTTTACTCTTTTTTCAATCAAACCAAACATTTTACAAAGTAATAGATGAAGTGTGTTAATTAAATCATGGTTAATTAGATAATATCGTTCGCTATTATTTTTTGTAAATGTAATTCTTGATTCTTCCTTTACCTGGACTCAGACGAACTATCAACGCAGAAAGTGTTTGTCCAAGGAAAAGTGGGAGGCTGTGTTGGGCTTATCGTGGGAATTTTGTCAACAACATTTGGATGCGTTTGTATCTACAAGCATTATCAAAGCAGGTATTTGTTTTCAAAGCTGTCTTTTTAATCAACATATGTCGCATAGTTCCACTCTAATGACTGCAAAATTTCCATTTAATTGTCCGTGGTACATCAATGATGTCTAAACGGGTATTTTTGAATCGGAAGGTTAATTAATCGCGCACCTTGCAGGAAACAAAAAGACATGACGTCACAGGGCAGTACGCCATTTAGAAAAATATTGCGCAACTCTGTTCCTTGCACAAGTCAACTTATCCCTGGAATCAATACTCCACTTGGTGTTTTTTATAGCATTTTTTATTTGTCACAGCTTTTTGATCTGCAAGTTTTATCTTCAGTCTCAAGTATTGAGCAGAGTGACGAGTGACTATATCTCAGAGCGGTGTAACTGCTAATCTGAACACATTTCCCTCTAATTAAACCCTAATAAGTTTAATCATACAACCAAGAATCAAAGACCAAGTGGTTGTTAGAGGGTTGCTTATGGCTCGTCAGGCCGTGAAACAAACTTTTCAAAGACAAATTGTTCTAACGATAATGATAAGGACAATTTGTATCTCTCTCTCTCTCTCTCTCTCTCTCTCTCTCTCGTTGCTAATGCAGTATTGTTAATTAGTGATTTTGTGTCGACTACTTATCAATTCTTTGTTTTCATTTCATCTTGCAGAATAATAAATAATGGTTTAATTTCAAAATCAAAGATTCATCACATGACTGGAACCACACGAATGTTTTTTATACATTCAAAGGATGATGAAATCGTATATAATGATATTTTAGACATCCAGGTTTGTTTGTGCTTTCATTTCAATTTACAGTGTATATATTTGTTGTTACACATTAATTTGAGATGATTTCTACCAAAATAAATCAGATTACATTGAAATAATAGTAAGGTTAACGAATGACTGTTAAAAAAGGCTTTCGGCATATTATTACTTATTAGGTTTGTTACTGACTGTTTAAAGAAATTTGTGGGGTCGGTAAAGTCCATAGAAGGCGAGGCGGAGCCGAGCCTTCTATGGACTTTACCGACCCCACAAATTTCTTTAAACAGTCAGTAACAAACCTAATAAGTGTTTTGTTTTGTCGAGGACCTAAAGTTTGATATGTAAACAAACGTTTGTGTCGAAAATCAGTTCAAATAACGTTACGTCCGCCATGTTGCGCTATAAATTTTGACGCTTGCCTTTTAAAGAAATTTGTAAGGCAGTCACGTGACGCGTTTCATCCAATGACGTCGCGACATTCTAGTCCGAGGCAAAACAAATAATGTTAAAGGGTGGATAAAACTGCATATATAGATATATTTATATTTGATATAATTGACTATATAATTGTAATTTCGTCTTAGGATCCTTCCAAAAATAAAGAAATACTACACAGTAAAAGCAACGTTATTAATCACAACGACTTTCAAGACTTGCAATATACTGAAAGTACAAGTACCTATGAAAATGAAATTGACACAGTCCTATTTGATAAAATTCTTATATCATCAAAAGAATATAAAACAAGAAATGAACCATCGGACATGTACGAAGAGTTTTCAAAAGAGGACAAATCTGCTTCGACAAGCACAACAGATAAGAATCGTTTGAAAAGTGAAACAGTTACTGTTGACATCCAAGACGCTGCCACGGGTAAGACAATGGCTAGATCATTACAAACAGAAAAGAAACAGCAACTAGCTACGTATGAAGAACCTGTTAGTCGGTCGAAAGCCACAAACTGTCGAGACGTTAAACCGGATACCAATGCTTCATGGGCCTTTAACGGTGATTCTGAAAACCTAAAATATTATAATTACAATATTTAACTAGAGATGGTAGGAAAGCATCCAGCAGCTATACATTGTCTTAAGGTCAGCCTCTCAACTAAAGCGGCAAATTGTGATAGGGAGGGTAGATATTAAAACCATGCTGATGTTACCCTATTTTTTGTGCTTATCCGTATAATTCATATGCTGTTTATATTATTTATAAGGGAACACATGTACATGTATCGACGCAGTTATATGACGATATCCAAAGATAAGCATTCAATGTTTACGTAAAACAGTATGTTTTGATAAAGAATAGTAAAGAATGTAGGAAAAATCAAATATAATAAGTGCTATAGCAAACATTAAACATATTTCATATAATTAAAAAAATGAAAAAAGAAAAATAATGGTTGATCCAATAAATTAAATACTCGGGTTATGTCAATGTATGTAGAGAAATATTAAATTCAATAAGGTTTATTTCTTTATCCACGTTATAAATACATTTACAATAAAAACGATCTATTATTTATGTACATATTGCTGAACTCGCGAAGGTTTTTCTGGCATATCAAAATTTTACTGTACCCTACACTATTGTTAAATAATGTCCAATGTTTTATTTATAACAATAATGTTCTTTTATTTTAAAGCTTCAATTGTTATATTAATTTCATTCTTTTTTGGTTGACCAAGGTGTCATACACGTGAATAGATAAATTAAAGATAGAGTTACATGTACCTCCTAGTTCTTATGAAATGTGATCTGTACTGGTTTACTAGTAGATACATTTTTATTACATCATTTGGAAACGCGAAATACCACAGTGGTTTGTAATCATCCCTCTTAAATACATACCTTGCAAGTACTAAGTTAATCTGTGTAAAATCCAAACATATTCAGGTTTTTTTGGTTATATCATAGATATATTATTGAAATGACAAATTGTATATTCGCAAATGGTATCAAAAGATATATCATATATGTATTTGTATTTGTGTAATGAATTACTGAATGAAATGGAATAAACAACGCAACATCAAATTGCATGCGACTGGAATTAACAGGTGTAATCAAAACTTCGTAGTGGCTTGCTTGGCCCAAAGACATCTAATAGCATTCATTTGATGATATCTCACGTAAGAGTCATTCTCATCGCCAAGCGTTGGTTTTTAAGGTTCCGCTTAATAATTTTGGTTATTCAAACAATGCATATGGCATAGTAAAAGAAATACGAAATAATTCCTCCTAAAAGATAAAAATATTAGGTCCCCAACGCACAATAACCAACTACCAACCGTCCAACCACCGCTGCCCGGTCACTGTAAAGTCTATTAGAACTGATCTGGTTGTATTACAATTGACATTCATTTTTGAAGTTATCGATGCTTAGAGTGTACCTAGAATCATTCAATGGTACATATGTTTACTTTGTTCTTAAATAATGTATCTTGAAAGAAAAAAAAGATATCTGAATGTCTGTTAACAGTTATACTTGTGTTTCTGAGAAGTGATTTGTTAGTAATACATGTGTATCTTTCACATGTTGTTGATCAAAATGACATGCAGACGACAGATGTTTCGTTGAGTTGTAAATATACTTCACTTGTTTCTCAAAAAATGTATAAAGATGAGGAAGGTTTTCGGAACAATGCATCGATCTCTTCAGAATAAAAAAAAACATTTCAGGCAGTTCACATCTGGCTAGAACTAATTAATAATAATCGGAATTAGATTCTCGCAGTTTTATGTTCTAGAATTATGGATCATGTTTAGTGCATATTCGAGATTGCTAATTTTCGGATCTAGTAATTTATTGATGATGGTCGAGGTTTATCATTAGATAATCATATCCGCGTTTTTGTTTGATAACGACAATAACTTTAATCGTATTTTACTATAATTTCGGAAATGTGTCTAGACAAAATGTTTGAAATAAGGCAAGTATGGCGTACTTTCATTGTTCATTATAGTCACTTGAGAAATCATGCCGTCACATTGATCTAATGTCTGTGTTAATCAAACAATTCTAATCTATGACACCTATATGTGTGTTCAGTCTAGTATTTATTAGAGATTTTCTGTAAAAATGGTATGCGCCTTGTTCACAGATTGCTTTATGCTTAGTAGCACAACTAGTTGACATTTGAAAGGTAATGCAAACAGCTAGGTATGTAATTATGAGTTTTCAGGAAAGTAAAATTTGCAGTGTAACTAGCAGAGTGAAGTCTGAGTTTGGTTTAGTAAAGTTTAAGACATGTTGATATATATGTACTACGATTTCAATTCAAACATGCATCAAAAATATTTTAAAATGACTTGCTTCTCTTTCTCCCTCTGTCTGTCTGTCTGTCTGTCTCTCTCTCTCTCTCTCCCTCTCTCTCTCTCTTTCTCTCTCTCTCTCTCTCTCTCTCTCACACACACACAGACACACATACGGTCCTCATAGTAACTATTTGTAGTCATATTGAACATCTATCAGGAGAATTATTTTTTTTTAGACTAAGCAGTTGTTCTACCTAAATGTACACGTAATAATTAATGGTTTGATATTATTTTTTAATTATTAATTTTTACGTCTCATGTTATTGCAATTTCTACTAAATCTTTACGTAAGTTTTATCAACAACATTACAATATACAACTTTAAATGTTAAGCTGTTTTTTTCTCATACCGTGTTGCTTCGCATATATCTTATACAATCTTCCGTTTATCTAATAACACTCATTTTTTGTTAATAGGTAATATATATGTTATAGAAATATTTATTCAATAATTGATATGATTTTGAAGCTTTGCAAGATTTCTTTTAGACAAAGGCAAAGTATGATATATGTACTGAAAAATGTCTAAAACACACCCTTCAGCCTTGCAGGGTCATAGCAATTTTGTTTATACTTTGCTAACACTCTAATCTAAGAAACGACAGTCGACTGATACAATTGTAATTATAAGAAGAACATATCACTCATTTATAGCTATACATTTTGTTAAAAAATGATCGAAGAGTTAATCTTTAAAACAAAATAATCCACTTAAGGAAGGAGTCTTTTATGGTTTTCGACTTGTCAAACGTAAAATTGATTAATTGTTCATTAAATCAAGATGAAAGGAAATTATAATAGAATATTTTTCTTTCTTTTTTATTATCGTACAACTTGGCATAGAAAAGGTAATCAAAGTTTAGAATCTAACAAGGACTATATTTTTGGCGTAGTATTGGCGTAGGAAAATATCACATATTGCGCAATTCAGAATTGCTGCAGATTAATGAGTCTGGTTTAGCATTTTAGAAACAATAACATTAATGTTGGATTTTTTCACTAATGTAAACTAATGATATGATACTTGGGTTTCAGAATATGTGTTTAAAATATGATTTGCCTATCAAACTACATTTTTGTAGGCTTTTTAAAGTGCCCTTCTATACACTGATTTTTGTGAAAAAATCACTAAACTCAGTTTTTCTCTCTTATTAAATGGTCAATATTTTAGCTTTTCTGTCAATTTATATCTTTTTATAAAGTCTTTATTATACATAAAAATCATAAATATTCTATAATTGGAAGCATGAAAAAATAATAAAAATTCCCTCAAAATTTAAGAAAATTAGAGGAAATGCGGGCTAAGCAATATCAGTTTTAGTATAAATAGTTATTCCAATTTAGTAGTAAAAGCTGATAGACATTCTAATGTTCTATCATTTCATTGAAGAATAGAATCTTCATATCTTAAATAAATGACTACAGAACTACAAAGAGCTACACTTGTTTTTATCATCCTTTACGTTGAGGAAAAAGGTAGTGACCTTGACCTGCTCTTATGCGAAAACAAAAAGGTCAAATTTGATAAAACTGATAGAATCATTTTGTAATATGATCCGTTTGACTCTGTCAAAATTTCATGAATTTCTTATTATAAGAAGTATGTTTGATAACGAGAAGACTCCTTCCTTAAAAAACTGAATGTATCTTTTTTCTATTACATATATTATTTGTTTTGGCCTATTTTTTATGACTGAAGTACATGTAGCTATTGTGCAATATTTGCCTTAAATCTTGTGATAAACAATATCTTGAACAAACATTAAGTTGTTTAATCATTTAACTGTTTTTGTTTTAATTGTTTACATATAGGCATAATTCAATGTGTTTGCACGAAGAATTGGGGGGATTTTGTACCATAAACCAATTAACAAATTTGATTTACATAGAAACAAAATTAACTTCCGTATACGTCATAAAATGAATTTAAAAAACTTTATATATAGAAACCTAAAACACGGATGTCGAAATAGGATGTTAGATATTAATTCTTTTGATATATTTACTTGATTTTCCTCGATGCAAGCCTTTTCAATTTTGTTTCAAGAATATTACAATAAGAATCACAGTAAATTAAAAAAATAAAACTGTACCATAGGAATACGTAAACAAATACATTGTGTGTAAAATGTAGCAATTTTTTAAATGTATATAATTCTTAATATCAACATTCTCAGATTACGTGATACTTAAATCTATATTTTACACTACTAAAAAATTACCTAAACCCTCAATTTATATATGCTTAAAAGATCAATACAATATTTTTTTTTTCTGGAATGACATTTAACCGGTATGATACCAATGTATTTGTTCTAATGCTAACACCTCGATTATTGATGAAACTTTTGAATAATAATCATACGCAGAAAACTAAGATTGATATAGCTTGTCAAACATATATTTTAAAAATATCAATTATTTTTCAAGTACGCAGGTACTTTTACATAAGACAGACCAGTTTGCTCGACTTCTGGCCCATATCGTATTTCAATCTACAATATGTTGTCTTTTTTTCTACGTCCATGAACTTCAACTACTTTTTCATGATATATAATGACTTAAAAATTGCAGAAAAAATGCAGTTCTAGATTCAATGATTCAATCTTGTTTTACTCGTGTTATATTAAAACGGTTAATATTTCAATTGTTTTGACATTTACAAGTATACAGAGGGAACATGAAATGTCCGCCTTTTTGGAAATCATTTTGTTTATAATTTGTTACTTTTATGATTTCTGGCAAACATTCAATCCTTACAAGCCATTACTGAATTCAATATACATGATACCGAGCTGCACTGCTTAGAACCAAAATAACAGAAGCACATGCTAATATCAACCTGATGAAACGCTAAATCTATAATTGTTTTATATTAGAAATAAAGTGATTACAGCTCTCAGTGATGCATGGTATTTTTGTGCATGTTAAAAATGCACTTATAGATAATTAAAACAAATAGAGGTTGTTTAACGTTGAAATTGACAGTGAGTATATTGATAAAATTGTATTTGACGGACGACATTATTTGACCCAAACAAAGCAGATGAGAGGAAACCTATCGAACCAAACGCACAAAACACGTGACAACTTTTTTAATGATATAAATAAGCTGCGTAGCCTTTGGAACCTTTATAAGTGCACTAATGTGGAATTCAATAAAATTTCGGGAAACCATTTATAGATAAAAAAAAAAATGATACGAATACACAATCTAATTGCTGAAATGTTCACACGAATGGATTTTTCTTCATAGTTAACGTTGCGGTTTTTCTGTTTACGTACGGAGGAAACATTTTTAAGTTTTCAATGTAGGGTGAGTAAACATAATAAAGTCTGAGACGATATCTAATATCAAGACAATTTATTAGATTATAAGATTTTTTTTAACAAAAAGGACATAACTATACTTGCTTGAGCTTCTTTCTCCCTCTGTCTGTCTGTCTGTCTTTCTCTCTCCCTCTGTCTGTCTGTCTTTCTCTCTCCCTCTGTGTCTCCCTCTGTCTGTCTGTCTGTCTGTCTCTCTCTCTCTCTCTCTCTCTCTCTCTCTCTCTCTCTCTTTCTCTCTCTTACACGCAAGGTAAAAAAATGCGCATAACAATAAAAATGATTCAAAAAGTCATTATCAATATAAATATGCTATGAAAGAAAAACACGATATATGTTCTGTTTTTACTCATTAACAGAACACACTTTAAGATTAAATACTCTCTCAAAATCACTAATTAAAATTGGTTTGAGAAAAATCTTTAAATTAACATATGAAGCTCGATATGTTTTAAACATAACATTACAGACAAAAAAATATTTTTACAGGATACTATAAATTAAATCTTACTAATGTACGTATTGATTTATAAATTAACTCATATTAATTAACTAGAAGATGTAAAATTACAAAGAAAAATGAAATATAATCAGATATAATAATTTTTTACTTATTTTTTAAGGTTTAACCAGTCACTAGATTTTCTTCTAAAATAATACCTTCAAGCAAAACCAACTTCCTGTGACGCTGAGGACCTATGATCTTTTGGATGACAATGTCTTGTCTCCGTAAGTTAGCACTGTTTAAGATTTAAAGAATATTGAATTCGAGTTTGTGTTTTCTTGTTTCAGGTCACTTTAAACCCGTACTTTATGATGTTCCTTGCCGAGTTGAATAGTTTGGTTCTGTGTTTTTTCGAATGTTTCAATGCTTTAGAAAATTGATTATTTATGTTCTTTACACTATTTTGTTTACTGCCTTTTTAATTTTTTTTTTATATTTTACAGAATTCATTATCCTTTTTATTTTGGTGCTTGATAAGCCAGATAATGTCAGAACGGAAGAAACTAAAAGGTTAAGAGTTATTTCCGTATGGTAAACTCAACAGGATAACAAATCAAAATATATCTTCTTCTTTTTTTTATAAAATACGAATCTATAATTTTGTGTTGCAGTTTCGTCTCATTTTTATACACTGGAAAAACTAGCGCAATGGATATAGAGGATACCTGTTTTGACATCGATCAAGCTTCAGTGAACAATATGTATTTCGGTAACCCTAAATAGTCTATATCCTAGAGCATATTACTAAAGAATATAAAAAGATTATATTTGATGCTAGAAAAAATGTGTATTTCAGGTATATCAATGTTCATCAATACAAATACGGCATGCAAACCTGAGAACATTGGGTTAAAAGAGGTTCAGAAATATATAATTCACGACAAGCATCAGCGACAACTTTGTAGAACCAAATTAACTGTGTTTATGAACAGCAGAAATTGTGAAAAAGCCATCGAGCACTTAGGGTTTATGTGCCAACATCTAGACGAAAGGTCAACGATTTTCTTTCAGGGTAAGTTTCTGTGATGATGATAAATTTTTTGCTTAGCTTGAACCGATATTTATAATTTGTGTATTGAAACAACTTAACTACTCAGCGATGTGTTTACAGATTGTATGGTTGCAAGTTTCCTTGAACAAAATGAAACAATCACAGGTAATTGGATAAGAAAATCAATAACAATATGAAAATCTATATTTGGTTCTCGAAAGAGAAGCTAAAAGTCTCTTGAATTTTTACAGAATATGGAGCAATTATTATTTCGGCGTTTCCAAAACCAAAAAAGGGTGAACTAAGACGTACATTCGAAATCCCAACAGCTCATTGTAGCATGAAAGAGTGTGAATTGAAGAACGCAAAGAAAGTGCACGAATTCGGGATTTTACCCTGTAAAGGTATTTGAATTATAGAGGTTCGGCTTGCTTGTCAATATCATGCATTAACAAAAAGACATTAGTGAGCCCTTTTAAAACATGATGAATTTTTTAAGATTTGCGTCGTCCGCCGTTTGTTAAAACTTTTACTTTTCTTATCGAAATTACAAAGCCAATTGTTACCGTTTTGCTTTGTATCACCTCTATGTTCAGAGGAATATATACTGTAAATTTTATGACCTTACCATACCTGCCTCATGGGGCCTCATGGGCGGCGGGGCAGAATACGCTTAAGTTGCCAAAGGTGTAAAAATCATAGCCTCTGGGTCAGTTTCTCAGGCCCTTGGGAGGGGCAAATATAACCACATAGTAAAAATGTATAAAAGCTTAGAAAATCATCTTCTCTACGTTCAAAACACAGAAAAACTGATGTATGGTTATGATTTTCATGAAGCCTTCTACCTAAATTTGGTAGGACAAATATTCCTACATCTTAAATTAAGATTTTTTACATTATTGCTCACAGTAATCCATAGTTATTGCATTGAATTCCTTTGCCTTTACAATACTTTGATAGGTGAAGAGGATCAGAGAGTGTAACTTCAATCACAAAATGTATCAATACTATTTAATCTCTCAACATTTTCGAGTGAAAACTTTCATTTTACTAATTGCCAAGTGACCATTAAGGGTCTCTTTATATCAGAAGTTGACAATATTTGGCCTCTGAAACTAGGAATTAATGATTCGAGATTCTTCAGACTATTGCCTTCCTCTTTTATGGATGAATTGATTAATTGAATATCTATACTTATAAATTAAGGCATTTTGCAAATAAAATATAAACTGCCTGCACCAGAGTACCTGCTTAAACCTGTAGTATTTCAACAAATGTGTGATGGTGTCCGTAAGGTATAATTGAATTTTAACTACGGAGTTATTATTGTAAAATTAATCAAAAACCTACTTTCATTTTCGATAAACAAGCCTGAAATAGCAAAAATGAGAGTAAGGTAGTGTCCACGCTTTGGCGGATCTGAGTCATGGATAGTGCATGTCGATCAAAATATATACTTGCAGTGAAATGATATTAAACGATCACGTATACTAAGAGTAAATATTTTTAATGTGAGCCTAAATATTTAGAGAATACATGGAAGTTAAGATGAGTCAATTCGTATCTTCAGTGGGCGATTTTTATTTTGATACTCATTTGCTTGCGAAGCATGATGTCTGGTGAGGAAGTGGAATAGAACTTTCTGGATTGACTTATTAACGGAGTTCATCATTCATCGCGGGCAGATACCTTGGATCAGACTTTGATTAATACAAAAAGTTAATTAATAAATAAAATGGAACAATTAATGCGATTTTAGTGTTAATGGGAAGAATTTTCCAGAACGGGGTGCCCAGAAATTGTTCGACTAATTGACATCATGGCGGAAAGTGTAGGGCGATTTAACCGTCGGGTAGGTCCTTTGGATCTGACAACTTTGGTTTAAAATATGAATGCAAATGGATAATAATGCATAAACTAGCGTGTTTTAATTTTATAGTTTTTTATATCCCGATATATTGGTTGTAAACCTTATACATTAATTTGTAAACATCAATTTAATGATAAATGAACAGATTATTTTTATTCTACGTCTTTATGGATAAATGGGTGTGCATAAAATGGGAACTTTTAATGGGAATGTCCCTTTCCCTCTAGATCGGTTTCAAAACAGTCTTTTATCTGAAATTCTTATATATTTGGGACAGTAATATAAATTAGATTAGAAATTGACCTAAAGAATCAAATTTAGAGAGAGAGACACTAAATACCCAATCACTGGTTTGAAATAAATACAAGAAAAAAGTTTATTTTTTCAGTCAGCTGCAACAAACAGAATAAAGGCCACGTACATACGTATATTATCTATTTCAGTTTGAACTTTTTCATCCCTGTCCGCTCCTCTAAATATCCAACAAAGCAGTTTATTTTTTGTTTCAATTTTAAAGACTAAGATAAGAAAAAAATCGGACAAATATATACAAAATGAACAAAAAATGGTTCAATATATTAAGCATTTTATCATAATAATGTGTAAAGTGTTAATTCTCGCACTTGCACGGGTTATCATCTAGTTAAAAAAGAATTAAAGCGGTTTTAATAGTCGCAAGATCCTCGGATTTTTATATAGACACCGTCATAAAGCTAGAAGTGCAAACATGAGACTCTCTGACAGAGCGTCTACGGGTTATGGTATTTAGGTGAACGTGAAGGCATGTTGACTTCTTGTTAATAAAAGAAAAAAATAACTAAACTCCTTTTTTTATTGACCAGTGAATAATTTTCTTTAGTAAAAATCATTTAAGATTCTTCTCACCCGGACGCAGACAAAGGATCAGCGCAGATAGTTTTAAATCAAGCAATAGTGACCGCCTGCGCAGGGCTTATCTTGGGTGGTGTGTTAACATCATTTGTATGCATTTGTATTAACAAGCATAATCGAAGCAGGTATGTGCTATTGTTCTTTAATTCAAAATAAAGTCGAGTAATTCTAATCATTACTGTAAAAAATATATTTCTCTTTCTCTTGTTCCCCTTTTCGGTGCATTTTCTGCGATGTAATACCTTGTATATCATTGATTGATTTGAACAACAAATTAATTCTTTGATTTCAATTTGGTTTTTTTTTTTCAGAAATGACGGCCTAATTTCAAAATCAAAAATTTCTCACATGACTGACGCCGAACAAATATTTTCGATCCATTCAGAAGAAGATGAATTTGGATATCACGATATTATGGACATCGAGGTTTGGCTTCGTCCTCATTCCTGTCGTATATTCAGATAATTGTCATTAGCTATCAACATTTAAATAAATGTTCTTCCAAAATTAATCAAATGGAATATTTGATAATAGTAAAGTAAACATTTAACTGAATTAATTGTCAACATATGCATATTATGTTAGAGGCTGCATCACCCACATACATATTGTGTAATAATTAAAATAGTTTAGTCTCAATTTTTTATGTGCATCGTTGTAGGACACGGCCAATAATAAGGATACACAGCATAGTGTGAACGACGTTTACTATCATTATGACCCTCCAGAGCAGCGGTATAGTAGAAGTCCAAAGAGCAGTACTAGTACATCTGAGAACGAAGTTAGCATATCCCAATGTTCAGTGCATAAAACCACAAAATCATCAAAAGAACATACATTAGGAACAGAAATGTCGAGCATGTACCATAAATTATCAAAAGAGAACAATTCGCCTTTGACAAACACAGAAAACGAGGATCTTATTGAAAGTAGATATGTAGACATTGAAAATACAGCAACAGGAAGAACAGAGGTAGGTTCGTTAAAATCAAAACACCATGAGCAATATGCTGCATATGAAGTACCTGTAAGTCATTCAAATGCCAAAATCTCTCAAAACATTGGGTCGAAAACTAGCGTTATGTCGGCCTTAATCGGTAGGAATGAAGATATAACAACTATTGTTTACCATGTGTTAGAAAAATAAAAGCATCCAGCGACTTGAATTTGCATTCAACGTCAGCACTCAATTGAAATGACAAATTTGTTTTCGATAAACAGAATAATTAGTTAAGTAAAAACATGTGCATTTACTTATTTTTAGACTGGCGTGATATCAAATTTTTGTTACTTTAACACACCAAAATATGTTTGAAATGGTATGTTCTAATAAATCATTGTTGTGATAAGCAGTTGTCATTTTCTACAGTAAAATAACCCCAAACTACACATGATGTAATGATATATTGCTTATTTGCTCAAAATGAAATGAACAACATTGAAAGGTAGCTTTTAAAATTTTCAAAATACTAGTACATGTTATCTCATTTTTTCTGCTTTGTGGTAATGTGGGTTTTTTTTATAATTTTATTTAAAAGGGAGAAAAAAACCTATTTATTTTGAAGTATTCCATAACTTTGTGTATTGAGTTTAGAACATATTTTACTTATTACATTGAACTTATTAACAATCCAAATAAGACAAAACCCGAGTTCACAACACCCATAAGCTAATTATAAATTTGATATAACATATAATTTTTGACTGTTATTAAACATTTCGACTATATACATTTTTAACTGTGTCTTATAATCATTGATACAGAACAAATAATTACAGTGTACCTTAGGCCTTGGCATGAAGAAAGGGTCAAGATTTCATTACATATATAACAATGTATGAACCAGGTCACGTGGTTCTCACTTTGTTAATCTAATGCACTTCGTTAATCTGATGAAGCGATCTCTAAATATAAAATGCAATATAAATGTTTCCTGGACACAATTTTTACCCTATGTGTTGATGTAATAAAAACGCCGGCCGTTATTTCCTGTCAGGTTTCCAAACTAAATATAACGTGGGACGGTAATGGGAAAATCCACAGTGAGAAATGTAGGAGTGTCCTTTAAGCTATAGTACTCGGCACAATATTCGATTTTGTTTTGGTTAAAATGGTGCATGTATGTAACCTGCGAGGTAGAATTATCAAAGTTTATGTAAATTGGAAGGTACGCATATGAAACAAAAAAAAAACAACCTTTAGCTTCACCATTCAATCTAAATAATCAGAGAGCCTTAAACGTGTTCTTCATATTCATAAATGTATATTAAAAGAGTATCGTGGTGAATGTATATGATGTGCAGTATGTTATATGTATATCCATTAAGTACTGTGGAATCATCATTGTTCATTCAGAACCAATATTCACGGCTTTCGTGGGTAACCCACGCCCAATAATTTCAATTCCCACGAACTTATATACAATCATTTGTTTTATATTCAATAAAATTATCCCGAATACCCTACCAACGAAATTACATCCCAGCGAGCAAGGAAAATGTTGGCTAACCATAAACATTGACACACACGAATTAAAATGATTCCACAGTAATTATGCATTTTTTTTAAGAAGTCAAATTGTTATGTATAGACAAGATTACAATTTTGAAATAAATATAGTTTAGATACAATTCTGTGACTTAACGGATATGCCGAAGAGCTATAATTCATTCTATGCAAATTCAAAATGCAACACAATATTTTGCACTAGTTTTAAAAGTCAATTTGGACTTGGTATTTAAAAAAAAGATATCTAACCATTAGGATATTCATATAGAAACACAGGACGTTTTCAATGGTCATTCATGTAACATTTTGGGAAAGTACTCAGACCAATATGCAATTTAGATGCATATATGTAGGAACGAACGTGCTTACTTTAATTTTTGTATCAACTCATCATGATTGTGTTACATTACTATTAAACTAATTTATGTGACAATATATATACTTAAAAAATATGTTAACCTATTCTGCGACATATAACTTTCAGACTGTTATTACTATTGATATATATTCCTCGATCATTAAAAGACACGTATGAACATTAAAGGTTTATGGATAATGATTTGTTATTTACTTAAATCTGTATCTGATAATACCATGTATCGAATACTGCTAGGGTGATGGGTGGGGCTTACATGTATCAACATATGTCACTTAAATCTGTATCTGATAATACCATGTATTCTTGATATGTGGCGGCAATGACCCTATCTTTGACATTTTTTTTAACAATTTACATTTGTGTCTTTTTGATCATATAATTTTTGACTGTTATTAAACATTTCGACTATATACATTTTTAACAGTACTATTGTTTATAGTTACATGTTTTTGCTTGATGAGGTAGAATCTCTTCTAATTACATTTCATTTGTGTATATATTTTGCGTGTATACATGTATTTTTTTAGAATAGTGTGGCATAGTTTTTTTTGCTAAATTCCTTTCTGTTAATTATTCTTTGTCATTTATTTAATCAATAAATGACGGTTCTAATTCCTGATAAATGTGTTGTGTTAATATGTCGAATAAGTAACTTGTCAAACGGAGCATCCCCTATCAGTTAAAAACAGTTTTATTTCAATAACGTGTGCTTTTGGTAAATTTTTAATAACATGGTGTGATCTCATTTTATGATCATAAACATTTGCAGCAAAATCAATTACTTCATTAAGCTGACATAAAGCAGACATCTTATTACGGTAGGTTTTGTGAGAGAGTTACCTCCTATTTGATTGATTGATTAATGATTACTTAATATATTGAAATGAGTTTCATTATACGGGATGTCCGAGATTATCTGATACCATTTTAATTTCGTATAGATAAAAACAAAATCGGTCAGAATTTGTATATTGTGACTCAAATAAAGATCCACAAAAAACGTTCGGGAGAAAAACGTCTTTTATTTCAATTATGATGTCACAAAGTTGCATCACATATCTCTGGTTAAAGTGAATTTTTATCAAGATGAATCGGACAGAAGAGCAGGAATCTTGCGTTTAAAAACTATATAAGCAAACACAAACTCCAGACATAGTTGTACAATATATAAATTTGAAGATATCAAACAAACATCTATAGTTTGAACTATTATTTAGTTATGAATTTAATACAGTATGAAGTTGAACACATGTATTGACCATAAAAGTAAAATCTAACTTTTTGCTTTATTAATACATGTAGCTTCAAAAGCCAGGGCATAATGAATACAACAACATATGTTACAATATTTTGGAGTAATCAAATTATGACGCAAATAAAATGAATAATAGTGATGTCGTATTTCCAAAACTTTGAATACAAATAGACATACATTTAATGTCTCATTTATAGGTAAAACAGCTAGGGGTAACACCTCAAAAATTTGAGATATCGAATGAAATAAGCTAATTTCAGGTCAACATTGTAGTTTATTTTTTTTTAACTTCTATGAAATATAAGCTAAATATGTCAAAATATATCAATAGAAATATCAAAATTTTGTTTGAATATATTTTTTTCAGAACATTATGAATCTGTTGTTATACACAAATTATCTCGAAGTATAATGTGCGCTGAAAAGGAAGCTAAAGTAACTGTACTCTAAAACTAGTGAGTTATGAAAATTGTTCACTTCCTTTTTGATAACTTTTAGCTACAAAATAAAGTCCCTTACTAAATTCTGCAATAATGTATCTTTTATAAAAACAATTTTATTCAATATAGTTTATTTGGCACTAGCTGTAAAATATAAATATACTACTAGAATTAATATGTGATGCAGAATTGTCAGACTAGAGGTGACTAAAATGCTACCCAAAACCTAAGGAGCGAACCTCTTTAAAATGTGAGAAGATTTGAATGGGATACGTACAGTGACTGTTGTGAAGAATTATACTCATGTACTTCACGTCGTCATTGATAAGAAAAAAGACGTCATTTGGACAGCTTTCTATTTTGCTGTGTTTTATTAGCAACGCCAATTTTGTCAAAAACATATAAATGTTTGTGAAGTATGTTGAGTAACATTTTACGTCATATACAATCATAGAAATGCATTTGATCTTTTGTTAGATAAACTTATTCAAAGAGTAAATGGTTTCTGATATCATGGGACCATCTGTATATTTTCAATCAGTAATACTCATTCTATGGGATTGATCGATTACTTGATCTCGGTTACTTGTGATACTGAGGGTGCAGTCATCTCTCCTTAGGGTCGCATAAATATAATTGTGCATTCACTCCTGCTTATATTAGTGGTGGTTGTAGCGAAACGATGGTGCGCGGTCATCCCAGCTATTGTTCTTGCAGTTGTATGCAGGTGTAACAAAGAATATTGGCCGGGTAAAAAAAATTGATAAAAATCGTGAAATATATACCTGCGAGTTATTATTGCATTTTAAGATTTTTCTAAACTCTAACGGCATCAACCAACTTTAAACTAAACTGGAACTTCTTCTGCTGGTTTAAATGCATGTGTACATACATAAAGGTATCAGTTTTAAAGTTTTAATTCTTTCATACTGTCCGATACATATGCTGACATGACTGATTTGTTTCATGTTGATTGCCAATTACAAGCATTCAATGAAAACTTGGTATCCATTAGTGTTACTACGTAATTAAAGCAATAGAAGAAGATGACATTTTGCTTCGCAGGCGAGGCAGGCTGGCAATTTGTTGGACATCGAATTGATTTTTTATTCCCTTGTGTGATAGAATGTTCAAAGGTCATCAAGGACAAATTAATTATAATTTTTTTTCTTTCAAAACTTTTTTGAAGCTTATTAATAAAGAAAGTATGTAAATTGCACTTATAGAGTGAACTTGAACAGAATACAAACTATAATGATTGTTTCTTTTTTTCAAAGACTGACATTAACCCCCTCTCTTCCCTTGATCGGGAAAAAAGATCGTCCCTTAATCATATAAATTTGTTAATTTCCTGATATATATGTCCAGCAAATACAGGGCGGTAACGTTACTTTTCAGGCAAAACGACATAGCTTAATTCCACCGGTACCGCAGGCACCTGACGTTGTTTATTGTTTTCATATAAAGAATATATACCCTCTACCTAATAAGAGGGTAATAACTATAACTGAATATATTTTAAGTGTGAGAAAGATGTTTAACTTTAGCTGCTTGTGCTTAAATCTGCGAAGTCAGGATATTTGCCTAGCAAAATAATAGAGTTGACATATTTTATCTCACAAGTCGTCATCAGATTCTGTTAAATCTACTCTACAACAATCATTTTACGTAAACTTGCCAGACAAGCTATTTTTGAAGCACCAGCTAACTTTCTACATATTCATACTAGTTCTTTTAAAAATATTAAAATTTATCTTTTAAAATTTGAAGCACGGACACTTAACTGGTCTTTAAACATTTCATGTCAAAAACATTTATATAATGTAGATAATAGACTTCTGTCAAGTTTTTGTGATAAAAGTTATTTAGAAACTATGGAAAGCAAATTTACGTTATCGTCATTCAGTAGAAAACTTCGGTTACCAACTTACTATACTTTTTTTTAAGCAGAATTGTTAATGCCTCGAAAAAGTAACATTTGTTTCAATAATTAGTTACACAGTATTACGTTACACAGAAGGATGGCTTCATATATTATGGTTATAAATAGCATTTGGTCTTATTTAACTAAAATAGCTAATGTAAATCTTTATGATTCCCTCTATGTCTTATGTAAACTTACAGTTAATTCATAGCTCTATATAAACAGCTAGACTGAAATCTACACACCCAATTTAGCGTTTGGTCGAAATCTACAGCGACCTCAGAAAAATCATGAACAGCACGAAATAATTATGCTGATGTAAGACTCAAAGTCTTACAAGAGAAGATTCGAATGGGTTTTTTTAGCTAACGTACTTATGTGCATTAGCAATAATTTAGTATGATTTTGACTTATTTTTTATAATCACTTTATTAATCAGTTAAAAAAAAGATGTAAATATAAACCAAAAATGCAGGCACGTAGCAACGTTTTTGAAGGTTTGGGGGAGGGGGGAGAGAGAGAGAGAGAGAGAGGGACTCATCCTAAAAGTCCTGACAAGCAAATAAAATAATTAAAAAAAAGCACTGTTCAAAATCTTCTAAATCCTAAATCCTAATCCGGGGGGGTGGGGGGGGGGCTGCCGTAGTTTATCTATCACTTCAATTTCACTCTTAATTTCCACAGTCTCCGAGAAAAAAGTTGGGGAGGGAGCAACTCCATGATAATTTAAATTCTTATATGTAAAGTTCAGAAAATTAGTTGCCCCAACCCCCGCCCCTCACTCATGCAACGTGCCTGAAATGCTTTCTTTGATGATTCATGCGAGTTATAGTCACATTACTCGACCAGTCACCGTAGACTGGTGATAATGATTGGTAATCGGTGATGTGAGCAATGCCCCAACATCGGTCCTTATCGGCGAAGTAGTCGTTAACACATCTACCACAGCGACAGGCATCGTACAGAGGCCGTGCATACACCTGCCGATGATATTACGCCGAGTGACTCTAAATAAAAAATTTTCTTGATCGGCGTAGCATCGGTTGCCGGCCGAAAATCGAACAAACATGGGATAGTCTTTACCGATCATCCTATAATGCTCGACCAGCGGTCGGATAGTGAACCAAACATCATATGGTTATTATCCGGCCACCTTACACACATCGTAGACTGTTCGGGTGATGGTCGGCCGAAGAATTATCAAGTTATTACCCTGCCTTACATGGTCAATTTACTATATGGGTTTGGCACCGAAACATCTGAGATTTAATTTAGTGCAGCAACAACACATACAAGCTTGGCTTCAACATCACGCTATCCTGACGGCGTTGTTAGAGGAAGCAAAACAAGAGTAAAAAAGAGTAAAAAAGAGCCCCATGACAAAGAAGAAGGTGGTGGGTCTGAGACTTGAAATTGAGAAGATGCCTGTTTCGGCAATTTTTCAGGCAGAGAGCTTCCTTGGAACCTGATCTCAACTTCGATCACGTTCCGCTTTCTGACCAGTGGCGCAGGCACGTAGCATCAGGGGGGGCCAGGGCCCCCCCCCCCCCCCCACTTTTTTGGAAGTTAGCAAAAAATTGATATGAAAATAAGGAAATGAGTAGTCAAATTGAAGGTACTCCCCCCCCCCCCCCCCACGGATTAGGAATTTCAAGATTTGGAGGAAAAACATTTTGGTAGGGAAGAATTTTTTTGGAAATATAGTTGAGTTCTCCCCCCCCCCCCCCCCCCCCCCGGATTAGGATTTTGAAGATTTTTGGAAAACTTTAAATTTCCGTTTTTTTCCTCTTTTTTTTTTTTTTTTTTTTTGCTTGTCAAGATTTTTTGGATGGGTCTGGCCCCCCCCCCCCCACTTTCAAAAACGATGCTACGTGCCTGTGGCGTGAGTTATCAAGACCTGGCATTAGCGTTTTGAGTCCCTCAACAACACCTTGCTGTTTGTGCAAGAAGTCTGCCATGCCATCTTCCAGAGTACAGGGCTGTGGTGTGGAAGACCTAATCGACCGAAAATGCCTGGAGGGAAGTAGCACAACAGTTCCAGGACAAGTGGAACTTTCCTCATTGCTTGGACGGCAAACAGACTGCCTTGTCCTTTCCACCCGCCATACCTTGATCATTCCCCTCTGGAGGTGCAATGATGTCATTGTGTGGTCTTGTCAATTCGCTGAATGAATATTGTGTACGTGTAAAAAGATTAACGCTTAACGTTTAATTTTGATAACATTGATTCCGAATGCAAATATTTCAGGAAGATATAGATTTCAACAAACGAGGATTTTCCGGGTTTTTTTAATTAAAAAACATATTTTTAACAAATTTCGCTTTACCATTAAGTTGATAAAATCAGTTACCTGGATTGTTTTTTAATTTATTTGTTAAAAATCACCAATATAACGTAGAAACCATTATTTGATAGCGATGTAACATAAAATTGATTAAAAAAGCCAACATCTAACAATAATATGGTCATCTGAATATTCTATAATCTCTCTGTCTCTGTCTCTCTCTCTCTCTCTCTGTCTCTCTCTCTCTCTCTCTCTCAAAGTCACGAGCGGTAAAGTCTTAACCCCGCCTACTTCGATTGAATTGGACAAAGGTATTTCAAAAGTTATCTGGAGTTTAGTGTTAAATCTAAAGCGAACTAGCGTGGCGCGGCGCCATGCCCCATTTTATCAGCGCCATGCCCTTTTTCTAAACGCCATGCCCTTTTAATAATAAATAAAAGTGATGCCCTTTTTATTGAAAGTAAATTTAAATCAAAACCACCATTGCCCTAGCCTATGTTTTGATTGCAAAGTTAAACCAGCACTCGCTGGACTTCACGCACGGCTGACCTGAGACAATAGACGATACAGGTAAACTAGAGAGGCCCAAACTGAGGGGGTATACACAGCTGTCCTGTATAAATGAGCGCTTTGACACCTAATTACTGGTACAATAATTTGATAAATAACAACTGAATTATCTCCTTGAAATTATAAGTAGGCTAATAAATTGTGCAAGCTAGCTTATCATTGAGACATCGTAAGGTTATCTATAATAAGAGTTAACACAAAGGAATATATTTTATGAAGATAATTTGAAATTTTAACACTGAGACACCTAAAACCATATTTTGACTAATGAAACATTTGAATAAAAATGTAGATGTGAAGTTTTCTTATCCTTTTTTAAGCTTTTAAACAATCGTCAGATTAACCAGAATTTTCTCTGTTTCCCAAAAAACGTAACTCTTCTTCTTGAAGGGTGCATAAACTTAATTCACAATAAAGATTGTGATTTTTAAAAAGCTTAAAACAACAATTTAAATATCCAAATTTGTGTGGTAAAAAGGGTTTAATAATTTTGCCATCAGTTGTCTACATATTCTCTTGACTGAGAAGTGGACAGGCATAGCCTACATCAAAGCTATGCCTGTCTACTTCTCAAAAGATAATATTGTCTACATTATACATGTCCTATGATTCATTACTGGAAACAGATATCTTTAAGTTCACATATTACATAAAGCCGAAATGAAATAAAGACATTTTAATGCATTATACTTTAAAACTAGTCAAACAATGCCTGACTGTTCTAAGGGATATAAATGAATGTAAATCAATTTAAGAAAGAAAAAAAAAGATTGATTCAGAAAATAAAATATTGAATAAGACTTATGTGAATGCAAAAGCAAATCATTTATTGTTCAATTATCTCATTTCATTACAGATCTCGAGGTCACACTTAATTACGATGCAAAACTTTCCTTATAATATGCTTGTTTCAAGGATTAATGATTTTAATTATAATATTACCGTAGAAAAAGGTGCCCTTTTCAAGGTTTTATAATATTTACTGCGGAGAAAAGTGCCCTTTTTATCATTATTTAATATGCCCTTTTCAAATCCTAGATTTAACACTAGGAGTTAACACCTTTTAAAAGCTTTCATGTAGTTTACTATATCCTTATTCATGTAACATAGCATAGGTTCGTCGGATAGCATGCAACATGGTAACTACAACGTGGAACAATCATTCAAGAACTCTATCACTTTGGTTGACAGCTGCTATTTTGCGTAAGTTTGAAATTTTGTAAACTGTTTTTTGATTTTCAAAAATTCAAATTAGAATAAGGATATTTTTTTGAATTTATTCAAATGTTTGATTGTGTAAAATGTGTTTATGTATTGCAACCGTTGAAATTCGCTACTTTTACAAAATGTTGTCATCTGCTCTTAATGATTGTTTTAGACTTGCTTTGTGGACAAATCCTCTGCAAACTAGACCATTCTTTAGTGAGAAATCCAAGGTTATAATGTTTATTTTGAAGTTAAAATTTAACTTTAAAAGCTCAATTTCAATGATGTTTTTTGCTTTATTTGCTTTAATTTGTAGTTATTTTTCATTTATCAACACTGAAAAAACAAGCAACTTGAGGATACCTGTTTTGATGTTGAAAACTCCTCATGAAACACAATGTACTCAGGTAAGAGCTTTGTCCATATAATTTCAATCAGGTTTTATAATATATCCTTGTACTATAAAATGTTACAAACAATAAAACATTAAATCAAATCGATTAATTCTTTCAAGAATATAGAGCTTTGTGGAAGCAGAAGCAAATATATTTGCCCAGTAATCAAATACTTTGAATTTGTTAATGAATTCACTGTTCATTTAGATTCAGTTATATGTCAATATACACGTACCTTTGTTAAATAGATTACGTATCATTCAAGTGTTAATTTAAGTCCAATCCCATTTTGGTCTTGTTAAAACAATAATTGTTCAATACTAGAAGTTATGCCAAATTACTGAATATTCCAACCGTGGCATGCATGTTTACCAACATTCTGAAGATTATTCTTGGAACAAATCCTTCGCAAATGCTGGAAATAAACACTTTAAATCAAGCATTGGAATAAATTTGATAGATGTTTTTGAATATCCTTTAAAATGACCCAGGTAATATTGACCTAAAAATTTACGTTAGCAAAAGTAAAATCCACCCTTATGGTTGCTCAAACGATGTTGATAAAGCATAGTTATGAAATTGGTCACCCGCAGTATTAATGTATACGGTATTCCAACAAAATATTACCATGTACTTTTTAAAAATCATATATTTATTGATAAAAAAAAAATATGGATTATATTTACCTGTGTTTTTTTAAGAGGCGAATCCAGTCCCCCTCCCATGAATTCCCTTTAATTGGCTTAAGTTGATATCAACATACATGTATATATATTTATTAGAAGTCAAATATCATCTTTTGAAAATTGAAAGAAAAGATCTTTGTACAAATTCTTAGTAACATCTTAGTAACATCTTCATTTCTTAAGTTTTCCGAAGTTTTTAAGATTTAAACTAGACTTGATTTAAAAGAAACTTATTTTGAAAGTGGTAAAAAAATATAAACAAATTCAATTTTTAAAATCTATTTTTACAGTTTTAAAAGGTATTTACAGATATTTAAAAGAGATTAGAATTGTTAATAGTGGTCATTAGTACTAAAGGTCTAAGAAGACAGCTGTTAATTTAAAAGGATAAAATGTAGAGATTGTATACATGTATGAAGTCCCGGAAACTATAATATAATCCCGGAAACTATAACATACGTAATATGACAGATATGAAATAAACGAAAACAGTACAGCTTACATAAATGATGCAAACCGTGGTATCACTAAAGACATAGTAATTTTCTAATGTATGGATATGTTGAGGCAGAATCGTCAGAGAAGAAAACATTTTCATAAATCGATTTAAGAAAAGGTCAGAATTAGTCTGAGACAACTCTGTCAACTTGATTTGTATTAAGATTCTTTTGTAAACAGTACCGTGACCCAAGAAGACCATAGCCTTACTTCAGACAATTTTTAATCCAAAAATAACAGCAAACACATGGATTTCAGAAAATAATCACATCCAAAATAATAATGTGAAGAAAGTCATCAAAAGAAAGTGTTACTTAAAGAACTTTGTTATAATAAGGAAGTTTTTATTTTCAAAATACAAAAGTTCAATTGGCGTTGGTTACATCCTTATTAGACTTTAAAATGAATACCATGTTAATTTCATAAAGGTGCAGATTGAAGAACTATCACACATTTTTTTTTTTAATTTTAATTATCTTACAGGCATATCACTCTTTTTAAAAAACACGAGATCACTCTGCAAACCAGAATATATGGATTTAACGGAGAAAAGAAAATTCATAATTTATGACAAACACCAGAGGCCACCTTGTAGAACGAAAGTAACCGTCTTCATCGACAGTGGACACTGTGATACAACTTAAAAAGAATTGAAATATCTGTGCAAAAATTTAAAAGAAAAACAAAATTTAAAAGTTTATTTTCAAGGAATGATATTATTTATAATGGAGGAAAAAATGAAATGTAATGTAATCATTCAAAGATGTTATTTTATAAATGGGGTTATTTATGAAAGTAAATCATTTTACAGAATGTACAGAAGATAATACCTATGGAAACACTGAACATAACATAAAAGGGTAATTTGTAATGACCATGAACGAACAGGTCAACACGATTTTTTTCAACAAAAAGCACAATTACTAATAAACAAAAATTTCTAATGCACATTTTATAGGCAACAGTCATTATTTTGTCCTCATTCCCAAACCCAGTAATAGGTACATTTGGACATTACACGGGTTCACTGCAAAATGAAGAAATATCTGATGGATGATTGCTTGATAAACGGATCAAAAGAAACCAAGACGTCCTGTAACAGAGGTACCAAGTATTAGAGGTATTAGCGCAATGAGGATATAGACGAGAAAACGGTTTACGTAAGGACAGATGTTTCCAGTTCTCATCAACAATCAATAACTTCTCAAACATACGTGGAAAAAATTTCATGTACTTCATTTTTATGATTATTTCCCTAATTAAAATGAATATTAGCTAAAGCGAATCGATCGCTAAAAGATGAAATAGATTATGCAAAAGGCCAACATGGATATAGTTTCTCGACGTTTCCTGGTAATATTTGACATTCAACGGAAGCGAAAGAGAGATTTTTTTCCTGTTTTAATCTAAGGCTTATGACCTCCACATCAATGAATTTGATTTTTATTAACAAGTGACAGACGTGAACAAAGCAGGTATGTAGAGAGAGAGAGAGAGAAAAAGAGAGAGAAAGAGAGAGAGAGAGACAGAGAGAGAGAGGGGCTGTTTTATAGAGCTTCTCAATTCATGAGTAGTTTTATGTCATACTGCATTTGAGTAATTATTATCAATATTTTATGAGAGTAAAAGCTAACCTGATTTATACATGTAGTAAGTCTTCTTATATTGATTTTTTGTGTTTATAAAGCGGCTATGCTTTAAAGTGTGTCAATCATGATCGTAGAGTGTGTAAGCACAGCATGGTGTGTATTTGTGTTACCGACACAGCTGCTTTTGTCATGTACTTACTAAATGTGTTTGTGTACTTTGTTTCGCAGGTCCCTTTTCCGAACAGTATGTGAAACACTTTCATCGGCGGTTGTGCTCATTGCTAGACATTGATGTTTTCTTGAGTAGGCCAACGAAGTGGCCAGTGGAGAACTTACCATAGGGGGACATTACCAGTCCATTTATTAGTACATCGACCAAAAAGAACATTTTATATATTCTGGATCTGATTCAAACTGTATCATATATGTAAAAAAAAACTGTAAAAATTTCTTCATATTATTGTCTGAATGTAAATATAAATTTTCAACAAATATATTAATATATTAGTATATAACTATTCCCTTCAAAAACTGTGACACTCTCTCTAACACATAATATGTGTACATATATACCCGTTCCTTCTTCAGGACAACAAAATAAAAACTACATATGAAAGAAGAAAAACATCTACAAAACTAGTACTAAACTAAAAACTAAATTATATATAAAAAATAAAAAATGTATATACACCGGATAGAAACGTGGCAGCTACATCTTTGTATTTAAGATTTCAAGCCCGAGAAAGAAAAATCCCGTCCGACGCAGCGGACGGTCTGTGAAGAAGTGCTAGAAGATAACGCGAACGAATTAATTTGCTAATTGGGGGTTGCTGTTAATTAAGTTGTACTAGTAAGAGTATTCGTAGTGAAGGTTTGTAGGGAAGATAGGCTCTGTAAAAGACCGCATAAATATACATAAGAGTGTAAAAACTAATGGGAGTTAAATAACGAAAATAAAATGGATAAAAAAAATCAAAAATAACAAAACCTAGGAACGAGCTAATAAGTTGAATAAATTACATGAATGAAGGTTTGTACATGTACTCAAAAGGATGATGATGATGGTGATATTGAAACGCTTAGTTGATGTTCATTTTGGTGAAGTCACTTAATTTGTTTATGCACTTAGGGCGGAATGACTTCAGTCTATGCTTCCAAAATTTTTCTTTATTTTTTCTCTCCGCATCTGTTCAGTCTGGGTTGTGATCAATAACCAAAACCATCATTTCTTCCCATTTGTGACCATCTAAGTTAAAATGTTCCCCGACGGGTTCTTTAATTTTCTTAGTTTTGATGGTGTGTTACCCCAGTCCTGATGCTAAAAACAAGAAGAGGAGAATTCTGTTGTTACATTTATTTGGCGGGTTTCAGCAGATATAAGAGTTAAAACCTATCACAAACAATCACTGAATTTGTAAACAATCAACTCAATTTGTCTAGGGGATTTACAAAATAAACTGACTAGAATAAAAGACTAGAATAAAAGACTAGAATAAATGGATAACTTACTGATATATTCATATAAACTGTCTTAATCAATTTTAACAATCGTGTCATTATGTCTGAGGATTTAAACTAGTAGCAATACACAAAATATGGAGCCTCTCGTGTTTGTGTACATTTATCTCAAACCGGAAACAGTTTACGCAAGCTAAAACCTAAACCTACACGATAAAACTCACTAAATTCCGGAACATATTTACCATGTACAATTTCAAGAAAATATTAAAGTAATCTTTACCACTAAATTTCCCGTATCTACCCTATTGATATAATGTACATATTCATTGAAAATACTTTTATAATAACCAATTACTGCTCTTTAACTAGATCGACAGACACGTGACTAGGTACAGATACATGTGCTACCTTCGCAAAATGCATCTTAGAATGTACAAAATGTTTTACAACCATTCTATTGACATGCATGTTTACATATAAACATATTGTCAATCAAGAAAATAGTAATGAACATGGATTGAGGTTATAAAACCAGTTTCTTACCTAAAAACAAGAAGAGGAGAATTCTGTTGTTACATTTATTTGGCGGGTTTCAGCAGATATAAGAGTTAAAACCCATCACCCCGTATTCCGGACTTCCACGCTGGAGTTATCTCCCTTGCTACATTACATATCAATCAACAAAAAAAGGGGGGGGGTGGCTGAAACCCCCAATAACTACCCGTCACACACTCCCCTTCAAAACTGAATGTCGCCCCGACATTTACAAAATAAAACACTGAAAATCAAATTTGTTGTCATGACAATCAAAATCACAATTATTCAACTGACCTATGTCATTCAATTTGTAACATATGTTCTAGTTTACACACCAAATATGTTTACAATTGGCCAAATTGCAAACGGAGACTTTAAAGAAACAAAGATATGAAACTAAAACACTGAGGTTACAATTCAGAGTAGTACATACTACTTAAAACAGTCTCTTTCATCACCATGTTAATTCTTTAAAACACACTGATAGTAGTAAATACTACTTGAACAGTCTTTATCATCACAAAGTGCAGTCTCTGTATAAACAGAAAAATTAAAACACAACTTTACACAAATATCTCGCAGTCCACTTTCAGGGTTTGTACAAACGATGGTTTTCCCAGTTGGTCATATGTGAGTTTCCTGGGAACTTTAGTTGCTCTTCTTGGTCTGTACCTGTGGTCTTCGGTTCCACTGGAGCCGCTGTTACCCGGGGTATTTGTTTCCACTAGTTCGTCATGCAAATATGGATCTTCCCCACCATCCAGACCACTTGAACTATGAGCTGACTGGAAACTATCCGCTGAACTGTGTGAAATCAACACAGGTTCCACGGGGTTGTCTGTAGGATTCCTCACTTCAACAACTGAATCTGAAGAGTCACTTCCTGTCCTGCACTGCTGCGGAGTGAATGGTTTGGCATTCGGATTTAGAGGGATTTCAGTAATCTCAATGAATCCATCAGAATCTGAGGAACTACTGTCAGCGTCATAGACTGGGACGTCTTGTTTGCTGGGTTTTTTTGGTCTGCAGGATTTCCTGTCGTTATCCATGGACTCTATTGGTAGAGAGTTGCACTGTCTCAGGAGGTTCCTGTGAAGTCGCCTTATTCCACCCTGTCCGGATCTCTTCCTCACTTCATAAACTGGTGTCTCCTCATTCACCTGCTTCACAACAACATATATATCCTGCTCCCAGAATGATCTTAACTTTACAGGACCTCCCTTCTCTAAAAGGTTCTTCACTAAGACGTGGTCTCCTGGATGTAACCGTGCACTCAAAAGTCCTTTGTCATGTTGTTGTTTTCCTTTTTCAGTCATTCTTCCTGCTTGTTGCGATGCCAATTTGTAAACCTCTTCCATGCGGTCTCTCCACTGAGCCACATATTGGGAATAGGTCTGTTTTCTAGTCGGCTGTTGCAGGTCTGGAAATACCAAGTCAATGGGTAATGTGGGGTGTCGCCCAAACATTAGAAAGAATGGTGAATAACCTGTGGTTTCATTCTTCGTGCAGTTGTAGGCATTAACAACTTTATTCAGACGTGATTTCCAATCCAGTTTCCAAGATGGCTCTAAAGTCCTCAACATCTGTAATAGCGTCCTATTAAAGCGTTCCACTTGTCCATTCCCCTGTGGGTGGTACGGTGTGGTACGAGAGCCTTTGACCCCACAAATTCTTTGCATCTCAAAGAAAAATCTGTTCTCAAATTCACGTCCTTGATCATGGTGTAATCTGCTTGGCATCCCAAATTTTAGCACAAAGTCGTTGAAGACCCTCTCTGCAGCAGTTTTTCCCGACTTGTTCCTTGTAGCATACACCTGTGCAAAGCGGGTATAATGGTCCATCACAACAAGTATATACTCAAAACCACCCTTGCAGCGCTCTAAATGGAGAAAATCAATTGACACAAGTTCTAACGGACAAGTGCTGGTAATTGGCTGCAGTGCTGCTTTGCGTTGGACATGAGGCTTTTTGTCCTTGATGCACTGACACTCCTGAGTGACATACCGCTCTATCTCGGAACTCATATGAGCCCAATAGAACCGATCCCTCACACAGCTCAAAACTCTTTCAGCTCCTAAATGTCCTAAATCATTATGTAAATGCTTCAGAACTAGTTTCCGAAAACATTTCGGTAGCACTACCTGTTGAATTATTCCCTCTCATGGGTATGAAATTTCTCTTCTCAACAGTCCATTCTCTACTTTCAATTTGGCCCATTCACGCAGTAGGCACTTTGCAGCTGGGCTCCATCCCTTTGTTACTTGCTTGGTAGGTTTTTCCCCCTTCTGAACCCAGAGTAGGACTGTACCTATGTCTTCATCATTGCGCTGTTCCTTTGCCAGAGTACTGTTGTCAATGATAGGTAGGGATGCCCCCTGAATCAACTGCTCTTCTACTGCTTCAGCCTCCTTGACAGGTGTGCTAATGCTGCTACAGGTAGGCTCATCTAGTCTCACTGCTGACACAATGGCATCAATTGTATCTGGAGAACACCTCTGGTAAACTGAGATACATCAAGTGGCATGCGGCTGAGTCCATCGGCGTCACAGTTTCTCACACCTGGCTTATAATGGATGTGAAATCGAAAATCTGCCAACATGGACACCCACCTTAATCTAGTAGCATCCAACTTTGGGGCCGTAAAAATATATCGTAAAGGGTTATAGTCACTGTACACTTCGAAGTGAGGAGCGTAATATAAATAATCACGAAATCGTTCAGTGACGGCCCACTTGAGTGCGAGGAATTCTAATTTCCCTGAGTGGAGATGGTAGTTCTGTTCAGCAGGCGTCAACGTCCTGGATGCGTATGCGACTACTGCTAACTTTCCATGGTCCTGCTTCTGGTAGAGAATCGCTCCCAAGCCCATTTGTGATGCATCAATATGTAGAGTGTATGGTCTATCAAAGTCAGGGTATGTCAACACTGGTGGGTGGAGTAGGATGTCAATGAGCTCTTCCAAGATGTTCTGATGTTGAGTCGTCCAAGTAATGTGCACTGATGACCCCTTCTGTCCGGATGTCTGTGACTTCATTTTCTTCTGTTTTTTATTGGATTGAGTTGGGACGTTCTCATTCCTCAACAAATCATAAATGGGTTTAGCTCTGCGAGAGAAGTTGGGTATATAACTCCTGTAATAACCAATAAAACCCATTATTTTTCTTACATCTCCAACTGTTTTAGGTCTCTGATCCTTCAACTTTATTACTGCCTCTTGGTCTGTAGGGTCTACAGTATGTCCTTGCGTGGTGACTAGGTGACCTAGGTAACGTATCTGCTTTTGAAACAGGTGGCATTTACTAGGTTTCAGTTTCAAACCCTTTTCCCTTATACGAGTCAACACGCACTTCAAGTCATTCAAATGGGATTCAAATGAATTACTGTAAACCAGTATATCATCCAAATATGGTAGACAACATTTGTCCCTCAATCCCTCAAGAGCTTCATTCATGTAGGCTTGGAAAATTCCTGGAGCACCAGTGAGTCCAAATGGAATTCTATTCCACTCGTACTGTCCCCATGGGGTCACAAACGACGTATACTTCCGACTCTCTTCCTTAACAAAACCCTGATGATATGCTTTGCTTTGATCAAGAAGAGAAAACCATTGACTTCCACCCAAAGAATCAAGAGCATCCTGGACTCGTGGAATTGGGTGCTGGTTCTGGACAGTTTTGGCATTCAACTTCCGAAAGTCTACACATAGTCGGAGTGATCCATCTTTCTTTCTCACACAAACAATTGGACTGGAATATGGTGAAGTTGATCGGCGAATCCAGTGCTTTTGCAGTAAGTTGGATATATAGTCCTTGACTTCTTGGTAGAGAGGTCTAGGGACGGCCATGTAAGAACTATGTACTGGCGCCTTATCCATCAACTCCAATCCAAGCTCTAAATCAATAGCACATCCAATGTCGTCATCATTGACTGAAAATGCTTTGCATTCCTCCCTTAATAAACTCTCCACTCTTCTTTTCTGTTCTGTATTTAGGGGGGAATCTGTTAGATCAACAGGTGGATCCCACTTCCCATCGTTCTCAGCACTCACTTGGTTTACTGTGGTCTGAACATGGTCGCTACTCGAGCCTGCTATTCCAAAGGGAATGGATGAACAAATCTTTTCAAAACGTCCTAACAAAGTACCTTTAGACAAGACAGAGTCATTTTTGGAAGGATTACACAACAGTAATTTCACACGTCCGGCGTGGTTTGGCTTTACCTCCACAAGCATTTCCTGAGTCGATATTCCCAATGCATCGAGTTGGTGAGATGGGACGAAAAGAGCCTCACAACCAGGCTGGAGTTGTCTGCCTTTGAATGGTACACTAACGACTATGGATGACTGCTGTGGGACGACAATATTCCGACGTCCTACTTTTACCGTACCAAGCGTTTCATCTTCATTGTCTTTGAGTTCTTTGTAGAGTGCGTTGACTTGTGCTTCATTGGCTGCAGGAAGAGTAAGTCTGAGCAGATCAATTGCATTATTACTATGGACAGTTTGTAACAAATGTTGTATGACATTGTATCCCAATATTGGTTCATTGCTCGATACACTAGTGACAAGGAAAGGCACCTGAACAGCATTACAATGTTCTGACAATTTCATCATAACAGTTACAACACCTTCAACAGGTATATCTGAACCAGATGCAGACACTAATGAAACATCTTTTAACTGCAAAAAGTCTTCAACATTCTTTACATGCGTATACAATTCAGGAAAATGATTACCAATCCATGACTTGTTCATAAGGGAGACTTGAGCCCCTGTATCCCATAACACTTTTACAGGTTTCTCATTCAAAAATAAACATACATGACATGGTTTACTAACAAGTTTGACAAGGTTAGGCCCAATGTTATTAACTTTTCCTTTTATTTCCTTTACTTCATATTTCTCAAATTTGTGGTGATGCTCTAGACGATTGTTGGGACAACTTTCTTGTTGGGCCGCCCTTTGTCCCTCTAGGTCGACCCGCTGCTGTTTCCCGAGAGCTTGAACTTCTTGCTTGGACACTCCTGTCGACGATGTCCAGATCCACCGCAGTTCCAACAATGATTGCAACGCTTGCCGACAGACTGGCAATCTGTACAGGATCGTGGTCCGCTTCGTGAAGGTGTTGGTTGAGCCTTTGCTGTGTTCGGAGATTGTTCAACCATCTTCTTCAATGCTGTCATTTCGATCCTTAGTGACTTAATTTCACTGGCAAGATCATTCTTTACTTCCTCTTTCACAGCATTGATTTCCACTGAGTTAGAATTGATTTGAGACACTGAATGTTTGGCTTGCAGTTTGTTATGTCTTTCACTCTCTTGTATGGTAATTTGGTTCAGTTCATGCATTAACGTTGCATCTGTTATTTTCACATTGTCCAAATGTGCTTTCATCTCATGACGCAGTGTTGTATCTCTTAGTCCAGTGTAGACGGTCCGTCTAAAGAGTCCAGCCACCAGTTCTGGACTGTATTTGAGTTCATGGCTATCCTCCTGTGATGCAAAAAGGATTCGGTTACGTAGATCCATAACCCTCAAGAGAAAATCGTTCGGAGTTTCCTTTGGATTTTGGGTGGCACTAGCCAATTCACTGTACAATTCGGTTGCATTCTTTTCTGCATAGTGTCCCCTAAGGATGCTTCTAAGGGTTGCCAAATTTATGTCTGGCCTTCCGTCTAAGTAGCTACGCAGGCTTGACGATGGGACTACTGCCTTTATTACACCATCTATTATGTCCACATCCGAGTATCCCTTCTGTTTACCAGTTTCAATCTGTCTAATTAAGCTGGTATACGAAATCCCTGATTTGCAATCCACTTGCCCACTGATCTTAAAATCCTTATGTAATTTCACTGCTGATGGACTTTCAGTCTTTGTACTTGTTGGTTCATTAGAGGCTTCTATTTTCACGGTTTTGTCGGTTGATGTGCCAGGACTCTCTAATGCAAATTTCACAGCTAACAATGTTGTTTGTGCTTGGTCACCCTCCATTTCCTTCATAAAAAATCTGTCGGCTTGCATCGCCACCTTGAAACGCCCCTTCGCAGAATCCACTGGCTCCCCAAATTCCTTCAGAATTTCTGCCAGGACTTCTAATGGCGCCATCATTAGCTTTGCTCGCACCTCCAGCATCTCCTCTGTTATGTTTTCCGACATCATGGGATCCCGGACGAGCCCCCAAAATGTTACCCCAGTCCTGATGCTAAAAACAAGAAGAGGAGAATTCTGTTGTTACATTTATTTGGCGGGTTTCAGCAGATATAAGAGTTAAAACCTATCACAAACAATCACTGAATTTGTAAACAATCAACTCAATTTGTCTAGGGGATTTACAAAATAAACTGACTAGAATAAAAGACTAGAATAAAAGACTAGAATAAATGGATAACTTACTGATATATTCATATAAACTGTCTTAATCAATTTTAACAATCGTGTCATTATGTCTGAGGATTTAAACTAGTAGCAATACACAAAATATGGAGCCTCTCGTGTTTGTGTACATTTATCTCAAACCGGAAACAGTTTACGCAAGCTAAAACCTAAACCTACACGATAAAACTCACTAAATTCCGGAACATATTTACCATGTACAATTTCAAGAAAATATTAAAGTAATCTTTACCACTAAATTTCCCGTATCTACCCTATTGATATAATGTACATATTCATTGAAAATACTTTTATAATAACCAATTACTGCTCTTTAACTAGATCGACAGACACGTGACTAGGTACAGATACATGTGCTACCTTCGCAAAATGCATCTTAGAATGTACAAAATGTTTTACAACCATTCTATTGACATGCATGTTTACATATAAACATATTGTCAATCAAGAAAATAGTAATGAACATGGATTGAGGTTATAAAACCAGTTTCTTACCTAAAAACAAGAAGAGGAGAATTCTGTTGTTACATTTATTTGGCGGGTTTCAGCAGATATAAGAGTTAAAACCCATCACCCCGTATTCCGGACTTCCACGCTGGAGTTATCTCCCTTGCTACATTACATATCAATCAACAAAAAAAGGGGGGGGGGGGTGGCTGAAACCCCCAATAACTACCCGTCACAGGTGGAACGATGATTATTGATGCGCCTGCGGAGGTTTCCTGTTTCCCCTACGTATTGTTTCTGACAAAATTTACAATTGATGAGGTATATACAATTGTCAGTACGACAAGAAGTATTTGCATAAATTTTGTAAGTACGGCCATTGATGGGGCTAGTGAAGTCGTCTGCATCAGAGCTGTGTTTGCACAATAGACATCTGGTGTCATCACAAGTTTTAAAGCCACCATTAGGTAGAGGGTTCTTTAGTTTGGTTCTTACCACCATGTCCTTAGGTTTCTAGGGCGCTTGAAAGCTGCCATCGGTTTTTTGTTTTGAAAACCTCAACCATTTTATCATTGCTGTGAAGGATTGGCAGGTTCTTCTTTAGAACTGCATTTAGACCCCTAAGGACAGGGTGGTAAGTATTGACAAATGGGACTTTGTTGTCTTCGTTTTTGGGTTTGTATTTCAAAAGGGATAAACAATCCCCTTTAGCTAAATCATCAGTTGCATTCTGTACAGAGTGCGAGCTGTAGCCCCTGGCACATAAGTGGGATTTTAGGAGTTGACTTTGCTCAGAGTATAGTTCATGAGTTGAACAAATACGTCTGACTCTGGTGGCTAGGCCTTTTGGTATGCCTCTAAACGTATGAAGTGGGTGGCAGCTAGACGTCATTAAATAGAGGTGGGAATCTGTAGGTTTAGCATGAAGATTTAAATCGAGTTTACCATCGACTAAAGTTGAAGTAGAGTCAAAAAACGTATTGTTGAATGAGGAAATTCCAGTCGTAAATTTGATAGAATGATTGAAAGAATTGACAAAGGTATTAAAATCATCGAGGTTGTTTTTGCTGTCAACCCTCTTCATTTCGATGTCGTCTATGAAGCGCAACCAACTAAGAGGTTTGAAAGGTGACTGTCTTAGAAGGTAGAATATATTGGCATAAGATGGTGCCATTTTGGTGCCCATAGCAGTGCCACTGACTTGAAGGTAGTGTTCTCCATTGAACATGAAATTATTGAATTTAAGAACATGCTCTAGGAGCTTGGTGAGGGATTCAGTTGAAGGGATCTGAACCTCTCTAGCGTCCCAAACCTCTTTACAGGCTGCAATACCTTCGTCATGCGGGATGTTGGTGTAAAGGGATGTAACGTCCATCGTCACGAGAATAGTATTATCTGGAAGATTTTAAGATGGTGTCATGTTAAGATACTCTGTTTTGTCTTTAAGATATGACGGTAAATTTTCAACATGTGGACGGAGATGAAGGTCGATAAATTCTGAATTTTTTTTCAGTGGGATGTCCAATGGCACTTACTATTGGACGTCCAGGCATTCCAGGTTTGTGAATTTTTGGAAGAACATAAAATTGGCCGGGCTTACAGTTGATAGGAAAAAGGGTAGAATAAACATTGTAACCAATTTCATTATTTTCAAACATAGTATCTAATGTTTTGGTAATAATATCTGAGAAGTCATCTGTAGGATCAGTATCAAGCTTTTGGTAAAAAACGTTTATCTGACAATTGTCTGTATGCTTCTGTAAGATATTTGTCTTGATCCATCACAACAAATGTTGACCCTTTATCTGCTTTTTTAATTTTTTAATGACGATGTCTTCCCGGTTCTTTAGGATTTGTAGCGCTGATCTTTCTTCTTTATTTAGATTATCCGGGTGTCTGTGTTGTTTGGAAAAGAGTTTCTCGATGTCTGACACGACAGCTTCTATATATGAATCTAAGGCTCCACATTTGCCAGGGGCTGGTTCCCAGTTGCTCTTAGGCCTGTATAGTTTATGGTTTTCAAGGTCTTGTAAAGAAGTTTGGGACTTGTCACCTACATCAGAACTGGAGTCTTTTCTAGAGAAATGTTCTTTCAGTCTAAGTCAACGGAAAATTGCCCTAGTGTCCTCTCTTACAGCTCTTTCATTTACTTCCCGGGGTGTAGGGCAAAAGTTGAGGCCTTTGGAAAGTAGTGATGTTTCAGATTCAGTAAGAGATACACTAGAAAAGTTAAGTACAGGACAAACCTTAGCGTTAGAACTTTCCCCGTCTGTGGTTGGAAAAGTTTTCCGTACAAAGCATCTGCAACGAGTTGCTTTGGTTTTCTTCCAAGACACGTTAGTAATGTTGTTTGTCCTGCTGTTGGATTTTAAATTAATATTATCACGGACGAATTTCTTTTCCTGTGTATTTTGTAAGTTTTGAGTGAGGGGTTCATTGTAAGTACGTATGATACTGTTGGCTTCCCTCAAGTCCGCGTCAAAGTTAGTTTTGGGTAAGAGATAAATTCAGAGCTGTGATGTTGTTCTCGTATTGTTCTAACTTGTGATGGTCCCAAGAAAGGCAGAGTGACATAAGCAATTAGCAAATTAATTCGTTCGCATTATCTTCTAGCACTTCTTCACAGACTGTCCGCTGCGTCGGACGGGATTTTTCTTTCTAGGGCTTGAAATCTTATATACATGTAGCTGCCACGTTTCGATCCGGTGTTTATACATTTTTTATTTTTTATATATAATTAAGTTTTTAGTTTAGTGCTAGTTTTGTAGATGTTTTTCTCCTTTCATATGTAGTTTTTATTTTGTTGTCCTGAAGAAGGGACAGGTCGTCCCGAAAATTTGACAATATTTTACTTATTGTTCGTGTCGTTGGTTATTTTTAGTGCTTTTTTATATCTCATCTTATAACCGTGTATCGTTTGATCCGACACTATAGATAACGAGTGTTGTTGGTTTGTTAGTGCTTCTTATATATATATATATATATATATATATATATATATATATATATCCTAGCAGTGAGCCGCCACCGCGCTAACCACTCGGCCATCTAGGCAAGAAAAAAAAAATCTTGCGTTCCATGATGAACGGAACCTAGCGGGCTGGTCGCTCACTACACGTGTGTGTGTGTGTGGGTGTGTGTGTGCGTGCGTGCGTGCGTGCGTGCGTGGTTTGCAACGGGACACTGAAATTCAATGAGCAATAAATGTTTATAATCAAGTTGGTTTGTGCAGCCATTAATTGTATATACACTGCTGCATGCCTGTCTCCTAATCTACAAACATAAAAATTAAATAAATAGTGTGCAAACCAAATGCAGACCGGCATATAATTTTTTTCTGGAAATTTTCTATATTGTATTTTGATAGATTGTGAATTCACTCTTGATCAAACATTTATATTCCGCTGACTGGCTTTCTTGTCGTTTTAAAAAGCTAATAATGTAAACATCATATAAATAGATTTATATCAACTTCATAGTAGCATTCATACAGAGAAAACATAACATTCATAAAGTTTGATTGTTTAATTTTTCCGTAATTTACTTAAGACAGTTTCCATCCTGCAAAAGACGATAATTGTACAGTAACGCTCTCCTTATAATTGCATGGACCATATTTGGGAGTTTTAGAAATGTATATGGAATCTCCCGCATTGACACGCGTGACCACGACTCCCGTGGCATGAAAGGGTGTCCCATAATGTAGGGAGTGCATGGGAACAACTCCTCGTTTTTCATGATTTACAATTAACTCAGTTGTGGAAAGACAATCGCCATTCTCTCTCGTTGTCCAGGTAAAAACATAAACCCCGGTCTCTTGAGCAATGAAATCCCCATTATCCGCGTGATAACCGTTTCCAATATTAGTCGTTACGGCATCGAAAAGCAGAACATCATACTTTGATGTATATTTATAGTCTTTGGTCATATGTGCATTAAAAGCTTTAAATGTTGAAGTGATCACAGGTTCTTGGGTAGTTTGGGGAACATTTTTTTCTGAAAAAGTAAAAATACACACGTTTTATGCTTTCTCTCATTCATAACAGAAACAAGTTAACAGAAAGAAAATGATCATTTATAAGATATTACAGGATTTAAACGATGCATTACTTCATATCTTAAGTTCATCTTGAAATGATGTTTCAGTAACAATATATTATTTGTTTAAATTATTCACAATGAAATAGTCAAAGTTATTGTTAATGTTAAGAGGAATCGATGGTCGTGGCCATTTTTAGACAGCATTGATATCCCTCAAAGAATGAGTTTCATATCGAATAAAAACCAAAATTTAAAAGAAAAAATATATGGATTTTTTTCTCATTTATTCTTTATTGAATAAATACGGAAACCAATTTTTCTTCGCGTGCGAATTGTCGCTAATCTTTCTCGCCACAAACCAGCCCTTGTCGTTTGATTCTTATCACAATATGAATATTTATAAGGCTTGGTCGCGAAAATTATAATTTGCGAACCAGTTTATATCTCCAGTAAATCGCGAATTAAAGTCGCTGCGAATTAAAGTGGTTTAAAAATAGTTTATAGCTTAAAACCTTATCTTCAAATTTTACGTCATTTTTTTGGCTTGTCTGTTGACTGTCCATCCTCCTTAAACTTTTAAAAGTCACGTTACACATTGAAAAAGATCTTAACATCAATATGTAAATGTACAGTCAGACCAAGCATATCTTTTACAACATACACCATTGCACAACACAGACTTTAATCTCACAGCATATCATTTGAATATCATACCATAGCTCATCTCATTTCATTCAATATGATCAAATCTCATTGATTCTCATTTGTCATAGCATTCCAAAGCTTATCATAGCGTAGCATACACCATGATTTTAACTTGTTTTGTATTATTCTATTTTATGAAGAATAAATGTTGGCATTGCAGATTAGTGGTAAATTTAAGCTATTTATCATTTTACTTTCAAACTGTATGGAACGCGTTTGTATAAGTATGCGTTTTTGTCCGTATATCCTAGCGTAGCATATTACACCATGTCATTTAGCCCTTTATTTCTATTTCCTATATTATCATATCATACTCAGGCACGTAGCATCGTTTTTGAAAGTGGGGGGGGGCCAGACCCATCCAAAAAATCTTAACAAGCAAAAAAAAAATAAAAAAAAAAATAAGGGAATTTTAAAGTTTCCAAAAATCTTCAAAATCCTAATCCGTGGGGGGGGGGGGGGGGGGGGGGGGGGGGGGGGGGGTAGACTCAACTATACTTCCAAAAAAAATTCTTCCCTACCAAAATTTTTTTCCCTCCAAATCATGAAATTCCTAATCCGTGGGGGGGGGGGGGGGGGGGGGAGGGAGTACCTTCAATTTGACTACCCATTTCCTAATTTTCATATCAATTTTTTTACTAACTTCCAAAAAAGTGGGGGGGCCAACTCCATTATAATTCATTTTTTTATATGTAAATTTTAAAAAATTCGTTGCTGCGAGAAAAAGTTGGGGGGCCAGGCCCCCCCTGCCCCCCCCCCCTGATGCTACGTGCCTGATACTTGTCACAAATATGCATGATATAACTGTTAAACGTACTTCCTTGGTAAAAAAGTAAATAAAATAAGTTATACTTGTTTAATACATTAAATCTAGAAAAATCTAAATGTCATTGAATATAATGTTAAATCTTACTTTTACGGGAAACCACATTCCGTAGATCAGCGGAGACATTAGTAGATTGCACTTTTCCTATTCGGTTATGGACATCCTGTTCTGTCTTTTTATCCTTATCTTTGTTATCTTCAGATGACAATAGTGCATTCCGACGAATACTGTTAATTTTTGTGATTTGAATGACTTCGTCTTTTAATTTAGAAATAATATTTTCTTGGTAACTTACAATAGCGTCAAGCTTCTCGGCACGTTTATAACATAGTCCATTTTGTTTTTGTTGTTTTGAAAGCTCCTGAATAGTTTCTTCTAAAGATTGAATCTTTTTGCCACATTTTTTCTGCAATATTGTATTTTCCAATGTTATAATTCTATTCTCCATATCTCTAACATATGATGATGCGTCTCTTACATCATGTATTTGATGATGTTCTCTTATCAACTTCTGTGTTAAAAAGTCTAACCTTGTGGATAGCTTTTGAATAGCATCAACATCCATCGTATTCCAGACTGCAAAAGAATTACTGCACAAATAAGAGAGACACAATAGGGTAGAAATACAGATGTGCATGTTGGCCTGTTTAAACACAATCATGAAATGTAGTTGTTCGGATGACCTGGCAATTATTATCTAATTATTGAGTCCACGCCCCGCCCCTATGACAATGAAAATCACGTGATCTTTTATCCCACTAACAGCATGGCAGGGGACTTAGAACTCATCCCCAACAACTTCTCAATGTCGTCGTTATTTCACATTGGTTTCTGAGAGACATATATCAACAGATTTGTTTTAAAGAAAAGAATATGCACGATATAGCTGTTAAGAAAAACAAATATTGCACTGTTACGACCTCCAATGATACAGTATCCACTTATGATATAAAGATGCATTAGTGTTCAGCCATCTGACCGTTTATGATATAATATTATCATAAACGAACTACCATACCATCCACTAATAATATATAATTATAATTTTAAAATTTCATCATAAAAGGTCAAAATGCAAGTTTACTAACTTTGTGGTAATTTTTTGGTCACTAAAAAAGACATAATCGCCATATGTCGTGGTTATTGTATTGCACAGTATTGATTATACCAAAATAAAGTGTCCGTTATAATCTCAATCACGAGTGTTTTCTATTTCCAAGGTCCTGGCGTTTGCATTGGTCTGTGCAACAGATTTTTCAAGCTAACCTGTTCTCAAATATTTGTTTCATGTTACGTAAATTTCCTCTGGTGAAGTACATACATACCATACAATACATACATTGATTTTATACAATCAGGTACATGTAATTAACAGCATGTTCTAATTGATATATATTTTTCTTAATTTCTTAAATGCAATAGTTTATTTTTTTAGATCTAAATTTGAATTTGAACATTTCTTTATTCTAAATGAATTTTCATTTGAGTTGCAATATTTTTGCATTGAACATTGATTCTTGTAATCAACTTTTCTATTACAAAGTCATATTTTTTTTAAATGATAGCAAATTTGCAAAGTTTTGATTTTGAATTTGCAAATAAATAAATAAATCATTGTTCAGCTTTCAATTAGCAGACCCATTTTTATATTCATATGAAGAAGAATTTTTTAAAAACTTTTTTTTGACACTTAGGTATGTTGACGATGTATTATCAATTAATATTCGTTGATTCCATTATAAGGTCGACCCGAAATATCCCAGTCAACTTAGAATAATTGGCACCACAGAGTTTGAGTTATCAGTTCCATACTTACACATTTTACCAGAAAAAGACATTTAAATTTAATGGTAAAATAAATACAAAACTTCGTGATAAACGTGATGACTTCAATTGTTCCATCGTCAACCTTCCTTACCTATGTAGCAAGAAATCTCCATCAGCTGCAGATGAAGTTTTTATATCTCAGTTGATTCTATACGCATGCCCTACAGTAATTGACAGCTCATAAAACAAGATTACCAGCAGTTTCGATTGAATTCATCATTTCTATAGTTCTATTGCCGACACCATTACCGTTTTAGCAATACAATCTAGGTCAAATGGTGACTGACGTTTTTAATGCTTGGTGTTAAGCCATTATGATTCAGCGAATAGTCTTTTTCCGGTTTCCCGATTATGACATAGAGCACACGACAGGTGTGACCGGTGGACAGAGGATTCTCACTTCTCCATATCACCTGACCCTATCTCTAATATTTTAAAGAGGGTCTTGTTTGCTTTGCTCGTGTTTTGTATTTTTTTTATTTTGAAAAATTATCATTATCACGATATTTCATTAAAGACAATCTTTAGGCAACATTTCATCAACCTTTAAAGACAACATAAATACTTAAAGCCCAATCGTCTTAAGCCAAATTTAATCAAGTTATTGTTTATATCATGCATGTACCAGTCTTTTATCAATAGTAAGATAATTTACAAAAAATAAACCCACTAACTGTATGACAAGTTTATCAATTTTGATCAACGGATAAATATATTTAATCGGTATATAAAGTTTTATTTCAAGTAGAAAAATATAACCGTAATTCCGGATAAAAAAAACGAGCTTATTGTGTATATATAATTTAGTTTGTTCCATGGTGTTTCTTAAGAGGAAGTAATAAAAGAATAAAGTGTATATTACACAAGGAAATTAAAGCATGTTCAGACACAGCGATTTTAACAAGTTTAAACAAGGAAATAATAAATTTTACATGTAAATGCAATATTCTACAACCGCGTAACAGATCTTACTCATGATATTTAGAAATGATTTTAATTTGACGAGAGTCGTACAAAAAAAAATACCAAGGCGTTTGTAATTATGATAGCTATTTAGTTACCTTGAAATTATCGAATCTAGTAGAAAGACTAGTAGAGAGTTGCAATCTGCAGCAAGATTTTTCTCAAAATAATCATTGAAACCTTCAATTTCGCACATAGGTCGTTTCTTATTGTGCCAGTAGCTACCATCAGTTTGGTGTCAGCAGTCTGACTGAAGCCAGTAGTCAATAAGGAAAAATCACAAAATTACTGAGAAAATTCGAAAAGAAAATACTGTGAAATCATTAGATTTCGTTGTGGCTCAATTTTCATGGAATTCGTGGGTACCTCTCACCCACGAATTAACATCCTCCACGAATAAATAAATTAGGACTGTAAAGTCATATTTCCATTTGTAAGTATCAGAGAATACACGAAATCACGTCCACATGAACCTGTAAAATTGAAGCAATCCACGAAAATTGGCCCCCACGAGTTTTAATGATTCCACAGTAATTGTTATTTTATCTGATTATTTTACACAAACGTTCAGCCATACCTTTAATTTTCAAGTCCCAAAATATTTAAAGTGACCCCCCCTCCCTTTGCCGATGACGTAATATTACGAACCTACGATAAGAGAATAAGGCTAAGAATTTACCTGTCATATATTATCATTTGTTTGCTTACATATCAAACTTTATGTCTTTGACAAAACAAAGCACTTACATGTATTAGGTCTGTTACTTACTGTTTACAGAAACTGGTGGGGTCCACATATTCTGTAAATAGACAGTAACACACCTAATAAGTTAAATTCAGAGACATTTGCAATGAATATTAATGTTAATTAATGAAATTGAAATTAACATTAATATTTATTGCTAAAATATCAAATTAAAATGTTATATTTTAAAGGAAAAATAGTCTTTTGGAAGTTGTCTTTCTGCTTCTTCTTTTTATACAGACTGGGACACGGGCTACTCCCCAGGTAGAGTAGGAGACTTTCCAGTAAAACCTTGGCTAGGGCATGTTGGAAAAAAATCTCAAAAATCTATATAAACTAAATGTCATAAAGCTCCACATGTCAAAGGTATGACTTTATTTTGTAGTGATGGAGGTTATGATATAGTGGTGTAGCGTTATGATACAACGTTGAAATTAAAAAAAAAATGATATGCATGCATTAAATGGGAAAGTTGAAAAACATATGTAGCAACAGTACATGTATATACAGATTGTATCATCCATTTCAGTTAAGAATTTTTATTCCTGCCAGCTGCTCTAAGTATACAGCATTGCAGTTGTTTTTCGATTTTTTTTTCAATTTCAAAGAGTATGTAAAGACAGCGATTAAGTAAAATTTTAGACACAGTGTACTAAAAAATGAACAAATAATATGTTTCTATATATTGAGCCTTGTATCATTTTAATGTGTTCATTGTTCATTTTAGCGCTTCCACAGGATATCACTAGTGATAATACATAAAACATTATTGAGTAATTTAAAAAGCGCATGTGGGTATGTGAAGCGAATTGTATGTTCGCAGTATATTCTTACAAATCGTGAAGATGTCTATTAAAAAAAGTCAGATACGGATACAGTTTATTCTAGACTGCGTTACCACCCGACCAATGTAGACTTGGCCTTGAGCAGGGAATTTAAAACAGCGTACTCAGATTTCAAAGGCATTAATGTTTTTTTCGAAACTAAGATTTTAATTTGCCTCAGTCTATGAAACAGAAATTCGAAATGGCAGTTTTCAAAACATTGTCTTACTCTAAACGTTGAGATAAATTTGATTTTGTTTCAGGGAGGCAGTTGTTGTTTTTTTTTTCACAACAATGAGGATTTCCCTTAAAAACGTGAAATCTGCTACACTTGTCTGTGTAACCAGTTATAAAATATTTTTAAATTTATATAACGCTCTGATTAAAGTGAAGGCAAACTAACAATATGTATGTTGGTGCATTAAAACATAAACATTAGAAACTTTAACGTTAGTGAAGCTAAAAGATTATAAATTTATTTCATGTGCATTTAGATTAATAAAACAATGTCAGATGTTGACTTATGTTTTCTGAATAGCATTTGCCAAATAGTTTTTTTTTTTAATTAAAGACAGTACTTCTGTTTGCACTTTCACAAATATCAATCGATATAAGTCATTTAGCTTGATTATGATCAAGTGGAAATTAAGGTACCATTAATGTAAAGAAAACTAACATCCAGTATATCAATTTTAATAGGTTCTTTTCTACATATCATTTATTTAAGCAATTTTCCAGCCTCCAAAAGACGACCCTTCAATAAAGCTGCGACCAAGATTGCAAGGCTTCGATATTCCAGTGATAAAAACGTGTACATGATCTCCAGCATTTATACGTTCCACCACGACTCCCGTTGCAAGATAGTCTTCCTCGTGAAATGCGGAGTACAGGGGAAGATATCCTATTCCTGTACCATTTACCATCAAACTGGTTGAATGAAGACAATCACCCCTCTCTCTCGTTGTCCAGGTAAATACATATACCCCAGTCTCTGGAGCAATGAAATAACCTGTTGTCGCGTGATAACCGCTACCATTGTTAATGTGTACGTCATCGTAAAGCAAATCAACATTGTATAGTGGTCTGGTGTTAATGTCTTTGGCCATACGTGCATAAAACGCTATAATTGTTGATGCGACTACAGGTTTCTGGGTAGTGGCGGGATAAAACCTTTCTGGAAATAAAAAAAAAATATTAAAATATTTGCACGTTATAAGCTTTCTTCCATATTTAAACTGAAAAAAAATGATCCTTCATAATATGCCACAACAGGTAAACGATGCATTATTTTTTTTGATTAACATTCAACCTAAAATAATGTTGTGAATGCTAAATTAGGTGCATTCTCGGAAATTAACAAGCAAGAAATCTAAAATATTGAATATATCTTACTTTTACGGAAAACCACATTTTGTATATCAGTTGAGGTATGCGTAGACTGCACTATTTCAGATAGATTATGCACATCATCTTCAGTCTTTTTATCCTTGTCGTTTTTATCTTCAGGTGACATAATGCCAGCTTTCTTGATTTGAATTAATTCCTTTTTTAATTCAATAATACTGTTTTCTTGCTCAACAACAATAGCTTCTAGCTTTTCTGCAAGTTCCGTATATTGTGCCTGTTGTTGTTCATGCTTTGAAAGTTCTTGAACAGTTTCTTCCAAAGGTAGAATCTTTTTATCACATTCTTTCTGCAAGATTGTATATTCTAATGTTTTCATTCGATTGTCCAAATCTCTAACCCACCTCTCGTTTAATTTTGCACCATTTTCAATTGATGATACTTCTTCTTCATGATGTATTTGGGAATGCTCTATTTTCAACTTCTGTTCCAGAAAGTCTAATTTTGTGGTTAGCATTTGGATTGCATCAACACCCATTGTATTCCATATCGATGAAACTGCAGAAGATTTAACGCACAGATAGGAAAGACATAAAAGAGTAGAGATACAAATATTCATGATTCTCTGTTGTAACGTATTCGTGATGTCTGCCACGTCTTATCTATGTTAAACGCTTTAAGGACCTCCCCACCGAAGACAATTAAAATCACGTGATTTTATACTCCGTAAAATTTTATCAACGGGGATATAGATATCTGTAATATATGTTTAACCACGCATGTTCTCAAATTTCATGTTCCTGCCATTCATAATCGGTCTGTGCAACAGATTTTTCATGTTTTCCTTTAGGCATATGTTTTTCTTTCAGTTTTTATAATTTCCCCCGGTGAAATGCAGAGTAACATAAAAAAATTAATTGGCTCTCTACCATTTGTCGGTCATATAGGGTACCCTATTTTGAAACAACAACACCAAAAGAAACTTTTTATTATTTGTGTGGTTTTTTTTTCTTCATTTAAATGCCTTGCTCTTCAGATCGCCAAGTCATGAGCAGAGTCTTGCTGAATATAAGCTGGTTTAACATTTTACTATTAACAATGCAAAAATGGATCTGACATTTTGAATCATCTAAACATGTTTAAACAAGGATATATTAACATTTCTCATTTCTCCCCGCATTGTCTTCGATATGTAGATACAAGCAGCCTAACGTAAATAATAGATATGGTTATTGTGAAACATATATTATGCTTGAAATGCAATCGATTTTTTCTCTGATATATCTTGCAGTTTTTATTTTGTTTGAATACGTCGAATCATCCGATGTTGCGTAGTTTAATCGATAGCATAAGCAAATACTTCGTTGTCTGCTTTTACATGTAATGCGAAAGCATTGCAATATCGTTAACAGGCATTTGATTTCATCAAAATATTTTCATAAGTGATACAACCTATATCCGAGGGGTTTTTTGCGTGTCACAAAATTTGGGAAAATAGGGAAAATCTATTACATTTATTTTTTTATTTGTGTCAGTAATGTTTTGCGATTTAAACAGTTTCTTTTAGAAAATATTAGTTTCTGCGTTTTGAATTATTTGCTATTAAAAAGAGATCGTGAAAAAAGCGAAAAAAAGATCATCGCGCAAAATTACCGGATAAACGGTTTATTCTAGCAAGTAGGAATGTCACCAGCATATGATATTTGAAATTAGATTAATCAGGTCTAGATTTAAGAACGATGTATTAATCATGACTAGCTTAATTTTATTTATTTATTAATTTTTAGCTAAGCTTTATGAAATTCAATTTATATACGCAAATTTAAAACAAATGCAGAATGAAAAAGTTTCCCCGCTGTGTCAAGTATATATACTGCCTAATTTGTATAAATGCTACGTTAATTTAAATAACAATGACGTCATGACGCTCCTGGTACACCTGACACGAAAAACAATGGTATTTTTCAACAGCTCTAGCTATACTGAAAGCTCTCTGAAAACCATTAATGCTAGGATAAAAAATAAGCTGTTTTTCAAGCGACGTTTTTGAGACTGTTTCCAAAATATATGATAAAATTTTGAGACGAGGCCGATTTCGATCACAAGTGTACCATGTTCTTTGTTTTGTCTCCACAGGTAATAAAGTGCTATCACTAGTTAAAGAATATTTAGCGTAAATAAAATGAAGATAATGCATAATTTATTTGCAAAATTTACATACAAGTTGATGTTAATGCAATCCACTTTCCTATGTACGATTTAATTGTGCGAAATACAGTTAAGTTCTTAAGAATTTTTTTTTACTTATTACAATAATTGAACTCCAATTTTCTAAATTCTAAAGGGTTTTAACAATTCAAAATTTTAATGAATATTATTACAATGTAACGGAATGTTTATATAATGTAACGGAAGAGGAATGTGCATTGTATTTGCATTAAAAAATAAATAAGGGAATTATTCTTGTATTTTAATCAAGGAATGTAAGATTGATTGCATTATTCAACGTGTCCCTCTGGCTTGGCATTAAAACGATTATAATTGTGTGTCAAAATACGACGGATGCTTGATATTGACTGATTAAATCATGCAAAACTAACTCGATTGATCAAAGGATTAACTGAGTTGTTAAAATAAACAGTCATACGAAAAACGGTGAGCGCATGCACCGCTCAAAAAACGGTGGTGGCACGCAGAACGGAATTTGGTGATCAATTTTGAACGATGAACAGTGAGCGAACGCAGAATGCAAACGGAGTGGAAACGTGAGCACAAATGAAACGGTGAACGCACTGTGAACACCATGTTAACGCTATACGAACGAAAGATATTCGTTTTATTCGGAGTGCTCGGGAGCTTTCTTTACATTGTATTTCGTCGGTTTTCAGTAAAAAAATTGATAAATAAACTTCACATCATTATTGTTATCAGCCTATTTAATATTAGACTATCCTTGTTGTAATATCTTTCAAATTTGACAAATAAACTGTACTGACCGACCTCCGGGACATTTACATACATACGAATAGACCAGTGATGCGTATTTAATATGACTTATACGTTACTGTAAAATTTTCTTCATTTCCCGCTTCAACAACAGGGCACTATAAATAAAATAAATCATATAGACGTGTAGATGTTAATGATAAATTTCTGTTTATCGAGAAATAAATGGAAAGTCAATCACTGTTACATGTACCTTACAAAGTTAAAAATTCATTAAGCGGTATTGTTAAAGTTATTAAAAAAACAAAAATCAAAACTAGACACGATTTCGTTGCGATCAACGAAGTGGTCTTCCGTCCGATTTTCGATGGCGATATGACATTGAACTTGATTTCCGACAACGCAATATGAAATGGAAAAATGGGCATAGTCGTAATACGTTTCTGTATTGCTTTTCAACGAGGTTCTTTTCTCCACAAAAAGGATCAAACTTATGAACTTTGAGCCTGCTTAAATCCCTAATCATATATTACATGAGAAAATTAAAGATCTATGGACTTAAGACCCCTCTTAGTCTCAAAGGATGTATTGAAAATAACAATTAAATCGACCTATAGGGGAGATGGATTTACCAGATAAAATCACTTGTAAGATTTTTTAGATACAATTTATTTAGGGGCACCTCGGCCCTGGGGTTGAATTTTGCAAAAAGAAAAACGCAAAAATTTCAAAAACTGATTTCTATTTTTATAGTGGTTTATATTTACATCACTTTGAGGAACTTTTACATGTAGTTAGCTCAGAAGGTTAAACAGCTTGCTGTAAAACACAGAAGTCTTGTTATGTCCTGGTTCGAATCCATCTGTTGGCATACCTTTTTTCTTTGTAAAAACGCATTTTTATTTTTTATTCAGAATTGTGTATTTTACACAAGTAGAAGTACATACGAACAGAAGTAGTGCAAAGTAGATGAAGTTCATTCTTTGCAAAGAACGTGTGTACTGGTGACATATTATGCCCAAAATGAGGTAGGGAGGGTTACAGATTTAAAAAAGAATGTCAGTTAGACAAATTACAACAAGTATTGCAATTTTTGTTAATGAGCAACTGACAATATTCTATTATATGATTATGTTCAAGCTCTAGGGCTACATTTCAGAATCGACACAACTTCTAGGTTTTTTTTTATAATTTGCATTTCTGACACCAGTGCCATTTTCCGAAATTCAATATGACATCCCCTCCCCCCCCCCAAAAAAAAAATAGTTATAAAATGACGTACATGTATGAACACTAACCGGATTAGCAACTTCTTTACCGCAATGTTTACATTTACATGTACTTCAGAAAATATCACGCACGTTTTAAAAAAGATTGCAAATTTTGCGTTATCCTCCCACATTAAGGAACACATCGCGTAAAGCATCCATACCAACAAGTGACATTAATATAAGAACTTACTTGTAAATGTGTGGAATAATAAGTTCAAATACAAAAAATCTTACCTTACCAAATTAAAATTATTGCTGCAACAATGCCGCAATATTGCGGCAATATTGCAGCAACACATTTTTTGTTACCAGAAACCAGATTTTGACACTAGTGAAATGTTGCCGCTAGCTGCAACAACTTCTGGTAACATTTTGGCAATACTACTGGAGTGTTGCCACTAGCGGCAATAACTTCTGGCAACATTCTGGCAATACTATTAGAGTTATTTCTGTAAAAAATTATATTAACATGCACCTAGAATATTGCCACTAGCTGCAACGACTTCTGGTAATATTCTGGCTACACTCAGTATCATACTGCCAGAAATAATTTTCTGGTAACATCTACAGTGTACATGTATTTGATCATTTAAATCATGAACTAATTTATACATAATATATAATTCGATCTGGTAATACTCCTAGGCATCATATTTGATTTCTGCTTTGATTATAATTTAAGGAGAAGCCGAGCAGTGGAGGGGGGTTAAAAAATTATTATTTAGATATGATTTCAGTTATAACACCTCAAATTTTGCCAGAAGTTTACCACAAACTTTTCTTTTTCCTCTAATTAATTATGCTTACCGAGCTTGCAAAAGCTTTAGCAGAATTTAGACTTATAAAATTTTACACATTCAGCACAAGTCTAAAACTGTCAATTATCATTGCATGGATTGCTTTTGTATACATGTTTTCCCCCCAAAAATAATAATAAGTCGAAAAAATTAAATCTAATAAATATTTTATGATAAAAGTCTTATACTAAGAAAGTCTCAATTAAAAAAAATCCTGTGATATTCCCTTCAATGGCATATAACTGTTATGCATGGTTAATTACGATGTTTCACTATAAAAGACAGTTTGAATCACCCCCCCCCCCCCCAACTCATGTTTTACGTGAATACCGACCTGTCTGTTCATTTGTAACGGTATATTCTTTTTTATTAAGTAAAAATATCAGTCTACTTTAAGTCTTAGATTTGAGTATCGAAACTGCTGGGTGTATGTTGAATTAAGAATTTTCGTATGCTGTTTGTTTCCACTTTTACTTTCGTTACGCGCGCGCTGATTGGTCGATCAAATCGCTAGCCGCCAATTTTCACATTCGAAGCTGCCATGTTGTCTGCCATCAAGCCTCCTGCCATCACTGGAGATGGTGAAATGCCGAAATATGGGAATTATCTGTAAACAAGGTTAAAAAATACACTGTCAATGGAGTGTTTATTTGTAAAAAAAAAAAGAATCAACGGCTGAACTGAGGACGAATCTGAATGAACGAATCGAGTGTTGACATCCCCTGCACCATCTGCATGAGCACGTTTTTGAAAAAGTAAGTTTAGCAATAAAATTATATTCATTGAATGGCAGTTTAAACATGTTTGTTATAAGAATATAAACCGAAAGACTGCGATCTACTATTATACCAATGGGTTCAACACTGTTTAAGAACCATGCGCGGATCTAGAATTTTATTCGGGGGGGGGGGTCCGACAGTTATTTGAGTTTACCAGGGGAAGGGGCTACGATGCATATTTTTGGTAATTTTATAATGTAATTTAAAATAATTTGAAGGGGGAGGGGGTCTGGACCCTCCTGACCCCTCTTGAAACTGCTCAAAATCTGAAAACAATTGCCAATGTGCTTATATGAAATCCATCTATCTTCCCAGTAGGTCTCCCCTGGGTTACACAGACCTGAAGAAAACCATGAAAAAAGCTGTCACCTTACTGATTAAATGAATGGTGCAACTGGCAACCAAAAAAGAATGATGACGTAATTTGTTTAAGATTATGGAGAGGAACATATACACAACAGTGCTGAATTCCAATGTGGATATTGTTGTGATATGCTGTTTTTGTGATTGTTTATATGTGAAATCAGAATGCCCACGAGACTGTCAAAAAAAGGACATTTGGAATGCCTAGGACGAATGCCTTGATCAATCATAATACAGCAAGTGGTTGTGCAGGACTTGTGAACTATATGGTTTGAGCTTTGCATACGGTAAACAGTGAACTTTTGTCCATATCCGTCTGTGCGTGTTGTGTCAATCCGTCTGTGCGCGTTGTGTCAATCAAACTGCAATACATGTTATTCTGCAGCAATAGATTGTCACTGATTGGCTTAGTACTTTTAGTCAAATTTCATCATGATTTGTTCATCATATTTGTGTTTATTGTATTTATAAAATGTGTTAAATTTAAAGATTATTAATTTTAACTGGTGTCTTTTATAAACATGTTGAAATTCCAGTTTCAGGTCTTTAATATTATGCATTATATTTTTAATTCAATACTTATTTTGTGCATGTTACATTGAAAAAAAAAATTGTTTTACTTCTTTAGTATTGTGTAATCACAAACCGTTTTTTATTTTCTATATTTGAAAAGTCCAAATTTAATGTAATGCAAAATGTTAGTTTTGTTGTAACCTTTTTGCATCTTTAAAAAAATAAAACTGTAATGGCAATTAAAGATTTTTTTTTCATTTTGGTTGTAGATTAATATAATATACATGACTGCTTTACTGTATACATTTATTATTTATAAATATTGCATATTTTGTACCATTGATACCAGAGCACAGAAAATGCATTGAACCGATATTTCTGCAGTGTCATTTTTCTTAAGCAAATGTTTTTCCAGAAAGGTGTTGTCGCAACAATATGTTGCAGCAAAACTTTTGCGGCAGCATCTTTCTGGCAATATTGCCACAATCTCATTTGCATACGAAAAACGTTACTGCAGCAACATTGCCACAATGTATTGCCAGAAAGGTGTTGTCGCAACAATATGTTGCAGCAAAACTTTTGCGGCAACATCTTTCTGGCAATATTGCCGCAATTTCATTTGCATACGAAAACGTTACTGCAGCAACATTGCCGCAATGTATTGCCAGAAAGGTGTTGTCCCAACAATATGTTGCAGCAAAACTTTTGCGGCAACATCTTTCTGGCAATATTGCCGCAATCTCATTTGCATACGAAAAACGCTACTGCAGCAACTTTGCCGCAATGTATTGCCACAATTTGCTGCAGTATTGCTGCAATAATGCCAGAATGTGTTGCCAGAAGGTCAATATTTTGGTAAGGGTTGTACAAGCATTGCTACTGATTAAAGCAAATAAATGTGCTCACGAGATCGATTTAACGCATTGTCAACACCTTCTTTAAGAATGTGAACAAAAACTGTATATAATGTAGTTGTTCTTTTTTATAGTTTCTTTGGTGGTTTTAGAAGTAGCGCTAGATTTCGTTTTCTTTGTTTTTACCCATTAAATTTATTTTTTGTCCTGAAGAGGGGACTGGTTGTCCCAAAAATTTTACAACATTTATTGTTCGTGTCGTTAGCCATTTTTAGTAAATATTCAGATTAGAGAGAGAGAGAGAGAGAGAGAGAGAGAGAGAGAGAGAGAGACCAAAAAACATAGTTTTTGAAGAAAAAAACTAGTTGTCAAGTGGACCTGTGATTTGATGAAATTTGTTAGTCTGAAGAAATATTCACAGGTCCAGATTTGGCTTTTAAATAAAAGATACAAAACATTATTTAAAAATCACTTTAAAAGTAGAAAAAAATTCCCGAATGACCACTTTTACTTTTCATTCCTATTCAATTAAAATGTATGCATAGTTTTGTTTTATTAAAATAGACCATGTTTAATATAAAAAATTAAGGAAAAAAGTATGATATTTAAGGTATATCTGTTACCATTTTGTATTGATGAAATGAAAACATAGTTTTTCAGTGTACAATAAATTGGAAATCATAGATCTAGATGTCAAGGAATGACTGTCTAAGACCTAATCGTAAGTACAGTGTATCTCATCTTAAAATTGTTCGTTAATAAGCCTACCCTTACAATACGCTAACTATATAAGATATTTTCAAGTATGACTCGCTTTGTTAAATTAAGGGCGTTTAAACATTTAAATCCTGCTTTTGACGATCTAAATTCTTGATTTGGTAGCTTTTATTATACCGATAATTTTGACCGATTAGATAAGGAAAATCACCGGACATTTGAAATATTTGCCAGTTTTGCCGGTGGTACAGGCTAATTTGAAACTATGCTGAGAGAGAGAGAGAGAGAGAGAGAGAGAGAGAGAGAGAGAGAGAGAGAGAGAGAGAGAGAGTAAATTATAGTCAATATTATTATATATCTTTGAATATACTGAGATGTGGCTCAACTCTCAGAAAAGTCATTACCGTATATTTATATTGGGATTTTTTCGCTTTTGAAAATGTCTCGAGAAATTCCCTTTGCATCTGTTGTGTTATCGTTTATCTCGTAAAAATAAAATATTACATCGATACTGCACATGCCCCTTTTTCATAAAACACAAGCATTGTTGTACAAATTAATTCAATCCTTTTTTTAATCTCCTTTAAAAATTGTTTTAATTTTACTTGTTAAATTGTGTAAATCTTTAGATTGTTTTCCATATCGTTATTGTTTCTTTATCGTGAAAATTCACTTAGTGAGTAATAATTGTACGTGTATCCGGTGTAATCGTTCCTTTATCATATATCAGCATTGAGTTTGCCGTTACATGCAGTCAACAGTACGTTGAATTGTTACTACCACTGTACGTAAAGTACCTTCCGAAGTAATAATAACAAGCGTCCGACAGCCATTTAAGAGAGAACTTAACAAACAAAAAATCTACTACCTAGATTGAAAGAAAATGCAACTGCCTTATACAGAGTACATGATAAGAAAGTATAGAAATGTAAGAGATACACGTATAAGCATTGATACACGATGTCAGTTTCCATGGCAATTTACATGTTAAAATGGGTTTGTGTATGCAAAATCGTTTCTCTAAAGCTATATGAACTGCAGCAAACTGGAAATATAAAGCGAATCAAATTATATCATATAATACCTTAAATGACCATAACATCAACCCAAACAAATAATTTGAGCAGGGGCTAACTTGAAACATCAGTTGCGCGGACCGTATATAATTGCCAGGACCATGAAATGTTCAATAACGCGTGATTAGGATTATATAACAGATTTTATCTTAAGATTATATTACAGATTTAGTATTTTTGAAAATTAATCAATCCGTTGCTAAATATACAATAACAACGACAGATGCTCGACATACAATGGCCTTTATCGTGACCAAAAACGTTACCACAAAGTTGAAGAGAATATAGGACCAATATTTTATTACATATATTGAACAAAAATGTATGTGCTAGAAATAAAAACAGGGCTTACAAATCTTTGTCATGTTTTTGTTTACGTAGGTTCAATATGCCTTTTTCGAGCTGATTTCTCTATCTTCTAATTCGTTTTGAGCATAAATAGATAGTTCCTAACGTTCAACACATTCATTTTAGATCTAAAACTGAATTTTCACTTCAATATAAAAAATGTAAACAAAAGCTTTGTTTACATAGCAAAGAATTGTAAGCTTAGTAACTCGCTTTTAACTTAACTTGCCTTTTAACAATGCCTTAGTGAAGCATTGTTAACATTTAGATTGGAAAAATAATTCTTTTACCGAAATCGTGACCATGCCCCTCTAAATAACGGTATATATATAAGAGAGAGAGAGAGAGAGAGAGAGAGAGAGAGAGAGAGAGAGAGATGTTGTAAAACGTGTTTATCGTAACGGTTGTAAAATTATAGAATCACATGATTTCGAACGCCTACGGAGGGCGGGGCGTGGAAGCGTTAAATGTGGATATAAACGAATCGAGAGATTATTGGGAAGGTTGCCTTTTATGATTGTGTTTGAAAAAATCATGAACATACGTATTTCTACTCGTTTTATTCTTTTTTATCTCTGCGTTAATTCATATGCAATTTTGCAAACATCGAATACGATGGATATTGATGCAATTAAAAAGCTAACAACAAAGTTAGACCTTCTGGAACAGAAGTTAAGAAGAGAACATCCTCAAACACATGGTGTAGGAGTAGTACATGTATCATCAAATGAAATCGGTGATGAAATAAATGAGAGATGGATTTCAGATATGGGCAATCGAATTAAAACATTGGAAAAGGCAATCTTGCAAGAAACATGTGACAACAAGATTCAATCTTTGGAAGAAACTGTCCAGGAACTTTCAAAGCAAAAAAAACTACAAGTACATTGTAGCGAACGTACTGAGAAGATCGAGGCTATTGTTACTGACCAAGGTAAAAATATTTTTAGTTTAAAAAAGGATTTGATTCAAATCAAGAAAGCTGGCATTATGACACCTAAAGATAATAACGAGAAAGATAAAAAGACAGAAGACGATGTCTATAATCTATACGAAAAAGTTCAGTCTACTAATGTCTCAGCTAATCTACGAAATGTGGTCTCCCGTAAAAGTAAGACATTTTATTACTTCCAATGATATTATTTTCCATCTTTTTATGGAGTTTTTATTAGGTATATATATATTTTTTTTGGTGGTTTATAACCAAGCAATTACGTATAACATTTATATATTGATATTAAATTTAGACTTTTTTTCTACGTAATAAATATAATTTTGAAAAATTAACTATTGTATGTAATATTAACGTTGACTTTTTGTTTAGTTTAGTTTACATTTGAGAGAAAGCATAGAGCGCCAGCGCTGTTATATTTTACTTTTTTTCAGAAAGATTTCTTCCCCCAACTACCCAACAAACTGTGATCACTTCATCATCAATAGCTTTTTATGCATATATAGCCAAAGACGTTCTCTCTTATCCATTGTTAGGTGATCAATTGGTTTTCGATGTCGTACCAATAAATATTGGAAACGGATACAACGCTCAAGACGGGTATTTCATTACTCCAGAGACCGGGACGTATGTTTTTACCTGGACAACGACAGAGAATGGCAATTGTCTTTCCACAACAGAATTGATGGTGAATGCCGAAAGTATAGGTTGTTTTCATGCACTCCCAATATTCCGACAGAGACTTTCTTGGAACGGGATTTGTGGTCACGCATGTCAATACTGGAGATCACGTATACGTTCTGATCGCTAGACCATGGCATAATTGCAGTAGAAGTGAAAGCGTTATTGTACAAAGATCGTCTTTTTCAGGCTGGAAACTGTAAAAAAAAAAAAAAAGATGAAAAAAATAATACTTAAAACAATTTAATCTTCATTATAATTAAGGTCTTCCGTTTTTAACGGGTGACCTTATTGTTCTCGTTGTTTTCTTTCTTCCTATTATTAGGGTCTTTCTCTTTCAAAGAAGACCATCTTGTTTTTCACTTTTTTTATCTCCTTGTCTTTTTTTCCTTTTATCGCCACACAAGGAACTGAAGAAACCTTGTTTGAGGTTACTCCTGGTGAACTCTGATTTAGAAATGTCCATGAGTTTTTTTTAACCAATCAGAGCAAATGCATGAAACGGTATGTTCGGGTAACAAACAAAACTGGAGTAGTATGGCAGAGCATTGGCACATGTTCTCGGATGTTTCAGTATCAGCGACGCGGGAAAGTTACGGAATCATACAGGAATTTAGCATCTTAATCTAAACTTAAGTAGTAGGTTAATGTCACATCGGTGAATTATCACGTGATACAGTAGCTATATATAGCTTTCGTATATTTATTAATTTGAAGATAAATAGAACAACACTAACCCGTGGTTTCCAAAAAAATTAAAAAAACAAAAAACACATGACAAGTAGGCCTATAGGAAAAACATGTCAGTTTTACAAATAAACTGCGTCAATCCTATATTCTTCTCCATTATATAGTTATTCATCCAGTTCTCTGAAATCGTCTCAACTTTTTTACAGTTTGCACGGAAAATGGCATGCTGTATCAAAGCGACACATAAAAAAAGATTCTATGAACAATTTTCTAGTTAAGGTATGAATCTCGCTGTGGATGTTTAAATGTTTAAAAATTTACATTAACATAGACAGATGTCCCACACCACATTAGAAATTGGTTAAACCAATGATACGTGTTAAATGTAAGCTTCAAACATATATATATTGAGCAGTGTTGTTCTAGACGAATGTTTACATGTATACCGTCAACAACGACAGAGGAAAGTCTTGGGAAGCAACAAAATTTGTCACAATTACATCATATCATGTTAACTAAAAATACTCATATATATATATATAGAGAGAGAGAGAGAGAGAGAGAGAGAGAGAGAGATAAAAATTAAATAAGAAAACACGAAAAACGTTCAATATAGCTTAAGCGCTTTCATTTTTCATTTTCAAAATGAAAGCGCTTAAGCTATATTGAACGTTTTTCGTGTTTTCTTATTTAATTTCTATCATTAACTCGCCGACCACTGTGGATTTTATTGTGTTTCTATATATATATATATATATATATATATATATATATATATATATATATATATATATATAACCGAACAGAAAGGAGGCAGATGTTGATTTCAGTTGATTTATTTAATATATAGATCATTGACCTATAAACAAAGAAATAATACATTAGACATAAAATAGAGTTTTACATGTACATTTAATATGTTTTGTTTCTGAAATCTTTGACAATAAGCATCAGTATTCATTTATAATATAAAAACATGTTTTGTAACAATTTTAAATTTGAACCTACAAACAAGTTTTAGAAATTACTATGACAAGTTTAACTGCAAAAATACGATAAAGTATAAACTTTGCAATTAAAATAAAATACCCTAATCACTAACATGGTAGTAAAGAAATATATAAGTAAATATAATATTAACATACCATAAGATGCAGCAGATATACGCTGGATTGACCGATGATGTTGAAAATGAAATATTGCCTAATTTTACTTAGTTTGAACGGTTACTTATATCAAATAGAGAATTAAATTTATTGGATAATGAAAATAAGAAAGACTAATGAAATTGGAGAACCAATGAAAAACGAAAGACTTTACTCAGCCAACTCAATCCAGTTGCGCAGTGTAACTGGCGGTTATTTAAAATTTAAGACTGTGTTTAACACAAACGGATAATAAAATAGATAAAACGAATAAATACATATAGAAATATGTTTGATACTATCACATACGCCCCCGGAAAATTGTTAATCTGTCCTTAGATTATAAATGTATCATTTTAATAAATAATAAATATATATAGAAACCACAAAATAAATAAACCACAAAATTTATAAACACACAAACGTTCATTTAAGCAAATGCATGAAAAATATGACCACACGCTAGAACACGGGCTTCAACTCCAGTCTGTTCACATTTTTAATTACGGAATCACTGGTTTTAACTTTACACTATACACTGACGGATATGGTTTTCCGAATATGACGTACACTTCCTTTCGCCACTTATCCTGAATCTTGTCGCGTCCTTTGATTCCTTTGTTGCGTAAATACACCCGATCACCAATCTGTAATTCACTGTCAATTTTTCCCGCTTCGTGTCTTCTCTTCAGGTTATCTTCATTGCTTTGGATTTCTGCTTTGGCCCGACTGTACGCAAACTGTAACTTCTCAGAGTGTAGTTCGATCCATCGGTCCATGTTTAGATCGGTTGTTGAAGTAGCGTTGCCTCTCCCGAGTAGGAAATCTACAGGTAGATAGGGGTCGCGTCCGTACATAAGGAAATATGGCGAATATCCAGTGGATGCATGCGTCGTCACATTATATGAAAACACCAGTTCCCTGATGTATTCTGGCCATTTTCGTTTTCTCGCTGGGGGTAGAGATCTAAGTAGATAGTAGTAGTATAACCGACACATTTCGTACCCTTGTGTTTTTTCTAGTACGGAAAAGTCAATAGCAATGCACTCTAAAGGTTCCGATGCTGTAAAATGTCCCATGCTCGTATGTACTTTGGGTGGGGGAATTTTTGACACAGCGCATCGTTCACACTTCTTACAGTAGTTCTTAATGTCCATAAACATTTTTTGGCCAATAACATCGTTGTCTAATCAAATTAAATATTCTCTCTATTCCCTGATGTCCATTTTGGTCGTGTAGACTTTCGAGAACGATGTCCTTTAGACATTCCGGAAGTAATAACTGAGTGAGGTCACCTAATTTCGGATCGTTGATCTTTCTGTGAATAACACCATCGATGAAGTCCATGTGTTTTAACTGCCGTAATAACACTTGAGTTCTCTTACCCTGTTTCTTTAGAAAACTTTGTTTTGGGACAGTCTTTGATTTCACAAATTCAACACATCTACTTATCACTCTATCATTAAACTGCATGTTTTTCAAATCAAAATTGGAATAAGTAGGGAAAGTCTCTGCACTTGACATGTCCGTAGCTTCAATGAATATCGTCGAAGACTGTGCAACTTTAATTTCTGGTGGAATCATTGATCCATGAATACATTCACTAATGATGTCCCTAGTATCCACATTTAACCTTGATAATGCATCAGCGTTGGTGTTCTCTTTGCCTGGTCTGTATTTTATTTCGAAATCGAAATCAGCGAGTTGTGCTGCCCATTTTTGTTCATATGCTCCAAGCTTTGCTGTAGATAGGTATTTCAGAGGATTGTTATCCGTCAGCACTACAAACTTATTTCACAGTAAATACTCCCTGAATTTTTCTGTAACACTCCACTTTAGGGCTAGTAATTCCAGTTTGAGACTGCTCATGTTCTTTGCGGATCTTTCATTTGGTCTAAGAGTTCTACTGGTGTATGCAATCACAACAATACGTCCATTCTGATTCTGAGATGACACAGCACCGAGTCCATGCGCACTGGCGTCAGTTTCCACAATAAACGGAATGGTAAAATCGGCGTATCCCAATGGCGGTGCAGTTGATAAGACAGTCTTTAACTTCTCAAACAAATTGTGGCATTCACTGTTCCATTTATCAACAAACTTTGTTTTCGGATGTTTCCCATTGTTCTTGGAAAGTTCCAATAAAGGTTCTGCAATCTGCGAAAAACTTCGGATAAATCGCCGGTAATATCCCGCAAATCCAAGGAATGATTTAAGCTCTTTGACTGTTTCGGGTACTTTCCAATTTTCGATACACTTGATCTTATCATTGTCGGTGTATATTCCATCTTTACTCACTATATGACCTAGGTATTTCACAGATGACTGAAAAAATTTGCACTTGCGCATTTTCAATTTTGAACCATGCTTGCGAAGAATATGAAACACTTTGTCGAGACGGTCTATTTGTTCACGCAATGTTTTGGAATACACTATGATATCATCCAAGAACACTAATAAGGTATTGAACACTTCCTCTCTGAAACAATGCTGCATTATTCGCTGGAATGTTGCAGGTGCGTTGGTAAGTCCGAACGGCATTCTGTTGAACTCATAAAGTCCGAATGGGGTGGTTAACGCAGTTTTCTCTTTGTCATCGTCGGCAACTGCTATTTGGTTATAGCCCGAGGTAAGGTCCATAGTTGAGAACATACACGATCCGTGTAAAACATCAAACGTTTCTTCTACTCTTGGTAACGGAAACTTATCTTTGATGGTCTTCTCATTCAGTTTGCGGTAATCCACACAAAGACGTAAAGAGTTATCCTTCTTGCGAACTAGCACTATCGGTGAAGCAAACGGACTTGTACTTCGCGAATGACACCATTCTTCAGTAACTTGCGTATATGCTATTTGACTTCTTCAAACTGGGACGGAGGAATTCGTCGGTACTGTTGAGCGATAGGCTTGTTGTCCGTGAGGCGAATCTGATGTGTAACTGTACTTGTACATCCAATATCGTCATCATCCTTCGAGAAGACTTCTCTGTGCTTTCGGAATAAAGATGTGATCAAGGACTTCTCTTCTTCACTACAGTCAAGCTGGAATATATCTTCAGGTAACTCAAACGGTGTCTCAGAGAGAGTAATTTCGTTGATTGCATGACTTGGTTGAATGAAGATTTACTTAGTGTTCCCCACGCGATTAAATCCAATATCTGAATTATCACCTTCAACATCACAAAAAGACACTGTACGTATCATACTGCGTGGTTTAAGATAAATATCTTCATCACCAATGTTAGCTCCACGAACCCACATACGACCGTTATAAATGTTGACACAAGTATTCACAGTACGGACATTCCTATGTAAATAGGCACCATTGGTCAAATGATTAGCAATAACATCGCCCTTAACATGCGGTCCGGTACATGGAATAACAATGGCGTTATTTGCAGGAATGCACACTGGTACAGTTCCGAATACTCTGGCAAACCCACAAACAAACTTCTGTTTTAAATCACTTGTCACAAAAACTTCACTTAAATTTCCGTCTCTACGAACATCACCTAAAATGTCCGTGCAGGCACCAAGAATATTCATTCCAATTATTCGGAAACAGATTCTTTACGTTTACGCGTGGCGTCATCACTCGAGTCTTTCACTATTAGGAATCCACGTTGAGGTATGATATTCCCGTTATAATTTACGTCAAGCTCAATGTAACCAATGTAAGGAATAACTAGTCCGTTGGCAGCTTTTAGTTGTAAATGACATGTTGGGTTCAACATCTTTCCAAGCGGCTCGATATACTTTCGATAAAATGTTTCGGTTATTGTAGAAACCATCGAACCAGTATCAACTAGGCATCTGATATTCAAATCCATCCCACAAATGTTAACCACTGGACACTGTCATATGATACGACACGAAAATGTAGAGTCCTGTAAACCCCCATCTATTAACGGACTCCCTTTAATAGATGTGACTTGTTTTCCGATGACCCGGCTGTTGTTTCACTTGGTTTAGAACGACAATTTCTCTGCATATGACCAACTTTACCGCACTCATAGCACACAGGTAGTGAACGATAAAAATCCCGGTTTTCCTTTGTATGCTGACTGGTTCCGCGATATCTGATCAAACCGGTTAGAAAGTCGATCTGCTTTTGCTGTGCTCCGATGATTTTCAAAAGCTGTTCTGTTGTAGGAGAGTCGCTCGGCTGGGTGTTTAAATTACGCTGATCGTGTTCGAATGGGTTGAATTAGCAGAATCCTTGTCTATCATTTCCTCTTCCTCGCTAAACAGTATAATTTCGTCTCGGAACTTGTGGAAGTCTGTAGGTTCATTACGTAATAATTTCTTTGCTTCCTTTCTTAACAACGAATCCCGTAGACCATTCGCAAACTTCTCGCACAGCATAATGTGTTTATTTGGAAATACACTTCTGTCTTTTCTGATAACGTTTTGATATAAATCCAGCAATGCGTATGTATAGTGTCGAATATTTTCCGATTCTAGCTGATTTCGTTCAAAGAATTTCTGCTGAAGTGACGTCACAGATTCCGGATTGCCGAATGCCACACTAAGACAGTCCAATATGGCGTGCGGATCCTGTCGTATATCTGGTCGGAATTTGACTTCTTCTTTTGCTTGACCCTCTAAATGTGAATATATCAAGTCAACCTTTTTGAGTATCTGAATATTTTCTTGCTGAAAACGCAATTTCTATGTCATCAATCCAGTCATCAACAGATATGTCAAATTTTGATTTTGGGCGGCCACAAAATGTCTTTATTTTTCTTCGTTTCTAGGATTAAGGTTTGCTTTTCAATGACTTGTTTCGATTGTGATCTATATTTTGCTTCTAGTAATTCCATTTCCAATTCATGGACACGGTGTTGTAATTCAGCATTCTTCATGGTAGTATCAACAGTACTCATGAAAACGATTCACAAAGCGGAAAGTATTAGGGCTTTAACACAGACAGGGAATCGATCGGCGTGATATCAACTCACTGACACAATAGCAAGTCGAACAAGTTCTTTCCGATATAAAATTCACTTTAATTAGAAACTTAGCTGCATATTTGGAAAATAAATTCCTACGGTGGTCAATGCTTGGATATGTTTTCTCGCAGCGCCATGATGTAACCGAGCAGAAAGGAGGCAGATGGTGATTTCAGTTGATTTATTAAATATATAAATAGAGCATTGACCTATAAACAAAGAAATAATACATTAGACATAAAATAGAGTTTTACATGTACATTTACTATGTTTTGTTTCTGAAATCTTTGACAATAAGCAACCGTTACTTCAGTATTCATTTATAATTTAAAAACATGTTTTATAACAATTTTACATTTGAACCTACAAACAAGTTTTAGAAATTACTATGACAAGTTTAACTGCAAAAATACGATAAAGTATAAACTTTGCAATTAAAATAAAATACCCTAATCACTAACATGGTAGTAAAGAAATATATAAGTAAATATAATATTAACATACCATAAGATGCAGCAGATATACGCTGGATTGACCGATGATGTTGAAAATGAAATACTGCCTAATTTTACTTAGTTTGAACGGTTACTTATATCAAATAGAGAATTAAATTTATTGGATAATGAAAATAAGAAAGACTAATGAAATTAGAGAACCAATGAAAAACAAAAGACTTTACTCAGCCAACTCAATCCGGTTGCGCAGTGTAACTGGCGGTTATTTAGAATTTAAGACTGTGTTTAACACAAACGGATAATAAGATAGATAAAACGAATAAATACATATAGAAATATGTTTGATACTATCACACACACACACACACACACACACACACACACACACACACACACACACGCACACACACATATATATATATATATATATATATATATATATATATATATATATATATATATATATATATATATATATATATATATATATATATATATATTCCAAATTATTAAAAACTACATTAGATACAATCAGTCAGGCTATTCTTCTAAATAATTAATACATATTTCTTTTCAAGTGCTGCGTTACGTACATGTATTATTTTCATTGATTTTCATTGATAACGATACACAAATAACCGGAGATACGATCGATATTGGTAGACAAATCAGAGGTGTGTAATGTTAAGAATACTCAAACACGATATTTGTGTGTCATTGCCCTCTAGTAATACTCATGCTCTGATGTGAATTAACAAAATAAGCAAAGCCAATATTTAACAGAATATTGATATCAGTTAGTACAAAAATATCCTATTAAATACTGAGGGAGAATTGAAATCCGCTGAGGCCAATTTTTGTGGATTGGTCATATTTTACAAGTTCGCGTGGACGTAAATTTGTATATTCTCTTATATCTACAAAAGAAAATATGACTTAATTACCCTAGTTTAAATATTCGTGGAGGATGCTAATTCATGGATGAGAGGTATCCACGCGTTCAACAAAAATTGAGCCAACAGTAGCATGCCTTAACAAAAAGTGTTTTAGAATTTTAAACATCGGCAGTTAAGAAATGCTCAGAACATAAAAAAAATTGTTTGAAAATTAAGCCTCAAAATAAACAAAGTCGACGTCATTTAACATTTTAGATCCAACCATATGACATGCTCAAACAAAGAGTTGTATTATTTTCAAGCACTTGCGATGAATAGTTGCTTAGAAAATGTGAAAATGTTTTGTTCGAACAGATAGACTGCGAGATAGACACACAAGGTTAAAACAGTATACCCTTTTCTTCTTCCGCGTTGGGGTATAGTATAATTAGACGTGCTCAAGTTAGATATCCAAATGTTGGTTGTTAGTTAAGAAATCATCAGAATTATTCTGGCATGAATAAAATGATTCAGCAGCATGTGTTATGCAATAGTATAACACTGTGCCAATTGTTTTCGAAAGGTTTTTAAAAATTCCTAAGTAGATGACATAAAAACATAACAAGTACTGTTGTACATGCACATACTGATAAAAGAAGACTGACATTTGTTTCTTCCTATGCCATAAAAATATTGAGCGGCTGGTTTTTTTTTTATTTCTGGATAGATTTTCTGATTTTACCCATGTAATTGATTTGAAATAAAGTTCCTGCCATAAAACCGAATCCTTGTTCTAATATCAATAGAGATTTTTTCTGGAAATCATCAAATATTAATGAGTACAAGAAAATACGAGGCGCATTTTACAAACACGTGATCATTGGTGTTCTTTAAATCATCATGCCAATAAGAAGTGCGATATGTTAGAGATATATGTTTGGTATTTATATCAGCAAATTGCACAGAAACACTATGCTATTGCGTTCTTGCAATCTGAAAAATGATGGTCAAGAGACATACATTGTCAATCTTTTCTTATTTGATACAACGAAGGAAGTAAGTGTTTTAACTAAGTCATTACATATAGCTCCAAAAACATTTTAATGCCATATATTTTACTTTTTTACGCCCGAACAGTCTACATTGTCTACATTCTAAGATTTCGTTTTGTAACTCCGCCATTTTATAAAGTTCACTCAGATTTCATTGTGTTTTCCCTATCTAAGCTGCTTTGAAGAGTAAAAAGGCTTTTTCTTGCTATCTCTGACCGTTGTAAAGAAATATCAATAAAGAAAGAAATCGCGATAAAACAGGAACATTTCTTGATATTTTTCTTTCGTAGCTTTACACGGAAGAGATGCTACTTTATTCAATCATTACATAAAACCTCATGTACAAAATAGAAACATGTAATAATTACTTAAAAAATCGATACTTGTTGTTCTTGTGATCATAGAGCACTATGAAGTAAAGATGGACAATGTCATCGTAGAAAATGTAGTTAACCTCTCAGATGTAATTAAGAAATCGAACAACATTGTATATTGATTTATGATAATCATATTTATGCTTAAAGAGTATTTATGGTAACTGGAGTAAACAATAACAAATATACAGTTTTTACATTATTTGTATCACGTAAATTACTTTATTTTGTGTCAAATCGTATTTTATGAATATTGTAAGAACGAAGGACTTTATTAGCAATATTTTTGTTAAAAAAAATAAATTACTGTAAAGGGAAAAAAAGTCATGTTAAGGTGAAAGTGAAAGGCACATGTTATGCATTTTTTGGTGATCATCCGAGATATCAATTCCATATAGGATGATATATGTCTGATATTCAAAAGGGTCCTTGACATTTCTATTATATATTTATCTAATATTATAAAATATGTACATTAAAAAATGTTGGTATAAACATGTATCTAGTAATGTGTAGTAACATTTTCTTTTTCATTAATAAAGAACTGATGGTTGAAAAAACATAAAACATTTCTTCCAGGAAATAGTTTAACAATTATTGGAATTATATTTGTCAGTTTTTATGGCATGAACTATATTTTTTATCAGGAAATGCATCATTCATTTACACTGAACCAGAGTACTTATCCTTATTTATAAAAATGGGGAATTCACTCAATGTGTGTTACGTGGAACAATCTTAACGAAGACAAACCATTCATTGTTCGAAGTAAAATGCTTTTTTCACAGACAGCTAACCCCTGGAGTATGTGTAAGTATTTTTATAATTGACAACTTACGGAACTTTGTGTTTTAAACTCTTCCCATTTTATTTTCAGTTTTGTAAACGCGGATGTTTATTTTTTTTCTCATATCATGGCGACTTTTTCCGATTCACGTAACCCGTTTTATTTGATTATGTTCTTGTTTTAGGTTTGTATTACATTTTCGTTATGTTCCTATATAAACCAGAAAATGCGTTTGCAGTTAAAACTCTCAGGTAATGAAATCATACTTTTAGAGTCAAATGGAAATTCATATTCTTTTATTGAAAAAAAACCCATTGTACTTTCATTTCTGTTCTGTTTTGCAGTTTTATATCATTCATATATACTGACCCAAAAAGTCCAGATGATTTGGAGGATACCTGTTTTGATATAGATAACACATCTGTGAGCAAGATGCATTTAGGTAATTATTTCAAAATATATTTCTATTTTATTTGAAATCTTAATCATATTTTCTATATGCCGATCCATGGAAAAGGTAAAGGGTATCTAAATATTTTATTACTTTTAATATATGTACAATTTATCGTAGTGGTGAACAAGAGCGGTAAACGTTATCAATACAATAGTTTCGCAAAAAGCATTAGCATTCTTGCTTTCTTTGTGAAAAGGATGCCTTTATTTGAAATATGAAATTTTGTTGATACTATGTACATCTGAATTGCTGAAAACCAAGATTCAACTTTTGAGCGATACATCCAACAAACTCTATTTCTATTTATTTCTATAAGGTAAAAGAAAGTGAATTTATTTTTTAAATAAATACTTTGCTATCTATTATATGATATTATATGATATTGACTTACATCTACTTCATAGCGATATCACGGGTTATCGACAACACGAGTTCGTCCTGCAATTTGGAGAACACTACATTAACAGAGATACGAAAATACATAATCCACAACGACCATCGGAGGCCTCTATGTAGAACCAAATTAACCGTGTCTATGAGTAGAGAACAGTGTGAAAAAACCATAGTACACTTGGAATATTATTGCCAACATCTAGATGAATATAAAGCAAACATATTTTTTCAAGGTACAATATTGAAAGTAATAATTGTGTGATAGTAATGACTTTAAAATTTATAGTTTGATGAAAACTGAACGACTTAAAACAATTTTACAGAGTGTATGGTAACCAATACGAGCGGGGACGAAGAACCTAAAGCAACAGGTAAGACAATAGGTCAATAACATCAGTAATATACAAAACAATATCATTTATTTAAAAGGTGTCAATAAATTTCCATTCTTTCTTTATATTATATAACTGGGAGCTATAACGATGTCAAGATTTCCAAAGCAAATGAGGGGTAAACAAGGACGAGAATATGAATTCCCAAGGGCTCATTGCAGTATGAAGGAATGCAAACCAGAGGAGTGTTCAACAGATATATCAAGAGGTACTAGTACCAGCACTTTGAAATGTTCAAACACATCAGAAGTCATTTTTTCTTTCTAATATTAACTTTCTCGTATTAACGAAAAATAAAAGATTCAATTTGATTGCAAATGTTAATTAATTCAGCTGGAATAGAATTCGAAATGTGAAGATGATGAGTGCATGCAACATTAGATAATTTGTTTTCGACCATTTTTAGGGCTTTTCGACTTTCGGTCGAAAAGACCTATTGTTTTCGTTCTGTTTTATTATTATTATTCTTCTCGACAAAGTTTCGTCATGGATTTTTTGAAAACGGAACAGAAAAATAAAAATTTAATGTTAGATTCTTTTAGCAATTGTTTAGTTCTCCCGTATGTCCTTTTTTGGACTTCCGGTCTATATACTTCCGGTTTACACATGCAAAAAACAAAATATTAAAGGGACTTTTGTATGTATTTTATTTTTTGATTATAAACTAAGAAATTTTGGATTTAGATACTTCATAGTACGATATACAAAATCGTAAGCGACAACTTTTTTGTATCTCTTGCTGTTTTTGAGATATCAGACTTCAAACTATGAAAAAAGGGGGGATGAAAAACTAAAAATTGAAATAACCACCAATTTTTTTAAATGAAGAATGGAAAATGTTAAAACTGTCAAAATTATCATATATTTAAAGTTTCGTTTGAAACAATTGAGAACTTCCGGTTTTATAAGTTGATAACAAATCGTCTATGGGTGTTTTAATGTTAAACTGAATTCACGCGTGCCACTTTTTCTCAAACAGTTTTCAAGTAAATATTTCCATATTTAATATTCATATTGAGGGATCTAATTTGCAGACCGGAAAATGTTTTGAGATAAAAAATTTGAAAGATAAGGGATCTAGAGGGGTCAAAGCTAAAAACAACCCTTTAGCTGTATTTTTTTTATTTTTCATCTGATTTTTAAAATCTTTTCGGTTTTAAGTTTTGAGTAAAGAGTACAATTTAAAAATTATGGTCCGTAGGGCCATTTTTTGACTTCTTATAGGAGTATTAAGGTTTTGAATATTGCAACTTTTTAAAAGTTGAAAAAGTGATTTAGAAAGAGTTATTTCGCTTTGCTCAATGAACGTAGAACATTAATACTCTAGGCATACCACGTTTTCTATTTGAGAAAGAAATAATTACTTTTCTATGATTTTTTGGAAATATTCTTTTGGAAATTAAAAGTATATTTACTTTTAAAGTGCTGAGGTTATCTTTTTTTGACATTGCATTATTTATAAGGTTATATTTCTAATAGGCAACTGATTATACCAAGGCGGTGAAGAATTTTAAAACAAAAAATAGATACGATTTTACACGACATTTACAATCAAAAAAGGGAAAGGGGATGTCGAAAAGCCCTTACTTTTTGTTGAAGACAAAAAAAGTTCTAGTTTATATTTGGAATGGAACTTTAATGATATTTGAAATTTGATTTGAACATACATATTCAATACACCTGTCTTTGTACGTTTATTGAATTTCACAAAAGTTAGGATGTTTAAATCGTTTTTCATATAGATTAAATATGCAAACAGTAAACGTGATCTCTCGGAAGAGCTTACAATTCATTAAATGATTACTCCCTTTGAATAATGTATTACTAAAGATAACCACGGAACAAATTTATAATAACATTTTCATTCCCTTTATTTCAACAGAAACTTACTCGCGTGTATTAGATTAAAAATGCATAAGTTTGTATCGAAATGATCATAAACCTAAGTCAAAAAATAAGAATAACCTGAAGTCATTTTTAATACTAAATGATAAATTATAAAGATGAATATCTGTAAAGCGTTGTATAGACAAATGTCTAGATACAGTCAAACTTGTATTAAGCAGTCACCTGTGGGAGGCACCCAAAGTGACCTCTTAAGAGAGGTGACCTTTGAATAGAGACTTGTGAATTTCCCAACATCAAATCCATTTTTAGAACAATTATTCAATTTCATTTCAATTATATACTTGATATTTAGCATAATGTATCAAAATGATAGATAAAGTAATTGATTTGATGTTTTTACAGTATCTATTATATTTACAAATAAGTAGAAATACATTACAATGCATTGTGCATGCAATTTTTATATTTCTTTAAATTATTCAAAAAGTCATTACGTGAAAACCGTGTCGCCGACATTTTCACAACTATAACACTAACACTATTTTCATGACTACGTATATATAGAAAACAAACACTTTAAATACAAATCAAAAATCACGTTTTTAACCGACCGTATCAGAACTCAAAATCATATTAAATCAATTAAGCAATTTTCTCTTGCCTCGCCGCGGACATTTTTGACACCTGTATATCATTCATGTTTCTAAAACAAACATATTGTTAATACTTGTTTAAACAATTCACTTGATTCCCATTCGTATCTGATCTGCCAATTATGTATTATAAATACATTGATTAATTTGGTTTCTCTCGCTTCAAGCGAATAATTATTGTTTACATTTTATACCCGACATTCGGAAGCCATGTTTAAAATCCCCGGGTGTAAATCATGTGACCGGTCAAGATGGCCGCCTAATGCATGTCGACTGTACAGTTTCGGATCAAAATACGCTGACCGCATTAGACAGGTGACCGCTCTTTAGAGGGCAATTATATAGGATTTTTAATCGGTAGGAAATAAAATGACCGCATACGAAAGGTGACTGCTTAATAGGGTTGACCGCTACGGCAGTTTTGACTGTAAATAAAACAAGTTTACAAAGCACGTACCTATGGATATTAAAAAAATGAGTTGCTTTGCGGTTTGAAAAGTATATACATGAAAAGAAATATGTACATAATGGCATTTCATCAAGACGGTAAGTAGTGATTTAAATCAATTTGCTTTAAAAGTAATCAAAACATAAATTCAAAACTATACCTGTACGTTTGATGAAAAAAAAAAAAAATATAATTTGTAGCTTTTGTACAGGATTTTACAAAAAGATGAGCTGCTATTTTTACAAAACCTACCGAAATATCAATTTTAAAACATTCGTCGTAAACTAGAAGTATACAATGTCACAGTTTTTTTATTTAATTTTATCTTAAATATTTTATACATTCTGCCGTAACATGAAGCTGTTTGTTTTATTGTCGATTGTGATTTATGATTTTGTTATTATATCGAATGGTATACTTCAATAATAGATGACGTAAGGCTACCATTACATCAATGTGAATAAATGTATGAAATAGAACATTCAAGGATATACCTAACAGAAAAGTGTAAATTATATAGTGAACCTTCACAAAACTTCCATATGTTCCATAAGCATAATTTTAGTGTAGCGAGAAATATAATCATAAAATGGTAAGCAATATGAAACACGGATGAAAAAAATGGATCAGATATTAGATAATTTTTATTCAATATACATTGTCTGTTTTTATAAAATATATTATATTTCGTGCGATGACTAAAACTTCCGTAGCAATGAAATAGGAAAGCATACGGAACAAATAATCAAAATATGTTAAATGAAATGCGTTATGTCATAATTTTTTACCTAGAATAATATATTGCCAAATATCAACATGCATTAGTGGTGTTATATCAAAAATTGTATCGATTCGATATTCATCTAAACACTGACTTGTTTAACATTAAAATGCCTATACGATTGATTGCAATGTTAATTTAATGCTGCATATTTACACAAATATGATTTCATTTTATTCTTGCAATCACATATTTTTACGATTAAATATAAGTGCGAAATAAATGTGCTTGTTGATTTTCAACTGCTTTTTTATGTTCATGAATCTTTTTTTTTTTTTTTTGTGTGTTTCATTTTGGCCTTTGCTAAATGCTTTTATGATTCTATCTTATTATGATTTATATCATTTTTGTATTAGCACTTGAGATTTCAAAGCATGTCTAATCAGAAAAAATCGAACGTTAAAAAAAAATAAATAAAGTAAACTTAACAATTATAGCACATTTTTGAATAATTATTGCTGAATGTTTGTATTGTCATTATTACACATAAAGCGATACAGGTGAATATAAAGGATACATGTTATGACAAAGATAAAGCTTAAGTAAACACTGCGTATTTAGGTAACTCTTAATTTAATATTTTTGATATTTTTGACGTCTCTCTCTTGGCTATTAGTAAATCTTGAAAATCAGATAACATTTCTTGAAGCGCTTGTTATCATTTTGGTACATCGTAGCTTGTGATGTTAAACGTCATTCTGACATCAGAAAGGCGACTAATAGGTCACTTAAAGGTTACTGAATGACAGAGTTTTGTTTGTCAGAGCTCTGCCATTCAATGATTTTTCCCGACCAGTTTCATGTAGTTAACAGTCACAGTTGGTTGCAGAGGTTCATCTTGTAATGAGAGAAATGGAAAAGTGTCCGATATATTAAAATTATCGACAAGATTTGACAAATTCATCATCTTCATACATCAAAGATCAATCAAATTTGCTATGAATCATCCTTCGTTAAAGGGCAAAGTATAAACACCTTTCAGATAAAGAGTATGCCTTTCTAACAATATAATATGTTAAATCTATTTATAAACTTAATTAAAAGGAGCATCTTAACGTTCACATATTAACCATAATGTTTGAAAAGTGGAGTTTTTCTATCTATCATTCCATATTAAGTAACAAAACCTATATGAACATTCAACGTCCATTACCTTTTTAAACGTAAAGTACATTGATACTTGTAAGTGTCAATTGCATTGGAAAAGTGTACCAATTATTTTCCCACAGAACTCTATACAAACCGAATGCCCTCTCAGTGTTTTACAATAATCAGATCAGCCAAATATTTGGTAGCATTTGAAATTTCATTCCAAGCCATTTCAGAAATGACAAAATATATGGTCCCGTGTGGCGTTTACAATTTATAGAGATCGGCAGTAAATGACATTTTAGATATAAAAAAGCAATCATCCCCGACCCTACAATTTTCCTAGAGTCTTTATAATTTCTTAAATATTTCCTCATTCCATCATTTGATTTAAAAACTGATATTTTTGTTTCAAATTCAGAATTATTACATACCCGAATTCAGCCAATCGCATTGTGCATACACATTTATTCCTCATTACAATGTTCTTTTCTCTAATGTTAACGTCCGAGGGTTTGTTACTGTCGTTCATTATAATCTTATCTTATTAGAATTTAATATTGAGAACAGCATATATTTATACATAGTCTTGGTTTATTACTTTCTCCCTTTCCGGGACTAAATCACATGATTATTACATACCACTTGCCATAATTTTTTATAGAAACATTTTAATGAAATAAGTATCTTTGTCGGCTTTCTCTCTCTCTCTCTCTCTCTCTCTCTCTCTCTCTCTCCATTTTTGTCGAAGAATTCTTTGATCAAAGTGACGTGATTATTTCAAATTCAAAAAAACTACTGTTGTAGGACCAAACCAAAAATACATTGTGTTAACGTATTCTGTCACTGTCTCTCCGAGCAGCGTTATAGTAAAAGTTAAAAAAATAGTACAACGACATTTGAAAAGGAGTGTAAGTTGTCCCAATGGCCAAAGGAAAAAAAACGTTCAATCACCAACAGAGTTTATATCAAGAAATGAGCACTCAGACACGTACCATAATTTGTCGAGCATGAACAAAGTTGCTTTGTCAAGCACACAAGATGCGGAGCTTTTCGAAAAAAGAAAATCAATCAATCTATCAATGTGCTGCATATGAAGAACCTGTTAGTTTGTCGAATGCCACAAAACCTTGGGACGATAAGTCATTTATCATTGCTCGGTCAACTTTGTACGGTTAAAAACGAAAACTAACATCTAATGTTCACCATGGCTTTCACAATAATGGGAAAATAAACAAGAACTTTGACATTATCTAGAACATCTAATGAAATCACTCAAATCAAATGAAATAATATTCTGAGAGAGAGAGAGAGAGCAATATGTGTAGTTATAGCTGCAGGACTGTAGCTGCCGGTCTGAAAAAATTCGGATGGACGACCTGGGAACTACAGTGCCTCCCATAGAAAAAAACTGCAATTTACGGTGCACAAAAAATTGCGCTAGTTTTGGACTTATTAACCTTATTTTCACACAAATTCTGTAAATATAATTAGTACCATTATATTCTTCAGCAAATTTACTACTGATATCGTCACTTTACTTGCCTCAGATTTTCTCTTAAACATGATAACCGACCTCAGAAAAAGAAGTATGTTAATTTACGTCGAGATCGAGAGTCGCCATTTTTAAATGTAAACAAACTTGCACCACTTTAATTTACAGGGCTGGTGATGGTGTTTAAAAGACTATCAGAAGCAAGTGAAGTGACGATGTCTGTAGTAAAATGTCCGAGGAATATTTTGGGATCAAAGATTTGTACAGAATGTGTTCGTAAATGAGATAAATCAGTCCAAAACTAGCGCAAAACTAACTCCCAGGTCGTCCATCCGAATTTTTTCAGACCGGAAGCTACAGTCCTGCAGCTAGTGTAGTTAATGACAATCGACATAAGAAAACAACACCATCGCGCATGTAAAAAATCACACTTTCAAATTCAAATGTATTTATGAATGAGAACATTCAAATCAGAATGGAAACAGGTATGGATACATTTACTTTAAAATGTTTCCAATTGTTTCTGGAAATAGGTGTCATTGTTGTTTTTTTATCTTTATTGTCAATTTTGTTCGATTTTGATAAATTGATTTATCAAATATGATCAATAGATATGCATAATGAGTATATTTTTTTTCAGGAAATCAAATATTATATTTATGATAACAGGGCATCAACATCTGAATTATATATATTTTTTGTATAAACATCCAATTTTGAAAATTTTGAAATTGAGTTTTAATATTATTGTCGATTTAATAAGTTTTGTTTTGTCTAACTGGTTAGGTATCCCTACAGTATTGCTTGAATAATCAATTGTAAATTCAAGGAGGATTTTGCATGATGTTGTGTAACTGCCTTTTGATCCGTCCCACCCATTTATAGCTAAATTTTCCTTCGAAACAATGTTGATATTCCTTCACTTAACAATGTTTATTATTACTGTTTATGGCATGATAAAGTAGGCACATGCATTTATTTGGTAGATGCTTTTAACCTGATATCATTCTTAATCCCAATTTATATTTTTCTAATTGATTCGGCTTATGAAAATGAGCATCAATATGATGCCCAAAACCTAATTCCAATATATAATTTGACGAACGTGAAATCTGTAAGAAGACTTTATAATTTTGCATTTTTTGTTGTCTGATCTTTGAGCTTCACATTGAACGTATATTTAATACGACATTCGTAATCCAAGACATAATAATAGCTGGGATATAAACAAGTTCCCAAATATATGACTGATCGACCTGATTTATCATTTAAGAGGCTGGCAAATGTCAGGCAGTTGTCATAGTCGTGCTCGCTCATCAATTTCTCAAGAATTTTTTTTTCATGCTAACAAAAGAGTTCGTGTGATCTTTTAAAAAAATTGAAAGCTAATTTTCTTTTAAATTTCTAATACATTGTGTTTTGTAATAAAATGAATGCTTGAAAGTACTATTAAAAAGATAATAAATACTGAATTTGAAAAAAAAAAAATAAGTGGGAAAACGACGATAACATGCAATACATGCTAATTAACGAAGGTTAAAATCCAGTTGGTTGAGTTTTATCCCTTTGTAGAAAACATATCTTACATGTAATTGCATTAAACTTACATAATTGTTTTCAGATATAACTAATATGCATGAAGATACATATAATTTATCTTGGTATATTTAATATTAAATTGCTAACTCTTTACAATTGCCAAAACGATATTACAAGTCACTGAAGATATTGGAAAGTTGGGGGTGACAGGATTTGTGCAAAAGAGACAGATCTTGTTTTGTGCAGATCGGGTTTGTTTGATGTCGAAAAATCATGCGGACGATTACTCTTGATATGCTGGGGTCATCGCGATTCACTTGGGATCTACTGGAAACCACGTGCCAAGAATAAGTGCAAATATTCGCTACGTAACAATGGAAGTTGTAAAGCAGTTCAATGTTTCCAAGGAGATATGCTTTCCTTTTCAAGTCATTCTTCCTGTTGGAAGTGGTAAGTCTCAATTCGAATTTCCTCTGATATTTTGTAAAATAGCTTTTATAGAGCCTGATTCAATAGGGTAATGAAAATACCTGAAAGAATGTAAGATTTTTTCATGAATTAAAAGCAGCTTGATTATAATATTTTATGAGCTTTTGTTTTAGGAATTTGTAAACTATGTAGGATAAGTCACTAAAAAGCACTTGCATCAAGAGGCAACAGATGAACCAATAAAAGAGAAGGTAAAACAATAATGTTTATGGAATTATTAACTCAAATCTATAATCTAAACATGTTCAATGCCAAGACATATAAAATGAAACGTAGAAGAGTGTATGTGATGGTAGCATGATATAAACTAAGATAATAAATATAATATAGGTAGTCGATCTTCAAAAATTAAATTCATGTATGTAGTGAAACTGGCATAAGTAAAATTACCTGTATTTCATCAAACACTGGATTGTCAATTGACTTAAGCCTCCAACTATTTGAATAAGCTATTGTCTACCAGAATTGATCTTTTTTTCTGTCTGTCTATACTTAATTATAACTTCATATATTTTAGCTGGAGTTCAAAGCACTACAAACGACCGTTCAGAAATCATCCCCTCTGCAAACAGCTGCAATTCGAGAAGAGCCTGTTAAGATAGTCATTTTGTTAAATGATCAATGGAAATATTAACAATTATAATTTATTTTTTTAATTTTAGATCCTCCGTACGCTCTTAACTTTTTTTATTGTCACTACGTGACAACTCGTGTAGCGACACTGAAATTAAGAAGGAGCGGATCGAGGATCTGAATTTACTCAGATTGGAAATATTAAAAGTATAAAATCAACATTAAATGATGATTTGATACTATTAATAACAATGTCATTTGTTTGTTTTAGAATTCTACAAAGCAACGTTTTCTTACAGATTTGGAAAGTCACACAGAAAATCGGTGCAATGCAAGCCAATTTTCTGACTGTAGCAGTGAGTACTTTTCCCTTAAATTTCTTCAAACCATCCTTGGCCTAAATGGTGAGCAAAGGCTAGCTGTGATATTGTAGAACAACAAAGACAAACTTTGATTAAATAACCGGCCAAATTTGGCACTACATGTATTAAGCACCCTTATGGGAAGGCGAATACAAATTGAAGAAATGAAAGACCGATCTTTATTCAAAGCAGAGAAAACCTCAAAACTGTAGAAAAAATGGGGATGCATTTTTAAAAACCTTATTCTCAAGAACTCAGTCGAATTCAATGAATTTAGCATAAATCATACTTATGGAAAGGAACATATAAATTGCAAAAATTATAGGGTAATTATGTTTCAAATCTGAGTTATTAAGAAAATAATAATAAAGGAATTAAGGCGTGTTTCAATCAGTTTATAGCTTTGGGTTCGGTATTCCATACGAGTCTTTGTAAAATGAGTAGACAAACCCGGGCCGGGACAAAATAAAAGCTGGGCAGATCGAGATTTTTCAATTTAAGTCGATAATAATTAACCAATTTCATTGACATTTTCAGGATATGTATGTGCCTTATACTGGGATATAAATGCATGATATACTTGTATATTTGCCGTGTAGTACGGGGTATTTTTTCTATCGTTTAGAGGTGGGTTTTTTCTTTCTTTGTTAAGCAGTGTGTTAGTGATTCTCTTAACGTTATGCAGTGTTCGTATTCACTGTGGTTTCGTGCTGCTGTATGGCGCGCTGTTGTTGCTATAATGTTACATTTAAGTCCGCGTGACATAGCCTATGTTAATATAAGATATATTAATCATATAACTCAAAATATGTTCATTGTTTAATTTAATAAGGTCCTTATCCAGTTTCTGGCAATCTATCGCCATGGTGATACCTGTCCGCCACTGTCTCACGCCATGCCATTTACATCCATCTCGTCCGTTTCCTCACAGGATGGTTTTTCTATTGTCCTACATGCCCGTGAGGGAGACTTAGGAGAGAACTTAACATTTTTATTGTCCATGATGTGTATATATTATGTATATTTGTTTGGTTTTATTTTATATAAAAAAAAGTGTTAATAACAATCGAATCTTGTGTTTGACTGAACAGTCACGACGGCTGTCGTGACAAATAGAAAAAAATCTTCTTACAGGTTCAACAACAATAAGGGCTTGGTATTTACCATAAAAATATGTGGGTAAAAATTGGTAGATTTTAATTATTTTTATCCAGATGTACTTTACTTATTCGTCAAGATATTTTGATTTAGTACTGTTATGCTAATTTGACCAGAGTTAAGGCTATTGTTGCTCAGGTGAGCGACGTGACAGGGGCCTCTTGTTTTTATGATTGGTCCTTGGTTTGTAAAAGAGGTGATTTTGGCGATTTGGCAAAATGATTTTTTTTTATTTTATTGAATTAAAGTGCCCCACGGAACAGGATCTATACTACTATATTAAAATAATAGACTCGATTTTTCAGCTTTAATACCGAGAAATCGGATGAGTTCTGTCTTTTGTTTTATATATTTTAAACATTATTGGTACTTGAAGATTACCAATTTGTTTTTTTCCCAATCAAGTTTCGCTAATTAATAATCAAAGAAAATTCCTTCAAAAAAATCCGAAAATCATCTAAAATTTTTGGATTTTACAATCTTGCGCAAGCGCATTACATTCACGCTGAATCACGGGAGGCTCTTTAGTTTATGTTTCCAAAATATGACCTTTGTATGGATAAACTCAGAAACGATATTACAAATACGTGTAATTTTTCATAAAAAATTTGTCATATATTCATCAAAGGAAATACGGGAGATAACTCTAACTCAGTGCATTTAATATTCAAAAAATCCTGAGAGTTCCGAATGTCAACAAGGTGTGTAAATTCAAAGCGAGGAAGAAAGTTGGTGAAAAATGATGAAAGATATTTACAGCCTCACAATGGTTTTTTGTGAATAATTTGACTGTTGTTTACAATGCAGCTTCATTATATTTCTCCAAAATCGTTCCGGAGAGATTCTGCAATTTTTTGCTACATTAATACAGGTGTACATATCGGAGGCGTTTTAACTGTGGTGAAGGCCCGTCCCGAGATTTTTCAGTTAGATTTTTCTAACTAAGCAGAGTGTAGTGAAATTAATAGCATTATTGTAGGCTTTAAGCTTGGTTATGTAAATGTCAACAAAACGGCGTGTCGATGTATCTATTTCCTAAATGTCCGATATCATATGTTATATGCCAACCCGTGCACGCACGGGTCAAAGTCTAGTGAATATTAAAAATTATTAAACGTTCGGCGTCCTAATAGAAAGCCCTCACTATATCTTGATAACAAACATTAAAAAAGTGAAAACTTGTTAACCGGTTTCGGTTTTATTCTAAATGTCAAAAAGTAACAGTAGCTTAGGTCTTATAATGTAAAGTTATTTTCAATATCAAAATATATAGCTAGCTTTGTCTTAAATTCCTTCAAGCTCGGAAAACAACTTCAGATATGTTTTCTGAGCTTGCCGAAAAAGCCCGAGAAGATACGATTGCTACAAATCAGTACCAATGGTTCTTAAAAATTTTCGTTTCGAAATTGAAATAGCAGTAGATACATACATGTAATTATTGAGGCACAGTCAATAAGCTATGCCATTGCTGATATGAAACCCACTCTAGATTCACAATTCTAAATGAGACCCCACTCCAACACAATTCCAGTATACCACTGTTCCTTCCTATCGTTAATTAATCGATTCTGAAACTTAAATCAATGTTTTAGAAACCTGCTTATGTGTTTTACGATGGCTACAGCGCTAGCTTTCCAATCTTTTTAAAAGATAAGCTTGTACACATCCTATTTGTATATTGAAAATAACTAATTTTGTATATTTAATTTTTGGAGTCTAAACAAATTACATGTATCCTTCTAGTAACCAATCTGCTTTGCTCCTTCTTCTGAAATTCCGTTTAAACTGCTTGGTCCGATTTTTTTATCAAATTTTTGTACGCATTTAAACGATGATTATGCCAAGTATGTGTATAATAAAAGATATTGCAGTAGTTCATACACTGTACAAAAAGAGAATCGAACAATGAAAAGGCCATTTTAAATAGTAAAAACGAGATAAAAACCTCGTAATAACGAGATCTTTTCTCGTAATAACGAGACAATTAATTCTTAATAACATTTTTTTTCTCGTAATTACGATATAATCAACTCGTAATAACGAGATAATTAACGTTATTACGGGATCTTTTCTCGAAATAACGAGATAATCAAATCGTAATAACGAAATCTTTTCTCCATATGTATCCGTGTTTGATACAAAGTCTATTTTAGTCTTAATTAAGCTTTTCTCATATGAACAGACTTATGGTGAAATAAGCGCAGCTAAACATAATTTCTATCAAAGTATAATTATTTTCTTATGTCTTTCTGAATCTGTGTGACAACAACTATCAACAGAAGCTGAACCGTCAAAAAATATTAGTCTTCAGTCTTAAATGAAACCAAGCTTTACTCACAACAAGTCATCAAACACAGCAACGTTTTTTGCAAGCACTGGTTGAAAATAGTCAAATGAGATAAAGTGTTGCTACTTCTCACTTCTTTATTTTTATGGTGTTCTTTTAGAGAATATGTTAATTTAATAAACGATCAGTCGAACATACTGATTTTTTTTTATTTCTCTACACTGAGTACTAGAGCATATATAACGAAATGTAAAAAACTAATTCCGTATGTGTACAATGTTAACTTTATATTAATAGGTAAATCAATCTTCATAAGACTGTTGAACTAACGCTGCAGATCAGAGGACGCTAAATTAAGAGAGATGCAAAAATACATAGTTCATGACGCATATATGAGACCACTATGTAGAACCAAAACAAATTTGTCTGTTGACAGCAAAACGTGTGAAGAACCATTTAGGCTCTTTACATAATTGTGCCAAAAATAACATAAATATTCAATATGATGTCACAATATGAAACATCATGTCATATTTACTAAGAAATCTGTACTTACAATATACCTTTATTCCAAGCTATTAAAAGCTACGTAGGATAAAATCAGTCTTGCTATTGTTCTAAATAATAAATACATATTTGTTTTTACTGCGTTATGTACTTTATGGATTGAGCTGAACACATTAATTCGCTTTATTTAAAGATAACACAGAAAATTTCGCTTTATCGGGTGGACGTGCATTAGGAGACCTTATTTCGAAATTACATTCAAACAAATCGATAGGATTCTACACGTACAAACCTTTTCAAATTAATTTGTCATTTATTTAATGATTTTTTCCTGTTTAATTTATTTCATTCCATTTAAACAATACATTGGCAAGGTTCACCTAATAAACAACCTTAAACGCAATATTTTGTTCTATTTCATTGCAAATGAACTTCGACTTATTGGAATATTTTTGATTAAGGTACTAGTATTGGGTAAAATTACTTGTAGCAACAAAGCTCAAAGTTGGGCAAATAGATAAGGTCTTTCTCTTAGAAATGCTTATACATTATGTGAATATGGAAAAATTTGGTTGACAAAAGATGTTTCTTAGCGGAGTTGTGCCATTTTTTGACTACCGAGTGGAGTGTGGGGGCAGACACAACATTATAACATCTAATCCGTACAACTACGGGCGTTGCGATGCTTTCTGTGGTACATCGGTTTACTCCGATTTTAGCTTTTTAAGGCTGGTTTCCTTCATTCTATCGCCGTCAGCTTAACATGCTACTATTTTGGAATCACCTTACATCGTTAAAATGACTGATGACAGACTTACGAAATTAGTTTTCGTGTAGGACTTAAAAAAATCAAATAACCAAAACTGGTCACACCATGTTAAATTTTACTCAATCAATCCATATATTACCATGTTTTTTGTTTTTAGCTCACCTGAGCTTAAAGCTCAAGTGAGCTATTCTGATCACATTTTGTCCGTCGTCCGTCTGTCCGTCCGTCCGTCTGTCCGTCTGTCCGTCCGTAAACTTTTTACATTTTGAACTTCTTCTCTAAAACCGCTTATCCAATTTCAACCAAATTTAACACAAAGCATCCTTATTGGAGGGCAAATATAAATTGCAGAAATAAAAGTCCGATCTGTATTCAAAGCGGAGAAAACCTTGAAACTGTAGAAAAAGGGGGGGGTGCATTTTTAAAAATCTTCTTCTCAAGAACTACCGAGTCCAATTCAACGTAGTTTAGCATAAATTATCCTTATGGGAAGGAAAATATAAATTGCAAAAATTAAGTGCTAATTCTGTTTCAAATCTGAGTTATTACGAAAATAATAATAAAGGAAAGGCGTGTTTCAATCAGTTTAATAGCTTCGGGCTCGGCATACGGTAAAATGGGTAGGCAAGACTTGGCCTGAGCAAAACAAAAGATTGGCAGGTATTAATCTGCCAATCTCATTAAAATTTCGAGATATTTGATTGACCAGTATATTTGTATTCGCTGTAAATATTGCTGCAAAAAATGCGTATTTGGAATTGACGATTGCCGATCTGCCCCGGTTTTTTTTTTGCCACGGCCCGGGTTTGCATACCCATTTTACCAAGACTCCTATTCCATACTTCTAAAACGAGGTTCTTTGTTTAAAGCAGCCATGACATTATACGAATAAGGGTCGATCTGACTATGATGAATTTGCTGGCTATGCAACAGTTCGCGTATGAAGGGAAATTTTTGAAACATGCAAAATATATTGGTGCCGATTTTGTGAAGTAAATTATTCAATGCGTTGACCGTTTTCACACATGACGTTAGTGTTAGCTTGTTCTGATTTTCGTTTCGTTTTCATTATTTATGCTTTGTAACCTGGGAGCTATCGTCTGTATTTCGTGATTTTTACGTATCAAATCAAACAGAGACTTCGGTAAATCAAACAGTTAACTGTTTACCTGCGCAAATTAAGCAAAATCTGATGTATCAAAAAAGTACTGAAATACAATTCATTCTATCGGTAATTCGGCATTATCTTTTGCGTAATGGTAGATTAATGCAATAGGTTTTGTTGAGATGCTCGGCATTTTTTCGAGTTTATTCAGTTTAAATAGTTTGATATCGCTGACGGAAATATGTAGGTATAAACATGTACCGGTATATATCTGATTCATTTCGAAAAAATAAATTGTGTTCTTTATTTGTTATAGTGCATGTTTCTTGTGTTTAATTGTTTACAATTTCTATTTACTAACCATATCTGAGTGTTAAGCTTCGAATTATAAGCAAGATACAGAGATTTGCTCACAATTCTATGTTTGTACACAGATCTTAAAAACTAAAGATTAAAAAAGTAAAAAATTGGTCAATATGTATTAAGAAAATTTTCAAAGTCTGTTCTTCCAGAAACCAACTTTAACAACTTATTGTATTGTAAACTTAATCTTTTTAGCTCACCTGAGGGTGGGGCCACAATGGGGGGGGGGGGGGGGGGTGGGGGTCGCAGTTTAACAAATGAATATATAGAGTAAATCTTTAAAAATCTTCTCAGAAACTAACCAGCCAGGAAAGCTGACACTTGTATGGAAGCATCCTCAGGTAGTGTAGATTCAAAGTTGTGAAAATCATGACCCCCGGGGTAGGGTTGGGCCACAATGGTGGGTCGAAGTTTTACATAGGAATATATAGTAAATCTTTAAAAAACTTCTTCTCAGAAACTAATCAGCCAGGAAAGCTGACACTTGTGTGAAAGCATCATCAGGTAATGTAGATTCAAATTTGTGAAAATCATGACCCCCGGGGGTAGGGTGGGGCCACAATGGGAGATCGAAGTTTTACATAGGAGTATATAGAGTAAATCTTTAAAAATCTTCTTCTCAGAAACTAATCGGCCAGGAAATCTGACACTTGTGTGGAAGCATCCTCAGGTAGTGTAGATTCAAATTTGTGAAAATCATGACCCCCGAGGGTAGGGTGGGGCCACAATGGGGGGTCGAAGTTTAACATATGAATATATAGAATAAATCTTTAAAAATCTTCTTCTCAGAAACTAATCAGCCAGGAAAGCTGACACTTGTGTGAAGGCATCCTCAGGTAATGTAGATTCAAATTTGTGAAAGTCATGACCCCCGGGGGAAGGGTGGGGCCACAATTGGAGATCGAAGTTTAACATAGGAATATATAGAGTAAATCTTTAAAAATCTTCTTCTCAGAAACTATTCGGCCAGGAAAGCTGACACTTGTGTGGAAGCATACTCAGGTAGTGTAGATTCAAAGTTGTGAAAATCATGACCCCCGAGGGTAGGGTGGGGCCACAATGGGGGTCGAAGTTTAACATATGAATATATAGATTAAATCTTTAAAAATCTTCTTCTCAAGAACTAATTAGCCAGGAAAGCTGACACTTGTGTGAAAGCATCATCAGGTAGTGTAGATTCAAATTTGTGAAAATCATGACCCCTGGGGGTAGGTTTGGGCCCCAATGGGAGGTCGATGTTTTACATAGGAATAAAAAGAGTAAATCCTTAAAAATCTTCTTCTCAGAAACTAATCAGCCAGGAAAGCTGAAACTTGTGTGAAAGCATCCTCAGGTAGTGTAGATTCACGGTTGTGAAAATCATGATCCTCGGGGGTAGGGTGGGGCCCCAATGGGGGGTCGAAGTTTAACATATGAATATATAGAGTAAATCTTTAAAAATCTTCTTCTCAGAAACTAATCAGCCAGGAAAGCTGACACTTGTGTGAAGGCATCCTCAGGTAATGTAGATTCAGATTTGTGAAAGTCATGACCCCCGGGGGTAGGGTGGGGCCACAATGGGAGATCGAAGTTTAACATAGGAATATATAGAGTAAATCTTTAAAAATCTTCTTCTCAGAAACTATTCGGCCAGGAAAGCTGACACTTGTGTGGAAGCATACTCAGGTAGTGTAGATTCAAAGTTGTGAAAATCATGACCCCCGAGGGTAGGGTGGGGCCACAATGGGGGTCGAAGTTTAACATATGAATATATAGATTAAATCTTTAAAAATCTTCTTCTCAAGAACTAATTAGCCAGGAAAGCTGACACTTGTGTGAAAGCATCATCAGGTAGTGTAGATTCAAATTTGTGAAAACCATGACCCCTGGGGGTAGGTTTGGGCCCCAATGGGAGGTCGATGTTTTACATAGGAATAAAAAGAGTAAATCCTTAAAAATCGTCTTCTCAGAAACTAATCGGCCAGGAAAGCTGAAACTTGTGTGAAAGCATCCTCAGGTAGTGTAGATTCAAGGTTGTGAAAATCATGATCCTCAGGGGTAGGATTGGGCCACAATTGGGGGGGGGTCAAAGTTTAACGAAGGATTATATAGGGTAAATCTTTAAAAATCTTCTCAGAAACTAATCAGCCAGATGATTCTTTATAGTTATTAAGACTTTGGCCCCAGGACAATTCTTTGGCCTCACGAGAAGGTTCAGAGTTTGATGTACGTTTATATCCCATATATAAACTATTGTTAAGGATCTTTTTGAGAACTGCAATACTCAACATATGATATGACTATAAAATCATCCTGTTAGAAAAGGGACTAATGCGCGGGTATGATAAGACAACTCACAGCGATCAAATTCCTCTGATCGATATGACGTCACAATAAGCAGCATGATGTCATAGTTTACTCAGAAACATGTCGATTTTAACTTTATCTCTGGTTTATATTATAACAATTACAGACATAAACTATCACTAGAAACTCTTCTAACTGAATATATCTTCGATTTCTCTCTATTACGTATAATTATCATTGATGACGTCACAAGCATGTTTAAAAGAGAAGATCATGTCGGGAGACAAATTATCGGAATGCAGTGTAAACAATGCCGAAAAAAGACTTATTTAATACAGATACCTAAGATTTAGATGAGTGTCAGTTCGAATATAATCAGGATAATACAGGCATGGATATTTTGTTTAATCAGCGAGTGTTATAAGGTAAGCGGATCGACATTTATATGGCTTGACCAGCCTTTCCTCTGTCAGTGTGTACAAAAAATGGCAAAAGTGTAACACTACCCTGGATATTAGGAAAGATGATTTTGGTAAATATCAACGGTATATGACCTAAACTACATGAAAAGTGCTGCTAGAATCCTGTGCTTTGTTGTTTTAAACGAAAAATACGTAGTATTTTCAATGAAATTTTAGAAGTTGAGAGGGTTTCCGATAAATGTTTACAATATTTATTTTATGCGATTAACAATAAGATTCTAACAGTAATACTAATAAACATGAACTAATTTCCAATCGAATTATTGTAGAAAACATACAAATGAACTTCTGGGTAGTGTTACACTTTTTGAGTTTTTGTTAAGGTAAAAAAGTGATCTATTTTTAACTGTCACGTGATACCATGGCACGGCAGCTTCAAAGATTGAGTCGATTCCGAAGTAGAAAAATAATATCTTGGTGAACTCTTTCACTTGGTATTAATATCCAGCGCTGTTTTCATAAAAATAAACATTATTTAAATTGATCATAATTTTTACGGTCATTAAACTATGAGTTGCCTTAACCTACCCTCGTGATTATAAACATAAGAATATCCAGGGGAAAATGGATTTTATTTATACATGATCTACATGTATTATTGTACATTGTCCAGATAGTTTGTATTATGGCTCCATTAAGCTGATTTTATCATACCTATTGTTCCTCAGGTGAGCGATGTGGCCCATGAGCCTCTTGTTTTTCAGATGGGGAGGTATGTTACTTGAACTTAGCTGAAATCAATCTTCTATAATTGCTCAATTTAGGTGTGGTGTTCTATCTTTCTTAATAGAAACAAAGCGATTTAGGGGGGGGGGGGGTAAACAATATGTTATGTAGTATATGTCCTGTATAAACAATAGAAGACAAAATTCATTTTCTATTACTCTGTACATCTTATTTAAAACTTTAAACCGAATTCTTTGCAAGTATTGGCTTTAATAATCGATTACAAAGTTTGAGATGTCAGCTCAGACTGCACTAGTTTTTTCTTATCTAACTTTTCTTGACAAACTGCAAAATTTGTACATTCAGCTTTTTGTGCAGACAACCAATCCTATAAAAAATAGCAAAACGTAAACTTAGCTAATTTGTATATTCATGTTTATAAAGTGACATATATGTCAGATGGACCGGGTCTTTATTCATTAGTTTTTATAATATACTAGACATTTCACCTGTGCATGCACGGGTTGATATGATATCGGACATTTTCGAAATAGATACATCGACACACCGTGATGGTTGACATTTACATAACTTAACTTTCAGCCTTCAATTATAATGCTATCAATTACACTACACTCTGCTTAGTTAGAATAATCTAACTTTGTCTCGGGACAGGCCTTCACCACAGTTAAAATTCCTCCCATATACCCGTAATGTACATGTGGCAAACATTGCAGAATCGTTTTCAAACGATTTTAGAGAAAATTAATGAAGCTGAATTGACAATAACAGTCAAATTATTCATAACAAACCATTTTGAGGCTGTAAATAGTAAATAGCTTTCATCTAAAACTTTAGTTCATATTAATGGAGAATTTAAAAAAAATTCACAAACTTTTTTTACTCGCTTTGAATTAACACCAATTTATCATTCGGAACTCTCGGGATTTTTCGTATTAAATGCACTGACTAAGAGTTATCCCCTTATTACTTTTGATGGTCAGAATATATGACAAATTTTCAATGAACATTTTCAAGCATTTGTAATTTCGTTTCCGAGTTTATCCATGCAAATCTTATATTCTGAAGACATAAACTAAAGAGCCTGCGATGAGTAGTTGCTGAGAAAAATGCGACATTCATTTTTTTTAACAGATAGACAGACAGAGGGACATACAGGGAGACAGACACACAATCATCAGGATTATCCTGGTATGGATGATATATCTCTTCAGCATGCGTTATAAGATACGCAGATAACTATGTTGTGTGTCGAACGGTCTTTACCCCGTCGGTTTGTTCAACAGAGTCAATAGTGTAACACTATGCCAATTGTTTTTGAAAAGTTTGAAAAGTTTGTGATAAGGGGATGACTTAAAAAATTGAAAAGAACTGTTGTATAAGCATTTGTTTTTGGTTATTAGATATAAAGATTCCTGTTTTTACCCATTTAATTTATTCGATATCAGTTTTCTGCCATAAAACTGAATCTTTGTACTAATAAAAATGGAGATTTTTGTGAAAGCAACCAAATATTGTTGAGTAAAAGAAAATGCTAAACGCATTTTACACGTAAGTGATCATTTGTGTTAAATTAACTATGTCGATATATATATATATATATATATATATATATATATATATATATATATATATATATATATATATATGCTAAAAGAGTGTTTATGGTATCTGGAATAAACAAAAAAAAAATACAGTTTTTACATTATTTTTGGTCACGTACAATACTTTACTTTGTGTTACATTAACAAATGAAAATAAAATGTTTCAATGATTAAATTTTATTGGAACACTAAACATTTCTTCCAGGAAATAGTTTGACAATTATTGGGAATAAATTTGTCATTCTATATGGCATGAACTATATTTTTGTCAGGAAATGCATCATTCACTTACAATGAACCAGAGTACTTACCCTTATTTATAAAAATGAGGAATTCACCCAGATGTGTGTTGAGTGGAGCAATCTTAACGAAGACAAACCATTCATTGTTCGAAGTAAAATGTTTTTTTCACAGACAGCTAACCTCTGGAGTATGTGTAAGTTTTTTCTATAATTGTCAACTTAGGGATCTTTGTGTTTTAAACTCTTCACCTTTTATTTTCAATATAGTAAACGCGGATGTTTATTTTTTCTCATATTTTGGCGTCTTCTTCCGATTCCCTTACCCGTTTTATTTGTTTATGTTCTTGTTTTAGGTTTGTATTGCCTTTTAGTTATGTTCCTGTATAAACCAGAAAATACATATGCGGTTAAGACTCTCAGGTAATGAAATCATACTTTTAGAGTCAAATGGAAATTCATATTCTATCATTAAAAAAATTGTACTTTCATTTCTGTTTTGTTTTTCAGTTTTATATCATTCATATATACTGACCCAAAAAGTCCAGATGATTTGGAGGATACCTGTTTTGATATAGATAACACATCTGTGAGCAGGATGCATTTTGGTAATTATTTCAAAATATTCTTCTACTCTTTATTTCAAAGCTAAATCATATTTTCTAAATGCCGATCCATGGAAAAGCTAAAGGTTATCTAAATATTTTATTACTTTTAATATATGTACAATTTATCGTAGTGGTGAACAAGAGCGGTAAACGTTATCAATACAATAGTTTCGCAAAAAGCATTAGCATTCTTGCTTTCTTCGTGAAAAGGATGCCTTTATTTGAAATATGAAATTTTGTTGATACTATGTACATCTGAATTGCTGAAAACCAAGATTCAACTTTTGAGCGATACATCCAACAAACTCTATTTCTACTTATTTCTATAAGGTAAAAGAAAGTGAATTTATTTTTTAAATAAATACTTTGCTATCTATTATATGATATTATATGATATTGACTTACATCTACTTCATAGCGATATCACGGGTTATCGACAACACGAGTTCGTCCTGCAATTCGGAGAACACTACATTAACAGAGATACGAAAATACATAATCCACAACGACCATCGGAGGCCTCTATGTAGAACCAAATTAACCGTGTCTATGAGTAGAGAACAGTGTGAAAAAACCATAGTACACTTGGAATATTATTGCCAACATCTAGATGAATATAAAGCAAACATATTTTTTCAAGGTACAATATTGAAAGTAATAATTGTGTGATAGTAATGACTTTAAAATTTATAGTTTGATGAAAACTGAACGACTTAAAACAATTTTACAGAGTGTATGGTAACCAATACGAGCGGGGACGAAGAACCTAAAGCAACAGGTAAGACAATATGTCAATAACATCAGTAATATACAAAACAATATCATTTATTTAAAAGGTGTCAATAAATTTCCATTTTTTCTTTATATTATAGAACTGGGAGCTATAACGATGTCAAGATTTCCAAAGCAAATGAGGGGTAAACAAGGACGAGAATATGAGTTTCCCAGGGCTCATTGCAGTATGAAGGAATGTACACCAGAGGTGTGCTCAACAAATGGATATGGACAAACTACCATACCATTTCATAAAGGTACTATCACATCAAAGGTCAATACTTTAACTTGACCTATATTATAAATCTCAAGTTAAAAACAACAGTTAAACGATTTTGTTTTCTAATTTTTATGCGGAGTTCGAATTGTCACTTAACTTCACTTTATCAAAATGACAATCATAATGGCATTGAAAGTACTGATAGATGCATGTAACATTAGATGTTGATTTTTTTTTAATATACGTGAATTTACTGCTATGACAACATACAAGACACCTGGAATTTTTTTTCCTGATTAATAAAAACTCTGGAAGGTTAGCTAGTATCAAACCGATTGGCGTTCTTGAACTTGCCAAAAAGGGTGAAGTTTCAGTTGTTTTTTGTTTTCTTTACGCTGGTAATATGTTATAGACAGCACGAGAAAACCCGAGGAAGAAACACCCATGAAAAAATATTTGATACTGGGAGTAGGTTTTGGAGGGCTTATCGTCGGAATCCTGTCTACAGCAATAGTTTTTATTTGTATCAACAGACATCGAAAAAGGAGGTATGTCAATAAACACCATTATCGTACATCAAGGAATTTTTTTTTTAAATAAGAATAATTTATGATCGTAATATAATCTCCTTCAAACCCCCCCCCTCTCTCTCTCTCTCTCTCTCTCTCTCTCTCTCTCTCTCTGTTTAAAAATTTGATTTTTTTTAAATTCATCTTATACGTCCTTGTTTTACAGAATCATGAATGATGATCTTATTTCCGATTCAAATATACATCGCATGACTCAGACAAACCGGAAATTTTCCATTCATTCAAAGGGAGGAGAGACTGTGTACCATGACATCGCCGACATCCCGGTTTGTCATAGAATCATATTTTCTGTAAATACATGTATATTATTCATAAAATGCTTGAAATTTGGAGTTTTCTTAAACGTGAACAAATTTCCATTCCTTTACTTTTTGCTGAAATTAATTTTTGTTTCTATATTGTCTAAACGAATGAAATTTATTATTTAAAGGAAGTAACAATGCACTCAGTATGCGTCAATATGGCTAGTCGGTACCATAATATAAAGTTGTACTTTATCATAGAAAACCATAATACATGACTCATATCTGGTAGTCTTAAAGAAATAATATTCAAAACATATTAATTTTCTTTTTTTTCTACATACATGTAATATTAAAGGGTCCATCCAAGAACGATCAAATAAAGGGTGTGAGTAATGTTTTCCTTCACGATGACTCCCCAGAGCAGCGATACAGCCCAAGCCCCAAAAGCAGCACCAGTACATACGAAAACGAAAGCATATCATCAAAACTATCATCAAAGAAAGTCGTTGATTCATCAAGAGGCTCCAAATCATGTGAGGAACGACCGCAGGTGTACCATACGTTGTCGAAAGACTACAATACGGCTTCAACAAACACTGAAAACGAGAACATTCTCACGAAAGAAACGTTGAAAAGCGACTATGATGTGGCAAATTATTCACCAAGTGAAACGAATCCGGTGAAACATGGCGGGCAGTGTGTTTTATATGAACAGCCTATTAGCCTGTCGAGTTCCAAAAAATCAAAAGAATCACAAAGCATAAAGTCGGATAACAATCCAGCGTTGAGTAGAGAAACCTTAACTGGTGAGGAAGCAACTACCTCTAATGTTTATCATGTCTTACAAGGGAGCGAAGGTATAAGTCCAGTGGCTTTACTTGAAGAATCAACCATGTAAATCTAAATAAAAGAAAAGAAGACTAATCTGGCATTATTATTATAATAGTTACATGTAATGGCATTGCATGAAAAACACAAGATCATACGTGTAGTAAAATAATTGAATTTTTAATAAATTTCTCATAACATATACATGTGGACATCTTTAAATCAAAGTTAATGACAACATTACTTAGCATAATTATAATGTTTTTAAAGTATGAAGAAACGGTTGTAAACGTATTACCAGGTATCAAGATTAACGTGCATTATGTATTTGTTTTTTGTTTACCATAGTTACATGTATTTGTTTTGAAAATGGAAATATGGGTACATTCATTGCATTTTTATTTTAATGCACATTGTCTTTTTCCATATTTTATTGTATCATATGATTTAAATTTCTTTTGGTTTCGTGAAATTTTTGTGTATAGATTTTTTAACGAATAAACCAAACTTATCTCTTGCTAAAGAGAAACATTTTTTGTAATAAATGAGAGGATTGCATTTATCAAATGAATGCTTTAATGGCATAGTTTTATAGTTGAATCATATTCTACGAGTATGGAATTTAATATGTACAACTTGAATAAAATTCTTTATATGGCTTTCAAATAAATATGTTGCTGCATATCGAGGAGACTAGTACTTGTCAGTTGATCAATTGTGTAAAAGGTCGTCTGTCCACGATCATTACATGAAATTAACCGGATCATTACTATAAAATTGTCGAAACAGTTTTACATCACAATTCCAATGTATAAATATTTAAGGAATAAGGATTCATTCTTTGATCGAGTATTATGAGATGATAATTGTGGTCGGGCCATAGTCAAATCCAATAAAGCCTGAATGGCTTTGTGATAGATTTTCCACGCTCCGACCGAAATTATCGCCTCATAATATTAAAAGAATGATTCCTTATTACTTATATTTATATTTTAACCAATTGTACACTTTAAAACAACATAAATTAAAACCACTAATTTTTCATGCATTACTATGCTGTGCAACAAATGCCGTTTTACGGTTATGCTACATGTATTAGACACGCCCATTTTGTGTCGCTCATCTTTTATGAAATTATTGGGTTTTAGGCTTCAAAATTGATTCGCAATGTTACCACAGACAAAGACAGTTGAAAATGTAAATATAAGAAATTACTGCGACGTTGCGCATGTACCATTGACCATGTAAGTTCAAAAATGCATGATGACATATCATAAGACATGCCGTTATCTATCTAGTACTTTATTATACCAAAAGTATACTACTTGCCGTTGAGTGGCAGACTACATAACTAATCTTATTCGGTCATTCTATAATTTATTCTTACTTGATGGTTATTTGAACATGTAATAAAATTAAATGCATTTGTGAATAAACAAATGTCAGATGTTAATACCTGCTTCAAAGTATTATTATGGAGCATTAACAACAAAAGTCTGGGCGTTTTATGCATGATATATGACAGATTTATCTTCCAGTGTAAAAAAAATCCTAAGAATTATTTAAATTCACACGCAATGATTGTGAAGTAAAAAAAATTCATTAACTTAAAACATGTTCCTAGTTAACGTGAATTTAGAGGTGAATCGGGCTATAATAAGTATTAAAACATAAAAAAAAAAATAGATCGAATAGTTTTAATTAACGAAAGATACAGATAGTCTTAAACCAAATGCCACACAAAAGGACCACATAAAATTGAAACTTGTCTTCAACTGTCATATGGTAGATGTCAAATAATAACCTTGCTAAAGAAGAGCAAGATTCGTAATTTGTTTTGTTTTCTGTTTAACTCATACAATGGCATTATAAATCGGCAGTCTATAGGTAAAAAAAGTTTACGCGTTTTGTTTATTTGTTTAAATGTAAATTAATTGATCTGTTGTGGTACATTTTAACAGTGACATGCAACCTACTAAAATTTGACACCAAGTAAAATTGTATTATCATGATAATGTTAGTGGGTTTTTTTCAAAACCTACTGCCTTTTATTTTTACAAAGTTAATAAATAGACCACCCAAAACAAGAAAACACTTGTAACCTAACGGATATTGCACCGTATTTAGCGTTTGCGGAAGAAATTTATGAACTCCACACCTCTTCATGCATGTCAGTACATAATACCATGAAGTATAGATCTATTTATATAGGACACCAATTGACGAACAAAAGTTTTAATTGGAATTTACGCCTCTTTTAATATGAACAAAACCAATCGCGACTATGTATATTACCAACATCTGGAATGGAAATGCAATTAAAACGAGCATATATAAAATTGCATCCGTTACGCATACATAAATAATAATCAAAATAGTAATAAACAGATTTTCCGACTTTTAGGTACCGGTCTAACATATCACAAAATTATACCATACTTGGATCACCAGGAACAAGATAAAATGTAAACGAGGAAATATTTAAAACGAGATAGAGTTTATCTTCCCGAAACGTTTGCCCAATCCCAATAGTATTTTTGTAAAAAAAAACTATGTTCAAATCAAACTGTTGTACATATACATATAAGGTTATAAATACCTGTATACTTGTCAGTAAAAAAAATAGTTTTTTGTGTTTATTTGTAAAGAAATTTAATATTGTAAAGGAATAAATTTCTTGGTTGACGTTTACATATACTAGTCGTCAAAATATACAAGTATGAAGCGACTTTTCTTTACATGTAGTATCACTTCCTATGTACATTTTTTTTTTTTATAGAACTCATGAGGTCCCGTAGACAGGACTTATTAAGATCACCTGGGCAATTTTTGTCGCTGATACTCATATAAATACAGAAGATTTAACATAAAAGATGATAAATATGGTACAAATACAAACGTGTACATATACATTGTAAATTGTAGAAACACTTGATCTCTACAAACAGGAGTCGGTCAATTTTATTTAGAGTTACGAGCGAGACACATATCTGCATTGTAGATCTCACAATATATTGATCTTTTCTTGCCATATTGTGGCTATGTCTTTTAGAAATGATATAAAAATTATCCTAATATATATATAGGGATTGTTGAAAATTGACCTTCACGACTTTCTCAATACGTGATCTATAATAATTACATCAACTTAAGCTTGCGTAAAAATAAAGTAGGCACAAACATAACATTATATGTTATGTTTTTCAAGAATATTTTTATTCTTGAATATTCTCTGAAAATGAGAAAATCCGAAAGAAAAACAAACCGGAGGCTGTATATACACTGTAATGGGATGAGGAAGGGAATCACTATTTGACATAACACGAACTAGGAATTGTGTTAGGTGCTCCAATCGTGTTTTGGTAGGGCAATTAGATGCATCAACGATGCAAAAATAAAAATCAAAACGTAAATTAACGAGAGAAAACAATCCATGGGTGGGGCCTAAATCGAGATGGTTAAGAGCTTTTGAGATAAAATCGGCCTTGGCAAATTTATTTGGACAAAATACATGTACATATGTAAACAGTAAATATCCAATATTTTTCTGTTAGAAATTTAAAAAAAAAATATCCTGGGGCATCTTATCCGCTCTGCTCTCTACAGGCACGTAGCATCGTTTTTGGAAGTGGGGGAGGGGGGGATTCATAAAAAAAACCCGCCCCCCCTCCCCAGATGCTACGTGCCTGCTCTATGGCATATACATAAATAATATATTGTATTCGTATATATGTATGTCATAAAGATGCCCTTGTACCCCGATTTGTCCATACTTGGCAGTTACTGGAACTAAATCTGCTCCTTCATTACGGAGTTATGAATTTTTGTTTTATTTCTCAGCTGAACTACACATTAATCTACGGGCAATTTACATGTACGTGTATGAGCAGGCATTGAAAATGAAATATAGTTTAGATGGCTGCTATTTTTTTTTCTTTTATTAGAAATAAAACTGATTTAATAAACGATTTTGTCTTGTAGTTTTTTCTCCTTTCACGACTTTTGATCAAACCACAAGCTGATAAGGGCTCACAATTTTTGTTATGTAAACAAGGCTCGTGCCCTGTTTTTGTTTACATTAGTTCAATTTACCGGCTAAAGACTTAAGTTCTTTTCCAAGCTGATGTTTCCATCTTTTTATTCGTTTTAATCTGTATTGCTGATGTCTCCCATAATAACACTAAACATATACGTTTTATTCACTATATTACACTGGCAGACCCCATTGCGACTCTTGGGGCATCCAACTGTGTTCTTTTGCATTGAAACCCCACGTTTTAGTAATTAGCAGTCTGTTGATTTTAAGATATGTATAAAAGTGTTAAATATGTATTAAACAACAGTCTGGAAGACATCTTGTCTGCTGCCAATTTGTCGCCTCTTCACAATGGTTTGACTTCTCGATCAGTCGTGAATTATCTCGCTAGGACAACAAACAATGATTAATAAATCAGATCCTGACGTTTACTACATTCATTTGAGGTCTAAACTGGAGTTTTGACTTCAACGTTCAAAATGTAAACAAAAGCTTTGTTTACATAGCAAAGAATTGTAAGCTCTGTAACTCGCTTATAACTCATCAAATGACACTCAAATTTTGGTTGCCTATTCATGCACGTAGCATCGTTGGTTTTTTTTTTGTTTTTTTTTTATGGAAGGGGGTGGGGGTGGGGGTAGTATACCTTTTACTTCATTCAATTTCACTGATTATCTCCTTAATTATTTTCAATTCAATATTTTACATGGTCCCATAAAAGTGGGGGGCCAACTCCATGTTAATTTAATTTTTTGTATGTAAATTTAAGAAGAATCTTTGCTGCGCAAAAAAAGTGGGGGGGGGGGGGGTCCCCCCGATGCTATGTGCCTGCTATTAAAGATGTCTTACTGAAGCATTGTAAACATTTAGATCGGAAAACTATTTTTGAACAAAATCGTGACCATGCCCCTTTAAGGCTAGACCATTAGTAACTAAAAATTATCAGTTTTGTACTTGTAAGCAGTATCTAAAGAATGACAACTCTTTGAAGTCCTTGCAGATATAAGCGGCAATGCATAACTACGCATTAGCCGATAAAGGAATTTATTTTATGGTAATAAAAATAAGTTGGGAACTATTTTCCAAAAATTAGATTGTGATAGATTAATTTCAGCAAAACTTGATTTTAATATAATTTCTATTCATTGACAACTGAAATCATATCATTCATGTATCAAGCTATTAATTATTCGTCAAGTTACTAGTTGTAGTAAATTAGAGTTCTAATAGTTTTAACTTTTGGCATTCAGCTATGAACTACATTCACTAGGCTATTATAAGCACTGTGCTACAATTAACATCAAACAACAAGACGACATCTGTAGAATATCTTGTTATCACCAGCTTTATTGAGTACTTTGAGACAATGCTTCTGCCTCCTCCTCTTCCTGCTCCTCCTCCTCTTCTCACAAAATTGTACAATAAGCTGAAACAAAGAAAGAAAATTAAGTTAACTTAGGAAGATCAACAATGGGTGATAAATTGAAGAAATGTTACGGGTACAACTAGGATGATCATTGGAAAAACAAGACAGAGAGATCACAAGGTATACTGGAATTACGGCAGAGTCTTGTTGTCTTATTAATTAAAGTGGAATAAAACACCTGGAAAAAGATCACTCTTTTACAGTCTAATTAACAGTAAATTATTTAATTATCTATAATATAATATATCATTATACTTTCATACTAAAAATATTGAAATCTGATTGGTTTAGACGCAGTTGATAATCTGTTCTATTATCCTCAGCGTTAGCCACACAATTAGCAACGGGTAACACAACGAATTGCTACATGCGCATAAACTATGCGCGTACGATTCGCCAAAGAATTCCCGTCATTCATATAATTAAGACATTCAGTACAATAAGATAAATAGTGCCCGTTTAGGAGGGTAGAAGTTGAAATTGACACCCCTCGAAAACCATTGTCAACCTCCGCTTCGCGTCGGTTGGTTTTTGGTTTGTAAAAATTACATGTAATAGATTTTCTCCTCTAGATCCGCGCATGTTATTTAATAGCTACATGTATTTAACTCGAAATCGCTTAATATTTGTAGCTAATATTTATTTATTAATTTACAGCTAATATCTATACATATGCAAATCATCTGCGCACATTGTTTTGATGAATACGTCATAAAGAAAAACTTACAACTCTGATACTCCGCCCATATTTTGTCCAATTCTGTTCTCACTGAATCCTGACCGTACCCCCTGATTCTGACACTTTTCCCCCTATTTTGAGAGGTGTATTGCTTGTAAAACAGGTCAGAATTAAAATTTCTTGTTTGCACGCTCACTTGTTTCAAATAACCTCTTCTCTCTAACTCTTGAAACAGGAACAGTCTCCTATTTCCCCGTACAACGAACCATTCGCCCTCGTGTTTCATGACTTCCATTAAAGGCAAACTTTCCACAGCAATCTTCTTCATCAGAATTTGACGAAATGTTTCTGGGATGGAGTGTCCATCGCGGAAATTGGATTGGATGCTGTCGTGGGTGAATCGGATTTCGGACGGATACTTGTACACCACAGACTCACCGTTACCCATGTTTATGTTTGTGAACAGCTGGTGCGCGCGCGTTTAGATTTTTTTTATTCGGAGAAAAACAAATTAACTTTCGTTTTCGTTTTAGAACGTATGGCATTTTTTGAAAACGAAGAAAATATCTTTATCATGTTGCCCTATTTTCCCCGCTTGAATGGTAAAAGATATACATCATGCGCGGATCTAGAGGGGGGGTCCCGACCCCCCCTGGAAAATGAAAATTTATTAAATTTACATAGTAAAATTATCGCGAAAATATGCCTCGGACCCCCCCCCCCCCCTGGCAAACACAATTATCCTTCGGACCCCCCTGGAAAAAATTTCTGGATCCGCGCATGTACATGCCATTTTACAACAATTTAATACATGTACATTGTAGATCACTATTGCCTTCATTCTTCATGTATTTAGAGAGATATATCCGCCCCCCCCCCCCCCAAAAAATACTATTATTCAAATGCGATTTCGTCAAAAGACGCTTTGATCATTAAACATGTATATTTACATTTCCCAGTGTCTTTGCCTGTGATAACACTACGTATCGATTTTGTACAATATAACCCCTATTACAAATGACGCCAAATTGAGGCGCCAGCGGGGTTGGCTTATTTATATTTAAATATTTAATCATACGATGGCTTAACATTATATAAATAATCATTCTTTGAATATTATGAGATGATAATTTCGGTCGGGGCGTGATCAAATCTATCATAAAGACCTTCGGGCTTTATAATTATTTATATAATTATTGGATTTGATCACGCCCCGACTAAAATTATCACCTCATAATACTCAAAAAATGATTCCTTATTCCTTATGTACATGTATGTACAATGCACCATGCAAAGCATTAAAAAATGAAATAATGATTGGAAATCGTTTTGCTTAAATACTTGCCATGAATAAATGTTATTATTCTTTTCTATCACCCTTATACGTGTTACTTTAACGGGTAATAAATTAATGGCAATTGCGGAATTCTTCTAATCTTTATTTGATGCATTTTATATCATTTTACATGTACGAATGTACTCTTGAAACAATTCCTCTGTCTTTTTTATCACATGGTTGCACAACGAGCTAAACTAACAAAATGAATGCTTTGAATTCAAATATCAATATCATCCATATATTATCGGCATTGAAGGGTAAGATTTACCCCAAGTAAAATCTTCCTCTGGAACAAAGTTTCTCCTATTTCTATTCGACATTTTCCTCAGCTCATAAAAATCAATCAAGCTGTTATATTTGTTAATTGTGTTACATGTAGTGTGCATTTTAAATAACATACATTTTTTAAACATAAAACCTTTAAGAGATATAGTGGGTTTTTAAAAAAAAAAAATTGTGTACCTTCATTTACTGTAAATTTCAGTGTTGTAACACTCAATAAAGGAACCGTTACAGGTATTAAAGAAAAAAAATGTTTACAAACTGGCTCTTCCATGGAACATGGATAAGGTAGATTTTCTAAACCCCCTTATTTTTTAATATATCATGCATTCCAAGTTGATGTGTACATGTATAGGCCAGCTTTTATTGTTACTTATAGAAACATCGGTTACATTAAATTTTTGAAAATTATTGATTTAAAATTTGTACTAATGAATAATGTTGTAGTTTAGTTCTAATTGATACATTTTTATTTTACGCATATACATACCATGAATCTTTGATTTTTATTTTTACCTGCATTGGCCATTCTACAGTCTTCCAATTATAAGAGGCCTTTCACAAAATTGTACGAACATTGACTATGGTAAATATTGTTGTATGGTCCTTTGCCATCAATCAAAAGCCTTTGATAGAGTTTGGCACACAGGTCTTTTCATTCAAATTCAGACTTATGGAATCGGAGGAAATATTTTTTTGCAATGGTTTAAAATTATCTTCCTTGCCGTACGAAGAAAGTTATGTATCAAGACCGATTGTCTTCGATTGCATGTTTAAATGCAGGGTTACTGTTCCTGCTCTGTTCTTGGACCTCTATTTTTTTTTAAATCTATGTAAATGATGTTGCTGAAAATATTACGTCTTTCTGTAGATTACTTGCTTATGATAAAATGCATTAAAAATTTTGAACGAAATTGAATTTATTTTGAACCATGACCTTATTGTGTTACGTCTAAGACAAAGGGAGGGGGAATGGCTGCAACAGTTTAATCCCTGTAAAACTAAGACTGTCTTTTTCTCAATGAATAAGCACATCGGTTCCCCAAAATTATTTTTTTCTACATTGTCAGAGTTCGTGCCGGTGCACAGGCATTTGGGATTGGTTGTTCCATGTGATTTTAAGGCTGGTCCCAGTATTCAAACAAATTAACAAGTACGGCTCTAAAAAAATAGGACTGCTAAAAATCTTTTTTTAAGGAAAAAAAATCTTTAAAAAATGTATACTTCTTTATATTTACTTGCATAAGACAACTCTTAGAAGATGTATGGGGGGGGGGGGGTGGAGGAGGGTAAAAAAGAAGTTTATGCAAAACGAACAACTAATTTTCAAAATCATGCTGAAAAAGTCCAATAATGAGCAGCCCAGATCATTACTTGCTTTCCTATACTATAGGCTGGCTCGGGAACTAGGCTATCCTATTCTAAATTTCATAGATACTCTATTTTTAGAAACTGGATTCGAACTACTGTTATCTAGTCGATCAGCTGCTAAACTATTTATCATGTACAAGGTTCATAATAACGAAGTTTCAGAGTATCTTAAAGAGGCGAAATCTAGTAATATTTACATGTCCACCTACATGTATAATCTTCTCAATAGAGATAACTACCAAAATGCAGACTTCCAAGTTTACAAAAAAGTCATTTATACCAGATGCTGTATCAAAGTGGACTTCTCGTAGAATTGAATCAAGGCAGGCTACTTCATTTAAACAATTTCACAAAGTGTTAACTCTTAAAATCCCAAACCACCTTTATATGTTTCATATGGTCCATGTTAGGTTAATATAATTCATACAAAACTTAAACACATTGTCATGTGTTTCAAGTTATGATTTTTATTATAGATGAAATACTGTTAATTCACCTCTATGTTCTTGTTTTGATCAGCTTTACATAGCATTCTACAGACGTATGCCAGTACAAAACAAATCAAAAGGTCTTCAGAAAGTGTGTTTTAGACTTTTATTAAAATATTTCTAATATACAATACAGGAAATCGGATTTTTTTTTTTCATCGTGCAGCAACGAATGCAAAATGATAAAGATTATAAATAAAGGATGTTAATTGATCAAAAGTATAATTATTGGAGTTAAGATGTTATTAATTTTAAATACACAAACAAAAATCGCACACAGAAACCCCAAGTTACTATCTGAGGTTAATATATAACTGCAAATAATATTTTGATCATACTATTTAAAACATCGGATAATTATGATGGTAAATAATGGGTTTTTTTTTTCATTTTTGTTTATATTCAGATGTTTTATATGGTATATCATGATTAAATGAATAACATAAGGTATTTATAATCTGTAAGATATTTGATGTTCAAACAAATCATAATTTTTAGTACATGATTATTTAAATGATGCTACATTTATACATAAACTGTTAATATAAGTCTTTACTTTTCAAAGAATACCCCAAGAAAAGAAAGGAACAAGTTCAACATTTCCAACATGATAGAAAACTCTTTATTCATATACTTTGACCATATTAAACTAATTCCTCGCTAATGGCGCGATCTAAGCGGCTATAGCTTAGGATTCCCATTGTTCGTAGAGTCAAACGTTTTTAATTGTACTTTGACTTTCTGCAAGTAGCCTCTTTTTCAAATTCTTGAAACATAAACAGCTGCAGGATGACACAATGTCATTCAGTCAACTGAAATGTGGCAGCTCTGACATACAATCTACTAAAATGTGACTTAGAGGATACTGTAAGGTGAATGAAGGGTAGCTATACCATTCAGTCATCTTTACTGACTTTTCAGTTAACATTCAGTAGATTGTATATCAGAGCTTTATCCCGTGAGACTTCTATTTCTCTCCATTCTACATCAACTCCATTAGAGGCAAATCCTCGATTACAAGATTTTCCAATACAATTTAACGAAAACTATATGGGATAGAACGTCCATCATAAAAGATGAATGCCATCGAGGGTAAATAGAATTTTTGATGGACGCATATTCATGTCTGATTCCCCGGAATAATTTCCCATGAAATTATAGGTGCATTCAGAGTTGTTCCGTTGGTGCATTGAGATCTACTGTCAGTAGCATTGAGTTGCCATCAGTGGACAGTGGTAGTCAGTGGTCAACAATTGCTACCATTTGTAGCACTTTTTAAAGGTAGAACCATGAAGGAGATTCTGTCAACTTTAAACAAATGGTAGTCTTCGGTTACACTTGTTTACCAATTGTAACAATCTGAACTCATTACACAGTGCAAAGCATAACAAAATAATTATCCTCTATGACGTTGGACTGTTTCCCTCTAAAACTGTAAACAAAAAAGCTTACTTAAGTGATTTATTACACTCAAAACAAGTCAGCGCCATACAAAACTTTGTTGACAATTTTTATTTCAAAATATATCAAGAAGACATTTGATACTGCAGGCACACATGTTCTAGTACATATATCACGGATTCTTTAATATACTTGTATGGTCATTTACCTTGCATTTTCATTCAGAATGGAGGCTTGAATTTATGAAGTAGGCCTACCCAAACTACTAAAGCCAGCACATATACAGCCACAAGGTACATGGTATCGATGGTTGATTCATCTTAAAAAAAATCAAAAAATACAAATCATACTCCTTTAACAGTTAAACGTATGTATGTTAAACGTATGTACTTGCATTTATTAGCAACATTTATAAAATTCGGACATTTTAATTCATTTTTTTTAATGATCGCTTTATATGTCATCACTGTAAGACATAATTTATATCTTTTTGAAGTGGTTCATCACTACACGCACCCCTCAATGTCTTTTCTCAAATCAGCGGAAATCTGCTTGATAGATAACATGATACATAAGAAGTAAAAAAAATCAAATTGGCAAAACTTTTTGCCGCAAATAATTCTTAGTCTATTTGAGCGTGGCTTCTCCTCTAATTTACAAACAAACAATGAAGTCACGTGATCTGAGAAGCCATGCTGATCGGTCGAATCCTATCGAATTCTCAGAATCGATTTAAAAATAGAACATTGACCCAGAGACAAACAAATACGAGATCTTCGGGGCTTTTCTGATTGGTTAAAAGTTTTACATAATGCAGGACAGTTAAATTTACCAAAAAAGACCAAGACGCAGCACCTGTTATTACATAACACTTGTCGTTAAACATTTCAGATGAACAAACAGAAACAATAAACATATAAAGATTTACATGTAGATTAAAAGACATACATGAAATAAATTCACACGTCACATAAAGGGTATTATCATTTGCCAATAATAATAACTATTGCTTTCTTTGGGGATTCTTTCGGGATATGAAGTTAGCGACTTTGCAGAAAAAATAAATAACCCGCACTACCTTCATGATAATAAATCGCATGAATCATCAAAGAAAGCATTTTATTATTATATTAACATCTTTCTCTGATGTAATTTAGAAATTGTTTATGAACATGTATTAAAATTCACTACATTACTGTTAATGTACATAAGTGCGTTAGCTAAAAGAAACAGCCAAATCGTCTCTTGTGAGACTTTGAGTCTGGCATCATCATGATTATTTCACACAGTCCGTGATTTTTCTTAGATCGCTGTTGGTTTTAGACCAATCGATAAACAGCACGAGTCAATTTTAGTCCTGTCAATTTCTTGTCAGTTTCAGCCGTTGTAGATTTCGACCAATCGATAAACAAGGCGTGTAGAGTTCCGTCTGGCTGTTTCTATAGAGCTATGAATTAACTACAAGTTTTCGTATTAATAATAAATTAATAGAGGGAATCATGCTTGGAAGATGTAAATATTGAACAAAAACAATTGATACATTTTAACAAAACATTTAAATTGCTATATTGTGACATAGTATCTCGTAAAGTATAAGTCTTCATGTAGTATTGTACCTTAAAAGATTTTATTCACAGCTATATACGTTTGAAAAATATAAACGATTGATTATTTTTTTTTCATAATTATATATCTGTTCGTACAAAAAGGATATTTATTCGGAAGAATAATTCTTTTTTTTCGGACGAATATGTTAATTTATATAACACAGAGAGAGAGAAAGAGAGAGAGAGAGAGAGAGAGAGAGAGAGAGAGAGAGAGAGAGGGAGACAGAGAGAGAGAGAGAGAGAGACAGAGAGAAAGGTGGAGTCATATTTAGTATTGATAACAAATTCGTCCAGTCAGATACCTAATTGCTTCCATAAAATAAATAATTCATCCGAACAAATAACAAAGTCGTTCAAGCAAATTCAATATCTAATTCGTCCAAACAAATATCTATTTTTTTCGAACGAATTATTTACCATTGTTTTATTAGCCCTTCTAAGCCGCCGTATAATGTTTGTATCTGTTTATGAATATTCATGTTGTAAAATAATAAAAACTTACTCTTATCACACTGGTATTCAGACCATATCAAATCTAGTTCTTGCTTCATTGCATAATGACGAAAATCTCGGATCAAAGTAGTTTTTCCTTTATTCGAAGATGTGTACTGTGTTCGAAAAAGATATTGATCAAAAACAATTTTTTGCACTTTAACCTTTGACAATTCACCTCTTTTTTCTAACTCTTTAAACAGAAACAGCTTCCTATTTCCTCGTACAGCAAACCACTGCCCTTCATAGTTCATAACTTCAATCAATGGCAAATTGTCAGCAGTTATTTTTTTCCACAGAATTTGACGAAATGTCTCAGGGATAGAATGTCCATCACTGAAATAAGAATCAATGCTGTCGTGAGTGAATCGAATTTTAGACGGATACATGTACACCACAGACCCACCGTTACCCATTTCTCCACCACACAGGGGTTGTTATTTAAGTATGTCGGGAAAAAGGGTAGCCATCGTACAAGGATGTTTGTCGGGGGTTTTCTTTAAACAGAGTAAGACTAAATCACGCCGCACTATATATAGTACGGAAGCGTATTAGTGCCACATATACACTTCACATGTTTTTATTTTCTACACTTTAAAGTAAAAATTTTACACTTTAATCTGTAAAATTTACACTTAATCTGTAAAATTCACACTTTAAAGTGTAAAATTTACACTTTAATCTGTAAATTTTACACTTTAATCTGTAAAATTCACACTTAAATCTGTAAAATTTACACTTTAAAGTGTAAAATTCACACTTTAAAGTGTCAAATTAACACTTTAATCTGTAAATTTTACACTTTAATCTGTAAAATTCACACTTTAAAGTGTCAAATTAACACTTTAATCTGTAAAATTCACACTTTAATCTGTAAATTTTACACTTTAATCTGTAAATTTTACACTTTAATCTGTAAATTTTACACTTTAGTCTGTAATATTCACACATTATTCTGTAAAATTTATACTTTAAAGTGTAAAATTCACACTTTAAAGTGTAAATTTCACACTTTAAAGTGTAAAATTCACACTTTAATCTGTAAAATTCACCGTGTGAGTTTACACTTTAAAGTGTGAATTTTACAGATTAAAGTGTAAAATTTACAGATTAAAGTGTAAAATTTACAGATTAAAGTGTAAAATTTACACATTAAAGTGTGAATTTTACAGATTTAATTGAAAGCAAATTGTAACAATGCTATGGTTTACATTGAATTGGGATGTCTCCCATTAAGGTGTGTGAGTATTATTAGAATGATAAAGTACTGGTTTAAACTACTTGGAACCACAAACTGTATATTAAAATCCTGTTATGTAAATCTTACCATAGACTGTAAAGCCAAAAGGTCATGCTCCAATTGGGCAGCATTTATTAGATCAGAATTGTATAGTATTTGTCTTGATGAATTATGGGAACACCAAGAATACCTTGTGTTCCAAAAACATTTTCCAATTATAAAGAAAAGAATAATAGATGTTCATTGTCAGGAATTGTATGCTGTTATCAATACCTCTCCAAAATGTTATATTTTTTCACATTTGATAGATAATTTTTGCATGCAGTCTTATTTACTCAAACCTATACCTTTAGAAGATGTATTACAAAGTATAGATTAGAATCTCATTCATTAGCAGTTGAGTCTGGAAGCCAGAAATGAAAGAAAATGTACTTTTTGTAATCACAACGACATTGAAGATGTTTTTCAATTTGTGTTAAAATGCCCACACTACAATTCATTAAGATCAAGATACATTAAGAATTATTATGTTAAAAAACCATTTGTGTTCAAACTTGTTCAGTTATTAAGTTCAAACAATACCAAAGAGTTATGTAACCTTGGTAAATATCTTCACTATGCAACTATGTTCAGAAAATCATTGCTCTAGTTAAAATTATACATTTTTTTTCTATTACAATTGGTAAATCATAATTTTAGTATTATATATTTTTATTGTATCTCACAATATCTTATATGATGTAAACATATATGAAAGCTGTATGTTGTTCTCCATAGCGAGAGTGCACGTTCTGCAGAGACTCTGAAGCCTACTGGCTTCGCATTTTGCGTGTCTCGCATATGTTTATAAATGTTATTATGTTTAAAGCTGATGAGCTTATTGCTCAAAGTTGAAATAAATAATAAATAATAAGTGTAAAATTTACAGATAAAAGTGTTAATTTTACACTTTTAAGTGTGAATTTTACACTTTAATGTGTTAAATTTACAAATTAAAGTGTAAAATTTACAGATGAAAGTGTGAAATTTACAGATTAAAGTGTAAAATTAACACTTTAACGTGTAGAAAATAGAAAAATGTGAAGTGTATATGTAGCACTAATACGCTTCCGTAATATAGAGTTGTTAAAATTCAACTTTAAAGAATATATCTATGCATTGATCAATATGCATTGATCCTAAAAATGTATTGACAAATTTAAAGGTATCTGTCTGCAAGAGGGCATTAAATAAATGCCGAAAAAATTTGGAGTGTTTTTTTTTTAAATAGACAAGAAAGGAAACTTCGTTACCAAGGGTTTTCGATTCACCCCGCTCCTCATAAAAAGAGAGAGAGAGAGAGAGAGAGAGAGAGAGAGAGAGAGAGAGAGAGAGAGAGAGAGAGAGAGAGAGAGTCGGAAAAGTAATGCATTTAAAAAAACTGTCCAGTTTAGGGGAAAAATAACGAAAGACAAGAATTCAGTCTCTTTCTTGTTGTCTTCTTTCTGTCGCTCTGAATTTTTCCTTTTAATACCGGAAATGTTTGTCTAAAGTTGTTAAGCCTCATCCAAGACCAAATTTAACATATATCCTTTCTTTTGAACATTTTGTGTCCAGAGAAGTGTTCGTAAGAATCAATAAGTACTGGATACGATGTGTTTGCAGTTGATCTTCAACAATTGTACTGCACCGTTCCCATCCAGATTTAATAATTCCAAGCACCTGTCCTATTCAGAAATAATATCAGTGGTCCGAGTTTGGAAAGAAAATGTGTATTCTTCTCTCCACGATACACCTGAAGTTGAATTCAACAATTGAAATTCGCCGTCCAGGATTAAGAATTAAACATCTGTTCCACCGAGAAATAATATCTCTGTGGTCAAAGTATTTAAGGGAATTGTGTATTCTCCCCAAGAGTTATAAAAGTTATATAATAAAGTTATTTAAGGAATAAGGAATCAATCGTTGAGTATTATGAGGTGATAATTTCGGTCGGGGTGTGATCGAATCCAATAAAGTCCGAAGGGCTTAATGACATATTTGATCACGCCTCGACCGAAATTATCACCTCATAATATCCAAAGAATGATTCCTTATTACTTATATTTATATAATTTCAAGCCATCGTACGATTAGATTTTTAAATATAAATAAGCAAACCCTGCTGGCGCATCAATTTGGTGTCATTTGAAGTAGTGGGTTATATAGTACAAAATCGATATGTAGTGTTATCACAGGCAAAGACCCTGGAAAATGTAAATATTCTGCAATACAGCCACACATGCGGTCTACTGAAATATTGTATAATTTGTATAACAATTCATGTTTAATGACCCATCAATTGATCTCAAGAGAGATCCATAAATTGATCTAAAAGTGATCCACAACATAAAATTAGGTACAATTAAGATATTTATTCTTTTAAATTATATATTTACTTTTCCTTTAGTAGGCGAAGTGTACTTCCAAAAGAAATTCATACGCATTCAAAAACCTTGATTGATAGTAAGTACATGTTGTAGAATTTGCGAATTTGTCAATGCGACGAGTATCTTCATTTATGTAGGGATTACATTAACAAACCGGTTAAACTTTGCAGTGAAACAATCTTGATTTCATGCACAATTTTATAGATGGTCTAATGTCTTGGTTACTCGCATGATCCTATAATACACATCGATTATATGATGACAACTGTAATGTTAATGTGCAATGCTGAAGAAGTTTTGATTGGGATAACATGGTTGACAATTGACAATTATCATAAACAAAAACAAAATCAAAAAGATTTCAAAAATCGTGCTTCAGAATTTTATTTCATTTTAAAAAATCATATTTGAGTTATTTTTCCTTCATAGTAATGGAGTTGTGCAAATACCAGAAAGGTTTGCCAAAATTATCAGTGACGAATTCATTAATGATGAAGATAATAAATGAAGGATATAAATTTCCAAATTGAGATAGATTGCAATGGTCATTTCAGATAAAATTATTTATCAATAACTAAATAATGATTTTTTTTTTCAGTTTCTACAATATTCAAGAGTTCTATACATTTAGAGTAATATTTGAATTTTAAAAAAAATAGGAAGTAAACGATCCATATAATAATTTATGTAATAATAACACATGTACATAATTATCTAGCTGATGCTATATGGGTTTTTTTAATCTAGTACAAACAATATTCAAATTTTACCAACAACCCAAAAACCCAATAATTTTGACAAGGGAAGTTCTCATGCAAGATAAAAATCGTGTGACTTATATACTCCAACCATTGCTGATTCAATTCTGGCCATAGTCCCTCATTCTCACATTTCCCGAGTTCGTGGAAATGCACTACGATTGAAATATTATTCTGGGTCAATCGTTTTTAATCGCACTTGGATTTCCTGCAAGTAGCCTCTTTTTTCGGACTCAGTGTTTTTGTTGTTGTTTTTACGTGTTTGTACAGGCAATGGAAGAGTCTCTCTCTCTCTCTCTCTCTCTCTCTCTCTCTCTCTCTCTCTCTCTCTCTCTCTGAGTGTCGCTTTATAGGAGAAATCTTAGACTTCTTTAATTTTTTTCTTTTAAATAAACATCATTCGAACGTGAGGTATTTATGATTTTTGAGTCATTAAATAAAATGTGAATTGTGGATATCAAATAAGTGAATGTCAATAAGTCTTCGGTATAAAAAACGATGTAACACGTTCTAGTCATGCGAGGATCTAGAGTGGAGGAGGCCGGGTGAGGTCGGGAACCTTTCCCCCACAGGGGCCAAGCCCGTTTTAACATTAATTTCAATGTAACCATAAATAAAGAAAGGGGTCGAACTCTGACCCAAATAAAAAACTACCAGCTCGCTTCAAAAGCCTAATAAATCAATTAATTTTTAAAACACTCGCAATATGCATGTATTTTTCAGAAAAGTAATGTCTGAGATACACTCATGCCGAATTTCAAGTTGATGGGTCTTAAAATAGCGGAGATATACGTCATTATTCTCTCGAAGTCGCCAGTTTATTTTTACTAGAACATTTACCGGTCCAGGGCTCACGATGGGATTTTGCCTCTGACAACAGCAGTATTGCAACAAGTCGAGAAACATTCTCACTAATTTTTGAAAATCTTACATCAAATGCACGCTACTTACATACAAAAACTCCGATAAAATTCCTTAAATACTCTCCATAATGAACTTTTACTCTGCAGCCACATCAACTTCTGACCAGACCGGCCATTTTGACGTCTTCAAGAAAGACTGATTCTGATTGGACCATCAGGAATATTAACCAATGAAATTGAGTTAAACATTAGCTATCACAATGGCCGGTCTGGTCAGAAGTTGATGTGGCTGCAGAATAAAAGTTCATTATGGAGAGTATTTAAGGAATTTTATCGGAGTTTTTGTATGTAAGTATCGTGCATTTTATGTAAGATTTTCAAAGATTAGTGAGAATGTTTCTCGACTTGTTGCAATACTGCTGTTGTCAGAGGCAAAATCCCATCGTGAGCCCTGGACCGGTAAATGTCCTAGTAAAAATAAACTGGCGACTTCGAGAGAATAATGACGTATATCTCCGCTATTTTAAGACCCATCAACTTGAAATTCGGCATGAGTGTATCTCAGACATTACTTTTCTGAAAAATACATGCATATTACGAGTTTTTTTTAAAAATTAATTGATTTATTAGGCTTTTGAAGCGAGCTGGTAGTTTTTTATTTGGGTCAGAGTTCGACCCCTTTCTTTATTTATGGTTACATTGAATTTAATGTTAAAACGGGCTTGGCCCCTGTGCTTTCCCCCTTAAAAAACTCAAATTTATCTAATTCACATAGCGTAGAGAGAGAGAGAGAGAGAGAGAGAGAGAGAGAGAGAGAGAGAGAGAGAGAGAGAGAGAGAGAGAGAGAGAGAGAAAACGGAACCCTACCCCTATCCGGCAAACAGAGTTACCCCCTCCCCCGAGGAAATCATTATGCGTATGTTATTTGTGAGGTTCCGAACAACAATGTGACAGAAAATACGAAATCACGTGTAAACAAAAACATGCCAAGGCAAAATATCTCTTGAAGGGTATCATGTGTTTGAATTTCCTTTAACAAAGTTTGACCCAACGCCAGGGGTTTGTTTGTTCCTGGGCACTTTTTTATATTCATTCAAACAATTTAAATGTTGGCACGCATGCATTATTCGGCATATAATTGAAAAATTTGAGATACCGATGTCATGCAATGAATTCAACGATAGTCGATCGTTTGCATACAAAATAGTTTATCTTTAAATGATTGACAACGTCTTAACATGAAGATTTAAAGGTATTGATTTTTTTTATCGACTTAGACTATAGTAATCAGCAACGAAGTCAAGGAAGTCGCCGCTGTTTATAATTGCTGCAGAAACCGACTACCAACTGATTCTAATGAAAATACGGATTTACTTTCATTTAAGACTGAAAAACAAACAACAAGACAGCTGAATGGAGGACTTCGGGTAGGTCTTATCAGTAAAAATGTAAAAACTAAAGTACTGCTACAATGTACTAATAATTAAAACCACAAAACAAAATAGCTTTGAAGCAGGTGTAAAACGTTTTACAAAAGCACTTTTTAATTAATTTAATCATTCTAGGATCAATTTTTTTTCATTGCAATTAAATTGATTTATAAAGTTTGTATTCAAACAGACAAATGACCAATATTCTCGACATACCTAAAGGACTGTCTAGTATATAAAATAAAATGCTACAATGATTATGAACATTGTAAATAGAACGGTGCGGTGTCAGTAAGATTGTTTACTTTTCACAATTAAACGACAATTAGATGAACTAGCTTGTGCACTTCCTTTTTCTTAATGATTTAATTACATATGTACAATATTTTTCCTGTGTACCTAATTCTATCCTTTAGTGTTGTCAGGAAGCTGACCTGAATTAAACTTCCGGGTGATTCATTTTGTATGTGTCATGTAAATACCCGTGTTGTCAGCAATCATTAATCAATTTTTTATTATTACCATTCATGTACATGAACGTTCATTTCAATCACGTAAACTGGTGCAATATTCAGTACCGTTTCACATGTCATTGTTAACAAATTCTGTTGTCCATGAAGTATGAAGTGTTTATCAATGAAGTTTCGAAATCATTATGTGTGTGTGTGTGTGTGAGAGAGAGAGAGAGAGAGAGAGAGAGAGAGAGAGAGAGAGAGAGAGAGAGAGCCGGAAGGACAGAGGAGATAGACAGACAGACAGACAGTCAAATGCAGAGACAAACAGACAGACTGAGAGGGAGTGAGAGACAGACAGACAGAGAGACAGACAAAGAGTGAGGGTGCTTCACTGATTTATTGTTTTATATCACAAATGTATATATACCGTTAATCATATATAAAGCCTTCTTTAAAATGCAGCTTTTAAGTTCAATTTCACACGACACAATCGGGTAATAAAATAACCTTAAATGTATTACCTAGGTGTACTTTACAACTCCTATGTTTTATAACAATTGAAATTAATATATCACCGTAAAATATAAGACTTAGTACTCTTTTTAATGACAGCTAAACTAAATAAATCCAGAGATGGTTTACCTAATATATCACACTGCAAATTAGACATTCTACTTCGTTTAGTTATCACTTCGAAATGCTTGGAAGGAACTTGCTTCGTTTTTGTAACAATTTCTTCGTATATGTGAGTTATGTCGTTTAATGAGAAAAAAGCTGAAAAAAATATATATATGCTTTTCCTAGAATTCTTTCTCAAGGCCTTCTAGTGTCATGCATTACCTCAAAAAACATATAACGTTATTCAAAGCACTTGATCTAGAATACTAAATCTTCGATTTCATTACTTATTGTACAGAAATATATCACAAACGAAATTTTTCTAATATTTGTTTTTTCAGTGACAGTGTTTCAAGAAAGCCATTGGTCGTTTGCTTAGACATAGGCACAACATATACGGGATACGCGTACTCTTTTATCAAAAAGCCTGACGAAATAACGGTCCGGAAATGGGCATCAGAAGGAACCATGTTGTCGCCAAAAGCGCCCTCTTCCGTCCTACTCACACCGGAACTTAGTTTTCACTCCTTTGGATACGATGCTGAGAGGAAGTTTTCAGATCTGCATGCAAAGAAGGACCATAAACTATGGAACTTTGTTAACGGTTTCAAAACGGTCTTAAATGAAAAAAAGGTATTTGTTTACTTTAACTTGACCAACACGATAATTATGATATTTATTTGAACTAGATATAGAATAGTGCTGATATCAAAGAATGATACAAAATCTGAAATCTTTACATTCACATTAAAATATTAAAAATACATATACCACCTCCCCTGCTCCAAAATTAAATTAATTACATCAGTTTAATCACCATGGCATACCCAAACAGATTACTAAATATATCAATGATATATTTTAAAATCCCTAATGATTTTGTATATGCTAGTCATCAAATATTTTTGTTACAGCCCTTATTGCAAGTCATATAATTATTTCTGTTTCATTCTAAATTTCAGAAATTTGATGCAAATGTTTTGAATGTCCTAGATATCCAAAACCACTATGTCCCAGCTAGTGCCGTATTTACAGGGGTTATCAGATACTTGAAAACTGACTTAATGGAACAATTAACGAGAAGGGGATATCACCTGGACGAGAGCAATATCCAGTTTGTCGTTACTGTTCCCGCGATATGGAGCGAAGCTGCTAAGCAAGCGATGACAGACTTCTCCGTGATGGTCAGTAAGGGGTGCAGTGACAACAAGTGTTTTTAAATATTTTCCAAATCTATCAGTAATTACACGTATATAGTATTATTGAAAAAGTACGCATCAATTAATAAGTCATCAATAGTAAAATTTTCCTGTTTTTAGATGTAAGATTATTTTTCAATCAGATTTCTTGCAAAACGTGAAACAGACATGCAGGATTGTTATCGACTTATAATAGCATACCTGTTTTATACTCTTTGTTGGAATCATTAATGATTTCAACAACTAAAAATGTATAAGAATGTTTGGTTTTTATCAGACTTTATATTCATTAGAATCATTGTTTTGCAGGCAGGAATCCAGAAGGAAAATCTGATGATAGCCTACGAACCGGAAGTAGCCGCACTGCATTGTGTGTCCATGCCGGCTAGCCAGGTTACAGTGAGGACTAGAGACAATATTGCTTTGATGTTTAAACCCGGTTGTTCTTTCCTTGTTTTGGATCTTGGTGGTAATCATAAGAACTGGGTTATATTTTTGTCGATATTTTAACTTTTAAATGTATTAACTGTTTATAAATGTATAATACCTTATATAAATTACAGTCATTGCATAAACTCCTCATACTCGTTACAACGTACATTCGTATTTTACAATCCGTCATAGTTTTGTCGATATTTTATCTTTAAAATTTTTTACCTGTATATAAATGTACATTACTTGTACATGTACAACGTATATTTTAATTGTACAATGCGTCGTAGTTTTGTCGATATTTTAACTTTAATATTTATTACCTGTATATAAATGTTTATTACCTGTATATAATAAATTCCAAACATTGCATAAACTTATCATACACGTTATAAAACGTACATTTGTATTTTACAAGCAGACAGCTTCATGTCACCTCGTAAATTTTTAACAATCACTGTGACTAGTGCTGAAGGGCAATATATAAACTTTTTGATTTGTCAGTAATCATTTGTATTATGAGTTGTTTTTTTTTCATTGATGTAGGTGGTACTACTGACATAACTGTCCAGAAGGTAGAAAGAGACGGAAAACTAAGTCAGTTACGCACAGCTTCCGGTGGAAATTGGGGTGGAAATTGTGTCAATAACTCGTTCTTTGAGGATTTAACCAAAAGTCTTGGACAGAAAGTTTTTCAGAAATTCGTAACCACAAACTCCGGAGATTATTTTTATTTGAAAAACCAATTTGAAGTGGCAAAACGGAATTTTAAAAATGATCAAGAGATTGTGTATTTGCATATACCTTCGTCACTTAAGAAGATCACAAAGGAAGTCAATGGGGAAAAAATTGGAGACATTTTTAATGAGTTGGAGACCCGCGAAAAGGTTTACTATAGTGATGGAAAATTGAATTATGCTTCAGAGTATTTCAAAAAGTTTTTTTCGTCCTCGGTTCAGTCAATCGTAGACGAAGTTAAAAGAGTTTTAAAAAGTAAAAGATGTAGTGAAGTTGAATATATCCTAATGGTTGGCGGATTTTCTGAATCAGAAATTGTGCGCGACGGCATAAAAATGGCTTTTCCGGAAATTCGAGTTATTAATCCCGAGGATGCATCACTATCTGTTTTGAAAGGAGGTGTGTTATTTGGTCACGACCCAGATACGGTGCGCTTTCGGGTGTGTCCACAAAGTTACGGAATGGCAATGCACGAATATTTCAACCCCAAAAAACACGATTTATCAAAGAGTTGCAAAGTTGGGAATACTCAGTTTGCTGTAGGTTGTTTTGAGAAAATTTTTGAAAAAGATGAAATCGTAGAAGTAGGACAGCAGAAGACCGTGCGCGTTGCTGAAGAATTTACTGGACAACCGGAGAAAATGCGAACTCAAAACAAAGAAATTGAAATGTACGCTTCGGCGGCAAAAGATCCAACATTCATATCAGATCCCGGATGTACGCTGCAGGGCATTATAGTGGTGTCGCCACCTGGCGGAAGATGGCCTGAGAAAATGAAAGGAAAGATAACTTTTGAGGTCACTGTTACAGGAATCAATGTATCCTTCATGGACAGAAATACAGAATCTACAAGTGGGGGAGAAATCAAATTTTCGGAACCGAAACCACAAGCTGGCGAAAATCCTTTAAATCGATCTTTCAGAAAAGATGACTTGTGACAACACTTTTGAAATTTCAGACTTGCAATTGTGCTATTGATTATTGCATCCAATGCTAATACCTTCTTTGTATTTACATAAAGCTCACATTTTATATGTTAAAATCTGCCTAGATTTGCTATTCATGAAAGAACAAATATAACAAAAAATTGAAAAAAAATATTTTGTTTATTCTTTTCGAACAAATTTTTTTATTGCTATTGTAAATGACGGAATAAACATTGGTTTCTTTTTCGAAAATTTGAGCATCGATCACTTATTGCGTGTTCCTCTCGCAGATTGAATACATTTGAGTGTGACATTTCTTATTCCTGGACTGGGACATATTGGAACGATCGAAGCAAAGACAGCTACTGTCTGTAACATTGATATCCGCTTTACCGAAAATGTCGAAATCAACAATTTTTCTCGATTTCATCCAAAACCAGTGCCCTGGTAGTTCAATGGAGTTGGCACCCATCCAATAACCTGCGTAGCTTTGTCGATTTTCTGTTTCATAGCTGCCGTATCTGCCGCTTTGGTAACGATATGTACCCAGTGATATTCCTGGAATAGTGAGAACAATAGTGCTAACTAAAGGTTAAAATGAGGTTGGGAATGATTTAATGATATAGGTTTGAATATGATTTTCAATCACAGTGATTAAAGGGTTTATTTCTATTTCGGTTTTTTTTAATGAAGTGTTGCACAAATGTATAACTAAATGCTATTATAATGGATATTTTGTCGTAATGTTCAACAATGACTTCAGCAACCTAGCTCTTAAGTAGAGCATATTCTCTATGTTCGTAACGCAAATGTCGCGAGCGCTCGTTCTGGTGTGCATTGTGCATTGTCCAAAAGATGTGTTTGATAGACTTGATCGATATTTATCATGAAATGCAGCAGAACGTTAACAAACTTTGTGTTGTAATGAAATCTATCATCAGAGGATGTCGTTTAAAAATTACCTTCAGTTTCTAAACAGTGTCATAAAGAGCCTAAAACCGGCAATTAAATTTACGGTATAAATGATATTCTTTTGAAAAAAACAACTACCTTCTCCTTGTCCGTGTTCGTTGAGATAACCCTGTATAAAGGAGTATTCGTTCGTGTCATCAACTTCTATCAAGTATCCCCCAAACAAAAGACACATTTGCTATAAATAGAAATTAAGTTTGGTTCATCATATGTTATAATCGTTTGTAAACGCATGCTCAGTTCAAGAAAGGGGAAAGTATTTACGGTCTGAAACACTAAAAAATATTCAAACTAAAAAAAACCCAACCCTTTCCCGTGTAAAAAAAAGGGCTTCCCCCGTTACATGTAATTATATGTTAATATTGTTTAACCATGCAATATATGTATAGTTGTATTTTTACAGTGAAGTGAGCATGTACTTAACCCAGATTTTCACCTGCATCTGGGGAAATATGTCAAAACTCACGTACGTAGGCTTCGATCCATGACGTCACTTCATTGTTGAGGAGGTAGCACGACTCCTTAAATCTCGTGTATCCGTCGGGACATTTAGTAGTGCTCTTGTCGGGAGAGGTCGTTGGTGAAGCCCGTGAAACTAAAATGAAGAATGAAAAGAAACTATTCGTAATGCTTACTAATATAAAAGTTGTAATTATCGTGTTTTCCCAAATATCATGACAATAAATTAAACCACTTTTGATGATATAATAAAAGAAACCAAAAAATTACTTATTTTGACAACATATCTCTGTCAACAAATTACAAACTACCTAAAGCTTATAAGTGATCTACATAAAGAAATATTTTTTTGAAAGTAAAGATTTAAAAAAAATGTCGATAGCTGATGGTTTTTTAAAATGATATTCCACACAATAAATTGCTGGTCTGAGAAATAGATGTTTAAAGATAAGTTGAATATTTGTATAATTTGTTGACGTGTACATTTATTTTTTTCTAATGATTAAAAGTGGTATTTACATCTTGATTGGTGAACTTTCTATTCGTTGGTATTTACATCTTGATTGGTGAACATCTTGATATTATTCGTTGAATAATACGGAGAAATTCTACAGTGTTAACACAATGCCTTGAACCAGAACACTCCAAAAGGATTTATGTACATGTACATGTGAAGGTCTTTTTTTAGTTAAAACAATTGAGATAAATATTTACATTATTAAAATTGTATACAGTTGTATTAGTTGTATTAGTCTTTAAGGCATTCGTTAATATGGCTTTTCTTTAAGTAAAAAAACAAAATAGCTAACAAACAAGCAAAGCAAAAAAAAGCAAACTGTTAAAAAAAACAAAAACAGCTTAAACAAGTTAGAATATTCAATTCAACTCAAAATTTAATTTAATTTCAACTTACCGGAAACATATGCAAGACAGAAAACGACAACCATTAAAAGCTTCATTTTTGAGACATACAATGCTTTCCCACCAGCAACCGAATTTATACCCTCTTGACGATTGAAACACTATGTCAGGAAAAGTGTTTGCTGTTAATTTTCCTCTTAAAAATAGTTTTCTAGAATTTCGATAAGTATGTCATATGATTTAGTTTAATTTCACGTTGATTAATATGCACTGACATCAATATTTCAAGATACAAACTCCAAGTATAAGGAGTTGAACTTAATTTTAGAAAACGTCCTTGCTGTTTAATTTGTTCGAAGAAAAAAAAGTGAAACTTCGTGCAATTGAGAAAGGTACTTGAATCTATTCATGTACGCCGTAGTTAGACATAGTTCATCTTTATAACTATCTGTAGTTATAACAACTAAATGTATGATTTTTTTTCTCTCAAATGCAGTTTAGGGACACATGAGGTACACAACACATATAATTAAAGATATAAACATGTATGAGAGAGAAATATTAACAAATAGATATTAAATGAAGAATATATATGGACATTGGCAAAGCAGGAAAGCTAACCTTTTCATACGTGTTTTCATAAATGTTCATAATTTAATCGATTTGAAAGAGAATACACTAAAATGTTGCATGATACATTGTCTTGGAAGCACATGACACTTTAAATATGTTAAATTGTTTATTAGTCTAAGACAACATGTAAGCTTGTTCGTTTCCATGGTGCTATGTTGTCAGTAATTCATAGCTGTAAAAACATTACAACACTGGTGTTTATCAAAAATGACGCAAAACATTCAACAAAATCAGAAGCGGCTAGAAGACCCATGATAAACAGTTGAGTAGAAAAACAAAGAAGAAAACATAGTATGTCTCCAAGCCACATCATTCCAATACAATAGAAAAACAACAATAAAGTCGGAAAAAAGCTAGCATACTTAAACACTACAAACCGAATTACAATGAAAAAAGTGGTGCATGACAAGAGTATTAACTTGTTTGTACCTCCTTTTTCCTATTTACCTATTTACCATTGTTTTTTTTCCATTTACCATTGTTTTGGTTTTTTGGGGGGTTTGTTTTCATACATATACCTCTTTATTATATGTACCCATTATTCATACTTTTCATCTACTATACAATCATAATACGTAGTATTATGCCATCTTACTTCCATATATTAGATACAGACTTAGTGTAATCAAAGTGTTCCTTGTTCAAGGCTTATATATAGGCATTGCCTTCTGCCTAATCCATTTTATGTAATATATCTACATACTAAAATATTCAAATAAAAGAGAAAAAAACCAAAAATATAATATATGATATGTATTGCTATTTTTTTTTTCGATTTTATTCACGCATTGACCTTTATGAAACTCGTGCTTGTATATTGATGACTAACAAAATTCACCAACTTGGTGAGATTAAGTATGTCTTAAGAATGTGTGCTAAATAAAACAAATAATTAAGTGACCCACTTTACCCACTTGAGATTGACATTTCCTAAGTATTTTGTAGTGAATCGTACTTAATAATCTACGGTTTCTGTAGCTTTAATTTAAATAGAGAAACAGAAAAGTGAGGAAAGCTCATCATCCTGACCTCCATATCATATCTCTGAACATTTCAAACCAAGTTACCTCTTCCTCAAACACGTTTTTTCTAATATGCTATATTTTTTACTATTCAATAGAATTTTACAAGAATTAACAAAACTCGCTCTACATGCATGGCATTAAATATATTTTATGCATAGAATACAAAAAACGTCAATTCTATAAATGTCTCTTTACATGTAGAAGCATGGAAATTTGTTGATTTTTTGCACATTTTCATGGTATACGTTTCTTGCATCGTGTTCTTAAATGCATTAACTTCCCATCCGTTCATTTTAATTACACAAATGCAGAAAAAATTTTGCTTAGAATAATTATAAACCTGTAGTAGGAATAAATGTATTTGAAGCAATGTTTTTAAAAAAAAAAGGGTCGTAAATAACAAAATATTAGAAAATTTCTAATAAGAGTTGGTTCTAAAAATACTCGTGAAATTAGCTAAGGGTATTCTACAATTTCTTACTTAATAAGTATTTAAAATAAATAATGGAGATTAAATAGAATATATTCTAATAAAACAACAGGTTTGCAATTTTCCTCTACAAGCAATTAGAGAACGACTCTGAAAGCTTTGAACTTTTCGAACAACCTGCGAGCATAACCATAATAAAGAGGCATATTACATTTAATTGACCGCTCAGATTAATTTATGCAAGGGATGTTGGTGGGTATATCCGGATCGAATACACACAAAACAGGAGATGTTATGATGAAGGGCTTATTTAAAGAAGACTGTTAACTCAATAATAATGTATGAAATCAACTGGCAAAATGGTTGATTGAATAATCGTTAATTTTTTTTTTCAAAACAGTATGAAATAGAAAAATTCGATGAATCAGAATGTACAGAACAATAAATGATAAATAGATATGCCATTCATATTTGATATTAATATTTATATCTGACATTTCCTCTATTGAAAGCTTCATTGCTGCCAATCGATGCGGTCGATCTTTTTTTTTTAATATAAACTTAATTGGTACATGTCATAAACTTAAGGCTATGATAAAGACTGGTGTGAAAGGATATATCTGTTCGGCGACTTCAGCAAAAGTGTTGCTTACGCATATAAATGAAGAAATAAAGGCAAGCATGCAACTTATAATTCAATATTATTTTTAGGTAAAGTGTCGTTTCAGATGATGATATTTCACCTTTAAACGCTGCGTTTTACCCTTAAAAGGGTTAGGGCTTACTTCACAAATTTTAGAGTGAGACAAATCGTATTATTTGATATAAAACGTGGTTATCTTTATCATAGAATCGAAACTGGCGAAAAAATTTCAAATTTTCCTTTATTAACAAATATCGGACAATTTAGGGATTTACTTAGCGGAAAGCAAGCATGTGTATCAAGTGTATACTATTAATGTTATACGCGCTCGTTTGCATCGAATCATTAAATGTCAATATGTTACGTTTTTTATATTAAATAAACGTTGTTACTGAAAATTGCACCTAATTGTGTAGAAATCAATTTTCCGCTGCTGTGTCAACATAAGGACAATAAAGTATCCAATTATCACTGTCAACCAGACATCACATATTGAATAAAGTCGTTATTTCAGAGCAAATGATACACCATTTTTTACGCTAGTGTGACTAACCAACAAAAAGTGCATTTGTATATTAGCCGCTCGCTACGATGCAAGATGTTCATTTGAACTCGTTGGTTACATCTCTAAAGAATAATGACCAAGAAACAGAAATCTGTCCATATTTTGTCTGAAAGATTGAGACCAGGCTTGCAGGACGTCGAAAGAAAGTATTTAGAATCATGTGAGCTGGGAGACGAGAATTTTGTCAAAAATGTGTTGAATTCAGGAAGAGTCTCTGCAGATATTGAAGACACACAGGGAAGAACTGGACTTGATATATCAATAGAAAATGGACACGTTTCCTTGGTAGATTACCTTTTGTCCAAAGTCAGTCCAAAAGTTATCCACCAGGGACTTCTATGTGCTATAGAATACGATCGGGAAGAGATATGCGAGATTCTTTTGAATCACCCGATTTACCAAACCACACATAAAGATAGAGACGGGGTGAAAAGCAACGAATATTCTACCATACAAGGCATCACATCTCCAAATGAGGTTACAGCACCCGATGATGATGATTTATCAATGAGGTCGGATATTTCCAAATTCTCCGAATTGCCTGTTTTCAATATGCTCAAAGAGGCGTTGATTAAAGCAGCCATACGGAATGATTTTCAGATCGTTCAAATGATCATGATGAAAGGAGCATTGGTAGATATTCCTCACGACTATTTCTGTTCTTGTACATCATGTATTGAAGAGCAGAACAGGGATTACATGGTCTTTTGTAACAGAAGACTTGATACCTTTCGAGCTCTGGCAAGTCCAGCATACATTTCTCTAACAGATGAAGATCCTGTCATGTCTTCCTTCTTCCTCAGCAAAAAGTTCAAACAACTTCAAGTCATGGAAACTGAGTACAAGGCAAGTGAACAACATGATTCGGATTTACATTGAAATATCTTACTTAAGGTCAAGATCTAGTAAATGAAAGGTGCCTACAGGTTTATGAAATTCAAGATATAAATTTTTTCAATGATGCTTCATAATAATAGCTTTGTTTCATGGGGTGGTAGTACCGGGGCTTAAATTTATAATCATGTTATTAACAACCATTTTCTATGAAATATGAAGGATAAAAGTAACAAATCTCGGAGTTTTGTCCATTTTTGACTAATAAAATATACATAGAAAGCCTACAGTCTCTCAAAACGACATTGAACAAGCTCTTGACCTCCTCTTTAAAACGATGTCAAATTGAATAAAGGTACCGGGATTACTTTTTCCATGATTTAACATAAAATGCCAAGAAATTGTTAAATTTTTACATAATTCCTTAAAAGCCGTAAAGTACGGGAAAAATATTTTTCAAATCAATTATGACGTCATAATGGCTCTAACACCGAATAAACATTCTTGATTCATTTACTAGATCTTGACCTTAATTGATTGTGTTTAACTATGTTACATGTACTTTGAGAGAATATGTAGAAATCTGTAGCGAATTGTTCATTTTGCATGTGAATACGTTTGATGAATATAAATGAAAGTACAATTACCCTTTATCATTTTGAACAGAGCACGTATGAAGAGCTTGACTTGCAGGTACAAAACTTCACTCTTGACTTGTTGAATCAGTGTCGTACTTCGGAGGAGGTGAGGTCGCTTTTAAACTCGACGGAAATGACCGATGCAAACACCAATTCTTTTCCTCTACTGCAGGTTGCATTGCAAATGGAGCAAAAGAAGGTATTGAATTTTTTACAAATTTGTGTCAGTTTAAATATGTTTTAATTATTCTAAAAGTTAAAGGTGTATTTATTTAACAAATCGTTTTGCTTCTAAAGAGACATTTATAGAATTCATGCTTATGCATTCTGAGCTTAAAATATATATTTAATGTCATCAAATACCTTAAAGTGTCAACAAAATCTTACATCGTAATTACTGGTACTTATACTTTTTTCATTTTTTTTAAACAAGCATACCATATTAAATCTCTTAATTTTAACTTTCGAAGAAGTGTAACTTTTTTATGATAATATGCGTTTTCAGTTTGTCTCTCACCCAAAATGCCAGGCTCAGGTATCAGCTCTTTGGTTTAGTGGACTTACAGGGATGCGTCACCTGAATCGTTTTGAATTCCTGCTGCTGTCTATTCCACTTGGAATGATATTTTTACCCATTTTATCCCTGGTTTTTATATTTGTACCATGGAGCAAAGTAAGTGATGCTTTTAAAATGTAATATATATTTAATAAATGAATTATTACACTCTGTTCTCAGACAATTCTGTTCAGCCTTAAATAAGGAGGCTCGGTGATAATCAAACTAACCTACAAATCTTTTTGATATGATATTTTTAGCTTTGTAGTAATTTTCAGGGGGGGGGGGGAATATTTAAAATTAAAAAATTGACTCTTCTACTATATCTTATATACAACTCTATTCTAAAGAAGATTGATAGAGTCTAAAAACAGGCATGACCACCCCCCCCTCTTTAGGAATGTACATAGCATTAAGTTGCATACTTATTTTTGCGGATGGTATAAAACTAAATCTAACCATAAATATTTCATCAGGGCAGATACAATAGGTTTATTGCATTATTTTTTTATCTGAAATATTAATTTTTTCTGATCCATAAGACTGTTATTAAAAGGAGTCATTGTCACAGCTGCATAGTTACGAAAATCATTATCTTTGCACATGTGTTCATGAAAACGCTCAGTTTAAAAGTCACAGATGTGCAACTTCACATTGATTAACCCAAGTAGACATCAATAAATACCGCATATAGTGTACATAGCTTAGATCATGGAGTTAATTTATGTTTTGTCATTTAAATTTTTTTATAGAATATTTCTTTGCCATTAACATTAAGTCTACAAACTGAAAATACAGTGATTTTTTACCGTAAAACATGTTGCTATGTAGAGACACATAACATAGACAAAAACGCATAAAAACCCAACAAATACTCAGTAGTATGATACAACTACACCAATTATGTACTCCTTAAAATTCAGTTTCATATACAACATGTATATTGATGGGTTTTTAAGTTTTTGTTTGTTTATATCAACGTTTCGTTTCGTCCTTAATTCGGAAATTATATATGACTTATTCTCTTTCAAATTTAACAAGATCACAAAATTAAATTTATTTTTTAAAAAGTAACTTTTTAATCAGGATCAAAGAAATACATTGTTTTAAGCATTAGTACACCAAAACATTAAGATTACTAATTATAAGTTTCATGGAAGGGTATTGGATCAATATGTTTAATTATGCATGAAACCCTCTTTGATACGGTTCTAAAAAGAATTATTTATTTAAACCCTTCATGTAAAAATTAAACAAAACAAATAATTTTGAATTTAACGTAATTAAACAAAATAACATTTTTCTAGGTTACGCTTTTGCTGAACCCACCTTCCACCCGTTTCTTGAGCTATACATGTTCCTACATAACTTTCCTGTGTCTGGTTGTGTTGGGGAAAATCCAGTTTAGTAACATGTGGGTGTCACTTGGTTGCGAACATTCCGACCCATTTACATACGTTTTTATTACACTGATTTTTATGTGGATCATAGGTATGTCTGTACATTAAAGTATTGTTTAAAATCTACACACATTTAAATTTTGCTGGCACCAAACACATTATTTGAATCGATTTTCAGGGTGGATTTGGGAAGAAATGAAACAGTTGTTTGAGCAAGGAGCAGGCAATTACTTCCGCTCTGTGTGGAATATCATCGACTCTCTCATGCTTACGTTTTTGTTGACCTCTTTCACTTTGGACGTCGTTGTCCCCATTAGGTTGCAAAGTTCGCTAGCTCAACACCAGATTAATTTCAATGTATCTGGTGAAGAAATCAACATCAATCAACTTCTCTTCTGCTATGATGTTGACAACAAGAATAATTATTTTTCGACGGAGAGGCAATGCCCTACGGCTACGATTGGTGGTAAACATTCAAATTAAAACTGTTCATAATGAATATTTTCTAAAAGTGATATCAAAAATAGTTTTCCTGAAAAATAAATATCTTAATTACCATCCATATTGAAGTTTCTCGTTTAACTGGTACTCTTTCCTATTTCTTAGGAGTATACATGTATGAATAAGCAATATTTGTTATGATAATCTGTTTTATCTGTTTTAGTTGACTGGGCTACAAGTTGGGTCCCAGACCCTGAACTTATCTCTGATATAATGTTTTCTGCTGGGATAATTCTAAGCATTGCCAGAATATCTTTCATTATGCCTGCCAACGAAACATTTGGAACAATGCTCGTTTCATTTAGAAGGACTTTTGGTGACTTGGTGAAACTGTTAGCCATGTTTGTTCTAATCTTGCTTAGTTTTTCGTGTGGACTCGCCGCTCTCTATGCTGCACATGCGTGCCAGACAGCACACTTTCAAGGGTAATTAAATGAAATCATCTCTTTCTTTTGTCAACTAACTTGTATTGTGAATTGCACATTGACTTTATCATAAATCTAATACATGATAACATGGAATATTTTACAGGTTTAGTGCTGTGACCTTTGTTTTGATTTGGTCACTGCTGGGTTTTGGCGAAGGAAATACCCCTAATTTAAATCGCAGTGCCCCTCTAAGTTCCATTACAAACAACTCATCACGCATCACATTAACGGAATGGTTTGGATACGCAATTTATGGTCTATATGTGTTTGCTGCTATTGTTGTTTTGATGAACTTGTTGATAGCTGTAATGAGCAATACTTTCCAAGAGGTCCAGGTATATTTAAAAACAAACCTTTAAAATACAAAAAAACCGAATTATTTCCTTTTTTGGGGGACATGCAATCTTTCAGATAGTCTCACATAAATAAAAAATGAAGGCAGATACATGTATATTTTTTTTATCAATAACAACAAAAGCTTGAATTAAAGTTTAAGATAGTTATTGGTCATTTTAGACAATACTGATCTCATACAGAAGAATTATGCATAAAAATATATGTATATACTGTAATAAAATGCAAATTATTTTTTTCATATATTAAATAAAAGTTTATAGCTAAAATTATCATATCTTAAAACTTAAGGTTTGTCATGTGGGTTCGTTATTTTGGTGAACATCCAGACTCCTCAAATATAAGTGATCACAATATAGATGTAAAATCGGTTAATTTTTTGTTAGGATGAGAGAGACACGGAGTGGAAGTTTTCACGTACAGAATTATGGATGACTTTTATTGAACCTGGCTGTCCGGTAGCCCCGCCCTTCAACATCATTCCTTCCATTCAAAATATTTGTGAAGCTTGGAAAAAACTGTGTTGCCTATGTAGCAAAAGCAGATGTCGTACTGTTAAAAAACAACAGGTACGTACAAGCATACCGAATGTGGTGATGTTTGTCGATGTGCTAAATATTACAAAAAATACAATATTAAAATCCAATGGTATTACAATTATTTGAATTGATGTGCAAATGAACCTGTAAAAAGTAACAAATATAAAGAAGTGCATTTTTAGTGTGAAAATATACGTTAAATTTCACCACAAAACAACCATCTCATACTGAAAAGTTGCAAATACATTTTAGTACGATTTAGAAATGAGATGCGCACCAGATGCAAGCACTCCTCGGCAGGTTTGTTTTTACAGTTCATTGTTGTCATTTCATATTTTTTATTTACATTTTATTCATAATAATGTATGGTTAAAACATGAAATGTTTTACATTCCACAGAGTGTTATATGCGCCTTAATACAAAGGTATATAGTTCATGCATCTCGCGCAAAACTGGAAGATGATGAAGGTAATACAATAGCTTAGTAATACTCAACTTTAGGCTGACTGTGTTTGTGTATTCTTTCGTACGTGTTTGATTTTGTGTCTGGTTTTAGATGTCACGGAAGACAGACTACGAAGACTGATAGAAAGAACAGCGTCACGACTAGAAAAACGATTGGATGAAATTACAGGTCACGTGCAACATGTAGATGATCACGTGTCTCATGTTGACAAAGGTGAACGGGATATCCAACAACTTCAAAAGGAGGAAATGCAAAGAACTAACACTGTACGTCGATCTTCTTAAAGTAACATTTTGATTTATCAAAAGCATTCACATCACAATGAATGTTGATATGTAGAAATGCAAATATCAATTGTATATATACTTGTTATACCTTTCAAAGTATATAGCTATTGGGAGAAGTACATCTTGGTTTATTGTATGAATGCGTAATCAGGTTAAAGTTTAGTAATTTATCGTTCTATCAATTTCTATTTAAGAAAATATTGATCGTTTTGCTTCAAATGATCTGTCCTATCAATTAACTATTGTTATATGTATTTTTTTTATTTAGAAAAAAAAAACTCTTTTAAGATTTTATCATTTTGGTTGCTGTTGATTTTTTTAAGCTCATAAAAGCACAGGAAGAATACATAGAACTATTGAAGTCAAAATGGAAGGAGGGGGAAAGGTTCAGAGAACAGCGATTACAGGAGGTTATGTCAATGCGCGCGCAAAGAGAGCGACTTCTCCAACAACATATGTTTGAAGAAGCACATCGACTAGAAGAGGTGATCACGGACACTCTAGAAGAGGCGGATTATATTCCAAGAACAACTCTAACATAAAGGCTGAGAAAGGCTTATATGTAGCGATTTCTTTTACAAGCTTTTTTTAAACTTTGTACAGTGAGCATATACATGTACAACACTTCATGATATAAAACAAACCTTTGTTTTCTTTTTAATTATGTAACTTCACATACTTTATGTAAAAAGCAATGAATTCCCAATTTCTACAAAAAAATATTCTGATAACACAAATATAACACTTATTTTAATTTTTCTTTCTGAAATAAAAAAAACATAAAAAAGACTATTTTATTATGTGCATTTTCTTTCATTAATGCAAATAATATACTTAATTGTTCCTTTTTAAATGTACAAAACAATTATTTATAATAATTTATAATAAACATCATAGATATGACAATTTAAAATACTGTCAGGATACACGTTGTCGTGTTATGGAGCGATATTTTAAAGTAATCAAAAAAAAAAAAAGAAACCAGCTTTTCAACTTGAGTATTAGAATGACGATGGAACAAAATTTTCTGAACCTGCATTACTGAAGAAAAACCCAACAGTTGGGTAAAATTACACCGTTTCTAAAAATATATCTAATAACGGAACATTGTTTTGTTATGCAAGTACATGGGTATTTAATATTTTAAGACCCAATATAATTCTAAACAATGTTTTTAAAAAATGTTAATGTATGGCTAAAGGCATACATTTTGAAGCTGCACCGTTCTTAATGTTTTAGCTTCGAACGACGGTTTATTTCGATTATTTTATATAGAATGTGTAAATCCTTCAGTAACAAAATATAACATATTATTTCTATTTACACTTTGTCCATAATGTTCCAATGCTTTTAATATTTTAGATCAAGTAAACACATCATTTTATGTTTACATAAAACTTATTTTGCTTCCCGAAAAGTACGTGCGCAATCCACCTTGTATAAGGGTAACTTGAGTGTAAAAAGTCCTAATCCATACTGTTGTGTCCTTTTTAAAGCGCTAAGCATAGCTCAGCGCTTTATTGTCGTTAGACTTCTATTTCCGGTGCAAGGAATAACTGCCCTCTATGAGCAGAAATATACATCATTTAAACTGGTAAGAGGTATAGGGAACCAGTTATCTGGGTGGCGGAAATGGCCGAGTAGATACGATTGGTTTGCGGGGCTTACGTATATCAGCACGGGATGCTACGCAGTGATGAAAAAATATAGTGCGCATTCAGAAGCTAAAATATAGAAAAATAAAATCGATTCTTTGCAAGAAAATGTCAAAAACTGTGATAAATTACTGTTCAAAAGGTATAATTTGTGATTTTAACATATCTTTTTTCAGGCAAGTATCCATATACAAGTCGTGTTCAGCTTTAATTCACATCATCTTAAGAAAGTAACATATATTTAAAGAAATCTGGCCTTCGATACTTTAAATTGATATTCATTAAACATAAACCAAAATTTCAATAAGGCTCATTTCCGCCTACGCTTGCACACAGTAAATTTTCTTAGAACCAAGCTAGGTTAGCGCTTTTCAGTACTTTCAGTACTTTGATTTAGTTCGTAAATGAGATGACCCGAAGTACTAATATACATGTACTGACTTTGTAGATTGTTAATGCAAGTATGCACGTGATCAACATTGTCCACAACAGCAGCAATGTACACTGTACCCCCTTTCTTCGACAGAAATGACCATACAAATGAATATACTCCATCTCCTGGCGCAGTAAGCATTCCTGTGGCTGGGTCATAACCTTCACCTTTGTTCAACTGAACATTTCAAACTTAACTGTTGTATTCATTGGTGTATTGGTGAGATGGGATTTTAGATTTGCATGAAAAGCAACGACATCGTATGCGGTGCAATCTGAAAATATAATATGTCTTCGTTAAAATAAGAAGTAAACATGATTAATTTTATTTAGATAAACATCTACTTTTAAAATTATTGCAAAGAAATTGCTCCAACTACCTTTTTTTCGGTTCCCAACCTATCGATTTGCATGCACTTCTATAACCCTTGATGTCGTCTATAAACTGAGAGGGAGAAGTCGTTTCTACAGTTTCTATGAGCAGGTGTAGAAGCACAGTGAACGTTAAGATGGTCCTGTGTCAAATTAAAACATATATATATAAAATAATTTTTTTCACTGAAAAATAAATGTTTTAAAAGTATGCAAAAGTTTATTGTGACTCACAATTATTTTGCCTCATTAAATAATTCTGTGAAGCCAAAAGAAAGATTTGATCACAAACCATGTTCAAGGTCTAATTGCAATTGGTTCACATCGTTCAAAAACGAAGTACTATTTGTATTTTATGAACATATTGCCATATATAAAATAGATCGGGGTAGGCAATAATTTTATGCAATGATAATTGTGAGTACAACTATTGACCTTTTGGGCCATTGACCCTTTAGAACACTTCAGCTTAAATTATAAAATTTACTGCAATAAAAATCATGAGGTATAAATTAGAAAAAAATAAAACTTAGCTATGAAAAAAAACTTATTCCATTTGCTTGCCATTGCCGTAAACTTGTAACTACTCACCTCAAAAGCAAGATTATGATTGACGAAGATCTTCGAAGACAACGTTCGATATTCGTAGAAAAAATCAACAATTTTGTCCTCTTTTGATTTCGTCGTTGTTATTTAAAATTTATCTTGTAGAATTAAACAAATCAAGATAGAACCCTAGTGTTTATAAAGCTTTTATCACGCGGCTATCCTTATAACATCAAAACGATGTCCGCCTGCACCTAAATCCACTTAAACTCCATAATAAATCCAATTACTGTAAAGTATCATTTTCATAAAACAATCATGTTGACTTGACTTGCAGTTTTTCGTATTCGGTTTTTCTTATTTTTCTATAGGTATGGCGTTCTATATACATATAATTTTGGCTGTTGTAATGAAAACAAAATCACTAAGGATGACTACTTTACTTTAGAATCAACATTTGGATGAAAAAAAAATGTAACACATATTACTAAATGATTAGGATAATTAAGAGAAACATTTTGTTAAACTTTGAGGCATATGTTAAAAAAGAATAGACGTTTACTTCAGACTTAATAAACTGTACGTAATTGCGGTCTTTTTGATGATTATTTAATGTGAAAGTACAATGTTTAACATGTATTGCAGGATAATCAAGGATAATCGTTGCATCGGGTCATAAACGTTTAGCAGTTGTAGGTGGACATTTTTACGTGCGTTCTATTTGGATATGCGAGAAAAAGGGGATGGGTTGTATTAAAAGCATGATGCAAATGTTGATGCTTAAAAGTGCCAGATACTATTGGGTTTTTTAAACAAAAAAAGATAAATATGACATTACAGCCGGAACCAACGCTTTAAAAATCGCAAAGGATATTGTTTCGCTTGCAAGGACAGGTAAATATCGGTATCTCGAACATGGGATATCTCGAAAACCCCGCTTATGTCGAAGTCGACCGCCGGTAATTTGCATGTTATTAGTCGGTGTTCGAAGAGTTATAATATAGACCAGACATTGGGCGGCCTCCCCTAGCAGACTATATCAATTTCAATAGGACTGTGTTTGAGATCTTTCGTTAAAAAACGGCGAAATTTCATAAAAGTTTGTACTTTATCTACCTGGTACGAAAGATTGTTTTTCTGACTTATTATGTTTTGGTGACATCGGAACCCATGTGTTCATATCTGTGTACCTCAAAGTTTGATGCGCAAATTGTTTGATATTTTGCTAATTTCCCTCTTTATTTAGAAACGTTTTATTTACTGTTATGGATAATTGACACTTGAGCTCAAACAGCAAGCTGCGGTGTGCTGCTTAATTCAGAAAAAACAGTATAAGCCATAAACACTTTTTCCACACAAATTTTCAATATCAATTACATTATTTTGTTTTTATATCAGCATTCATTTCAATACGTTTAATTCACAGAGCGAGCTGCGATGTGCTGATTAATTCAGGAAAAAGATTATAAGACAAATCAACCACTTTTTCACACAAATTTTCATATCAATTACACAATATCTTTTTAGCTCACCTGAACCGAAGGTTCAAGTGAGCTTTTCTGATCACCCATTGTCCGTCGTCCGTCCGTCCGTCCGTCTGTCCGTCCGTCTGTAAACTTTTCACATTTTTGACTTCTTCTCAAAAACCTTTGGGCCAAATTTAACCAAACTTGGTACAAAGCATTTTTATGAAAAGGGGATTCTAAATTGTTAAAATAAAGGGTACAACCCTTTTTAAAGGGGAGATAATTACGAAACAGTGAAAATAGGGTGCATGTCTCTTAAAATCTTCTTCTTAAGAACCACTGCACCAGAAATGCCAACATTTACACAAAAGCTTGTATATATAGTGAAGATTCTAAATTGTACAAATCGTGACCCCGGACCAAGACTGGGGCCCCAGGCAGTCCGCGCTACAACTTAAACATAGAAATATGTAGGAAAATTGTTTAAAAATCTTCAAATCAAGAACAACTGCACCAGAAATTCCAATATTTATACAAAAGCTTGCATGTATAGTGAAAATTCTAAATTGTTAAAATTGTGACCCCCGGGCAAAAACTGGGCCCCCAGGCGGGGTTCAAAGTTAACATATATAAGAAAAATGTTTTAAAATCTTCTTCTCAGGAACTACAATGCAACAGTTTGGGATATCACTACGCATACATCCTTGGCAATTGTAGATTCTAAAGTGTTAAAATCATGACCCTCGGACTAATACTGGGGCATCAAGAGGGGTTCAAAGTTGAACATAGAAATATATAGGAAACATGTTTAAAAAAATCTTTTCGAGAACTACAATGTCATACTTTGTGAGATTACTTTACTTGGATCCTCAAATAATGAAAACTTTAAATGATAGAAGCGATCTAATAATGGGGCTCCAGGAGAAGGGGTTCAATGTTTCACATAGAAAGATAGGAGGAAACATGTTTAAAAATCTTATGGAGGAGAACTACAATGCTTTAATTTGTGAGATTACTATGCAAGCATTCTCAAATTGTAAAGTTTCTAAATTGTGGAAGCTGTGACCCCCAGACTAATATTTGGGCCCAAGAAGGGGTAAAAAATTAACATAGAAATATATAGGGAACATGTTTAAAAATCATCTTCTCAAGAACTACAGTGCAACAGTTTGTGAGATTACTCTGCAAGCATAATTGGCTATTGTAGATTCTAAATTGGTAAAATCGTGACCCCCGAACTAATTCTTGGGACCCAAGACACCAGACCAATACCGAGGTCCCAAGTGGGGTTCAAAGTTTAACATATAATATATATGGAAAATGTTTAAAAAATTTCTTCTTGAGAACTACAATGCTACAGTTTGTGAGATTACAATGCAAGGATCCTCAAATAGTGTAGTTGTTAAAGCCAACCATAAACCCCAGACCAATACTGGGGCCCCAGAAAGGGGTTCAAAGTTTAAAATAGAAATAACATATGCTATGAAATAGAATGTTACAAGGAGCTGTTGTTCAGGTGAGCATTGTGGCCCATGGGCTTCTTGTTATATTAGCATTCGTTTTTCCACTTTATATTTTGAGTCGGTCACTATTTTCTTTTCTTTTGTCTATTTATAAATTGTTTCGAAATGTAGATTAAGTTTTAATTTGATTTATACATGTATCTTATTGGTATTTTACATATAGAATTGATCGTTCCTCACAAATAAAAACCCCGCATATTCAGTGTATAATCAATGTAAAATACAAGATATACAAAATTTCAAAGTTATTCTTTCATTCTGTAACAAATTATACATATATTTACTTGTGGTTTCTACAAATAACACTTGAAAGAAAACGTTCATATATCAATTTATTCACCATACAATCATCTGCTGACAGTCTCATTTGTAACAAATGATGAATTCATTTTTTTGCACAAATTGTATTTAGTTACCTAGGGTTCCGTAATAAAAATATACTGAATTCTTGTCTTCTCATGACAGTACACATTTTGATTTATTGCATTATTTTTCTGAATAAGTTTTATCAACCAGGTATAAACAGTTCTATGAACTCAGTATAAACCTGACCTAGTCATCAGCAGCAATGTGGCGTATCTACGTCAGGGAACAGATACATGGATTACCTCCATAAATCTTTCACTGAGAGTGTTAAATTGATAAAATATCATGATAGAAATAAACAAAAAGGTTACAGACCTCATTCCTAAGTTTCAAGGGGCTCTTAAAATTTATTTAGCAACAAATATTTTTTCATGTACACTTCCTTTAAATAGAACTTATTTTGCTTCCTGAAAAGTACGTGTAAAATCCGCCATGTATAAAGGTAGCAGGGGAGTACCAAGTCCTAATCCATACTCTTGTGCCCTTGTTTAGTTCGTAAAGAAGATTACCCAAAGTACTAATATACTGACTTTGTTGATTGTGAATGCAAGTATATACGTGATCAACATTGTCCACAACAGCAGCAATGTACACTGTACCCCCTTTCTTCGACAGAAATGACCATGTAAATGAATATACTCCATCTTCTGGCGCAGTAAACATTCCTGTGGCTTGGTCATAACCTTCACCGTTGTTCAACCGAACATTTTCAAACTTAATTGTTGTATTCATTGGTGTATTGGTGAGATGGGATTTTAGATTTGCATGAAAAGCAACAACATCTTATGCGGTGCAATCTGGAAATATAATAACATGTCTTCGTTAAAATAAAAAGTAAACATGATTTATTTTATTTAGATAAACATCTACTTTTAAAATTATAACAAAGAAATTGCTCCAACTACCTTTTTTTGGTTCCCAACCTATCGATTTGCAAGCACTTCTATAACCCTTGATGTCGTCTATAAACTGAGAGGGAGAAGTCGTTTCTACAGTTTCTTTGTGCAGGTGTAGGAGCACGGTGAACGTTAATATGACCCTGTGTTATATATATATATATATATATATATATATATATATATATATATATATATATATATATATATATATATATATATATATATATATATATATATATATATATAATTTTAGTCACTGAAAAATAAATGTTTTAAAAGTTTGCAAAAGTTTATGTTGTCTCATTAACAAATTCTGTGAAGCCAAAAGAAAGATTTGATCACGAACCATATTCAAGGTCAAATTGATTAACATCGTTCAAAAACGATGCACTATTTGACCCAATTTGTATTTTATGAACATATTAGCATATATTAAATTGATCGGGGTAGACAATAATTTTATGCAATGATAATTGTGAGTACAACTATTGACCTCTTGGGCCATTGACCCTTTAGAACACTTCAGCTTCAATTATAAAATTTACTGCAATAAAAATCATGAGGTATAAATTAGAAAAAAATAAAACTTAGCTATGAAGAAAACTTATTCATTTGCTTGCCATTACTGTAAACTTGTAACTACTTACCTCAAAAGCATGATAATGATTGACTAAGATCTTCGAAGACAACGTTCGATATTCGGAGAAAAAATTAACAATATTGTCCCCTTTTGAATTCGTCGTTATTTTATGTTTATCTTGCAGAATTAAACAAATCAAGAAAGATCCTTAGTGTTTATAAAGCTTTTATCATGTGACTATCCTTGTAACATCAAAACGATGTCCGCCTGCACTTAAATCTACTTAAAGGCCGGATCTGACCTAGTTGAATATCCACACGGACGGCAATTAAAGGGTACCTGCAGTCAAGTCGATGTGAAACATATGTCAAAGAGTTTAATTACCAAAATTAAATGCTAAAAAACGCATCAAAATCGATGCAAAAATAACGGAGTTACGCCGCTTCAAAGTGGCTATTTTTACTTGCTTTGGGAAATCTAATCAAGAGAAAACAGAATAAGGCGATAACGAGGCTTCAGCGGAAGTTACGTCACGAGGTCAACAGGAGGGGCATTTCTTTACAAAGCTTTACAAATTCAATTCGATTTTTCAGCCAAAATGATTGATATAGGTCTGATGTTTTGACGTATCTATTTATTTTAAGTATTGTAGATTTAGAAATGTGTATCCGTAATTATTTTGTTACAGTCAGATTTATTTTTAAAGGATTTTAAAATATTTGCTATTCTCGTCGCCCTTTTACCGATGAATACGATATCTTAACGCTTGCATGGCCAGATTTATTTTCATTATTCATTCTTTGATTACATAATATCCTTTCACACACGAGTGATTCGAGACAATGACTTAGGTAAACAGATAAACTAACGAAGCCACTGCTCCAGACACACGTGTATCTGGGGTATGTATACACATGGTACACGAGTCTGGTGAACAACGAGAGGGTTTCACACCTCTGGACTGGTAAATTGAATTGTGTATAATTAGCTACTCGATTGTTTAACAATAAAAAAGAAAAATAAATCAGACTGTGTGAATCAAGCATTCGTAAGCTAATACATGTATATAGTCCGTCAATCAGTGATTAACGACTATCAAATAGTAAAACTAATGTTCGAGGTAAATGCCTTTATTGTTACTTATATAATCACTGAAATAATGACCAACTTTACATTTCAGCAATTTTAAACCTTTTTTTATGTGATCAAGTAATTATTTCAGAAGTAATTACATTTACGTTGGTCTTAATTTCTTGTTAAATCAAGTGCAACTTTCTTTAGAGCGCTATGGTCAGCAATTTAATTAACGCTTTAACTCCACATTACTTCAATTGTTATACTGACAGCGAATCATTATGAAATCTGAATAAACTTGAACATTTTGACAAAGGATGTAAATAAATGTTAAATGAAATTCCATTATCGTATTTTTAAAAGAATATAAGACTTAATCATGCAGCCATCTTGGACTTTCGCCTTGATCCGTTTATAATCCCGTGTTCGTTTGTTAAAGAATGCATACTATTTTGATTGTTATAAGTCCTATATCATTATTATTGAATAATCAATTGAAATCATTTGTAATTGTATGCCTTATACGAGGAATAGACCCCGCGTTGCCTTTACGAAATATGTATTATCAATATTATTAATCAGTTAATAATGTCACGGAAAAATCATTCGAAAGAATGGAAATATTAACAAAATATGTTTCTTAAAACAAAAGTTTGATTAATTGCCATTTTGATACATACGCTGTGCATTTATACGCAAAATGTGTTATACATTTGACTAAATTCATGAAGCAAACAATTTTCCGAGTCTGGCATTTTTGTTCGATAAAAAACGGGTTTAAACTCTAACAACAGTATATTTAGTCATCCAGGGTTGATAAGGAAATAAAACAACAGAAAAAAATGTTCATATAACGATAAAACAATGCAAGAAAACGAACATTTTTCATACGATATTGCTGTTTCTAATCCAGTCACGTTGACCCCGTGACGTCACAGTTCATCTCGCGCCAAATCGGCTTGATTCAAAACTCGTTCAGGTGTGAAATCGGGTTTTCCCCAAATATCTCGAAAACTACTTATGTGATCGCTGTAAAATTTTCAGGATGATGTTTTTACACATAGATCTTCATTATATCAAAAATTGACCAGCACTGCAGGTACCCTTTAAGCATATTAGGGAGAAGGCCACAACCCCAACTGATAAGACTACAGAGTGAAGCTATAAATAGATACATGCATAGCACAGACACGTGTTGAAACAAAAGACAGCAGCACATGGTTTCACTATTTATTTTTCTTGCTTTTGGGTATACTTGTTTTATATAGCGCATCCATATATTATTTCTAAAATTAAATGTTTTCTTTTTATAGTTTTGTTTTTGCCCTTTAAGCGTCTAGGGGCTTTCGGATCAGCCTTGATACTGAAGTATGTCCTCTATTCACATTTTCATTCCAATGCAGAGTTCCAAGGAAAGCACGCACTTTATACTGTTCATTTCCAAATGCTATTCTTTTGTCTTGATAGACATTCAAAGTGTTACTAAAGCGTTCCACAAGGTATGTATCTCTTCCTAAATTGAAATGATCTGGATACTTATAAATTGCGGAATTTACAATAACACTTTTGAGTAATTTAATTGCCACAGGATTTTCAAGTACAACTTTTGATGGTTCATAATTTGGATCTTGTTTACATCTTGAGCTAGGGTGGCATCGCTTGTGGTCATTTTGGTAATGGTCAACTATGTTGTCCAACAAAGTTCTCAAAGTAGTAGAATTGCCCTCACAATGCTTGGCTGCCCAGTAAAAATGTGTCGCGATAGATTCCACTTTATCGACAAGTTCTTCGACCTAGGTTTTTCCTTCTTTGTATCTTGGTCCACTTGAAATATTAGTCAAGGCCTTTTTGATACTGTTGATGCCATGCCAAAGATCATTTTGATTACATGTAAAGCCATATTCCCGTTTTCTTACATATTTATTAATGGCCATGTTCCTGTCGTGGGTATGCACATTCACAGAAATGTCCCTGTTGTCAAAATCTTCATAAATTTTTCGTGTTCCAGTTGTCTAATGCCTTTGAGAAACAGGATCCTCTGCCTTTGTTACATGAGCACAATTAAGAACTGTATGTGATCGCTCCCTAATTGACACGACACTGGTGTTTTTTTTTGTGGAGCATTTTTTCGCCATCCATGCCGTGCATCGTAATTATGTCTAGTCCATCCAAGTTTTCATATAGTCCAACTTCTTCAAGAATTGCAGTGTTGCACGAATCTTCATATTCTTCTTGTACAATTGGTTTATACATTTTAAAAAATTGCGTCCTTTTTTTCAACGGAGAGAACACCAAGTCCTGCTGCATTACAGAATCTTCAATAATGAGAAGGTACATTGTAACATTCCACTGCATAGAAATGCATTGTTGATTCTTTCATTAACAAGATACTTCCCATTTGGTAGGTATGGAGATGATGCCAAAATGTAGAAATGTTTTCCTCTATTGCCCCGGGTACAAACTAATTTCAATGCACTCACATGACTTCTCTTTGTGACTTTTTAACTTCAAGAGTCCCTTTACAGTACTTCCCATGGGATGCTGAAACATCGATCAGTTTTCTTACAGATTGCAATGATGTCACCAAAAAATCCTGCTTCACTTGACTCTTATTTACTTTAAAGTAAGTTGCAGGTGATTTAAAATCATCATCATTCGTTTTTAGAGATTGTCTCCAGGTATCCAGCAATGATTCCATGATGTCCGTGTTATTAACTGGTCTCCCTCACTTGCTGACCAAAACTTCCCTCAAATTTTGAATATTTTGCATAATATCCTACTTTTTTCCCTCGGTAATCGGCATCTCAAACTTGAAATTACCTGGCAGTTTTCTCTTAGTTTCTGTCATTTTTTGAAGTCTTCTAATATCTTTACAATGATTACTTGCTATGTTGTAAAATTTAATATTGCTTGCACTTTTACGTTTCATAATACTGACTGGATCATTTTTTTCATGTGATGTACCAGGATACATATTTTTATTTCCATAGGTATATCTTTGAGTCAAATATGATTCAAAGTTTACTCTTTATGATCAAGTTATTTCATTATTACAGAGCTAAGTGTATAGACCGAAGGGTTTATATATTTTTTTTAAATAAAACAATCATCAAAAATCTCAATTTACCCTTTTGTAGAAATAAAATGGAATGGACCAGTTACAATGAAACATGTGAAATTGAAATATTTTCACAGTAGGGAGGCACTCCCTGCATCCCGCCAAATGTCAATAAATCTATTAATCAGCCCATCTCCCGGGGTGGGTCTTCAGTGGGGATCAAAATATTTGTGGATGCAGGGAAATATGGTGATAGTTATTATGTTGTAATAAATTTCCATGTAAATATCTAATAACAACTTTGATGGACAGAAAATAAGAATTTAATGCTTATAAAAATGGCCACATACAGTGTACATGATGCCATGGTAGAGAAATCTCCTTTGGTACCCCATGCCCTAAAACTTTCCCTCCAATTCAGACCATCATTCTTGTAACAAAATGGATGAAAATGAGGACACAAGTATAATTACTTTGAGGGTGAACTCTGATCAAAGGGAATTAATAATTCAATTCATCAATTTTAATGAATGGGAGTTAGAAGAAATGATATGTGATAAAAATACAACTGGGAATGAGGAAATCAGTGCTGACGACTTTGAGAGGACATTCTGTATCCCGCAAAGTCAAAACTGTAATGAATGTGAACATTGCTTTTGCAAACCCTGCATAACAGACGGGAGAAATAGACAAATGTGGTGGCCTTCTGAAGCAGCAATACCTGACAGAAGAAATACCTCGTTCCGTAAGGAAAAGTATAAGTTTTTCTTGACAATGCTTTTCCATAAAGGAGTTTTTCTTGATGAAAGATAAAGAGAGAGAAAACTAAATATTCTTCAGTTAGACCCTCGGTTTACCAATGTTACAAGCCATCGTAGGGACATTCTACCAGAATGTGTTGTCAACTTAGTGCGAGTTTGGTTTCCCAACCCCAAAAATATCCCATACATGCGACACCGTTGGCAGTTATTTTTTTTTAAATTAAAAACAATATTATTATACACATTATTTTTATTTAAATCAGAAAATTTTGTTCAAAATTTCTTTTTATTGGAATTTGTTTTTGTGAGAATTACATCTGTTCTGGACTCTTATCTGGTCACTGAAAGGTTCGTGTAAACTGTGCTAAGAGCAGTGGTCAGGAGATAACAGCCGGACTCGGCTCGGACTCGACTCGGCATTCACGCTTACATGCAGTATATGTGTTCTTTATTTATCAAATAAATGGATTTATTGGACTTAACTCTTTCTCTTTACTGAGGTAGGATGATTAAGACATTATCTTATTAGCAACCATTTTGAATGCGTCTGTGGAGATTAGAGCTGTCAATCAAAATGGGCAAATTTGAAAATCAGTGTCACTTCAGAATTTTAATTGATTAATTCGCACTTATTGCATACATTTGAAGTAAATTATATGTATTTTCAAATGCAGAACACATAACTTTATATACACAACAACTATCTTAAAGTGGTAATTGGTGATATTTGTATAAATTTGAAAAAATATCCCCTGAAGTGAAGAGTGGCAAGAAAATTGAAATTTCCTCCATTTCCCCAATTGACTGCTATTTATACCCCAGAACCGGCCTTTAAACTCCATAATAAATCCAATTACTGTAAAGTATCAATTTCATAAAACAATCATGTTGACTTGATTCGCGGTTTTTCGTATTCCGAGTTTATCATTTCGTTGGACAGGACAGGCTAATTCTTAACACAGCTACGTGTATGTTTACATTTCGTATTTATTGTATTTCAATAACGCTCTCCATCAGATTAATGAGATGAATTCGGTTATTTTATGGCCACTTTCTCAGTATGATTTTTGACAATTTCGGCTTTCTGAATTAATTTGCAAATTTTATTCGATACTTAATAAAAAATTTAAAATTAATAAAAATATTATCCTTTATTCATAGCAATATCATTATTTTACAAAAAATATTGATAAAATAAACATTTTTTTTTTATTCTGAGTTTAAAATAATGTAATAGCACATAAAAATTTCTCAATGACATTTTCCTATCAAATTTTAAATAAACATATTAGCATGTGCTAAATAACAATCAAAAAAAATTATTGGCCATATTAATGACATTTAATTGAGATTCTTCAAAAGAAATAACCTCTATCTCTTTTTTTCTGGAACTATGGCCTCTTGTTACAATTTCAATTTTTGTTTTGAAACAAAAAAGGTGTTACATTTGTTTTTGTTTCATTTATTAACATAAACATAATAAGAATAGTAAATGTGAACATTTGCTATAATTAAAAATGTTTAATACCCTAAATTATGAACTGTTTAATTAGAATACGTCAGCCTATTACACTGTATTAAAAAAGTTAATAAATTGGGTTTTTGAGAAGCACAAATCAATTGTTTTCTCTCTCTCTCTCTCTCTCTCTCTCTCTCTCTCTCTCTCTCTCTATATATATATATATATATATATATATATATATATATATATATTTTCTGTACTTTTACGCACACAATGTTTATAACATTTTACTTTATTATATTTTCATGTTAAATACTGAAATCTTATTGGTTGAGACGCAGTTGGTAATCCGTTCTATTACCCTCAGCGTTAGCAACACACTTGGCAACGGGTAACACAACGAATTGTACATGCACGGAAATTTTGTGCGTACGGTTCGCCGTAGAATTCACTTCATTTCTATATAAAAGCAGTAAAATTTTCTTTAAATTAAGACATTCAGTATAATAAAAAAAAATAGTGCATGTTTGGGAGGGTAACTGTTGAAATTGAACATTTCGATGAAAAAAAAATGTAACACATATTACTAAATGATTAGGATAATTAAGAGAAAAATTTTGTTTAACTTTGAGGCATATGTTAAAAAAAGAATGGACGTTTACTTTAGACTGAATTAACTGTACGTAATTGCGGGTTTTTTTTATGGTTATTTAATGTGAAAGTACAATGTTTAAAATGTATTGCAGGAGAATCAAGGATAATCGTTGCATCGGGTCTAATACGTTTAGCAGTTGTAGGTGGACATTTTTACGTGCGTTCTATTTGGAAATACCAGGAATATGTGATGGATGGTATTTAAAGCATGATGCAAACGTTGAGCTAAAAATTGCCAGATATCTATTGGGTTTTTTTAACCAAAAAGATAAATATGACTTTACAGCCGCAACCAAATCGCTTGCAAGTACAGGTAAATATCGGTATCTCGAACATGGGATATCTTGAATACCCCGCTTTTGTCGAAGTCGGCCGCCGGTAATTTGCATGATATTAGTCGGTGTTCGAAGAGTTATAATATAGACCAGACATTGGGCGGCCTCCCCTAGCAGAATATATCAATTTCAATAGGACTGTGTTTTTTATCTTTCGTTAAAAAACGGCGAAATTTTATAAAAGTTAATTGTACTTAATCTACTCAGTACGAAAGATTGTTTTTCTGACTTATTATGTTTTGGTGAAATCGGAACCCATGTGTTCATATCTGTGTACCTCAAAGTTGGATGAGCAAATTGTTTGATAATTTGCTAATTTACCCCTCTATTTAGAAACGTTTTATTTACTGCTATGGATAATTGACGCTTTTGTTCACACAGCAAGCTGCGGTGTGTTGCTTAATTCAGAAAAAAAACATTATAAGCCATAAACACTTTTTCCACACAAATTTTCAATATCAATTACATAATTTTGTTTTTATATCAGAATTCATTTCAATACGTTTAATTCACACAGCGAGCTGCAATGTGCTGCTTAATGCAGGAAAAAGGGTATAAGACATAAACACTTTTTCACACAAATTTTCATATCAATTACACAATATCTTTTTATATTAGCATTCGTTTTTCCACTTTATATTTTGAGTCGGTCACTATTTTCTTTTCTTTTGTCTATTTATAAATTGTTTCGAAATGTAAATTAAGTGTTAATTTGATTTACACATGTATCTTATTGATATTTTACACATAGAATTGATCGTTCCTCATAAATAAAAACCCCGCATATTCAGTGTATAATCAATGTAAAATACAAGATATGCAGAATTTCAAAGTTATTGTTTCATTCAGAAACAAATTATTCATATATGTACTTGTGGTTTCTACAAATAACACTTGAAAGAAAACGTTCATGTATCAATTTATTCATCTTTGTCGTGCAATTTTTATTTCCGAAGAAATTAAATCATTCTATGACAAGAAGTCAGTATAAGCGCTTTTACATCAAATCGAATTTATCTTGCTTCCAGAAAAGTAAGTATAGTAACCACCGTGAATAAATGTGGCGGGAAGGTACCAAGTTCTAATCCATACTTTATTGCCCCTTTTCAGCTCGTAAATGAGGTGACCTGACGTATTGATGTAGGTACTTTGTTGATTGTTAATGCAAGTATGCACGTGATCAACATTGTCCACGACAGCAGCAATGTACACTGTACCTCGTTTATTTGTCAAAAATGACCACGTGAACGAGTACACTCCGTCTTCTGGTGCTGTGAACATACCTGTTGCTGGGTCATAGCCATTGCCTTTGTTTAACTGGACATTTTCGAATTTTATAGTTGTATTTTGAGAAAGGTTGTTGAGGTTAGATTTCAGATTTGCGTGGAAAGCAATAACATTGTAAGCAGTACAATCTGAAAAAATTAAAATCAAAATGCTTATTGTGATGTATTAATTCTTATTTAAAAACTATATAGTTTACGTCAATCTAAGCAACCAGAGACGGTCATCTACCTTGCTTTGGCTCCCATCCTATTTTCTTGCATGCACTTCTGTACCCACTGATGTCGTCCATGAACTGGGCGGGAGATGTTGTTTGTACACAGCAAATGGAGGTATACAGCCATAAGAAGAACGACAGTCGAACATAGGCAAGCATAATTCTAAAATTCAGTTTATTTTTTTAAATTCAGTGACATTTAAAGCAGTTTACCGTAAAGCAATTTAAACGCTCCCTTTGACGAATTAGAATATATTCATTTATTCTATTCCTTTTTATATATCGATATTTGATTTTACTCAAAATTGTTATGAAAAGTATTTTTAAATTTCGCATAAATGAAAAAAATACTTGTAGGAATAAGTGATGTATTTCACATTTTTCCAGTGTGTTTTCTTCGTTTTTACTAAAGTGAAATTCTCCATCGTTTATTTCTCAATTAAATTACCCGCTATAATGACAGCCAAAATAACGTTGAAAATCTACGATATAAATGTATAGTTAATATTACTTACCAAATAAGCTATTTATTTTACCTGAATGTTGACCACTACTTCTACAAAATCACAGGTACCTGATTATCAAACAGAAACATTTACCTCATTCAATCGATTTTCTGTATTTCTCGATTTTTTTTTGTGTGTACAACTATTGACCTCTTGGGCCATTGACCCTTTAGAACACTTCAGCTTAAATTTTAAAATTTATTGCAAAAAAATCATGATAGATAAATTAGACAAAAATAAAACTTAGCTACGAAAAAAACTTATTTTATTTGCTTGCCATTGATGTAAACTTATAACTACTCACCTCAAAAGCAAGATTATGATTGACTAAGATCTTCGAAGACAACGTTCGATATTCGTAGAAAAAATCAACAATTTTGTCCTCTTTTGATTTCGTCGTTGTTATTTTAAATTTATCTTGCAGAATTAAACAAATCAAGATAGAACCCTAGTGTTTATAAAGCTTTTATCACGCGGCTATCCGTCTTCTGGTGCTGTGAACATACCTGTTGCGGGGCCTGCCTCCACTTAAACTCCATAATAAATCCAATTACTGTAAAGTATCATTTTCATAAAACAATCTTGTTGACTTGCGGTTTTTCGTTTTCGGGTTTTCCTATTTTTTTATAGGTATGGCGTTCTATATACATGTAATCTTGGCTGTTGTAATGAAATAAAATTCACTAAGTATGACTACTTAACTTTAGAATCAACATGTGGATGAAAAAAATGTAACACATATTACTAAATGATTAGGATAATTAAGAGAAAAATTTTGTTTAACTTTGAGGCATGTGTTAAAAAAAGAATGGACGTTTACTTCAGACTCAATTAACTGGGCCCGGTTTTTTGAAAGGTGGTTAAATTTAACACCGTGTTAAGGATAATGACGTGTTAAATCCTAATCAAGTGATTAGCTAACGCAGTGGTTAAATTCTGTTGATCAAACGTAATTTAACGCATTGGTTAGCTAACACTGTGTTAACTGAGTTAACCACTTAGTAATCACTTGGTTACCCATAATTCATTTAAGTGAACTCTAAAAGATTAAGTAAAGATGTTTTGCTGAAGAAGAACCATATGATTCTATGTTAAATCGAGTGAAGTGGAAATGTGGGGTCAACTGTTGTTCAACCTCTTGTAATAAGAAACCTTATTCCGTACTGCATGTATCTACATGATATTATCATTATAAAAGCACCACATCTCTTAGAAATACCCTTGCATGTATACCCTATGTATTGATTTTTATGAAAAGGAGGGGTTTGAAATCTTTCACCTTATATTATGAAACTTGTGGCAATTACGTTGAGTTTATTTTCACACATATTTAAAAACAAGTATCACCAAAACTAAAAATTGACCTATTTTGATAAATTGGATGAATTGTAGCATTTTTAGTGACAAATATACATGCTTTCCTGCATGTAATTTCTTGTTTTTATTAAAAGTAAGCTTAGCAATCATATTTAATGAAAATCTTATTTATTCTGGTTTCTAATTCTACTACCTTTTCAACCATTATAAAAAAAAAGACCTACCAGTGTGATACCTGCCTTTAATTAAAATAAAATTCAAACATACCCGGATAGCTGGAGACGGATAAGAAATCCCAAAAAAATGTTCAAACTTTACGTTTTTTCTACTTATTTGATGCAGAAATACAATACAAATATAAAAGTATTGTTGCTTCTTGATCATTTCTAAAGTAGTTATTATATAGCAGATGTTATTTTAATTGATGTAAAATGTACATTTACATATCCTACATGTAATGTAAATTGAGACAATTGAAAGGGGTGGGTGATTTTTCAACTATGTAAATATATTATAAAATTTCACCTTTGGACAGGAAGGAGCTAAAGGAATTGATTTTTTTTTTACACTTTCTATTCAATAATAACTGCATTTGTCTCCATGTAAACTTATTTTGAAAGAAAAATATGCTTTAAATAAAAGGGTAATTATATCAGAGGCTTCCTAGTATCAATGCATATTTTTATACGAGGACATTATAGACAAAAACATACAAAATAAATGTATTAAATTGTTTATCTAACATGGGTAATTAAAGACTACAATTTGTCATTAAAAAACGCAACTTACAATATAACATTTACACCTAAAAACTGTGATAAACAAAAATTGAGTCATCTATGTGTAACATTCTGTGTATACTTCATTGTTGAGACATACAATGCTTTCCCACCAGCAACCGAATTTATACCCTCTTGACGATTGAAAAGCTATGTCAAGAAAAGTGTTTGCTGTTAATTTCCTTCTTAAAAATAGTTTTCTAGAATTTAAATAAGTATGTCATATGATTTAGTTTAATTTCACGTTGATTAATATGCACTGACATCAATATTTCAAGATACAAACTCCAAGTATAAGGAGTTGAACTTAATTTTAGAAAACGTCCTTGCTGTTTAATTTGTTCGAAGAAAAAGAAGTGAAACTTCGTGCAATTGAGAAAGGTACTTGAATCTATTCATGTACGCCGTAGTTAGACATAGTTCATCTTTATAACTATATGTAGTTATAACAACTAAATGTATGATTTTTTTCTCTCTCAAAAGCAGTTTAGGGACAATGAGGTACACAACACAGAAAATTAAAGATATAAACATGTATGAGAGAGAAATATTAACAAATAGATATTAAATGAAGAATATATATGGACATTGGCAAGGCAGAAAAGCTAACCTTTTCATACGTGTTTTCATAAATGTTCATAATTTAATCGATTTAAAAGAGAATACACTAAAATGTTGCATGATACATTGTCTTGGAAGCACATGATACTTTAAATATGTTAAATTGTTTATTAGTCTAAGACAACATGTAAGCTTGTTCGTTTCCATGATGCTATGTTGTCAGTAATTCATAGCTGTAAAAACATTACAACATTGGTGTTTATCAAAAATGACGCAAAACTTTCAACAAAATCAGAAGCGGCTAGAAGACCCATGATAACAGTTGAGTAGAAAAACAAAGAAGAAAACATAGTATGTCTTCAAACCACATCTTTCCAAAAAAATAGAAAAACAACAATAAAGTCGGAAAAAAGCTAGTACATACTTAAACACTACAAACAGAATTACAATGAAAAAAGTGGTGCATGAAAAGAGTACAAACTTGTTTGTACCTCCTTTTTCCTATTTACTTATTTACCATTGGGGGGTTTTCTATTTACCATTGTTTTGTTTTTTGGGGGGTTTGTTCTCATACATGTACCTCTTTATTATTTGTACCCATTATTCATAGTTTTCATCTACTATACAATCATGACAAGTAGTATTATGCCATCTTACTTCCATTTTAATAGATACACACTTAGTCTAATCAAATGTGTACCTTCTTCAAGGCTAATATAGGCATTGCGTTCTGCCTAATGCATTTTATGTAATATACCTACATAATAAAATGTTCAAATAACAGAGAAAAAAACAACAAAAATATAATCTATGATTTTTATTGCTATTTTATTTTTGTTTGATTTTATTCACGCATTGACCTTTATGAAACTCGTGCTTGCATATTGATGACTAACAAAATTCACAAACTTGGTGAGATTAAGTGTGTCTTAAGAATGTGTTCTTAGTAAAACAAATAAATAAGTGACCCACTTTACCTACTTGAGATTGACATTTCCTAAGTGTTTTGTTGTGCATCGTACTTAATATTGTACTGTAAATGGAGAAACAGAAAAGTGAGGAAAGCTCATCATCCTAACCTACATATCATATCTCTGCACATCATTTTAAACCAAGTTACCTCTTCATCAAACACGATTTTTCTAATATGCTATATTTCTTACTATCCAATACAATTTTACAAGTATCGCCCAATCTCGCTCTGCATGTATGGCATTAAATATATTTTACGCTTAGAATACAAAAATCTTCAATTCTATAAATGTCTCTTTACATGTAGAAGCATGGAAATTTGAAGAATTTATGCACATTTTTAGAGTCTATGTTTCTTGCATCGTGTTCTTAAATGCATTAACTTCCCATCCGTTCATTTTAATTACACAAAGGCAGAAAATACTTGCTTAAAATAATTATAAACCTGTAGTAGTAATAAATGTATTTGAGGCGATGTTTAAAAAAAAAAAAGGTCGTAAATAACAAACTATTAGGAAATTTTTAATAAGAGTTGGTGCTTAAAATACTCGTGAAATTAGCTAAGGGTATTCTTAACTTACTTACTTAATAAGACTTTGAAATAAATAATGAAGATTAAATGGAATAAAACAACAGATTTGCAATTTTCCACTACAAGCAATTAAAGAACGACTCTGAAAGCATTGGACTTTTTGAACAGCATGCGAGCATAACTATACTTTACAGAGCATATTACATTTAACACACCGCTCAGATTGATTTATGCAAAGGATGTTGGTGGGTATAGCACGGATCGAATACACACAAAAACAGGGGGTGTAAAGATAAAGTGCTTATTTAAAGAAGACTGTTAACTCAATAATTATGTGTGACATCAACTGGCAAAATGGTTGATTGAATATTCGTTAATTTAAAAAGAAAAGAGTTTGAAATAGAAAAATTCAATGAATCAGAATGTACAGAACAACAGATTATAAATAGATATGCCATTCATATTTGATATTAATATTTATATCTGACATCTACTCTATTGAAAGCTTCGTTGCTGCCATTCGATGCGGTCGACATTTTTTAAAAAAAATAAACTTTATTGCTAAATGTCCTAAACACAAGGCTATGATAAAGACTGGTGTGAAAGGACATATCTGTGCGGCGACTTCTGTAAAAATGTTGCTTACGCGTATATATGAAGACATAAAGGAAAGCATGCGACTTATAATTTTGTAGGTAAAGTGTCGTTGCTACGAAAGCCGAGAAGGATCATTCGAGATTCGAGATTCGAAATACGAGATTCGAAATACGAGATTCGAGATTCGAAATTCGAGATTCAATATCTAAATTAACCAATCAAATCATGGATCTGAAACCTGTATCCTAGCAACATCAAACTGTTCTAAATAAAGATCATTCGTACATGCTCTTTCCTACAAATAAATGTCTTAATAGCTCTTATATAGTGGTTATAAAATGGTTAAATTAACATTGATGAATTAACCCCACACAGTATAAACAATTAAATTAGAAATAACACTGTTGGCTTTGCGAATCTCAGTGGTTTTGTTTGCCCTGTATGTATTTCCCTCCGAACAATTTTAACCCGAAGTGTATTCGCCCCAACTGTGTAAAAATCGGCTCGCGAAGAAAGATCTGTTTAATCTAAATGTTTTAGCTATGAAACGAAACTAAAGAAAATAATCGACATGTCAAAATATAGGTTATGATAAAGTTTTAAACCATTTTACAACCTCAAAGACAGAAATCCAGATAAGAATAGTGTATTGTAGGGTATGGCAATGCCATTGTCGATATGAGAGAGAGAGAGAGAGAGAGAGAGAGAGAGAGAGAGAGAGAGAGAGAGAGAGAGAGAGAGAGAGAGACAGACAGACAGACAGACACAGAGAGAGTTTTGTAGTGTCAAATTCAGTTTGATTTAGAATTTGAAATTGATTTGATTTGTTACAAGCATATATAGACAATAATTAAGCCTCTAAAACGAGAAAAGAGAGGAGGGGGCTTGGGGTATTTGTGATGTCTTACATTAGCTAGCGAAAATGATAAAAAAAAACCGAAATTTTCTTTAAAGTGTGTGCGGATGTTGTATGCCAATAATCTGTTTTCAGTATATACATTTCAAGAAGGGGGGGGGGGGGGGGCGGCTATATAGTCCTAATTAATTTGTCAGTTATTCTGGCCTGATTATATGTAAATTAGAGCTGCGCTGGTGCATATATTTACCCAAATGGAACAAAATATAACCAAATGAATCTAAAAGTTTTGACAAAATTAGTTTGAAACGTACGACTCTTTTTTTCAATTCTAATCGGGTATGTCCTTTAGAAAAATCTTGAACCACACACATTTTAGCAATTAAAACGACAATTGTTTCATTTTTTTATGGGGAGGGAGGTGGTGCCGGTAAAGGACATGTATTGCTTGTGGCAGTTGTGCTATACTCTTATTTGTTATAATAGGTAATACTACATATTGATATAAAATTAAAGTTTCCAATTACACTGTACATAGCTTCTATCACGCATTTTGACCCGTGCGATAGTTTAAAACAATTTTCAAAGCATTTAATGTAATTCAACCGATCATTTTTGAAATTTAATTTTCTGGATCCCCGCCTGATACGTCCGCCTTCTTGTATATTAGAATTACATGTACGTTGACCATATGTACACATTAACTTAATCGGCTATGATATGGGGCGATAACATTTTTTATCAATGTTTTTGCAGGATATGTAACAAATAACAGCCTATTTGTGGGTTTTTGCACTGATTATTTGAGATAATTTGCCGCCATCTTTATGCATTCCACACACCACTCACAGTTTCTTTATTTGGTGTTCTGTGTGTATGGCGACAAATTATGGTAAATTTGCACCACTCACCCCTTGTAGCTTCATCCTGATTACATTTTATTTGGCTAAGTGTAATGTAGTAATATATTAAATACACACATCTTTGTTTGCAGTGCTTATTTACATCTTTAGAGATTTACTTACAAAAAAAGTAAACATTTGTATGACTTATATGTAATTATTGTCAATTTTGGTGCGGGGGGGGGGGGGGTAGGAAACTACAGAGAAACTTAACTTGGCTGTAAAACATATGCTTTTATTCTTTCTTGTTGATATATCAATGAATGAATTATAACAAAATATATGTACAACAATTAATTTTGAAATATTCATGCACAATCAAATAAAGGGTGTTACTGTTCTCTGCACAAGAAATCGGCAATGTGAACAAATTGGCACCCTATCATCCCTACCTTTAATTGTAGAGAGTAGGTATCCTTCTATATTGAAAACAATTCCAAAAGTAAGACTCATAATAAGTTGTTTACTGAGGAAAAGGAAAAAAAATTGTATTTATTAATAATTCCGTATGATGTAATAATATCTCAATGATTTGTTTATAATCATAGTACTAGTGTATCACTGTATGCATACATAAAAACGATAAGTAATGCTTATATTTATTAGTGAAACAGGACAGATTATTTATATTTAGATTATTTAGATACATAGACTAATCTTCATGCGGGGATCTAGAAAGGAGGGGGTCAGGGGATCTGGACCTCCTCCTCGGGAAAATTGGAGCTTATGTAATTTACATAGTAAAATTTTTTAAAATTGGCCTAGGACCCCCTACAGAAAAAATTAGCTACGCTTATGAAGTTCTCTACCATAACCACATTTTTACACAAAGGGGTGAATAAACCCGGGTTTTAAACTATTACTGGTGGTGAAATACCTTAGGGTTCAAACGCATCAGGTGGAAATGCACCAGAGCAAACAAAATCACTTAGATCCGCGAAGCACACTGCATTATTACTAGTCTATTTAGATATTCTGTGTAAAAGTAAATACAAATAATTATTTAGTTAGGTAGGGAGAAGTGAACATAGCATTTATTTGTATATAAAAGCATGTACGTATGATTTTTATTTAGAACAGTTTGATGTCGCTAGGATACATATTTTCATATCCTTGATTTGATTGGTTAATTTAGATATTGAATCTCGAATTTCGAATCTCGAATTCCGTATTTCGAATCTCGCATTTCGAATCTCGAATCTCGAATGATCCTTCTCGGCTTTCGTACGTTGCAGATAATGTTATTTCACTTTTAAACGCTGCTTTTTACCCTTAAAAAGACTTTGGGGTTACTTCAAAAGTTTTGGATTTTGGAGTGAGACAAATCTTATTATTTGATATAAAACGTGGTTATCTTTATCATAGAATCGAAACTGGCGAAAAAATTTCAAATTTGTCTTTATTAACAAATATCGGACAATTTAGGGATTTACTTAGCGGAAAGCAAGCATGTGTATCAAGTGTATACTATTAATGTTATAAGTGCTCGTTTGCATCGAATCATTAAATGTCAATATGTTACGTTTTTTATATTAAATAAACGTTGTTACTGAAAATTGCACCTAATTGTGTAGAAATCAATTTTACGCTGCTGTGTCAACATTAGGACAATAAAGTATCCAATTATCACTGTCAACCAGACATCACATATTGAATAAAGTCGTTATTTCAGAGCAAATGATACACCATTTTTACGCTAGTGTGACTAACCAGCAAAAAGTGCATTTGTATATTAGCCGCTCGCTACGATGCAAGATGTTCATTTGAACTCGTTGGTTACATCTCTAAAGAATAATGACCAAGAAACAGAAATCTGTCCATATTTTGTCTGAAAGAGACCAGGCTTGCAGGACGTCGAAAGAAAGTATTTAGAATCATGTGAGCTGGGAGACGAGAATTTTGTCAAAAATGTGTTGAATTCAGGAAGAGTCTCTGCAGATATTGAAGACACACAGGGAAGAACTGGACTTGATATATCAATAGAAAATGGACACGTTTCCTTGGTAGATTACCTGTTGTCCAAAGTCAGTCCAAAAGTCATCCACCAGGGACTTCTATGTGCTATAGAATACGATCGGGAAGAGATATGCGAGATTCTTTTGAATCACCCGATTTACCAAACTACACATAAAGATAAAGACGGGGTGAAAAGCAACGAATATTCTACCATACAAGGCATCACATCTCCAAATGGGGTTACAACACCCGATGATGATGATTTATCAATGAGGTCGGATATTTCCAAATTCTCCGAATTGCCTGTTTTCAATATGCTTAAAGAGGCGTTGATTAAAGCAGCCATACGGAATGATTTTCAGATTGTTCAAATGATCATGATGAAAGGAGCATTGGTAGATATTCCTCACGACTATTTCTGTTCTTGTACATCATGTATTGAAGAGCAGAACAGGGATTACATGGTCTTTTGCAACAGAAGACTTGATACCTTTCGAGCTCTGGCAAGTCCAGCATACATATCTCTAACAGATGAAGATCCTGTCATGTCTTCCTTCTTCCTCAGCAAAAAGTTCAAACAACTTCAAGTCATGGAAACTGAGTACAAGGCAAGTGAATACATGCAGTACAATTTAGATTTACATTGAAATATCTTACTCAATTGATATCTTGATTGTGTTTACCTCTGTTACATGTACTTTGAGAGAATATGTATAAATCTGTAGCGAATTGTTCATTTTTCATATGAATACGTTTGATGAATATATATGAAAGTACAATTACCCTTTATCATTTTGAACAGAGCACGTATGAAGAGCTTGACTTGCAGGTACAAAACTTCACTCTTGACTTGTTGAATCAGTGTCGTACTTCGGAGGAGGTGAGATCGCTTTTAAACTCGACAGAAATGGCCGATGCAAACACCAATTCTTTTCCTCTACTGCAGGTTGCATTGCAAATGGAGCAAAAGAAGGTATTACATTTTTTTTTACAAAGATGTGTCAGTGTAAATATGTTTTAATTATTCTAAAAGTTAAAGGTGTATTTATTAAACAAATCGTTTTGCTTCTAAAGCGACATTTATAGGATTCATGCTTATGCATTCTGAGCTTAAACTATATTTAATGTCATCAAATACCTTAAAGTGTCAACAAAATCTTACATGATAATTACTGGTACTTTTTTCATTTTTTTTAAACAAGCATACCATATTAAATCTCTTAATATTAACTTTCGAAGAAGTGTAACTTTTTTATGATAATATGCGTTTTCAGTTTGTCTCTCACCCAAAATGCCAGGCTCAGGTATCAGCTCTTTGGTTTAGTGGACTAACAGGCATGAGTCACCTGAATCGTTTTGAATTCCTGCTGCTCTCTATTCCTCTTGGAATGATATTTTTACCCATTTTATCCCTGGTTTTTATATTTGTACCTTGGAGCAAAGTAAGTAATGCTTTCAAAATGTAATATATATTTAATAAATAAATGAATTATTACACTCTGTTCTCTGATAATTGTGTTCAGCCTTAAATAAGGAAGCTCGGTGATAATCAAACTAACCATCAGATCTTTTTGATATGATATATTTAGCTTTGTAGTAATTTTTATGAGGGGGGGATATTTAAAGTTAAAAAATTGACTCCTCTACTATAACTTATATACAACTCTCTTCTAAAGAAGATTGATAGAGTCTTAAAATAGCCATGACCATCCCCCCCCCTTTAGGAATGTACATAGCATCAAGTTTCATACTATAATTGTTGATGGTATAAAACTAAATCTTACCATAAATATTTCATCAGGGCAGATACAATAGGTTTACTGCTTTATTTTTTTATCAGAGATATTAATTTTTTGGTATCCATACGACTGTTGATTAAAAGGAGTCATTGTCACAGCTGCATAGTTACGAAAATCATTATCTTTGCACATGTGTTCATGAAAACTCTCAGTTTAAAAGTCACAGATGTGCAACTTTTTACATTGATTAACTTAAGTAGACATCAATGAATACCGCATATAGCTGTAGATAGCTTAGATTATGGAGTTGATTTATATTTGCAAATTTCACAGTTTTGTCATTTAAATATTTTTAAAGAATATTTTTTTGCCATTAAAATTTAGTCTAAAACTGAAAATACAGTGATTTTTTAACGTAAAACATGTTGCTATGTAGAGACACATAACATAGACAAAAAACGCATAAAAACCCAACAAATACTCAGTAGTATTATACAACTGCACCAATTATGTACTCCTTAAAATTCAGTTACATATACAACATGTATATTGATGGGTTTTTAAGTCTTTGTTTGTTTATATCAACGTTTCTTTTCGTCCTTAATTCGGAAATTATATATGACTTATTCTAATTTAACAAGATCACGAAATTATTTTTTTTTTTAAGTAACTTTTTAATCAGGATCAGAGAAATACGTTGTTTTAAACATTAGTACACAAAAACATTAAGATTACTAAGTTTCATGGAAGGGTATTGGATCAATATGTTTAATTATACATGAAGCCTTCTCTGATACGGTTCTAAAAAGAATTCTTAATTTAAACCCTTCATGTAAAAATTAAACAAAACCAATAATTTTGAATTTAACGTAATTAAACAAAATAACATTTTTCTAGGTCACGCTTTTGCTGAACCCACCTTCCACCCGTTTCCTGAGCTATACATGTTCCTACATAACTTTCCTGTGTCTGGTTGTGTTGGGGAAAATCCAGTTTAGTAACATGTGGGTGTCACTTGGTTGCGAACATTCCGACCCATTTACATACGTTTTTATTACGCTGATTTTTATGTGGATCACAGGTAAGTCTGTACATTAAAGTATTGTTTAAAATCTACTCACAATTAAATTTTGTTGGCACCAAACAAATTATTTGAATCGATTTTCAGGGTGGATTTGGGAAGAAATGAAACAGTTGTTTGAGCAAGGAGCAGGCAATTACTTCCGCTCTGTGTGGAATATCATCGACTCTCTCATGCTTACGTTTTTGTTGACCTCTTTCACTTTGGACGTCGTTGTCCCCATTAGGTTGCAAAGTTCGCTAGCTCAACACCAAATTAATTTCAATGTATCTGGTGAAGAAATCAACATCAATCAACTTCTCTTCTGCTATGATGTTGACAACAAGAATAATTATTTTTCGACGGAGAGACAATGCCCTACGGCTACGATTGGTGGCAAACATTCAAATTAAAACTGTTCATAATGAATAATTTCTAAAAGTGATATCGAAAATAGTTTTCCTGAAAAATAAATATCTTAATTACCATCCATATTGAAGTTTCTCGTTTAACTGGTACTCTTTCCTATTTCTTAGGAGTATACATGTATGAATAAGCAATATTTGTTATGATAATCTGTTTTATCTGTTTTAGTTGACTGGGCTACAAGTTGAGTCCCAGACCCTGAACTTATCTCTGATATAATGTTTTCTGCTGGGATAATTCTAAGCATTGCCAGAATATCTTTCATTATGCCTGCCAACGAAACATTTGGAACAATGCTCGTTTCATTTAGAAGGACTTTTGGTGACTTGGTGAAACTGTTAGCCATGTTTGTTCTAATCTTGCTTAGTTTTTCGTGTGGACTCGCCGCTCTCTATGCTGCACATGCGTGCCAGACAGCACACTTTCAAGGGTAATTAAATGAAATCATCTCTTTCTTTTGTCAACTAACTTGTATTGTGAATTGCACATTGACTTTATCATAAATCTAATACATGATAAAATGGAATATTTTACAGGTTTAGTGCTGTGACCTTTGTTTTGATTTGGTCACTGCTGGGTTTTGGCGAAGGAAATACCCCTAATTTAAATCGCAGTGCCCCTCTAAGTTCCATTAAAAACAACTCATCACGCATCACATTAACGGAATGGTTTGGATACGCAATTTATGGTCTATATGTGTTTGCTGCTATTGTTGTTTTGATGAACTTGTTGATAGCTGTAATGAGCAATACTTTCCAAGAGGTCCAGGTATATTTAAAAACAAACCTTTAAAATACAAAAAAAACGAATTATTTCCTTTTTTGGGGGACATGCAATCTTTCAGATAGTCTCACATAAATAAAAAATGAAGGCAGATACATGTATATTTTTTTTTATCAATAACAACAAGAGCTTGAATTAAAGTTTAAGATAGTTATTGGTCATTTTAGACAATACTGATCTCATACAGAAGAATTATGCATAAAAATATATGTATATACTGTAATAAAATGCAAATTATTTTTTTCATATATTAAATGAAAGTTTATAGCTAAAATTATCATATCTTAAAACTTAAGGTTTGTCATGTGGGTTCGTTATTTTGGTGAACATCCAGACTCCTCAAATATAAGTGATCACAATATAGATGTAAAATCGGTTAACTTTTTGTTAGGATGAGAGAGACACGGAGTGGAAGTTTTCACGTACAGAATTATGGATGACTTTTATTGAACCTGGCTGTCCGGTAGCCCCGCCCTTCAACATCATTCCTTTCATTCAAAATATTTGTGAAGCTTGGAAAAAACGGTGTTGCCTATGTAGCAAAAGCAGATGTCGTACTGTTAAAAAACAACAGGTACGTACAAGCATACCGAATGTGGTGATGTTTGTCGATGTGCTAAATATTACAAAAAATACAATATTAAAATCCAATGGTATTACAATTATTTGAATTGATGTACAAATGAACCTGTAAAAAGTAACAAATATAAAGAAGTGTATTTTCTGTGTGAAAATATACGTAAAATTTCACCACAAAACAACCACCTCATACTGAAAAGTTGCAAATACATTTTAGTACGATTTAGAAATGAGATGCTCACCAGATGCCAGCACTCCTCAGCAGGTTTGTTTTTACAGTTCATTGTTGTCATTTCATATTTTTTATTTACATTTTAGTCATATTAATGTATGGTTAAAACATGAAATGTTTTACATTCCACAGAGTGTTATATGCGCCTTAATACAAAGGTATATAGTTCATGCATCCCGCGCAAAACTGGAAGATGATGAAGGTAATACAATAGCTTAGTAATACTCAACTTTAGGCTGACTGTGTTTGTGTATTCTTTCGTACGTGTTTGATTTTGTGTCTGGTTTTAGATGTCACGGAAGACAGACTACGAAGACTGATAGAAAGAACAGCGTCACGACTAGAAAAGCGATTGGATGAAATTACAGGTCACGTGCAACATGTAGATGATCACGTGTCTCATGTTGACAAAGGTGAACGGGATATCCAACACCTTCAAAAGGAGGAAATGCAAAGAACTAACACTGTACGTCGATCTTCTTAAAGTAACATTTTGAATTATCAAAAGCATTCACATCACAGTAAATGTTGATATGTTGAAATGCAAATATCAATTGCATATATACTTGTTATACCTTTTAAAGTATATAGCTATTGGGAGAAGTACATCTTGGTTTATTGTATTAATGCGTAATCAGGTTAAAGTTTAGTAATTTATCGTTCTATCAATTTCTATTTAAGAAAATATTGATCGTTTTGCTTCAAATGATCTGTCCTATCAATTAACTATTGTTATATGTATTTTTTTTTTTATTTAGAAAAAAAAACTCTTTTAAGATTTTATAATTTTGGTTGCTGTTGATTTTTTTAAGCTCATAAAAGCACAGGAAGAATAGATAGAACTATTGAAGTCAAAATGGAAGGAGGGGGAAAGGTTCAGAGAACAGCGATTACAGGAGGTTATGTCAATGCGCGCGCAAAGAGAGCGACTTCTCCAACAACATATGTTTGAAGAAGCACATCGACTAGAAGAGGTGATCACGGACACTCTAGAAGAGGCGGACTATATTCCAAGAACAACTTTAACATAAAGGCTGAGAACAGCCACATATGTAGCGATTTTTTCTACAAGCTTTTTTTAAACTTTGTACAGTGAGCGTATACATGTACAACACTTCATGATATAAAACAAACCTTTGTTTTCTTTTGAATTATGTAACTTCATATACTTTATGTAAAAAGCAATGAATTCCCAATTTCTACAAAAAATATTCTGATAACACAAATATAACACTTATTTTAATTTTTCTTTCTGAAATAAAAAAAAACATGAAAAAGACTATTTCATTATGTGCATTTTCTTTCATAAATGCAAATAATATACTCAATTATTCCTTTTTAAATGTACAACACAATTATTTATAATAATTTATAATAAACATCATAGATATGACAATTTAAAATACTGTCAGGATACACTTTGTCGTGTTATGGAGCGATATTTTAAAGTAATCAAATAAAAAAAAAGAAACCAGCTTTTCAACTTGAGTATTAGAATGACGATGGAACAAAATTGTTTACAAAGATGGATTAATCAATTTTCTGAACCTGCATTACTGAAGAAAAACCCAACAGCTGGGTAAAATTACACCGTTTCTAAAAATATATTTAATAACGGAACATTTTTTGTTATGCAAGTACATGGGTATTTAATATTTTAAGACCCAATATAATTCTAAACAATGTTTTAAAAAAATGTTAATGTATGGCTAAAGGCATACATTTTGAAGCTGCACCGTTCTTAATGTTTTAGCTTCGAACGACGGTTTATTTCGATTATTTTATATAGAATGTGTAAATCCTTCAGTAACAAAATATTACATATTATTTCGATTTACACTTTGTCCATAATATGTTCCAATGCTATTATTATTTCAGATCAAGTAAACACATCATTTTATGTTTACATAAAACTTATTTTGCTTCCCGAAAAGTACGTGCGCAATCCGCCTTATATAAGGGTAACTTGAGTGTAAAAAGTCCTAATCCATACTTTTGTGCCCTTTTTTAGTTCGTAAAGGAGATGACCCGAAGTACTAATATACATGTACTGACTTTGTAGATTGTTAATGCAAGTATGCACGTGATCAACATTGTCCACAACAGCAGCAATGTACACTGTACCCCCTTTCTTCGACAGAAATGACCATGTAAATGAATATACTCCATCTCCTGGCGCAGTAAACATTCCTGTGGCTGGGTCATAACCTTCACCTTTGTTCAACTAAACATTTCAATCTTAACTGTTGTATTCATTGGTGTATTGGTGAGATGGGATTTTAGATTTGCATGAAAAGCAACGACATCGTATGCGGTGCAATCTGAAAGTATAATAACATGTCTTCGTTTAAATAAAAAGTATACATGATTAATTTTATTTAGATAAACATATACTTTTAGAATTATTACAAATAAATTGCTCCAACTACCTTTTTTTGGTTCCCAACCTATCGATTTGCATGCACTTCTATAACCCTTGATGTCGTCTATAAACTGTCGTTTCTACAGTTTCTATGAGCAGGTGTAGAAGCAAAGTGAACGTTAAGATGGTCCTGTGTTAAATTAAAAAATGTATATATATAATTTTATTCACTGAAAAATAAATGTTTTAAAAGTGTGCAAAAGTTTATTGTGACTCACAATTATTTTGCCTCATTAAATAATTCTGTGAAGCCAAAAGAAAGATTTGATCACAAACCATGTTCAAGGTCTAATTGGTTCAGATCGTTCAAAAACGAAGTACTATTTGTATTTTATGAACATATTGCCATTTATAAAATAGATCGGGGTAGGCAATAATTTTATGCAATGATAATTGTGAGTACAACTATTGACCTTTTGGGCCATTGACCCTTTAGAACACTTCAGCTTAAATTATAAAATTTACTGCAATAAAAATCATGAGGTATAAATTAGAAAAAAATAAAACTTAGCTATGAAAAAAACTTATTTCATTTGCTTGCCATTGCCGTAAACTTGTAGCTACTCACCTCAAAAGCAAGATTATGATTGACTAATATCTTCGAAGACAACGTTCGATATTCGTAGAAAAAATCAACAATTTTGTCCTCTTTTGATTTCGTCGCTGTTATTAAGGTCTTCCGTTTTCAACGGAAGACCTTGTACTGATTCTGTTGGTAATTCTTTTTATTCTTTTTTTTCTTCTAGACGTTTTTTAAAACTCAAATATCTAGCTTGTTTGTTGTCCTATAAAATTCAAATTTTCAGAGCCTATTGGTACTTACTATTTCTCAATATCTAAGGAAAATCGTTGGAATCGACACTTCCGGTACCGAGTTATTCCCCTTTTTCCCAAAAATATAGGCATTCTTGTGCACGCAAAGGCTCTGAAACCGCTCACAGCATGTGTTACAAAGTCACAAATCTTAAAAATAGAGAGTTTGAACGTTGTCCTCCGAGTTTTGTTTTTACAATGTTCCTCCTTTAAAGTTTCAAAAAATTTATTTGAATTTGTGTTTCAAAAAATGCTGATTTTTGGTTGTGTTTTTGTTATGTAGCTCTTTAGTTTAAAATTTTCTCTAAACACATATAGAACAAAATATGTGCAAAATATCAAGGGCTTTCACTTGACACCATTGAAAAAGGGCTGGCCCTTTAAATTAGAGGTCTAGAGCCCTTAAAAGTTTTCGCTTTATAACTCAAAAATGGTTAATATTTCGCTATAGCTGTCGATAGAAAAGTTGTTCATTATTGTGTTATCAATGTCGTTACAAAAATTATTTTGTACCGGTAATACGTAATATGAGTGTAAAAAGCTTGTCTTGTTAACATGTACCTGTATTCATTTGGCAAGTAACCGACTCGTCTTCGTGCGCATAACGTACATAAATTAACAGCTAAAAGTGTACCAGCATATACGGGATGCTTTGATTCATTTTAAAAAGTGTCTAAAAAGTATACGTGTACATGTTTTTCTTACAGCCTTTTTTTGGAGTCACCTCTGTTTAGGTCCTATAGTGGACAACCGTTAAGAAAAACAAAAACGAGAAAATATAAACGTTCTTTTTCTTATCTAGTGAGATACATAAACTAGATTAAAAAAATAAATAAATTCCATGAAATAGATTTGAGTCTTTTTACTGCAAGCATTTCAAATCGACCTAAATTCTGAGTTGTGTGCGTCATTACATAACCCATCTCGCCTGCGGCCGAGAAAATTGATCGCCAAGGTCGCGGCTGGACTACCTAGCGGTCAGCGGTTATCTAATACACAAGAATCGCGTGTGTCATATGTGATTTTATTTAGCCGCAAACACAAGAATCGTACACAATGACATTAAAGCTTACTCTTCTTAATTTGAATTAAACGATAGAGTGTCAATAAGAAATCGTTCTGTTTAATCATAAAAGCAATGCCATTCTCGAACTGAAGCAGTATCAGACAGATAGATCAACTGTGGGATTAAAGGGGGAAAAACTTATATTAATTCGAGTTTAGTCATCATACTGCAAACATTGTAAATCTTCCTGGGTTCTGAGCTCTTAATGTGTGTTTTACCTTTACGTAAATTATCCGATCCCTCATCCGCGGCCGAGGAAATCGGTCGCGGCTGCACTACCTAGAGGTCAGCGGTTATCTAATAACAAGATATATATATATACAAGAACTGTTTCAATTTTATGTTCTTAAAGTTTGTTCATCTTCAATTTATTTAATTAAACATTAGAATGTGAATCGAGAAGCCCCTCTAAAAATTGATAAAAGCGATATTATTCCAAATCAGAAACATCATCAGACATAAATCAATAGTGAATTTGTAATTCTAAAATGTTCTAAAAACTATACATGTACTAATAATGTTATAGATAAACAACGAAAAACCACAAAGATTAAACCTTAAAATGATGATTACCCCTAGAACATAGCCAAGGAGATCCCGCGCGAGTGGACAAGTGGTCCGCGGTAGCTTCGTGTTCTTCTACATGTACTTTATCACACGTGCATGTTTATTGATATTTTGTACGATTCCAACTATTTGTTTATTCGAGATTTTGACCGGTACATGTAAGATTGACTTGTGTTTCAATTTAAGATTTTTTTATTTACCCACGAATATTTCCGCTAAATACTGCTGAGAGGTTTTATAGATATCGTAGAAAGTACTAGTAGTTGACGTCTTCATAAGGTTGCACATAAAACGAGAGAGAGAGAGAGAGAGAGAGAGAGAGAGAGAGAGAGAGAGAGAGAGAGAGAGAGAGAGAGAGCTCAAAATTGGAAGCATTATTTAGCCGAATTTAGAAAATGAAACAGTCTCCAAGCGCAATCGCAACTTCTCGGGCCTTTCCGGCAGGCTCGGAAAAACACCTCGAATGTATTAACATCACCGGATGTTAGAATTTTATACAAAATGCAGTCGCTTCACATTGAAATAAGTATCGGATAGACAGTCTTGTATGTCGCGTCTGTGTTATATTTTAGTGTATATCGTTTACTTTAATGAAGTATAGCTTACATCTCAACAGATTGTAAAATGTGTTGTGCTTATATCAAGTTTTATAAAAAGGGGGGTTGTCATGGACGCCTAGGTAATACATTCGAGGTGTTTTTCCGAGCTTGCCGGAAAGGCCCGAGAAGTTGCGATTGTCTCCAAGCGTTCAAGGCAGGATAAAAAAAAATCAAATATCAAATTAACACATGCGGTACAGGCAATTGCAACTTCTCTGGCCTTTCCGGCAAGTTTGGAAAACACCTCGAATGTATTAACATCACCGGATGTTAGAATTTTATACAAAATGGAGTCGCTTACCGTTAAAATAAGTATCGGCAAGAATTCTTGTATGTCGTTTCTGTGTTATATTTTAGTGTATATTGATACCTTTAATGAAGTATAGCTCACATCTCAACTGATCATAAAATGTGTTGTAATTACAGTATATCAAGTTTTATAAAAAGGGGGGTTGTCATGGACGCCTAGGTAATACATTCGAAGTGTTTTTCCGAGCTTGCCGGAAAGGCCCGAAAAGTTGCGATTGGTCGTAGAGGCTGACACGATAAAAGAATTGTCAAGAATTGAGGGATTTAGTGATTATTTTTAGAATGTTCACATGAGTTTTTAAACAAGATTTGTTTAGATTTTATCGGTTTCATGATCACAGTGCAAGGGCTTTATCTTTTTTTTCAAAATGCGGCGAAGACCTATTTTTGGCGACTACTTAACATGTGTACATTTTTCTCCTCAATGTATGTCACTTTCCCACCCGTGTGTTTATTCGGTCAGTCTATGCTAAGTCAATCCGCTCCACGTGCGACCGAAAATCTCGTGTCGCGTCAGCGCACATAGCTCAGAATATTGCCCCCGGGCTGCAGATCAGCAATTGATAAATAATTGAGTAACATTTGGAAGGATGCTTTCACTGCAGCGGTCAATTGTTCAACAATAAGTGTCTAAATATTCGATGTCAATCAACCTCACATTAAAGGTGAGATATCGTAATCTGAGAATGTGGCTAAAAAATTAACCTGTTGAACACGCTAAACTTCTATATATAGTTATGAACAGAATAAAATATATATTATCAAAGACATAAATAACTTAATAAGTTATTTATGTCTCTGGTTTTATAAGTTAACAGTTTTAAGTCAAAGATTAAATAAAATTTGTTCTCAGGATTAGAAGTAATGATATACAACTACATTAAGCAATAAAGTCGGTCGATCATCAGAGTACTGCAAGTGTCGACAGTTTCTCATTTCTTTGAAATAATTGTAGTAGTTCAATTGACTTGTAGACTATAATATAGCGACTTTTCTGCCTCCCAAAAATGTATGCATTTAATTGCGATAGATATTTGTTCTTGGGGATTTTACTTATTGTTATATGCACATTGATAAAAAAAATCATTGAAGTTGTGTAGTATGAGGTTGTAATGCAGATTTAGTGACCTAAACCTCAGCTGAATATTTTATTTTTAATCTAGCTTGTCAAAATGGGAGATTGTTAACTTGTAGCTTGTTAACTCTGAAAAAGTCTAGAACAGAAGAAATAAAGTCTTTATAGCTTTCGCTACATCTTCTTATTTATGTGTACGCGTACATAAAGCTATTTTAGATTTTTTTTTACTGTATAAAAAGTGTTGTTTTTCCTAACCTTAAATTTAAATCTATAGAAATTCAATATTTACATGAAACATCTCAAAAGCTTTGATAGCTTACCGCTTGGAAATCATTTAGTGATGCAAATTCACAAATGCCCATGAAAAGACATTATTGGACCCCAAGGGTTTATTACCCTTTCCGACGATGATGAGAAGAACTCAAATGTGCATACAAATCATACATTTACATGTATATTTATATGTGATATGATAGAAATAATTGAAAAATATAGGTCTTTTTTTTGTGCCGCATAAAACGGGCGAAAAGGATTTTTATACCCCACGAAAATAAATTGAGGGGGGGGGGTAAATAAAAATCACCTTGTCCGTCCGTACGTCGTGTCCGGTCTATATCTTTCTAATGGAGAAACATTGGAAGTGTTCTTACTTCATACAAATATTACTCATTACCTGACGAAGCGTCATGACCTAAACCCAAGGTCATTTGGACAAAGTAAAGGTCACTGGCAGGAAAAGTGCAAAATTTGTTTCCGGTCCACTTTGGAATTTCTTACTTCACACAAAGATTGCTTATGACCTGAGGGTGTTTAATGATTTGTCCCTAAGTCATTTAAGGAGAAACATTGGGAGTTTCTATTTCATGTAAAGATTCCTGATGATCGATGATGTATCATGAACTTGACCCAGGGTCAGTTGCGCAAGTTCAAAGTCATATTAATCATGTGTCATATCTTGTATTAATGGAAATGAGTAAAAGCTAGAGTTTGACATAAAGATTACTTGTGACCTGTAAATATACCCTGCCTTGTCTGACTCACTAAAGAAAAAGAACCATCCATTATTCTCTAATAGAGAAATACGTGAGTAATGAATTCTTTCTTAGCGGGGATATCATTTGTGAGCTTGCTAACAGTACCTTTTAGATGGTCCAGTGGGAGCAATGTCCCCCTTTCTCTCAACCAAAATTTCCCTTCATGCAGTTAACGCTTAGAAAATTGATTTTTGGTCATTTCCCCCACCGCCACATCCACACTTTTATTATAATCAAATCAATTATATACATGTACATAAATGATGTACTTTTTAAAGTTATCCTAAACTTGAAGTAAGTTAAACGAAGAATTTGCCTGGTATGAAAATAATACTTTGAAATTGAGTTTCGATTTCTTGAACTTACTATTATCATATTGATAATCCAGTATCATTAAAAACCATTTCCCTTCTCCTTACACTCGCCAGGTTCTGATAGACCTGTATCAATAACAGACTATCTCCACTTGACCTCCACATTTGCATACAATCTAAATAAACACATACTTAGCAAAGATATGCCTTTATCTGTTTAATGAGTGGTGCAATACTCAATCTAGAGGTTACATAGAAAACAGGCATGAATTAATTTTTTGTGTGTCTCCATTTGAAGAGTTCCAATCAATTTTCTAAAGCTCTAATTGGTAAGAAGAAATGGTCTTGTAAAGATGACCTTTTATCAATACAGGGTCTGTCAGGCTCTGACAAGTGTCAGGAGAAGGAGGTGTTTTAATCAGACTGATGGACAATCATTTTGCGAGACGAAGTTGCAACGGAAGACCTACTCGTTGCTTTGCAACGAGCTCGGCTCTAGTTTAAAATTTATCTTGCAGAATTAAACAAATCAAGATAGAACCCTAGTGTTTATAAAGCTTTTATCACGCGGCTATCCTTATAACATCAAAACGATGTCCGCCTGCACCTAAATCCACTTAAACTTTATAATAAATCCAATTACTGTAAAGTATCATTTTCATAAAACAATCATGTTGACTTGACTTGCAGTTTTTCGTTTCCGGTTTTTCCTATTTTTCTATAGGTATGGCGTTCTATATACATATAATTTTGGCTGTTGTAATGAAAACAAAATCACTAAGGATGACTACTTTACTTTAGAATCAACATTTGGATGAAAAAAAAATGTTACACATATTACTAAATGATTAGGATAATTAAGAGAAAGATTTTGTTAAACTTTGAGGCATATGTTAAAAGCATGATGCAAATGTTGATGCTAAAAATGCCAGATACTATTGGGGTTTTTTTTTAAACCAAAAAAGATAAATATGACATTACATAGAATTGATCGTTCCTCATAAATAAAAACCCCGCTACCGCATATTCAGTGTATAATCAATGTAAAATACAAGATATACAAAATTTCAAAGTTATTCTTTCATTCTGTAACAAATTATACATATATGTACTTGTGGTTTCTACAAATAACACTTGAAAGAATTTTTATTTCCGAAGAAATTAAATCATTCTATGACAAGATGTCAGTAGAAGCGCTTTTACATCAAATCGAATTAATCTTGCTTCCAGAAAAGTAAGTATAGTAACCACCGTGAATAAATGTTGCCGGCACGTTCCAGGTCCTTATCCATACTTTATTCCCCCTTTTCAGCTCGTAAATGAGGTGACCTGACGTATTGATGTGGGCACTTTGTTGATTGTTAATGCAAGTATGCACGTGATCAACATTGTCAACGACAGCAGCAATGTACACCGTGCCTCCTTTATTTGTCAAAAAAGACCAGGTGAACGAGTATACTCCGTCTTCTGGTGCTGTGAACATACCTGTTGAGGGGTCATAGCCATTGCCTTTGTTCAACTGGACATTTTCAAATTTCATCGTTGTATTTGGGGAAAGGTTGTTGAGGTGAGATTTCAGATTTGCGTGGAAAGCAATAACATTATAAGCAGTACAATCTGCAAAAATTAAAATCAAAATGCTTATTGTGATGAATTAATTCTTATTTAAAAACATTATAGTTTACTTCAATCTAAGCAACCAGAGACTGTCATCTACCTTTCTTTGGCTCCCATCCTATTGTTTTGCATGCACTTCTGTACCCACTGATGTCGTCCATGAACTGGGCGGGAGATGTTGTTTGTACACAGCAAATGGAGGCATACAGCCATAAGAGGAAGGACAGTCGAACATAGGCAAGCATAATTCTAAAATTCAGTTTATTTATTTAAATTCAATTACATTTGAAACAAAGTTTACTGTAAATCAATTTAAACGCTCCCTTAGACGAATTAGAATACATTCATTTATTCTATTCCTTTTTATATATCGATCTTTGATTTTACTCAAAATTGTTATGAAAAGTATTTTTCAATTCCGCATAAATGAAAAAAATACTTGTAGGAATAAGTGATGTATTTCACATTTTTTCCAGTGTGTTTTCTTCGTTTTTACTTAAGTGAAATTCTCCATTGTTTATATCTCACTTAAATTACCCGCTACAATGACAGCCTATATAACGTTGAAAATCTACGTAAAGAAATGTATAGTTAATATTACTTACCAAATAAGCTATTTATTTTACCTGAATTTTGACCACTACTTCTACAAAATCACAGGTAACTGATTATCAAACAGAAACACTTACCTCACTCAATCGATTTTCTGTATTTCTCGATTTTTCTGTTTATTGTGACTCACAATAATTTTGTCTCATTAAAAAATTATGTAGCCAAAAGAAAGATTTGATCATGAACCATGTTCAAAGTCAAATTGATTAACATCGTTCAAAAACGATGCACTATTTGAACCAATTTTATGAACATTATGTATTTTATGAACATATTGGCATATATAAAATTGATCGGGGTAGACAATAATTTTATGCAATGATAATTGTGACTGCAACTATTGATTTCTTGGGCCATTGACCCTTTAGAACACTTCAGCTTAAATTTTGAAATTTATTGCAATAAAATCATGATGGATAAATTAGAAAAAAAATAAAACTTAGCTATAAAAAACTTATTTCATTAACTTGCCATTACTGTAAACTTGTAACTACTCACCTCAAAAGTAAGATTATGTTTGACTAAGATCTTCGAAGACAACGTTCGATATTCGGAGAAAAAATTAACAATTTTGTCCTCTTTTGATTTCGTCGTTGTTAGTTTAAATTTATCTTGCAGAATTAAACAAATCAAGAAAAAACCCTAGTGTTTATAAAGCTTTTATCACGCGACTATCCTTGTAACATCAAAACGATGTCCGCCTGCACTTAAATCCACTTTAACTCCATAATAAATCCAATTACTGTAAAGTATCATTTTCACAAAACAATCATGTTGACTTCACTTGCAGTTTTTCGTTTTCGGTTTTTCCTATTTTTCTATAGGTATTGCGTTCTATATACATATAATTTTGACTGTTGCAATGAAAAAAAAAATCACTAAGTATGACTTTACTTTACTTCAGAATCAACATTTCGATGAAAAAAATGTAACACATATTACTAAATGATTAGGATAATTAAGAAAAAAAATTTGTTTAACTTTAAGGCATATGTTAAAAAAAGAATAGACGTTTACTTCAGACTTAATTAACTGTACGTAATTGCGGTCTTTTTGATGGTTATTTAATGTGAAAGTACAATGTTTAAAATGTATTGCAGGATAATCAAGGATAATCGTTGCATCGGGTCTAAAACGTTTAGCAGTTGTAGGTGGACATTTTTACGTGCGTTCTATTTGGATATGCGAGAAAAATGGGATGGGTTGTATTAAAAGCATGATGCAACTGTTGATGCTAAAAAGTGCCAGATACTATTTGTTTTTTTAAACCAAAAAAGATAAATATGACATTACAGCCGGAACCAACGCTTTAAAAATCGCAAAGGATATTGTTTCGCTTGCAAGTACAGATAAATATCGATATCTCGAACATGGGATATCTCGAATACCCCGCTTATGTCGAAGTCGGCCGCCGGTAATTTGCATGATATTAGTCGGTGTTCGAAGAGTTATGATATAGATCAGACATTGGGCGGCCTCCCCTAGCAGAATATATCAATTTCAATAGGACTGTGTTTGAGATCTTTCATTAAAAAACGGCGAAATTTTATAAAAGTTTGTACTTTATCTACTCGGTACGAAAGATTGTTTTTCTGACTTATTATGTTTTGGTGAAATCGGAACCCATGTGTTCATATCTGTGTACCTCAAAGTTGGATGAGCAAATTGTTTGATAATTTGCTAATTTACCCCTCTATTTAGAAACGTTTTATTTACTGTTATGGATAATTGACGCTTTAGTTCACACAGCAAGCTGCAGTGTGCTGCTTAATTCAGAAAAAACAATGTAAGCCATAAACACTTTTTCCACACAAATTTTCAATATCAATTACATTATTTTGCTTTTATATCAGCATTCATTTCAATACTTTTAATTCACAGAGCGAGCTGCGATGTGCTGCTTAATTCAGGAAAAAAGATTATAAGACATAAACACTTTTTCACACAAATTTTCATATCAATTACAAATATCTTCTTATATTGGCATTCGTTTTTCCACTTTATATTTTGAGTGAGCCACTATTTTCTTTTTGTTTGTCTATTTATAAATTGTTTCGAAATGTAAATTAAGTGTTAATTTGATTTATACATGTATCTTATTGATATTTTACACATAGAATTGATCGTTCCTCATAAATAAAAACCCCGCATATTCAGTGTATAATCAATGTAAAATACAAGATATACAAAATTTTCAAAGTTATTGTTTCATTCTGAAACAAATTATACATATATGTACTTGTTGTTTCTACAAATAACACTTGAAAGAAAACGTTCATGTATCAATTTATTCACCGTACAATCATATGCTGATAGTCTCATATGTAACAAATTATGAAATCATTTTTTTTTTTGCACAAATTGTATATAGTTACCTAGGGTTCCGTAATATAAATATACTGAATTCTTGTCTTCTCATGACAGTACACATTTTGCTTTATTGCATTATTTTTCTGAATAAGTTTTATCAACCAGGTATAAACAGTTCTATGAACTCAGTATAAACCTGACCTAGTCATCAGCAGCAATGTGGCGTATCTACGTCAGGGAACAGATACATGGATTACCTCCATAAATCTTTCACTGAGAGTGTTAAATTGATAAAATATCATGATAGAAATAAACAAAAAGGTTACAGACCTCATTCCTAAGTTTCAAGGGGCTCTTAAAATTTATTTAGCAACAAATATTTTTTCATGTACACTTCCTTTAAATAGAACTTATTTTGCTTCCTGAAAAGTACGTGTAAAATCCGCCATGTATAAAGGTAGCAGGGGAGTACCAAGTCCCAATCCATACTCTTGTGCCCTTGTTAAGTTCGTAAAGAAGATTACCCGAAGTACTAATATACTGACTTTGTTGATTGTGAATGCAAGTGATCAACATTGTCCACAACAGCAGCAATGTACACTGTACCCCCTTTCTTCGACAGAAATGACCATGCAAATGAATATACTCCAACTTCTGGCGCAGTAAACATTCCTGTGGCTTGGTCATAACCTTCGCCGTTGTTCAACCGAACATTTTCAAACTTAATTGTTGTATTTATTGGTGTATTGGTGAGATGGGATTTTAGATTTGCATGAAAAGCAACAACATCGTATGCGGTGCAATCTGGAAATATAATAACATGTCTTCGTTAAAATAAAAAGTAAACATGATTTATTTTATTTAGATAAACATCTACTTTTAAAATTATAACAAAGAAATTGCTCCAACTACCTTTTTTTGGTTCCCAACCTATCGATTTGCAAGCACTTCTATAACCCTTGATGTCGTCTATAAACTGAGAGGGAGAAGTCGTTTCTACAGTTTCTTTTTGCAGGTGTAGGAACACGGTGAACGTTAATATGATCCTGTGTTAAATTATATATATATATATATATATATATATATATATATATATATATATATATATATATATATATATATATATATATATATATATATATATATATATATATATATATATATATATATATATATATATATATATAAAACTTAAATGAATAAAAACACAAAGTCTATTGTGACTTACAATTATGGACTTTGTGTTTTTATTCATTTAAGTTTTGTATATCTTATCCGACCACTGTGAATTTTTTCTGGATTTACCTATATATATATAATTTTAGTAACTGAAAAATAAATGTTTTAAAAGTGTGCAAAAGTTTATTGTGACTCACAATTATGTTGTCCCATTAACAAATTCTGTGAAGCCAAAAGAAAGATTTGATCACGAACCATATTCAAGGTCAAATTGATTAACATCGTTCAAAAACGATGCACTATTTGAACCAATTTGTATTTTATGAACATATTAGCATATATTAAATTGATCGGGGTAGACAATGATTTTATACAATGATAATTGTGAGTACAACTATTGACCTCTTGGGCCATCGACCCTTTCGAACACTTCAGCTTAAATTATAAAATTTACTGCAATAAAATCATGAGGTATAAATTAGAAAAAAATAAAACTTAGCTATAATAAAACTAATTTCATTTACTTGCGATTACTGTAAACTTGGAAAACTGAAAAAGCATGATTATGATTGACTAAGATCTTCAAAGACAACGTTCAATATTCGTAGGAAAAATCAACAATTTTGTCCTCAATTGACTTCGTCGTTGTTATTTTATATTTATTTTTTCAGAATTAAACAAATCAAGAGAGACCCCCAGTATTTATAAAGCTCTTATCCCTGTAATATCAAAACGATGTCCGCCTGCACTTAAATCCATCTAAACTCCATAATAAATCCAATTACTGTAAAGTATCATTTTCCTAAAACAATCATTCTGACTTGACTTGTGATATTGCGTATTCCGAGTTTATAATTTCGTTGGACGAGAACGGCTAATTCTTAACACAGATACGTGTATGTTTACATTTGGTTTTAATTGTATTTCAATAGCACTCTCCATCAGATTACTGAGATGCATTCGTTTATATATGGACACTTTCTCATTTTGATTAGAACACTTCAGCTTAAATTATAAAATTTACTGCAATAAAAATCTTGAGGTATAAATTAGAAAAAAAATAAAACTTAGCTGTGAAGAAAACTTATTTCATTTGCTTGCCATTACTGTAAACTTGTAACTACTTACCTCAAAAGCATGATAATGATTGACTAAGATCTTCGAAGACAACGTTCGATATTCGGAGAAAAAATTAACAATGTTGTCCCCTTTTGATATCGTCGTTATTTTATGTTTATCTTGCAGAATTAAACAAATCAAGAAAGACCCTTAGTGTTTATAAAGCTTTTATCATGTGACTATCCTTGTAACATCAAAACGATGTCCGCCTGCACTTAAATCCACTTAAAGGCCGGATCTGACCTAGTTGAATATCCACACAGACGGCAATTAAAGGGTACCTGCAGTCAAGCCGATGTGAAACATATGTCAAAGAGTTTAATTATCAAAATTAAATGCAAAAAAACGCATCAAAATCGATGCAAAAATAACGGAGTTACGCCGCTTCAAAGTGGCTATTTTTTCTTGCTTTGGGAAATCTAATCAAGAGAAAACAGAATAAGGCGATAACGAGGCTTCAGCGGAAGTTACGTCACGAGGTCAACAGGAAGGGCATTTCTTTACAAAGCTTTACAAATTCAATTCGATTTTTCAGCCCAAATGATTGATATAGGTCTGATGTTTTGACGTATCTATTTATTTTAAGTATTGTAGAAATGTGTATCCGTAATTATTTTATTACAGTCAGATTTATTTTTAAAGGATTTTAAAATATTTGCTATTCTCGTCGCCCTTTTACCGATGAATACGATATCTTAACGCTTGCATGGGTAGATTTATGTTCATTATTCATTCTTTGATTACATAATATCCTTTCACACACGAGTGATTCGAGACAATGACTTAGGTAAACAGATAAACTAACGAAGCCACTGCTCCAGACACACGTGTATCTGGGGTATGTATACACATGGTACACGAGTCTGGTGAACAACGAGAGGGTTTCACACCTCTGGACTGGTAAATTGAATTGTGTATAATTAGCTACTCGATTGTTTAACAATAAAAAAGAAAAATAAATCAGACTGTGTGAATCAAGCATTCGTAAGCTAATACATGTATATAGTCCGTCAATCAGTGATTAACGACTATCAAATAGTAAAACTAATGTTCGAAGTAAATGCCTTAATTGTTTCTTATATAATCACTGAAATCATGACCAACTTTACATTTCAACAATTTTAAACCTTTTTATGTGATCAAGTAATTATTTCAAAAGTAATTACATTTACGTTGGTCTTAATTTCTTGTTTAATCAAGTGCAACTTTTTTTTAGAGCGCTATGGTCAGCAATTTAATTAACGCTTTAACTCCACATTACTTAAATTGTTATACTGACAGCGAATTATTATGAAATCTGAATACACTTGAACATTTTGACAAAGGATGTAAATAAATGTAAAATGAAATTCCATTATCGTATTTTTAAAAGAATACGAGACAGACTTAATCATGCAGCGATCTTGGACTTTCGCCTTGATCCGTTTATAATCCCGTGTTTGTTTGTTTAAGAATGAATACTATTTTGTTTGTTATTAGTCCTATATCATTATTATTGAATAATCAATTGAAATCATTTGCAATTTTATGCCTTATACGAGGAATAGACCCCGCGTTACCTTTACGAAATATGTATTATCAATATTATTAATCAGTTGATAATGTCACGGAAAAATCATTCGAAAGAATGGAAATATTAACAAAATATGTTTCTTAAAACAAAAGTTTGATTAATTGCCATTTCGATACAAACGCTGTGCATTTATATACAAAATGTGTTACACATTTGACTAAATTCATGAAGCAAACAGTTTTCCGAATTCGGCATTTTTGTTCGATAAAAAACGGGTTTAAACTCAAACAACAGTATATTTAGTCATCCAAGGTTGATAAGGAAATAAAACAACAGAAAAAATGTTCATATAAAGATAAAACAATGCAAGAAAACGAACATTTTTCATACGATATTCCTGTTTCTAATACAGTCGCGTTGACCCCGTGACGTCACAGTTCATCTCGCGCCAAATCGGCTTGATTCAAAACTCGTTCAGGTGTGAAATCAGGTTTTCCCCAAATATCTCGAAAACAACTTATGCGATCGCTGTAAAATTTTCAGGATAATGTTTTAACATATAGATCTTCATTATATTAAAAATTGACCAGCACTTCAGGTACCCTTTAAGCATATTAGGGAGAAGGCCACATCCACAACTGATAAGACTACAGTAACAGAGTGAATCTATAAATAGATACATGCATAGCACAGACACGTGTTGAAACAAAAGACAGCAGCACATGGTTTCACTTTTTTATTTTTCCTGCTTTGGGTATACTTGTTTTATATAGCGCATCCATATATTATTTCTAAAATTAAATGTTTTCTTTTTATAGTTTTTTTTTTGCCCTTTAAGCGTCTAGGGGCTTTCGGATCAGCCTTGATACTGAAGTATGTTCTCTATTCACATTTTCATTCCAATGCAGAGTTCCAAGGAAAGCACGCACTTTATACTGTTCACTTCCAAATGCTATTTTTTTGTCTTGATAGACATTCAAAGTGTTACTAAAACTTTTTACAAAGTATGTATCTCTCCCTAAATTGAAATGATCTGGATACTTATAAATTGCGGAATTTACAATAACACTTTTGAATAATTTAATTGCCCAGGATTTTCAAGCACAACTTTTGATGGTTCATAATTTGGATCTTGTTTACATCTTGAGCTAGGGTGGCATCGCTTGTGGTCATTTTGGTAATGGTCAACTATGTTGTCCAACAAGTTCTCAAAGTAGTAGAATTGCCCTCACAATGCTTGGCTGCCCAGTAAAAATGTGTCGCAATAGATTCCACTTTATCGACAAGTTCTTCGGACCAGGTTTTTCCTTCTTTGTATCTTGGTCCACTTGAAATATTAGTCAAGGCCTTTTTGATACTTTTGATGCCATGCCAAAGATCATTTTGATTACATGTAAAGCCATGTTCCCGTTTTCTTACATATTTATTAATGGCCATGTTCCTGTCGTGGGTATGCACATTCACAGAAATGTCCCTGTTGTCAAAATCTTCATAAATTTTTCGTGTTCCAATTGTCTCATGCCTTTGAGAAAAAGGATCCTTTGCCTTTGTTACATGAGCACAATTAAGAACTTTATGTGATCGCTCCCCAATTGCAACGATACTGGTGTCTTGAGCATTTTTTCGCCATCCATGCCGTGCATCAGTAATTTTGTCTATTCCATCTAAGTTTTCATATAATCCAACTTCTTCAAGAATGGCAGTGTTGCACGAATCTTCATATTCTTCTTGAACAATTGGTTTATACATTTTAAAGAATGTGTCCCTTTTTTCAACGGAGAGAACACCAAGTCCTGCTGCATTACAGAATCTTGAATAATGAGAAGATAACATTCCACTGCATATAAATGCATGGTTGATTCTTTCATTAACAAGATACTTCCCATTTGGTAGGTATGGAGATGATGCCAAAATGTAGGAATGTTTTCCTCTATTCTCTCGGGTACAAACAAATTTCAATGAACTCACATGACTTCTCTTTGTGACTTTTTTAACTTCAACAGTCCCTTTACAGTACTTCCCGTGGGATGCTGAAACATCGATCAGTTTTCTTACAGCTTGCAATGATATGTAAAATGCAAGATATACAAAATTTCAAAGTTATTGTTTCATTCTGTAACAAATTATACATATATGTACTTGTGGTTTCCACAAACAACACTTGAAAGAAAACATTCATGTATCAATTTATTCACCTTTGTCGTGCAATTTTCATTTCCGAAGTAATTAAATTATTCTATGTCAAGAAGTCGATATAAGCGCTTTTACATCAAATCGAATCAATTTTGCTTCCCGAAAAGTAAGTATAGTAACCACTGTGAATAAATGTTGCTGTCACGTACCAGGTCCTTATCCATACTTTATTGCCCCTTTTCAGCTCGTAAATGAGGTGACCTGATGTATTGATGTGGGCACTTTGTTGATTGTTAATGCAAGTATGCACGTGATCAACATTGTCAACGACAGCAGCAATGTACACTGTGCCTCCTCTCTTTGACAGAAAGGACCAGGTGAACGAGTATACTCCGTCCTCTGGTGCAGTGAACATACCTGTTGCGGGGTCATAGCCATTGCCTTTATTCAACTGGACATTTTCGAATTTCATCGTTGTATTTGGGGAAAGGTTGTTAAGGTTAGAATTCAGATTTGCATGGAAGGCAATGACATTGTGATCAGTACAATCTACAATTAAAATCCAAATGCTTATTGTAATGTAGGAATTTTTATTTAAAAAATATATAGTTTTGTTTTTTTACTTTAAGCAATTGGAGACTGTCATCTACCTTTCTTTGGCTCCCATCCTATTTTTTGCATGCACTTCTGAACCCATGTCGTCCATGAACTGGGAGGGAGTTACGTATTTATGTAAGCTCGGTATTTTTTTCTAACATATGTTACAAATTTGTTTATCACGCAAAATGGTAGTTAATGTCAAAAGAAGCTAATATATGTAATTTGTTGTTAGCAATCAATCTGCATGTAGAATCCTTTAATCAATTTAAATCAAGCAGCAAATTTAATCACGTTCATGTACTTCCACAGAAAAATTTAATTGTAGGGTTATGTTAATCGTGTGTGTATTATAAAATATTTGTAGCATTACATTAAATTAAAAATTTTCCAAGTCATTAAATTAGTATATTAGTAATTTTGATCGTATAACCTAAAAAAACTCAGGCATAAACACTTTAGAGTTGACCCCACAGACCTTCAATCTAATTTTCCCTTTAGATCCTTAATAGCAGCTGTAAAATGCTGTTTGTTATTTACATGTAAACTGCTACTATAATACACACTTTCCATCTGTAATCTGTGCATTTATACTTCCGTTTTCTGAAATATCACGGCTGACATCAATATAAAGTCTACAAGTTTGTCGAATTTTGACATGACCATATATGGAAACAGTGACGTCACTGTTAGAAAAAGGATAGCCGCAGGTAAAGGCATGCCGTAATCGCCGGAGTAGGGACGGAATAAATGAAAAAAAACATTAGGTAGGCCTATTATAATATTATCTCTGGATAACAACATTTCATAGAAAGTATTATTTTTCGGAAAATTAAATTATTGGTGTACATTTTATCAAGAGAATGTATAAAAGATGCGAGTAATGAATTCGATCGGCTTCAGATATCCTCTTAGAATTGAAAAAAATTACATGACTTTGTTTGAATACACGTGTATAAAGATATATACGCATTTTTATTCATAGGCGACCGAACCGGGGGAGGGGGAGGGCTAGCGGGCTTAGCCCCCCCCCCCTTTTTTTTTTTACCTGTTTCGAACATAGCAACAGGGAGGATTCAGGCCCTCCCCCCCCCCCACTTTTTCCTAGCAAGAAACAAAATTGTTCGTTAAAAGACCTTAAAGAGAACGAACTATTAATAGTGATATTGAAAATAAGAGTCATAGTAGGTATACTAGCACCCCCCCCCCCCACACACACACACACACCATCACCACCACCACGGATTAGGTATTTCATGAGTTGGGGGGGGGGATTGGACAGGTAAGATTGGAGTTATAGGTATACCTCCCCACAGGAATTAGGATGTTCATGATTATGGGAATTCTTGTCAAAAATTTTTATGATTAGTTTAGCCCCCTCCCCTTTCAATTTGCTTCCGACGCCACTGTTATTAAAGCACATAAAACAAATTATTAAAGAATAGGCCTCGGCTGAATCAAGAAAATATCTTCAAAGGCATCCTTATCGCTACCGATAAGTTGTGACAAGACCCCCCCCCCCCCCCCACACACACACACACACACAGACACACACCCCGCGAAAAATTACACGGGCTCGGCCAGATTAGTTGCAAAGTTATCTATAAGCAAAAAAAAAACAATTTAAAGACATTGGTTTTGAGATTGTGATTAATATGAGAAATAAGAAGCGACACCCTCTTTAAAAAATCCAAAGATAAGGTTAACTGTCGTGAAATTAAAATGTGTATAAATTATAAAAGAAATGTTTCTTTGCATTATCGGCAATATATAGGGAAACAGCCTATCATGCAGGTAACAATTTGCATTTTTTTTTAATTTCAAGCATTTATTACGGGATATGAGTATGACGTCCTGATGTCGGTTCAATACAGACTCACTTTGTGAAGTTGGTTGATAAAAATTTTCTGGAGAGCTATTATAATACAGCTTTACAGCCACTTGTGAACTATTTGCAGGACTGTAGCTCCCGGTCTGAAAAATATCAAAAGGACGACCTGGGAGCTACGGTGCCTCCCGTAGTAAAACTTCAATTTACGGCGCACAAAAAATTTGCGCTAGTTTTTTTTATTATTATTGAAGATTGTGTTATTATTTACCTTTCACTTACACAACAAAAAAAAGTATAAATACATGTAAAGTAAAAACATTTTCCGCAAAAAATTAACAAATCTTTGCAGGTCGTTTATTCTAACTAATTCAGAAAAATAACAAGAGTAAAGCTGTCAATGTGACAGCAAACTGGGTTTTCATTTGTGTGAACAGTGTCCATAATCCATTTGGCAATCCTTAATTGATAAATACTACATATCCAAAGAAATAGGATACTCTATATGCAATTTTTTTTACACAAAAATGACTAAGTTCAACAGCTGATATTTTTTCATAAATTATCAGAAATCAAAATCCTTGCAATTTGCATACCTCTGATATATGTTTATTTGATCTGCAAGAGAACAACTTCCTATCCTGAAAACCGTTCGAGGAGTTATCTCGGTACAATAAGGGTACCATTTTGACAGCCACTTGCCCGCCTACCATTTTTACTATTTCAATAATCGGAAACCCGGTAAAAAATTCTCTCTCAAAATTTTTAGAATTTAGAAGCAACGGAGTTACATGGGACCTCACAGAGGTCTTCGAACCCCATGCCGCTCAAAATATATTTACCCACTTAGTAAATTTCTTGATCCGTTTCATTCCTAGAAAAGAGTACGCGTTTACCTATATTCTAGTGTAAATTACATGATATTAGGCATTTCCTTTTATAATACCATGAGAATTATATTACGGAAATTAGCGCATTCGTCACATCGGCAATGATTTTGTTCTACATGAACTTCTTCCTGTTTGGTCCAGTTTTAATCATACTTCAATTTTTTTTCCCTAAAATTAATACCGGTGTTTTCGATAAAAAAGGTGTCGTTCATTAGATCTAAAAGCTTATTGCAACAGTTTAACTGAATATTATGTTTATTTTTCGTTCCTTTCGGCGGTTACGGCCAGCCTTTTCCCACAGCAAGGCAGTTGCCATATAAAGTCATGTCAAAATTCGACAAACTTGCAGCTTCAGACTTTACATTTGTCAATTTGTATCATGTCAGATGTGCTATATCCGAGCCTGAAGTTACAAATGCAGAAACTACGGATTGAAAGTGTGCAATATTGAAGGTTTAATAACTAATGTAAACAATAAAGTTGCAAAATATGCATCATGCAAAGGAACTGAGTCAAATCTTACACGTGTTTATGCCCGAGTTTTATAGGTTACACGATCAGAATTACACATATTCAAACTCGGGCTCACACATCAACACGATTGCATATTCGGATTTCCAAGTTTACATGTCTGGATTTTTGAACACGATTACCCTCCATAGCATTAAGGAGTCGGTGTTTGAAGGGTTATAATAAAGACCAGACATTGGGCGGCCTCTCTAGACGATTATATCAGTTTCAATAAAACTGTTTTTAAGATCTTTTCTTTAAAAAAAACGGTGAAATTTTATCAAAGTTTGTACATTATCTACTCAGTTCGAAAGAGTGTTTTTCTGACTTATTATGTATAGGTGAAATAGGAACCCATGTGTTCATAATTATATACCTCAAAGTGGAATGCACAAATTGTTAAATGATTTGCTAATTTCCCCCTCTATTTAAAAACGTTTTATTTAGGGTTATGGATAATTCACACTTTAATTCACACAGCGAGCTGCGCTGTGTTGCTAAATTCAGAAAGAATAGATTAAGACGTTAACACTTTTTCACTCAATTTTTCAATATCAATAACATATATGTTTTAATATTAGCATTCATTTTAATACCTTTTCACTTTACATTTTTAGACGGTCACTATCTTCTCTATTTCCTTTTCTTTCGTCTATTTATAAATTGTTTTGAAATGTAAATAAAGTGTTATTTTGATATATACATGTATCTAATGAATATTTTACACATGGGATTGATCGTTCTTCAAAGACAAAAGCCCAGTATATCAGTGTATAATCATTGTAGATAACACAAAATATACACAATTTCAAAGTTTTTGTTTCATTCTACGAAACAAATTACACATGCATGTACTTGTGGTTTCTACAAACAACACCTGAAGGATAACGTTCATGTATCAATTTATTCATCTTTGTCGTGCAATGGAATTATTTTATGACAAGAAGCCAGTATAAGCCCTTTAACGTTAAATCGAATTTATTTTGCTTCCAGAAAAGTACGAATAGTAACCACCGTGAATAAATGTTGCCGGTACATGCCAGGTCCTTATCCATACTTTATTGCCTCTTTTCAGCTCGTAAATGAGGTGACCTGACGTATTGATGTAGGTACTTTGTTGATTGTTAATGCAAGTATGCACGTGATCAACATTGTCAACGACAGCAGCAATGTACACTGTGCCTCCTCTATTTGTCAAAAAAGACCAGGTGAACGAGTATACTCCGTCCTCTGGTGCAGTGAATTTTCCTGTTGCGGGGTCATAGCCATTGCCTTTGTTCAACTGGACATTTTCGAATTTCATCGTTGTATTTGGGGAAAGGTTGTTAAGGTTAGAATTCAGATTTGCATGGAAGGCAATGACATTGTAAACAGTACAATCTGCAAAAATTAAAATCAAAATGCTTATTGTGATGTATTAATTCTTATTTAAAAACTAAATAGTTTACGTCAATCTAAGCAACCAGAGACTGTCATCTACCTTGCTTTGGCTCCCATCCTATTTTTTGGCATGCACTTCTGTACCCACTGATATCGTCCATGAACTGGGCGGGAGATGTTGTTTGTACACAGCAAATGGAGGTATACAGCCATAAAAGGAACGACAGTCGAACATAGGCAAGCATAATTCTAAAATTCAGTTTATTTATTTAAATTCAGTTACATTTAAAACAAAGTTAACCGTAAAGCAATTTAAACGCTCCCTTAGACGAATTAGAATATATTCATTTATTATATTTCTTTTTATATATCGATATTTGATTTTACTCAAAATTGTTATGAAAGTATTTTTAAATTTCACATAAATGAAAAAAATACTTGTAGGAATAAGTGATATATTTCACATTTTTTCCAGTGTGTTTTCTTCGTTTTTACTAAAGTGAAATTCTCCATCGTTTATTTCTTACTTAAATTACCCGCTACAATGACATCCAAAATAACGTTAAAAATCTACGATATAAAAGTATAGTTTGACATTACTTACAAAATAAGCTATTTATTTTACCTGAATGTTGACCACTCCTTCTACAAAATCACAGGTAACTGATAATCAAACAGAAACACTTACCTCACGCTAAATCGATTTTCTGTATTTTTAAATTTGTATTGAATTTTTAATCAGATGTACCTTGATAAACATAAATGTATTGAGATATACACTGATTAAAAGTACCTAGGCTATCAATTATAATTAGAAACCCGCATTACGCGGTCTGCTTTCTTGCAAAATCTTGAATAACTATAAATCTAAGCCTTGCCTCTAGCATTCTAGCATTTTAGCTTAATCAGAAAGATTGATTACCAATAGAAATATCAATTGCAGGTTAATAAAAATGCGTTTAAATTTACATATGTTAGATTTTGGGGGATATATGAGAGGCAATTTATGAGAACATTAATATCGAACAATTTCGTTTTCTTTTCATTTGTTTTTAACTTATTAATTTCTAGTCATTGAATTTACATTTTTGTTTTCTGACTTGATTTTCTCCCAGTATTCTTAATAATTAAGGAATTATTCGTCACGTATACATGAGGTAAGAAAATACGTTCGCGATTTGGGCATGATTAAATCCAATATATCCAAAGGACTTTGTGATACGCTATCACATTTTGGAGCATATACCTTACATCCATGAAAATAGTCTTGATTCGCAATTGCATCTTGTGGTCTAAATTTCAAATTTGTCGTTTGATACGTATCTAAACGTCGAATATCTTCCAAAGATAGAAAATAGTTGATAGCCATCAGCAAGTAAAAATTTTGCCACGGTTTTGGTATCTCCAGGACACTATACACTTACACAGCCTTGCTCTGATCTTAAGTCCATGCTCTTCTCGTAACTATAGATGTTCATGTTTATACAGAACATAACGTACAATCAAAGTATCATGAACTGAATTTATTTTTTTTATGCGCCTCAAACATATGCATGTTCTCAAATTCAACAATTATATCCTTAATGGCAAATATTACAATGTAAATAAACAGGACTTCATCTTAACAGTTAACTACACTGCTTATGGCCAATATTCGACATTACTCAAGCAGTTCACAGTTCAAAAAATAGAACTAATGGGAACACTTATCGGAACGAGATTTTAAAAACATGTCAAAGAATTCACAGGAGTTAATAAAATCTATTTTAAGTATGACAGTCAAATTGTGCTTCACAGGTAATGCCACATTGTAGCAAATGAGGAATTGCCCTCAAGAAATTGGAATAGAAATGCTCTTGAGGACTGGACCTATGGAGGGTAATCGTGTTCAAAAATCCAAACATGTCAACTATGTAATCGTGTTGGTGTGTGAGTCTGAGTATGAATATGTGTAATTCTGATCGTGTAACCTATAACACTCAGGGATGAACACTTTAGAGTTGACCCCGCAGGCCTTCAATCTAATTTTCCCTGCAGATGCTAATTGCAGCTGTAAAATGCTGTTTGTTATTTACATGTAACTTGCCATTATAATACTAACTTTCCATCTGTAATCTCTGCATTTGTATTTCCGTTTTCTGAAATATAATGACTGACATGCTGCAAATCAACAAATGTAAAGTCTACAAGTTTGTCGAATTTTGACATGACCATATATGGAAACAGTGACGTCACCGATAGAAAAAGGCTAGTTGTAGGTAAAGGCATGCCGTAATCGCCGGAATAGGGACGGAATAAATATAAAAAACATAAAAGGATTGTCTATAAACATAATATATCTGGATAACAACTTTTCTTAGAAACCCTTACCAAAGTAAAATTATTGCTGCAACAATGCGGTAATATTGCAGCAACACATTTTTGTTACCAGAAACCAGATTTTGAGACTAGTGAAATGTTGCTGCTAGCTGCAACAACTTCTGGTAACATTTTAGCAATACTGCTGGAGTGTTGCCGCAAGCGGCAATAACTTCTGGCAACATTCTGGCAATACTATTAGAGTTATTTCTGTAAAAAATTATATTAACATGCACCTAGAATATTGCCACTAGCTGCTGGTAATATTCTGGCTACACTCAGTATCATACTGCCAGAAATAATTTGTTGGTAACATCTACATGTATTTGATCATTTAAATCATGAACTAATTTATACATAATATATATAATTCGATCTGGCAATACTGCTAGGCATCATATTTGATTTCTGCTTTAATTATAATTTAAGGAGAAGCCGAGCAGTGGGTGGGGGTTAAAAATTTTCAATTATTTAGATATGATTTCAGTTATAACACCTCAAAATTTCCGAGAAGTTTACCACAAACTTTCCTCTGATTTATTATGCTTACCGAGCTTGCAAAAGCTTTAGCAGAATTTAGACTTATAAAATTTTCCACATTCAGCACAAGTCTAAAACTGTCAATTATAATTGCATGAATTGCTTTTGTATACATATTTTCCCAAAATAATACTTAATAAGTCGAAAAAATTAAATCTAATAAATATTTTATGATTAAAGTCTTATTTTTAGAAAGTCTCAATTAAAAAAATCCAGTGATATTCCCTTCAATGGCATATAACTGTTATGCATGGTTACAATGTTTCACTATAAAAGACTGTTTGAATCGCCCCCCCCCCCACCAAATCATGTTTTACGTGAATACCGACCTGTCTGTTCTTTTGTAAAAGTATATTCTTTTTTATTAAGTTAAAATATCAGTCTACTTAGATTTGAGTATCTAAACTGCTCGATGCATGTTGAAATGCTGTTTGTTTCCATTTTTACTTTCGTTTCAATGTTAAGTTACGCGCGCGCTGATTGGTCGATCAAGTCGCTAGCCGCCAATTTTCGCATTCGAAGCTGCCATGTTGTCTGCCATCAAGCCTCCTGCCATCACTGGATATGGTGAAATAAATGAAATACGGGAATTATCTGTAAACAACGTTAAAAATACACTGTCAATGGAGTGTTTATCTTAAAAAAAAAAAATCAACGGCTGAACTGAGGACGAATCTGAGTGAACGAATCGAGTGTTGACATCCCCTGCACCATCTGCATGAGCACGTTTTTGAAAAAGTAAGTTTAGCAATGAAAATATATTCATTGAATGGCAGTTTAAACATGTTTGTTATAAGAATATAAGCCGAAAGACTGCGATCTACCATTATACCAATGGGTTTAACACCGTTTAAGAACCATGCGCGGATCTAGAATTTTATTCCGGGGGGGGGGGTGGGTTGTTCGACGGTTATTTGAGTTTGCCAGGGGAAGGGGGTCCGAGGCATATTTTTGGTAATTTTATAATGTAATTTTAAAAATTTGAAGGGGGGGGGGTCTGGACCCCCCTGACACCCCTTGAAACTGCTTAAAATCTGAAAACAAATGCCAATGTGCTTATATGAAATCCATTTATCTTCCCAGTAGGTCTGCCCTGGGTTACACAGACCTGAAGAAAACCATGAAAAAGCTGTCACCTTACTGATTAAATGAATGGTGGAACTGGCAACCAAAAAAGAATGATGACGTAATTTGTTTACAATTATGGAGAGGAACATATACACAACAGTGCTGAATTCCAATGTGGATATTGTTGTGATATTCTGATAGCTGTTTTTGTGATTGTTTATGTGTGAAATCAGAATGCCCACGAGGCTGTCAAAAAAAAGAACATTTGAAATGCCTAGGACGAATGCCTTGATCAGTCGTAATACAGCAAGTGGTTGTGCAGGACTTGTGAACTATATGGTTTGAGCTTTGCTTACGATAAACAGTGAACTTTCGTCCATATCCGTCTGTGCGCGTTGTGTCAATCCGTCTTTGCGCGTTGTGTCAATCAAACTACAATACATGATATTCTGCAGCAATAAATTGTCACTGATTGGCTGAGTACTTTTAGTCAAGTTTCATCATCATTTGTTTATCATATTTGTGTTTATTGTATTTATGTGTTAAATTTAAAGATTAATAATTTTAACTGGTGTCCTTTATAAACATGTTGAAATTCCAGTTTCAGGTCTCTAATATTATACATTATATTTTTGATTCAATACTTATTTTGTGCATGTTACATTGAATAATATAATTTTTTTACTTCTGTAATATTGTATAAACTGTTTTTATTTTTTTATTTTTGAATGTCCAAATTTAATATAATGCGAAATGTTAGCTTTGTTGTAACCTTTTTGCATCTTTTAAAATATAAAACTGTAATGGCAATTTAAGATTTTTTTCATTTTGGCTGTAGATTAATATAATATACATGACTGCTTTACTGTATACATTAATTATTTATAAATATTGCATATATTGTACCATTGATGCCAGAGCACAGAAAATGCATTGAACCAATATTTCTGCAATGTCATTTTTCTTACAAATGTATTGCCAGAAAGGTGTTGCAGCAAAATGTTTGCTGTAACACTTTTCTGGCAATATTGCTGCAATCTCAAGTCTTGCCAGAAAGGTGTTGTCGCAACAATGTGTTGCAGCAAACATCTTTCTGGCAATATTGCTGCAATCTCATTTGCATACGAAAAACGCTACTGCAGCAACATTGCCGCAATGTACTGCCAAAAAGGAGTTGTCGCAACAATATGTGCAGCAAAACTTTTGCGGCAACATCTTTCTGGCAATATTGCTACAATCTCATTTGCATACGAAAAACGCTACTGCAGCAACATTGCCGCAATGTATTGCCAGAATGTTGCTGCAGTATTGCTGCAATAATGCCAGAATGTGTTGCCAGAAGGTCAATTTTTGGTAAGGGAAGTACTTTTTTTCGGAAAGTAATCGATAAGAAAAACAAAGAATATAAAGACATATATTGGTTTTGAGATTTTGACTAATATGAGACATAAGAAGCGCCCTTTAGTAAATAAATAAAAATTCCAAAGATAAGGTTAACTGTCGTGAAATTAAAATGTGTATTAAATTATTTTTTTAAATGTTTCATTTTGCATTGTCGGCAATATGTAGGGAAAAAAGCCTATCATGCAGGTGAAAATTGGCATTTTTTAAAATTTCAAGCAATTATTACGGAATATGAGCATGACGTCCTGAATGACGGTTCAATACAGACTCACTTTGTGAAATTGGTTGATAAAAAAATCCCGGAGAGCTATTATAATACAGCTTTACAGCCACTTGTGAACATGTACTGTTTGCCATAAGCAACTATAGTCTGTCCCAAGATATTTATGCAGCACATTTGGACGATTTTTTAATTAAAATACACATACCTGTAAATATTGAAAATATTTAGTGCAATTGAAATAGTTGAATGGGATAATTTCCAAGATAATTTCATTGACACATTATCATCTTTCACTCGGAAAAACTCACAGGAATAAAAACAGATTCCTAACGGAGATTTATAATGGGGAATGTTTACATCTTTTCTCCATTAGGAATACTCTCGGAATACATCGCACACAATTTTTCAACGTTATCACCCGGGCTTGCTGCAATACAAAATCTCCGTAGACATCACATTTTTTAGCATTGTATTGAAACCTGATAAGTTAACAGGGGTGTTTCGACTGAGAAATTTTGGAAATTTTTCCAAAAAAGTATAAATACATGTATAGTTACATACATTTTTCCGCAAAAAATTAAAAATAACAAGAGAAAAGCTGTTAATGTAACAGCAATGTAACAGCAAACCGGGTTTTTTTTTGTGTGAACAGTATCCATATTATAATCCATTTGTCAATCCTAAATTGATAAATACTACCTATCCAAAGAAATGGGGTACTCTTTATGCAAAGTATATGCCAAAAAATGACTAAGTTCAACAGCTATATTTTTTGACAAATTATCAGAAATCGAAATCCTAGCAATTGGCATACCTCTGATTTATGTATAAGTGTTATGAAAAGAACAATTTCCTATCTCAAAAACTGTGCGAGGAGTTATCGGTAGAATAAGGGTACCTTTTTGGCAGCCACTCACACGCCCGCCATTTGCACTTTTTCAATAATCGAAAAACGGCGGTCTCCGAACCTTATGCCACTCAAAATTTACCCCCTTAAGAAATTTCTTGATCCGTCTCATTTCTAGAAAAGAGTACGCATTTACTTATATTCCAGTTTAAATTACATGTCAAATTATTTTAGAGAAATAAGATATTAGGCATTTCTTTTTAACTCTTATCATACAATACCATGAGAATTATATTACAGAAATTAGCGCATTCGTCACATCGGCGACGATTTTTATGTGCATAACCCTCTTCCTGTTTGGTCCAGTTTCAATCATACCTAAAATAAAATCTAAAAATAATACCGGTATTTTCGATATATAGGAAATAGATAAGTGGCCTTCATTAAAAGCTTATTGCAACATTTAAGCTGAATATTATGTTTATGATTTATCCATTCCGGCGATTACGGCATGCCGTTTCCCCGCAGCAAAGCAGTTGCCATATAAGGTCATGTCGAAATTCGACAAACTTGTAGACTTTACATTTGTCAATTTGTATTATGTCAGATGTGCTATTGCCGAGTCTGAAGATACAAATGCAGAAACTACGGACTGAAAGTGTGCAAAGTCGAAGGTTTAATTGACTGATGAAAGCAATAAAGCTGCGAATTGTGCATCATGCAAAGGAACTTAGTCAAATCTTACACGTGTTTATGCCCGAGTTCTATAGGTTACACGGTCAGAATTACACATAATTATTCATACTCAGACTTACACACCAACACGATTACATATTCGGATTTACAAGTTTACATGTCTGGATTTTTGAACACGATTACCCTCCATATGGACCAGCATGGTTAATGAAATTCAACATATAACCTGTATGGAAGGACCAACAAACCCAATACTTTTTCTACAAGCACAGAAGTTATATGAGTCTTATGCGTAGAATCAAGTTACAGCACCCTAAACGTATACTTAAACATTAAGATGATAGTTCACCCGTGAAGTTGGTCAGATATCTTGCATACGTCAGAAGATTTATTTACAGCTGCACCATTAAAGCCTCACTTAATTCTTTTGATCTCGGTCACTATCTTCAATACTTTATTTTCTTCCTGTATGTTTAAAAATTGATTTTAAATGCAAATTGTAAGGTGATTTTATTTATACATGTATTTTTCTTTTATATTTCACATATATAAAGGGTCTTTCTTCAAGACCAAGGACCATCATATACAACGTAAAATCATTTTAAATACCACAATATATACACAATTTCATTGATTGTTATTACCGAAGTAATTAAATCATTCTATACCACGAAGTCAGTATAAAAGTGTTTACATCAAATCGAATTAATCTTGCTTCCAGAGAAGTAAGTATAGTAACCACCGTGAATATATGTGGCGGGAACATACCAAGTTCTAATCCATACTTTGTTGCCCCTTTTCAGCTCGTAGATGAGGTAACCTGACGTACTGAGGTAGGTACTTTGTAAATTGTTAATACAAGTATGCACGCGATCGGCATTGTTAACGACAGCAGCAAAGTATACCGTACCCCCCTTCTTCGACAGAAATGACCAGGCAAACGAATATACTCCGTCCTCTGGTGCTGTGAATATTCCTGAAGCAGGATCGTAGCCATCACCTTTGTTTAGATGGACACTTTCGAATGTTATGGTTGTGTTAGGGGTAACGTTGTGAAGAGGTGACTTCAGGTATGCGTGGAAAGCAATGACGTTGTAAGCAGTACAGTCTAACAATTTAAAAATCAAAATATGCATATGGTGATATTTTTGTATGTGTGTGTATTTTATTCGAAAAAATGATCTCAGTTCTTTTAAATGTATATCAGTATATCATAGAAAAAAATGGATGGTATATACCTTGCTTTGGCTCCCATCCTATCACTTTGCAAGCATTTCTGTACCCTTGTATGTCTTGAATGAACTCGGAGGGGCTTGATGTTTGTACACAGCACATGGACGCATACAAGTATAGGAGGAGCAAATTTCGAACATAGGCAAACATATTTCTGAATTAAAATTTAAAAAAAATCAAGACTTTATAAAGATATTGATAAATTTTAAAAAGTTATTCCAGAAAACCACTTTGTTAGAGACTGATCATTTATTATATCTTGATTTTTTCTACATGTGTCTGTTCAATGTAAAAACAAAATCAATGATACATACTTAAAAAAAATGCATGTATTTAAACGATAATTATGACTTGTGAATAAATTAGTGAATTATATGTGACCGAGCAGTCAAGGAAAATGAAAATGGAGTACCGTGTATCTGATGACTTTATTTGAAAAATTAATACAGGGACATTGACCTACAAAATAATACATATGAGAAAACTGACAAAACGAAAGAAAATACATTAGCTATAAGTTACCCGAATACATTAAACGTTTAATACAAAATCAATTACAGTGCGTACTGTAAAGAAAGCTAACCTTTGAATTTTACAGACACATTATATTCCAAGTATTGTAACTTTAATTACAAAAATATACTTTAGTATTGACAATGCAATAAAAATAAAACCAGAGACTAAACATTTACACTGATAAGTAAAACATAAGTTAATATGAAATTTACATACCATAAGATGCTAAGGATATCGACTGGAGATTATATTCTGGAAACGGTATACTGGTCTAACTTAATTAGAAATATAGAAACTTATAAATACACATAGCTCCAATATAATTGGTTAAAATGGACCAATGAAATTACAGATAGGAAGAACTCGATTCACTTGCGCAGTAAAACTTTGACTGATATAAATTTCAGACTCTATCGAACAAAACGAAAAATAGAAACTACAAAACAAACTACGCATAGACATAATGGTCTACTATGATATATAGATGTATCAATCTTGATGATATGATTTACTAAATATCTACATGTAACACTCGGATATTCAAATTACCAAATGCAAAGCGCGTATTACATGTAGTTTTAGCTGTGGCACATGTTAGATGTTCACATTTTTTTAAGCGTTGCAAACAATTCACATGCTTTGAAGACAAGCAACCCAGTTACCAAAACAACGTTTTCACCAATGTTACCAAAATATTTTTTTAAAACGTTGTTACAACGTGAATCTGTGTGATTTTTCTTACAATATTATAACATTTTCATAAAACATTTCTAAGAAATGTTTACAAAACATTTGAATGAAATATTTTTCTAAACATAGTTTGTTATCATTTAGGGAGTGTTCATTTTGTGATCCTTATGAAACTTTCTTTCTACTTTTTAAACCTTAGGATTTAAATGCAATAGTTTTAAATGTTAACAGACATAAGTCTTATACATTTTCATACACAACAAAACAACATCATTTAAAATTTTCCAACTGTATTCTTAACAAAATGAACGATATAAATCCACAGTATAATCCATTGTCATTAGATATCAAGAGTTCACAGCATCCCAATGGTCACAGTTTCACAATTGTCTGAAAAGTTTTCACACATTTCGATTGTTATAGTCACAACAGATGTGTTTCATTGAATTCCTTGGCCCTGAAACAAAAAAAATAAAATAAAATAAAACATCTGGTCAGTGGAATTGAATCATTAAAATTGTTTCTCTTGTGATGCATTTAGCAAGTTCAATTAACAATTGCATGTAGTTTATATAAAGATACATATATAATTTATGGGGATAAATGTCAAATACCTATATGTTTGATACTCCATGAAAGTCATATCTTCAGCTTACATCAACACAATGAAACTAATTATAAACTCACTCTGGAATGGTACACTGTTTTCAAGTTTTGGGAGCAGCCCCTAGTAAATGGTAAAATATAATAACTGTATTTAAAAGTTGAAAACAACATAGTTACATGGTATTGGAATTACCACAAATGAGTTGCATATTGCTAGCAGATGTACACATGTATTGCCAATTAAATAACACAAGCAGTATACAGATATGATATGCAAAGCAGTCAAATGTAAATGTGCACAATAACCAAGTTGTTATTCTGCACTGAAAGCTAAAAAATACTTACATTTACCGAAAAAAAATCCCCCATTCTAAATCCTTGCTCTTTGTCTAACGGCGTGGGTTTTTCAAAAAGTTTGACCCAAATAGATATCAAATAGCGCGGACACTGAATAACTGGGATCGGCTGCTTTCAACCTGGCCATGGCATTCCGCTGTGATATTAACTCGCAATAAACACATTGAAAGGGAAAACCTAAATGCCCTGCACTATAATTATTTTCATATATTTTTCACATATATTTATCAAACTGCATGTTTATCATGCTCTAATTTTTTAATATTTGAATTTAAAAAAATACAACAAACAGTACAAATATGAAAATTAAATAATCTGGTGTTTTTTTAATAACGATATTTAATATACAGTGTTCTAAAATTTTTTGTCCGTAGCATGCATAACCGAGGTATGCCAATCTTTAGCATTATAAAGAAAAAAAAAACGATTATTTAGATGTTTTAATTAACATTCTGCAAACATTGCAGGGTAATGTTTTTATTATGCTGTCTTATAACATTTTCATTCTGTATGTAAAACAGTTTTCTGACGATAAAGAAATATACATTTGAAAAACCAATACAATGAAAGCAATTTTGGCCAGACATTTCTAATTGACAGTGTTATAAAAATCACGAATAAAACATTTTTATACCATATTTTAGAAATGTTTTTATGCTAAATATTCACAACATTTTTCATAATGTTTTTACAATGTTGTCAAAACTAAACGGGAATGTTTTTTAAAATGATGTATTGATAATGTTTTCTTTAAACTTCCTTACAACAAAAATAAAATGTTTTTAAAACGTTCTAAAAATATTTTATGAAAATGTTCTTGGAAATCATCCTTACAACCAGAATAAAATGTTATGAAAACGTTCTGTGCTACCTGGGAAAGTAATATTTCAAAATATATATCAGGGGTGTGCAATTACCATCGCCCGACGCCCGGGGCTACCGATTTTAGAGGTCGGGCTAGCAAAAACATTAACTGTGGTAGCCCGTCGGGCTAGTAAATCTTAACCAGAGTTGGCAAAATATGCCGGTAAATTTGCAGTGTCCTAGTAGGAAAAGTGTATCGTCATTGTTATCACAGAGGCATAATATCTGCTCCTTTTAAGTCATGATAGCCTAAAAATTTCTTAAGCATTTTTTTCTCGTGCTACATTCTTCTGAGAAAAAACACTCTGCTGTAAGTTTCACACTTTGAAGTTTTACCGACAGTGTTGACCAGTGGCTAGACGAGATAGTCACGCCTCACTGCACATGGCTTCCGTAGTTACCTGTGCAGCTGTTTCAAGTGACATCACTGTAAAATGATTCCTTTTCCTTTAATATGTATTCATTGGCTTTTTTGATATAATTTTTTTTACAGAGAGAGAGAGAGAGAGAGAGAGAGATGCATTACAGAGATATTATAAATTTCTGCACTAACTATTCTCATGAACACATTTTAAAGTGACCTGCTTGGTGAATTCAAAAATAATCATATTTTGCATATTATTTGTGCATTTTCCATTATTTTTAATTAAAATTTACCATTACGTAATTAATTGCATAGTTATATTTTGTACCTGGAAATTAAACAGGATAAAATGCATGCACACATAGATAGTTGCAGTGATTTTATAGAGTCTGTTCACATTCACAATGTTATGTTTGGGTTTTATTATATAAACGGTACCCAAACCAATTTTGTAACTATAATGTGAGAGATCAATGAAGTTGAATATTTTTGAACTAGTCTACCACAGAAAACATGCAAGTAATAAATATTTCGTATATTAATAATTATATACTAGTATCATACAGGAGAAAACATTATGTACATAAAATTTAGTGTTTTTTATAAAATGAAATGTCGACATGTCCGAAATAGTCTGGCTAGTAACTTTGAATCTTGGGCTAGTAACTTTGGTACTCCCACTAGCCCCTGGGCTAGTGGCCAAATTTTGTAATTGCACACCCCTGTATATACCTGATTTATGTAACATACCGAATAAAGATGTTTTACTGTGATTTGCTGTGTGTGTTTTTACTATAATAAAAGAAACCATGTACTTATAAAACCAAATTCAACCTCTCTCTGAATACTTCTAAAACTTGCACATTGTAAAAGGAAATGTTATTTTACAAAACTTTCCGTTTGCACTTAAAATGCTTACACTTTATGCATGTATAAAAACCACAATCATTTTAAGCATCTGAGCTCTAATAAGAGGTCAATGTAGAGTGTTTCCTTTCCACAAAAATGTTGTAACTAAAGGCTTAATGGGGAATGTTGATAATGAATTTGAGTTATTTTTTAATTATGTTGGACAAGCAAACCTCTAGAAATAACATATTTTATGCAAACGTTGAAACGATAATATATGCTTCTGAATTTTCCTGATTTTGGCTATGTGTTCCTTTTACGTTTCAATCAAATTATATTTTTCCCATTTTAAATTGATGTTGGAAGGGGGCAAGTGACACGTATTTCTCTTATGTCAGGTATTTATGTAGCAGTTGTATAGACGAACCTCAAAAATCATTTTTGAAAACCTACCCTTATATTATTTCTTTAATGTATATCAACGGGTGAAATAATGTCTGTTAGATGATGTCACATAATGGTTATCAAATGTAAACGTAAACCACAAGAATAAGACTTTAGCTAGACAAAGTAAAATAAATGATGGAAAGATGACTTCCAAATAACAGTATTTTAGTCATTTTAATATCCAGAGTTAAAATTCTGAAGGTCGAAAGTTATTAAAAATATACTTAATGCTGAAATATACAATTTCATCTAAAGTTGAATTGTTGACGAGAATGCAGTTCAGGATGTCAAGGTTTTTTTTATAAATTCAAAAGTCAATATTGCAATATTTCTCTATTGAAATCTAGAATAACAGAATACTAACATTGAAATGATATAAAATGTAAAGTTAAGGTATGTGTTTGAATTTGAAACTACAATATATAGGAAACTGGAAGTTTATTGAGCAGGTCAAACAGAAATTAATAGCTAGAGACAAAGTATGTTACAAAACATTATGTAAGTAGAACTACTTTATGTCTTTACAAACATGATACTATAGTGCATTATCAGCCATGCACGCACTAGACATCGGGAGAAGTTATAATGAAAATATACTGAATACATGTATAAAGACGGCGGCAAGTTTACATGTAATTTGTTCCCCGAGACAGAAACTTTTTTCTCGATGCGAATCCGAGGAAATATTGCTCTCGAGAAGAACAAAAAATTGCTATTGTCCAAATAGTTAATGAATATGCATTTTATCAAACCGGAGGAAACTTTATTTATTCCTGATGCAGAATCTGTTGCTGATAAACCGATTAGAGTTATTGGACCTTAAATTGAATATAGTGTCTCTGATAACACGAGGATTCAAATACCTAACACGAAGGAAATTTAACGTACTTTCGATGACTATTTGCAATATGCAAAAACATTAAGAATATTTCACGATAAACGTTATTTTTATGAAATTACATTTACATTTGTCGTAATTTTACATAGAAAAAGATATACAGACTAAGAGATATTTAAATGCTACCAGAGACAATCTTTCAGTTTTATACAACTTATGTCACTCAACCAACAGTGACTAAGGGCAATACAAACAAGTACAGAAGCAACAATTTCTTATACTCTTTAAACATCCAATATTCCTCGATAGTGAAGGTAAATATTCAAATATCAAAAATGGTTTAAAGTTCATTTCAGAAAAAATACTAGACTTTATCTACATGCATGAACAACACCAAATAATGTTTACTTGATTCCGCGTTGACTGAAACATTAAAATATGACGATACAGGGTCTGCAATGAGGTAATGTTCTATCTCTTATTAGTTTTAGAGATGGGCATGTTAAAACATTTACATATGCATACCAGAAATCATAATTATTTGGTTTCTGATTATGTTTGTATATTGTATAAGTATTCAATGTTATATTCGGATGGTGCAATGAGCATTCAGTTATACCAGGAACTCGGATGTTAATGTATTTTTATTTATTCAGTCAAGAAAATCGGATGCATATTACAACCATACATGTATATTATCAAGTTCTTAATCAGTCTATAACTTGTGAAGAAATTAGGAATGCTGTAAAAAAAATTAAAAAACAATAAAGCGCCTGGCGGTGACCATGTTATCAACGAATATATTAAGACAACAATGGAAACCTTCTTACCCTTATATGTAAACTTTTTCAATTTGGTTTTTGATAGTGGCCTAGTCCCAGACTATTGGCTATTAGGAATAATTAAGCCAATTTACAAAGGCAAGGGCGACAGGAATAAGCCTGAAAATTATAGACCTATTAAATTACTCAGTTGTTTAGGAAAACTTTTTACTAGTATAATATGTGACCGTTTAAACACCTTTGCTGACGAAATACACTTAATCAATGAAGCCCAAACAGGTTTTAGAAAGGGTTATTGTACATCAGATAATATATTTGTTATTGATTTTCTTTGTAAATATGCACTAAACAATAAGAGGAAACTATTCTGTGCCTTCATTGATTTTAAACAAGCTTTTGATACAGTTTGGCGAGATGGACTATGGACGAAAGTTCTTAAAAGTGGGATAGATGGAAAATGTTTGAGATTTATTATTAACATGTACAAGGGTATTAAATCAAAGGTAAAAATTGGTCAACATTTATCAGATTTTTTTTATGTGTAACATAGGTGTAAGACAAGGAGAAAATTTGTCACCATTTTTATTTTCTCTTTTTATTAACGATTTGGAAGATTATTTATTAAGAAACCAGATAGAGGGCTTTACTTGTCCTTCTCTTCAAATACAGGATGATTTATTTGCTATGTTCAAACTCTGTCTACTTTTTTATGCCGATGACACTGTCTTAATATCTGAATCTGCGCCTGATTTACAAAAGGCTTTAGATGTGTTTGCAAATTATTGTGATATATGGAAACTTAATGTCAATATAGCCAAAACAAAAATCCTCATTTTTTCAAAAGGTGCAATGTCAAAGCGTAAATTTTTGTATAAAGGAGTAACTATTGAAAACGTAAAATCATTTTGCAATTTGGGTATTGTTTTATCAAGAAGTGGAAAATTTAATAATGCTAAAAAACATTTAGTAGAACAAGCGTCAAAGGCATTGTATGGTGTTTTACGTAAAATACGTTATTTTAGCCTACCAATTAATTGTCAGTTAGACCTATTTGACAAGGTCATTAACCCAATTTTACTTTACTCGTGCGAAGTGTGGGGCTACGAAAATTTAGATATTATTGAAAAGGTACATTTAAAATTTTTGAAACTTATTCTTAATCTTAAATCTAGTACTCCAAATTGTATGGTGTATGGAGAAACTGGAAGGTATCCATTGTCACTCTTTGTTAAAATTAAAATGATAATGTACTGGGCAAAAGTTTTGACAGCCCCCGATTGTAAACTCACTAATGTAATCTATTGTTATTTTTATAGATGTTACAAAAATGGATCTTTTATACATGCATGGATAAAATGTATACATGATATACTCAACTCGTGCGGGTTGTCATATATATGGGAAAATCAAACAATATGTAGTTATAACTGGCTTAAGTCAATAGTTAAAGAAATATTACAAAATCAATTTGTACAAGATTGGAGAAGTATTGTAGATAACTCACCAAAATGTATTAATTATAGAATTTTCAAAACAAATCTCAATTTAGAAAAGTACTTGTTGATTTTACCTACAGATCTACGGATCACGTTTACAAAATTACGAACATGTAATCATCGATTCCCCATTGAAACAGGTAGATGGCATAATATTGAAAAACATTTAAGAAAATGTACAATGTGTGATTCTAATAGTATTGGGGATGAATTTCATTATATTTCAGAATGTACATATTTTGTAAACGACAGAAAAATGTTTTTACCCAAGAGATATTATGAAAACCCAAATATTATAAAATTTAACGAGCTCATGAATACTTTTAATGTAGAAAAACTAAAAAACTTGTCAATATTTATTAAGAAAATTTTCAAAGTCTGTTCTTCCAGAAACCAACTTTAACAACCTATTGTATTGTGATTTTAACTTCTTTTTTTTGTCATTATTACTTCTACTGTACATGTGATCCTTGACTGTATTCGTGTACATTTGTATATATATATACTGATTTTGAACCTCAAATACCAGTGAACTGGTCTTGAGCGAATAAAGAATTGAATTGAATTGAATTGAACACCTCCATGCTGTTAACCACTATTCATGGACATAAACAATACAATCAAGTTTAAATTTATAACTGGTTTCTTTCCCATAATTTTCTCCTGACCGCGTATTGCTGTCAGAGGGTTCATTATAAATCCGCGAGTCATGAGGTCGAATTCCGTTGGGGATTTAAATCTTTTTTAACTTTCCCTAAATTTTTTAAAACGTACTAGATGATTACCCGCGCAAGCCAGTGAACAGGTACATGTATTGAGTGTATATCTCTCTAAATTTGGTCCTTTAGGTCAATTTCAAATATAATTTCTATTACTGGTCCTGTCCCAAATAAGAATTTCAGATAAAAGACTGTTTTGAAAAACAATCGGCGGGGGGGGGGGGGGGGGGGGGAGGAACTTCCCCATTAAACTTTTATGCAAAAATTAGTTATCCTTGTAGACGTAGAATACAATAATTTGTTCATTAATGTTTACAAATTGATGTCTAAGGTTCACAACCAATCTGTCGTGGTATGAAAATGCATGACGCTAGGTTATGAATTATTATCCATTTGCATGCATATTTTTCATTAATGTGTCAAATTTAAATTATCTGCCCGATAGTTAAATCGCCCTGCACTTTCCGCCATGATGTTAATCTAGGCACACCGTTCTGGAAAGGTTTTTTTCAGTAATACTAAAATTGCATTAATTGCTCCATTTTATTTATCAACTTTTTTGTAATAATCGATATCCAATTCAAGGTATCTGCCCGCGATACATGATTAACTCGCCCTACACTTTTCGTTAATTGGTCAACTTGCGTTCTTGGTTACCCCTGTTCTGGAAAGTTCTATCCCATTCTCTCACCAGAGGTTGTGCTTCGCAAACAAATGAGTATCAAAACTAAAATCGCCCACTAAGGAAACGAATTGACTCATTTTATTTATTTAACATTTGTCAAATCTTAACTTATATGCATTCTCTAAATAGGCTCACAGTAAATATATTCACTCTTTACGTAATCATTCAATATTATTTCATTGCAATTATATATTTTGATCGAGACTTTCCCTGACTTGGATCCGCCAAAGCGTGTCATCCACCTTATTCTCATTTTTGCTATTTCGGGCTTGTTTATTGAAAATGAAAGTAGGTTTTTGATTAATTTCACAATAATTAAAACTTATCAGTTAAAATTCAATTATACCTTACGGACATCATCCAACATGTGTTGAAATACCATTTGAAATTATTTGCAAAATGCCTTAATTTATACATGTAAGTATAGATGACAGTACGACGCATCTTATTAAAAACCGCCCTGGAAATCTTTATCGGGTTTGGTACTTTTGTACTACTTATAAATGTATGAACTTTCAACAAATTAGAATTTTTTCCATGAAATAAATCTAATTATTCCATTTCAAATTATTAATTACGTGTAACAAATGAATATATACATCGCAACGTGTTACGGGTTTCCGTCTTCTATATTCTTGCGCACGCGTATATAGGGAAAAGCCTACCAATTATTTTCCCATAGAACTCTATACAAACCTTAGGACCTCTCAGTACTTTACTATGATAATAGCAGCCAAATCTTTGGTATCATTTGAAACTTCATTTTAAGCACTTTCAGAAATTTCCAAAAAAAAATACATGGTCCCGTGGCGTTTATAGGTTAAATTCGCACTTGTTTACAACTTACAGCGATCAGCAGTAAATGGCACCCTGCATAAAAAATTAACCCCCACTCCTACAATCTCCTCTGGCATTTCTGTATTTTCTGCAATATTCCCTCATCCCATCATTTCTTTCAAACATTTATATTTTGGCTTTAAAATGAAAATAATTACATACCTGAATTCAGCCAATCGCCTGACGCCTATCCATTTATTCCGTGTTACAATGTTCTATAACTTTTTCTCTGATGTCAACATCCGGTGCATTGGTACTCTTATTCCATTTACTATAAACAAAAGACACGGGCTCGCGAAGATTCTCCTGGGCAGGTTTTTTTAAAATAGAAATATGTCTTTTCTACTTCTCCAGATGATAACTGTTCAAAGTTTCTAAATTAACCAGAGTTTTTATTTTGTAAGCATGTATATTTTTGCAGTTTTATCACCGCGTTGCTATCAATTATATTCAGCTGGTAAGTGCATGAGGCCTGAGGCTCCTTGAGGGTTATTTGGCATATTTATGTCTGTTCATTTAAAATGAACTAAAATTGGTAAACCATTTATAAATAAATTATAGAGAAATTGACGACGTCTTCGGTTTATGAGTCCCTTTTAACTCGTTTTCCATGATGACCGCAGCGGGCGAAGATCTTGTATTCTTGTTTTCAGCACGTGTAAATTACTGTCGATCAAAATCCATGTGTTACAAAAAAACCAATTCAAGATTAATCTGGTTCGGTTTGTACGACCCTTAAATTTCTAGAAGCTCATAATTACATTAATTGGGTATGAGAAAGGGATTTTTATGCACTGTCAACGTTATTTCTTATTTCTCAACGATACAATGTGTAAAGCTAAAGTTACACACACTTTTTTTTAGCTGTATACTGTCTCTTAAATTTTGTAAAATTTAAAAATTCTAAACCGCTATAAGAAATTTAATTATGTAATGTACTTTGATCCATATTAATATGGACAAATATGTAATATCACCTTGTATAACATTTGTTGTATATTGTAAACATGTTTATTTAGGGGTCATGTCAAATTTATAAATAATTACAATTGGACCCTATGGAAGTTTAATGAAAATTGTCCAAATGTTCTTGGTTTTTGTTTTCATAATTTTGGTATTTCTGCACTAAGAGTGATTTTTATTTTAAATATATGAAAGTGACTACTGTTAAAAGTTATTAAAACGTGAAAGTAAAAAAAAAATTGACCAGGTTCAGTCGACGAATCATATCAAAGATAACTTTTTCAATGTTTCATATCTCTTATTTTGGCATGTTGGGGTATTTTGGCTTTAAAGATTGATTTTTAAAAAAAATAAAACTGAATTCTTACTGTTAACAAAACCATGGCGCTGCGAATAAATGAGCAAGCCACTGGCGTCGGAAGCAAATTGAAAGGAGGGGGGGGGGGGGGGCTAGACTGATCCTCAGAAATATTGAGAGAAAAAAACCTAATTCCCAAAATCATGAAAATCCTAATACCTTCAGTTATAATGGAAAAAAAATCTTACCTGTCAAATTTTCTTCAAAAATAATGAAATTCCTAATCCGTTGACTCCAACTTCTCAATCTTTCAAACGTACATTACGGAACAATTAAAGTGTGGGGGGGGGGGGGGGGGGGGGGGGGGTGAAACCTCTATTCTACTATGTGTCTAATGGTTAGGTCTAACTTTGCAAAAAATCGATAGCCCCCCCCCCCCCCGGCTCCGACGCCTATGGAAGCAATGTATTTTCCTTGGGCTTATACATAGTTAACAAAATATTGAATATGGAAAACGATACTGTTGTATACACCAATTTAGCATGTTACCCGATTGTGTTAAAAAAATCACAATTTCACAACTCATAAACCTGACAGATCATGTTGGTTTAGAATAAAACTCCATAGATAAAAGGTGTGTACCTTTTGCACCACCGACTGCATTAAAATAAAAAAAAGCTGCGTAAAGGCATGCGCACTCACTCGTGCTCGGTTTCGTTAAATTGTGTATGTGTGTTTGTCTTCAGGCTAGCATGCACCTGTTATACATCTGCTGGCAAAATAAAAAGGCAAAATATCGCAATCATTGAAAATATGTTGATGGAACATTTTATAATCTTTTGAACTATAAAGCAGCGGTCAATTAACGATAAAAAAATCGAATGTGCAACGATAAAATATATGCTCAGATCCTTTACTATGTACATTTCACTCCAATCAAAAGAAGAAAGCATTAATAAACAGATCTTTCATGTACATTGAAAGAACGTCCATTAAAATGTGTTTGAAGTTCTGAACACGTTCCTGGAGTTAACATCACCTTTCCGACAATGGACAAATTTCCTAAATCATAAACGGAAAAATACATGCCTTAAGAGACAGGTGATTTCAGTCAGATTTTCATGATGTATAACCAAGGACAAAAACATTTTGAATATTAATTTTAACCGGATGGAAATACTAGCACCTAAAGTCTTTGTAAGAGTAAATTATAGTCATTTGAGCTATTCTACAGTATACTCTTTATTTGCACAAGACATACATCTTATGGCATAGGTTATTACATATAAATATAGCAATATTGAAATAATGGTATGGTACATGAACATGTGATGTTCATTGATAATGTATATAAAATAAAATTTTACTAACAGGCGAAGAAACCAGAGAAATTTTTCTTAATTATCATGAATATTGAAAGCTAGATGGAGATACTTCCCCAAATTACACAGTTCTTTAAAATTTTGAACACTTAATAATTGTATAAATTTGTATACAGAAGGTTTTTTCCAATAATATTTCTGAATATATTTTACTCGGATTTCTCTATACTGCTGACATTTCAAAACAAAATGGAATTCATCTTCAATATCTGAACAAAATTTACATAAGCGTCTTTCTTTTGGTACATTAGTGTGTCGTCCACTTTGAATAGCAAGTCTATGAGATGACAATCTAATTCTTGTAATTTGTTTCTTATATTTAGAAGGTATTGATTTTGTTAAATAATATTGTAATGAAAACTGGTCAATAATATGCTTGTAAAAATAACATCGAGATGAGGAATTAATCTGTTCTACAAGTTGTTGAGTAAAGTGCAGGCACGTAGCATCAGGGGGGGTCAGGGGGGGCCTGGCCCCCCCACTTTTTCTCACAGCAACCAATTTATTAAAATTTACATATACAAAAAGGAATTATAATGGAGTTGGCCCCCCCCCCCCACTTTTTTGGAAGTTAGTAAAAAATTGATATGAAAATAAGGAAATGAGTAGTCATATTGAAGTTAACCCCCCCCACCCCCACGGATTAGGAATTTCATGGTTTGGAGGGGAAAAAATTTTGGTAGGGAAGAATTTTTTTTTGGAAGTAAAGTTGAGTCTACCCCCCCCCCCCCCCCCCCCCCCCCCACGGATCAGGATTTTGAAGATTTTGTTTTGTTTTGTTTTTGTTTTGCTTGTCAAGATTTTTTGGATGGGTCTGCCCCCCCCCCCCCCCCCACTTTCAAAAACGATGCTACGTGCCTGAAGTGATCAATGATTCTTTGCTTAATTAAAGGAAAATAGGTTTCACAATGTATATACTCCTGTTCATACCATAGATGTCCTAGACCTATTTCAAAAAGTTTATTCTTAATTACAGTAACCCAATTTTCAGCAGGTGCCAAAGACGATTCACATTATTGCATGCTAGTTATATTTTAACACTCTACCATATAAGTTTTTCATAATTGTCATTTTTCTTCACCTGTTTGAAGAATGGGTATTGTCACAGCTAGGTAGCAAAAGTTTACGCTTTGAAAACGAAACCAAATTCTGATTTTAAAACATATAACATTTTAATTGGTTATAACTTGTCTTAGTTTGTAGGTAACACCATTGCATTTTTCGGAAAGAGTTTTAACAAGTATATAAATCAATATTCTAAATTCAAGTCAAAATGTGCATTCACTAGTTTTATTTACAAAAGACATTTCATGTTTCAGTCTAATAAATAATATATAAAGGTTAAATTGAATTTATTTTGCTCCCCGAGAAGTAGGTGTAGAATCCAGCGTGAATAAATGTGGCAGGAGTGTGCCAAGTTCTTATCCATACTTTATTTCCCTTTCTTAGTTCGTAAAGAAGATGACCTGAGGTATTGATGAATTTGCTTTGTTGAGTTTCTATGCAAGTATGCGCGTGATCAACATTGTCGACAACACCAGCAATGTACACCGTACCCCCAGCTTGAGACAGGAATGACCAGGCGAATGAGTACACTCCGTCCTCTGGTGCAGTAAATATCCCTGTTATAGGGTCGTAACCGTTGCCTTTGTTCAGCTGGACATTTTCAAACTTTATTGTTGAGTTAACAGGAACGTTGTTCAGATGGGACTTCAGATTTGCGTGGAACGCAATAACGTTGTAAGCAACACAGTCTAAAATGAAAAATTATACTCACATAAAATCAGATAATCGAATAAATATCAATATCATCAAGTTTTATGTATCCATACCTTGTTTTGGTTCCCATCCTATTGATTTGCATGCCCTTCTGTAACCATTAATATCCTCTATAAATTGGGATGGAGATGTTGCTTGAATGTTTTGCATTAGTGCATAAATACACAAACCAAACATGAAATGCGTTAGGTCTGACATTCTTCTGAAACCAAAAACAAAATTCAGTCTGATGATTTTTAAATAGAGGGTTTATAGAAGAAAAAAACCGATGTAACATGATTATCATGGTTTTCATTATTTTGTCTGAATTGTGATTGTGGATTTCTTTCACAGTTAAAAACCCTCCTAAAACATACAAACACATGTAAATGACCTGTGAAGACAGTTAAATAAATACATAAACAAATTCTTCATTAAAATATTAAAACCATTAAAAGTAGTCCGCTTTTCTTTAAAGTTATTAAGCTATTTCCATCTAGGTCTGTTTTATAACGTATATGTATAAGTAATTAAAGTAAGTAAATCATTTATTATAGTGACATGTGTTACAACCTTTTACAACCGAGTACTATACAATTACATATATCAAACACCCGGCCCATTGAACCTCTAAGTCACTGTAAACACTAAATAATAATTTTTAATACATGCACGAGAATTTACTTTGTCTTAATTTAAATGCAGAATGTATAAAATTAGCAGTTCGTCTTAGTAAATTGCAAAAGAGAGTTTGAAATAGGTTGTCCTGAGGTAAATATGAATTATACGAAAAATTAAATGTCTAAAAAGGCTTATCATTATGTAAAGCATTCTAATTACTCGTGAAGACATCATTACAGGTAAAACAAAATGTCTAATATTTACGTTGTGATAAAATAATTCCGTTGTTTGAAGACATGTTTGTTGATAAATAAAAAGTAAACCTGTTTAAGTGGCGTCTTAATAAAATTAAAACAAAACTCAAAATTAATTCTTTTCGAATAATAATTTTTTACTTGAATAGAAAACGTGCATTCAGTACAAACCTCTCTGTTGTATGTTTCGCTTGTTGTTGAATAAGGCGCAAATGCTAGCAATATACAGTAACTGTAGATATAACCCAAATATATGACCGACAATTTTTCATTTTAACAATCATCTGAATTAACCATTAATCTTATATATTTTTTGTGAAACATGTTACATAAAATTGCACCAAGCAATAAGGGCAAACATTAGTAGAACCTTTCTACTTTGTTATATGTCATTACGGCCTGATAGTTGATAAGTTATCGAGATTAATATGTTTGTATCCTCACCACTGTTATGCGCATGACTTAAATAGCGCATGCATCATTTAATATAATAAAAATCCCACCGTTATCGAGGCCCGAGTCATTCCTGCCGTCTTGTACACGTATTCAGTTTGAACAGATATGAACGCAACAAGCTTCCAACGTAACACGGAAGAAATGTAACCAAGTATTCGTCGCGATTAAGGGAGGAGCTGTGTCTGGTTTCCGACTTATCAAAATTATTTTGGTGCCAATTAAAGTGTAACATAATTATGAACAAACAAATGCCAAAGATCGTTTGGTCAAGTATTTAATTTTTTTAATTAAAAGATATATCTGAAATCAAAATTGTTTTTTATTCGCATAACCACCGGTGTGAGATCGGTTGGTCAAGTGAGAGAGCAGTGTAAAAAATTTCTGTCTTACACTGTATTCCTATGCCGCTGTAAAATGTAAACGAACATCATGTGCTCCAAGAAAATAATAAGTGATGAAATTATTTTGCTTAGTTGACTACACAATTTCAATTCATTGAAAATAGTGTCGTATGATCTCTTCTTCACTTGCACTATTTGTAGTACGCGGCGGGATAAACCGATTATACACTTTTAAACGTCAATTGAGAAAGTTGTCGAACATCCTTTTTCATGCAAAATAATGCGAGAAAAATAATCGTTCATTACATACTCCTGTGAGATAGTGAAATTCCACCTCGGGGCCAAGATGCACGAATCTTGTCCCCTCGGTGGAATTTCACTATCCAACACTCGGCAAAATGAATGATTCTAATAATCTCTTTTTCATCTATAGATAAAATTGAAATAATAACATATATTCACATAAAGTGCTTACTAAACAATGATATTTTACAAAGAAATTGAAACGAAAATGCAAAATTTTAGAAATATTGCTATTTATCAAATTTGAACCAATCCCGATCGATAAAAAACTAATCCCGGTCAGAATTACTTTAAAATAGAAATTTTACAAAAATACAGCAGTTTATTCTGAGTAATTGATATGAATTATAAAGTCAGTAAAAGACCAAACCGTTTTACAGCTAATCAACCTGACATTTTGCAAAATTGTGATGCATTCTAACTTAATATGATTTCGTCCGGGATCAGTTTATTTCCAATCGGGCTCGGTTCGATTTTAAGATATTCCAATTTTTCTTTAATTTCACTATTTCGTTTCAATTTCTTGTTCAAATACAGCGAAGTACATAGAAGCGTTTAATAGGCATTAACTCCAGAAAAGATTTTACGTAATGTTTTGACTGACCTTTGTCATCAGATCATAGATCAGTCTAATTATTTTCCAGAATATATATCTTCAAGAGATTAAACCTGTTTGATCATTACTAATAATTTTATTTAGAACAGTTTTTATCCTGCTGGCTATACATCCTGACCCAATTTTGTATATAACATTGAGCAATGAGATAAGTCTCTAGTTACCAATATCAAGGGAGAATTTGCTCTTTCCGCTCCTTGGGTACATGTATACAAGTTATAATTCCTTGTTTCTGAGTAGATGATAATTCTCCTACCTTGTATTCATGATTTAAAGATCTAACAACAAATCAAAGTAGCCTATTTTATTCCAGAATATTTTTATAAATTCAACTGTAAACCCATCACTGCCTGGACTTTTGTTTGACATACTATTTAAAACTAAAGAAGCTTCCTTATGTGTTATATATCCTTCAACTGATTTTTTAAAAGTTCATTTAGGGACAGAATACTTTTTAGGAATATCACTAAGTGAAATATCTGTATTGGTACTTTCTGCTGTCATCAAATTATTTGCATATAATTTTACATAAAAGTTCTCCAGTTCATTTGAATCACCCTCTTGCTGAACTTTTTTCTATCTGTTCATTTTTTTCTGATAGTATTATCTTTGTAATGATTTTACTAGTGTAGTGATGATTTTTAAATTAAGAAAATAATTAGTTGGTTTTTCTCCATCGTTTATCCATTTAAAACATGAACGCACCAAACTACCCATGACCATATCATTTCTTATATTTTCTAATTCCTTTTTCTTTTCATTTATTTTATCTTTATGTTTTTCAAACTCCTTTTGTAATTCTAAAAGTTGTCCTAGTAACCCCTTTTCCTTTTTTTTTGTCCTTTGCTTTTTTTAAATAACTTGCATATGAGATAGTTTAGATCTAATTTCCATTAACAATGTCTCTAGAAAATACTGGTCATTAATTGTAAATTGGATTTCAGAATCTTTAATATCCAGAATAGACTCTTTTTTGTACACTGACTGGAACTGCATATTGCATTTTAATTCTACTAATATTTCAAAAAATATTTTGCACATATTCTATTTCTTTTAAAAGGGAGTAAAGTTGTTACTTTTCCAAAGCGTGAAGGCCACTGCCATTGTTATAATCATTTAACTTGAAAGAGATAAGTACAGGAGGGTGATCTGATAAGTATGGTGGCATAGATCTGCCACCACTTGTCAGATAATTATGTCGACTTGTCAGATCTTGATGTCGACTTGTCAGATAATTATGTCGACTTGTCAGATAATTATGTCGACTTGTCACTTATCCACGTGTTAAAAAATTTTACACTATAACCCTTCCACGCCCAATTTGTGCCATCAAGTTGAAATAATATTTTCTGACAAGTCGACATAAGGATCTGACAAGTCGACATTAGCATCTTTTAAGTCGACATAATTATTTGACAAGTCGACATAAATATTTGACTAGACGACATAACATCTAACAATTCAACATCATTATTTGACCAGTCGACTTATAATATGAATGATAATTTTCTTAAGTCAGATAATTATGTTAACTTTTCAGATCATTATGTCGACTTGTCAGATATTATGATGACAACTTAATGGCAGTTAGTGGCACTAACACGCTTTAACAACAAAATATATTGAGTTTCTAGTCAATATGGTTATTTTCTGACAAGTCAACATAAAGATCTGACAAGTAGATAAGCTTATCATGATATCACTATTTTTAACCTTTTTTAAAAGTGAAGCTGAAATAAGAAAAAAGTTTAAGTGTGCTTGTTTCAGAGGTGTTAGTTTTCTTTAAGTATACCTCTTGTCATTTTGATGAAATTCTCTATAGATTATATCAACTAAATTGTAAGAAATCAAATGCTCTAAGACTATTTCCCTCACTTTTGGATTATTAACATGTAAATAATCAGAATAATCTTGACTTGACCAAGTTTAAATCTCCAACAATAATCATCTCATCATTTTGAAAGTTGTCAATATTGCTCAAATTCTGATAAAATTCTGGTGTATCCTCATAAGGTCCATACAAACATAATATTAAGCTTAACTTTCTATTCTCTATTGAAATACTCAGTGTTAATAAATTCCATGTTTTCTCTGCATGTACTTTGATTTGCTCATGTATTTTGAAATCAAATTTGTTATTAAAGAAAATGGCAACTCTCTTGACTTTGAGGAAAACGAATTCAAACACGCTTCCTTGCCCCATTCGTTTCTAATATCTTGTTCCATCTCCTCAGTAAAATGTGTGTCTACTAAACATAAAGATATATTACAATTTAGTTGTCTATAGTATTGAAAAATATTTTTTCTTAATATTATTTAATCCTTGACAATTAACCGATATAATTTTAATATCAGCCATTATTAATTACAGGTATATTGGTACATTTCGTTCCATTAAGAAATGTAGACACTAAATTAAACCAGTCTGGGCAAAATTTTCCTTGATAAGTCTCACTCGAGTAAGAGGGTGAAAGAAAAACGATAGCAAGAGAAAAAAGAGAAAGGACTGATTAATTTTTGAGGATGTGAGTGCATATTTCATACAGTTTTGGGTATTATTTAGCAGAAAAAGAACAAACGACCATTCAGTGAAATACCGCGACAAATCAGCGACACTACACCGGATATTCGCTGAATCCTCTATTCTGCTATGTGCCTCTTCGCCGGGAATATAATTGTTCCTTAATTTACCTTGAAAGATTAAGAAGTTGGAGTCATAGACACACTAGCCCCCTCCCCCGGATTAGGATTTTGATGATTTGGGAATTTAGGGTTTTTTCTCAATATTTCTGAGGATTAGTCTAGCCCCCCCCCCCCCCCACTTTCAATTTGCTTCCGACGCCAATGCGTTTTATTGATTTTCGAAATGGCAAGGCATGAATAAGCTTTACTTTTAGTAGGCGAATTATACTTCCGACCAATATTCTTACGCATATGTGAAAAAACGTGATTTGAATTATTATGACTGTATGTAACTCTATAAATGTTTTATTTTTAAGGTAAACGGATAAGAAGTAACGTTTTTAATTAAAGATTTAAATAAATTAAGGTTGTCCTTGCATAGTACATAAAATAGTGCAAGGCGCATTGCGTGCGAAAATAGTTAAATTTGCGGGATGCGTCATATGGCCACAACTGTGATTGGCCGAAGCCGATCACAATAAATAATACGGACTGGACCAAGGTGTCTGGGGGCACACCAGCGCGTATTGACCACGCCCATATTGTTTATTTGGGTTGTTTTCATGTATTGGAGAAGGCGTCGCCCAGCACCGTTCTCTCTGTCATCCAAGAAACTTTTGTGAATTTCCCCCGCGGAATATACAAACCTATAGATCAGAACACGGTGATCTGCCTCCGCCGAATCGGGACCAACACACACCTTTCTGTATAGGTCCTGGGCCTCTCCCACCGAGCTAACTTTTGCACCCGTTGCAAAAATATCGGAACCCTTTAGTTTATTAGGCTGCGTAGAATTTGTTGGTAGTTGTAGGGCATCGATCTCGTCCGGTGTTAACTGCTAGGCATCCGCCGTCTCAATCTTTGGAACAGGGTTTTGGTAATGTTCACCATAAGGTAAGATCAACCGTCCTCGCTCCACCTTTGCTCCCGAAGAGAATCTGTAGGCATATAACCTTTTGTGCTCTTCAAGTACTACTGGTGGGTCTTTCGATGTTATGAAGAATGGTAATTTTGCCCTTTGCAGTTTCTTAGCTTTTCGTGGTTGCTGAATGTCGGTTTTTATGCATCTGTCAACAAATTTTGCTGTTATTGACACTGGTCTTGAGTTCATCGTGCCCTTTACACTGTTCCTGTGAATACGTACAAACGAGACTCCCACCCCTAAAACTTTCATGAATAAGCTGAGGAATGCTCTCTGATAAGTTCTCGCCGGGGGTGTGCGCGAAGATATGAATCAAAATGCTATGCATTGAACGAGAACGTAAATCTGTTATTTCATGTTCGAGGTAGACCATCTTTCTATCCATCTTAATTATCATTGCATGTAATAAATCGATTTCACCTCCAAATTGCACATTTACATAACGAATACAATGAATATCCGCGTAATTGCATTCCGAGTGTTCGAACACATATTTCAGTGATTTAACTACCTCCAAATCTTAATCATTGAATACAGATTTTATTTTAGCAACATCGTCCACCGAAGAGTCATATTTAATAATTGTTTATAGACTGAGGCTCCTGAATAGCTCCTGAATATTTTGATTTAGGAGGTTGGCACCTGAAATAATAGTAATGTCAATCATCCGAAAACCACTTGGATATAAAGATGGGGACCTAAAATATACATTTTTTTTATTTGTGACCTTTGTCACATGCCATTTCTTTGGAAATTATTGGAATGATAAACAAACAGAAATGATAATTTTCATGAAATTTTAGCTAAAATTTGACATAGAAATTTAGAATTTGAAGAAATTAAACAAAAATATTTATAGTTTGAACTTTTATTTAGCTGTGATTTTAATACAGTATGAAGTTGAACACATGTAGTGACTATAAAAGTAAAATCTAAGTCAAAGTTCAAAGAATCTTGCTTTACTGGTGGCTTCAAAGGCAAATACAAATGAATGTCATTTTTTCCAAAACTTTGCATACAAATAGACATACAAATACATTTAATGTCTTATCTGAAATTAAAATGTAGGGGTCACATCTCACAAAGTTGAGATTTCCAAACAGAAATTAAGTTCTTTAAGGTTTAAAAAGAAAAAAAACAGTCAACCAGTGGCATTTCTGTTGATAAACACATTTATCAATGTGATTATTCTATATAACGCAACATCTGATTGGTTCTAGACAATCACGTGCCAGGGCAATAAAACTGCATATTTCCCTTTCGCCTTATTTTTCATCATGCCCCCCACCCCCCCCCCCCCCCCCCCCTCGAATTTTAATCGATGCTTGTGAAAATGTGAAAATCCCGAGGTTGAGCATACGATGTAATTAAATAATGAATTTTTAAATCGTTTTAATATCAGAAAACTGTCATAGAAAGAAACCGGAAAACATTAACTACGTTATTGCTTATAATCGAATTGAAAAACGATTATACATCGATGTATTCTAAATTATCACATGTCGTTCGGTAAAATAATTAATTTATTACATGGTTGTAAGGGAAATATGAAGATTTTTTTTAATTCATCAAAGAGTGTGTAAAGTTTTATGACATGTATAAGTATAGTTAAGGAATATTTGGTAATCACACAAAGGACAAAGATTGGTTTATTTGAATTTTTAAAAAAATCATATCCTTTTACATGATAGAGGATTTCACAATCCATGTACGAGGGTTGTTCGGAAATTATTGAGACATTTTCTCTAATTCTTTTAATAAAAAAGATAAACTCTTGAAATTTCACCAAAACGTAAATCAGGATAGAGATTATCAATGTGAAAAGTTTCCTGTCCATGGCATGAAAAGATCATTCATGGTAAGCTGACCAACGAGCCTTCGTCCAGTGACCCGGCGCAACTGCAAACTTTTCGCAACGTCATTTTATCGCTTCTTATTGCTCCTGTTTTAAACACTTTATAAACGAACGGAAATAATAATTATTCTTTATTTCTCATCTTTTGTTTTCATTTCAAGATGTCATCATTTACATTTTCTCTCATTTTTTTTTGGGGGGGGGGGGTCGAGTTATTTTTACCCGAAAGTCTAATTACTGGGAATGTCTCCTGCAGTCATTTTTTTATATATATATTTCAAAATTGTTGACAACGGTTAGTGTGTCAAAAGTACTTGATAATTAATCCCTCAGGCCTAATTCTAGTTAAATAATCAGTGAAAAAAATATCATGAACTGAAGCTCTATACCTTGTCTTGTCATCGTATAGTTATTTTAAGCAATTGCGTGGCCTTAAAAGGTCTTCTTCTTATATTTCCTCCATTTTGACGGTTTTCAATGCGCCGCCATGACGTCAAAATTCAATAAAGTCGTTCTCAGATTTCTATTGTTTGGTAAATATGTGTGTACCATATTCGTATTTCAACTCGAACATCAGTGAAACTTAATCAAAAGTTAGTCGCAAAGAATAGCAAAATGAACATATTTAATTTGATTCCTTTAATCATTAACTGTAATTCTACGGACACTTATAAAATAGATGTTAAAGTTGTTAAATCTCCAAGTTCATGGATGCGCCGGGTACCCCGACCACCGACTTGTTTATATATCGTTGTAAACAAAATATTAAATATTCTTTTTATATTACTTTGTTTTATAATTTGTTGGCGTTTCTTCAGTGACTATACCAATTTTCACCAAAATTATTCAATTAGAAAAGAAAATATTCGAGTTGTCTCAATAATTTCCGAACAACCCTCGTATATATGTTTAAAATGTTTGTAAGACCTCTAATTGAGTTCGTTTAAGAATATTACAGTTATTAAACATTTTTATACATTTTATGGTAACAGTTCAATTGCACATGCAAATAAACGAGCAATTTACCACGAAATTGATCTAGTAGTCAATAGTATCGAACGTTTCATTTATTGATACTGTACTTTGACCCAAAATACAACTTCAATTTTTAAACGACTTAATCATCTTCTCTTTCAGTGTGCATGTACAAAACATTTATAGCTTGCACAAAAAGTCGCATTCTTTGCAACGTAAAATTAATGGACTTATAATAAAACGTTTAAGTGTTTACCCTTAATATTGTAAAAAGGATCCAAGTTTGTATATACATGTATTAATACTTTTTACAAAAGCGCTGCTTCTAATTCATACTCTTTCACATTTCAACCGTTAGTTCTTGCTTTGGTCGGAATTGTACTAGAGACACACAATTAGTTTTATACAATATGTGTCATTGTAACAATATATAAACACAAAGGCAATAATTACAGTACATATACAGAGGCCATTCATCTTTTAGACATCATCAACAACAAAAGTATGTTAATAGGATAATGAAAGTATTTCTTCTAATATTAAAAATGATGCACTAAAGAGAAACAGGATCGATCATCAATCATGTTTGATTGATTCAAAGACATTGAAACATGATACTCCATGTATAACGTCTAAAATGAGGTAGTTTTCATTCAATCTTTGTAAGAGTTAAACATAACAAGAGTATTACGTTCCCTTTTTAGTCTTTGCTTCCACTTTTACGATTTCAGTGCATACTGAAAAAAATGTAAAATCATGACTCTATATTACCACATATTTGATCTGCTTTTGAACCTTATCTCATTAACCATCCCTCTTCAACTAAAGATTAAGTAGGTCTCTAACGTTTAAATTCACAAATAATTGCGCCAATTATTTTGCTTGCAGCTGTTATGTTTTAATGGTAATATTGATATGTCTTATAAATATCTATCGTTATGTTCAGATGATGCAATGTTACTTTATCTGAAATTAAAATGTTCCTTGCTATACCTAAACGACAAAGTCATGTTTCTTATCAGCCATGTCTAATTGAAATGATCATCAACGCGTAACATTATTTTAATTGTAAGAAACTATTTTGTTTTATAAAAATCATTTTTCTTGGTATCAAATTGCGTATTCACCTAAAGGGCAAAACAAATTTTCATAGAGGTTTGAAAATTATTCACCGACAAATTATCTCACAAAAGGGAAGATTTTTAACATTATGATAATTATCTGTAAGTTTGTATATTTGATCAATCCAATTGAAAATATGACACGTACACATATTTGTACAGTTTAAGTATTACTAATAGTTTAATGTCACATATATGTAATTAAGCAATTATCTGAGATATTTAGTGTTTGAATTTGGTTATTTCGAGCTTTGAGTTAAATTATCTCTTTGTACTGACTTTTAGAAAAAGTCTTAATTGTGAGGATAAGTCGTCTTTGTAATATGTCATTATAATGAAATATAATAGTTTCACATGCATGTATAAGAATATTGAACCAGAAATCGGAGCATCCATCAGTATTCACTCAAAATGTCTTAAAATTGATACATTTGAATTATTTACATATTGACAACAAAGACGTTTACTTCATTCCTGAAGAGTCCACGAACCATATCCGATTCTTCATGTGCATCTTTCATGAACAAAAGTTTTATTTGTTGTAGTGTAAATAGACTTTTAGTAAAATCTTTGATTTTTTCACCCTTGAGATTATGATTGTGAAACATAAAATTATTTTCACTTTATAATGCGTATCATTTATTCAAACTGCGATTTCATTTAATAAGTACCTAAATTTACGATCATAATAAAATTTGAGGTTGTTTTAACGTTAATTGTCAAACAATTAATGCAAGGATTTATCTTATACGTGTGAAAAGCATCCAATGATTTCACATCTTTGTGTAACTTTCGAAACGAAAGAACTGTTTTTGAATGTTTTTCAACTTTGATTTGTGACCTGAAGCATTTAGGCCTTTGAAACCTAATCACGTTTTACTAGTTTGTAAAAAAAACAACACAAAATGGAATTCATTTTTTTTTACTTCAGATCGATTGCATATGCATTGAAAAATCAGACGATCCAATCAATGAAACTGATTTTGTATCCAGAAAAGTACGAAAAGTTATCAGCGTGCATGTAAGTGGCTGCTTGCCACCAAGTTCTAATCCATATTTTATTCATCTTTTTCAGTTCGTAGATAAGGTGTCCTGATGTATGAATGTGAGTACGTTTTTGCTCATTGATGCAGGTATTAGCCTGTACCTGATTGTCAACAACAGCAGCTATGTACACTGTCCCTCCTGTACTCGACAAAAACGACCAGGCGAACGAATACACACCGTCCTCAGGTGCCATGAATACTCCTGTGGAAGGGTCATACCCATTACCTTTATTCAAATGCACTTTTTCGAATTTAATTATTGTTTTAACGGGAACATTTCTGAGATGATTTTTCAGACTTGCATGAAAAGCAATAACACTGTATGTGCAACCTTAAAAGGAAAAAGAAAATAAAACTAGAGCAGAGCTCGTGGCAAAGCCACGAGTAGGTCTTCCGTTGTTGCTGCGTGTTGAAAATGTATGTGATATGGTGTCAATAAATTATAATGACTAAACTTTCAGTTCTGCTTTTGTTATAAAAATGTGTTGTGATTGAAAGCCTGTATATAAAACATGTTTTGAAAAAGAAAGAAAATGTTTTAGGAAAACTATCTGTCGAACACAGTTTATGTAATCGTTTCAAACATTTTTTTTTAAAAATGAGATGTTTAATGGCGAGTTAAATTTTCAGAGGGTAGCAAACATTGTTACATGTACTCATGATTCATGTCAGGAATTGTGTTTTTTGGGGAGTTGATTTTAATCATCTCTCCTATGCACTTACTCTAGCAAACCGAAACTGAAACTGTGTTTGCACCTAAGCACAAATCATCGCCGCTGACAAGACTTCGTTCTTGAAAATAATCGATAAATTCGATGTTATATACGCTGAAGCATTTTTTTAAAGGAAACTTATTTATAAATACCTTGGAAATAGTCAGATTTTTAATGGTACGAACAATTAGAAGTTTTTTGTAGTCGTGTGTATTCCTACGCCAGAGTTCAATATATAGTTTCGTTCAACCATCGGCTGTCTCCTTACATCTCCGGCAAGTAGAGAGTCAGTCTATATTTAGAGGTCGCATCATCAAGCTATCACGTGACCTGGTATCTCTTACTTGTCGGAGATTAACGGAGACAGCCGAGCATCTAGTTGAACGAGACTAGAGTTCATTATTGGTTGGATCCATACACTTTTTGAAATATTTGGAATACCAAAACACAGTTTGATGAAATCAATTCTATTTCAAAATATAACACAACATGATTCATTAGAGGTTTTCTCGAAATTCTTGTCGGAAAAGTGAGAGAAATCATATTATAAAAATGTGCATAATTCAAATGCAGATTATAAACTACTTGCCAAGCAAATTAGCATATCGTTGATTTTAAAATAAATAATATTCGATAAAATCAACTCCCGTCAGTACATCAGTACTTTGATTTAAAAACCGAACCCGCCTACAAAACACGTAACCTTTTCTCTAAGATAACTTCTTTATTAAAAAATATTTCTAAATTTTTTAAAACTATGTGCAAGTTTAGAATTGTTGCGTGATGACAAAATTTACAGACCCTGAAACGTACTACTACACCAAAAACGTGCAACTTAAGTGCGAGAAACGTTTCGTGTAGACCGTTTAGCGTTTCGTGTGATTGTGAAGCGTTTCGTGTAAACCGTTTACTGTTTCGGGCAAAGCGTGCGAGAACCGCGTGAAACATTCATCAGATTTCATTCGGAACTCTCTGACAATTTAATTGTTTCAAAATGGCGCCCGTGTTTTACATTACTTTAAACTGTTTGTGATTGGCAAAACTCTTTTGTACATGTAGGTATTTTCATGAAAAAAAATCTACAAGATATGATGAAGCTTTTAATAGGCATTTCCTCCAGAAAAGTTGTTACGTAGTGTTTTGACTGACTTTTGTCCAATCAGATTGTAGAAGGCGCAATTGAGACAATACTGGTCGTGACTTAATTTGAGAGAGAGAGAGAGAGAGAGAGAGAGAGAGAGAGAGAGAGAATAGGTTAACTGGTTAATGGAGTAAATTATAGATGACGCAGATGAGTGAACTATCTATCAACAATAGTTATCGTATAAAGTGACAAATCACGGTCTATAGTATGTCCCAAAATATTGCTTCCATCAATTGTTGATGATTTTTAATAAAAATACACATACCTGTGAAAGAAACACAACTGAAATTGATGAAAGGGAATATATCCAAGATATCTTTATTGAACAATTTTCACTCATAAAATTTCACAGGAACGAAAACAATTTTCTTACGGATATTTATAATGGGAAATGTTTACATCTTTTCTTCATTCGGAAGTAATCGGGATACCTCGCGTTCGCATTTCAAAATATTTAATGTCCGTATTCTCGGACTCCATGCTAGGAAATTTAGTTGGATATAAGCTACGTCATTCTTATCCATGTGCATGTTGTCGACGGCGCGCGGCCGAAGAAATTTTCACAATCGTTCTTTAAAACGCTTTAAAGTTATACAATATAGGATATACATGTAATTTTTATATACAGACTTTAATTAATTTGTTTGCAAGTTTATAACTAATGATTATTCCTTTATCGGCACCACTTATAATTTACTCAATTCACTCTCTCCCTCTCTTTTCTTTCTCTCATTCAAGTCACGAGCGGCAATGTCTTAACTCCGCCCAGCTACGATCTGATTGGACAAAGGTCAGTCAAAACATTAGGTATAAACTTTTCTCGAGTAAACCCCTATAAACGCTTCAATGTACTTCGCTGTAACTTAAACGATCATGTTTTGATAAGCATATATTTTTTTTTTATTTATTTACATCGATAACTCTTACTGAGACCATTCGACTTTGTACAAGCAGCACACATAACCTCGGACATCGGGTGTCTCCTGCACCTGGCTGAACCTGTCAATCAAACTCTGTGTATTTGTTTTCATTGGATGGTCAAGCGTCTCTTTTTTTTTGTCAATAGCCAATGGAAAATAAATGACTTCAAGGTAATCGGAATCAGTATTTGATGAAGCATACAATTTAAATTCCAAAATTTTTATTAATTATCTGAAAATTATTTAAACCACTGTTAACGGAAAACAAAGAGTCTTAGAAGTAATTAACACACAGGGATTTGCCTACAATGTACACAGTCATGCAATTACTAGTAATTATTATGGGAATCTTTACGCATGGTATTTAATTCGAACAGATTATAATAATCTATACACTGTACGCCATTCAATTCAATTCTGTATTCGCTCAAGACCAGTTCACTGGTATTTGAGGTTCAAAATCAGTATATACAAATGTACACGAATACAGTCAAGGATCACATGTACAGTAGAAGTAATAATGACCAAAAAAAGGTTAAAATCACAATACAATAAGTTGTTAAAGTTGGTTTCTGGAAGAACAGACTTTGAAAATTTTCTTAATAAATATTGACAAGTTTTTTAGTTTTTCTACATTAAAAGTATTCATGAGCTCGTTAAATTTTATAATATTTGGGTTTTCATAATATCTCTTGGGTAAAAACATTTTTCTGTCGTTTATCAAATATGTACATTCTAAAATATAATGAAATTCATCCCCAATACTATTAGAATCACACATTGTACATTTTCTTAAATGTTTTTCAATATTATGCCATCTACCTGTTTCAATGGGGAATCGATGATTACATGTTCGTAATTTTGTAAACGTGATCCGTAGATCTGTCGGTAAAATCAACAAGTACTTTTCTAAATTGAGATTTGTTTTAAAAATTCTATAATTAATACATTTTGGTGAGTTATCTACAATACTTCTCCAATCTTGTACAAATTGATTTAAATTTGTAATATTTCTTTAACTATTGACTTAAGCCAGTTATAACTACATATTGTTTGATTTTCCCATATATATGACAATCCGCACGAGTTGAGTATATTATGTATACATTGTATCCATGGATGTATAAAAGATCCATTTTTGTAACATCTATAAAAATAACAATAGATTACATTAGTGAGTTTTTGTTTTTTTTGCAATGAGTTCGCTTCTACAAAGAAACGAACGACCATGTAGAAAAACTACAGAAGTGATTAATATGTGACCGATAAAATCTAATCTAAAGTTGTTTAAAATTCATGTGAAATTTTTTTAAAAAAATCATCGAATGCCTCAATTCAGGACATTTTTTATATCGTGCTAGCACCTACCGCAAACATGTTACATGGAACTTTGATTATAATTTGATTTTAAACTACCTTGTACGCTATCTATAAATCAATGCTTAATCAACTGTACAAGTTTAATGAATTTATCTTTTCATCTTAAACGAATATACTAGTTGAAAACATAATAAAATATAGTTGTGTCCGTGCAAAATATGAAACATGAACGCGTGATAAGGTACATGTAGAAGAACACGAACCGACCGCGGATTACTTGTCCACTCGCGCCGGTTCTCCTCAGCCATGTGCGAGGGATGATCACCATTTAAAGCTTTACTATTTGTGTGTGTGTGGGGGGGGGGGGGGGTGATTTAAAACATTATTTGAACAGTTTTTAAAATATTTTACATAAACAAATTTAACTAACCATTAATTTATGTCTTACGATGTGTACGATTTGGAGTAATATCGCTCATTAATATTCATTTACACTCAAATGTTCAATTGAATAAATACAAGATGGAGTTCCCGTTTTTACGGCTATATTAACTCAAACACGTTCATATGCATGTAAGTGTGCGTCGCGGTGTGAGAATCTTGTCTATTAAATAACCGCTTAATTACCGCTTGGTAGTGCAGCCGTGGCTGATCTCATCGGCCGTGGGCGAAGGATATATTACGTAAAGGTACATGTACAACGCACAGACAGGCACAGCTCAGAACCCAGGAAGATTTGAAAAGTTTGCAGTATAATGACCATACTCTATCAAATAGAAGTTATTTATTTTAAACTTAAAACCCACAATTGATCTGTGTCTATTATTGCTTTAGATTGAGAATGACATTACCTTTATTAATTAACTGAACGATTTCTTAATTGACACCCAATCGTTTAATCCATAAAAAATTATGTGTAATCAAAACGAAACCAATTCTTGAGTTCGCGGTTAAATAAACTCATACATGTATATGAGAGACACAGCTCTCGTGTATTAGATAACCGCTGACCGCTAGGTAGTCCAGCCGCGAGCATGGTGACCGATTTTCTCGGCCACGGGCGAGGGAGAACTTACGTAATGGTACACATACACACAGCTCTGATTCAAGGTAGATTTTAAATGCATGGAGTTAATAAATAAAATGTAATGCATAGAGGTTTTTAATTCCATATTTTGTGGTTTACTAGAAAAGAAAAAGAATGTTTTGTTTTCCAATTGCCGTTTTTAATGATTGTGCACTATAAGAACTTAACAACAATGACTTAAACTCCTAAAAAAAAAAAGCATGTACTCCAACAACAAAAAAATATTCTTATAAATTATTGCCTCCTGTATAAACCAGCATACTTTCTGCGGCAACTTTATGCCAGTTGTACGCACAAAGACGTTCGTTTACTTGTCAAATGAAACCAGGTATATGTCAACATGTAAAGCTTTTTACACTCATACTACACAAATCACTTACAAAATAATATAATGATAAAACAAGTACAAAAATCATCATCTGCAAACATATATCTTATGTTACAATAATTTATGTATTCCTACCTTTCAATTAGGAGGTTATTTTGTAAATAATCGTGCTGTCGTGGTTGAAATATTAATATATTTATATTAACATTTATATGGTAGGTAAACGAAGTATTCTATATTTTTTATTTTATTGTCGAGTTGCCTTTCATATATTGATGTAAGCTCGGTAAATTGTTCTAACATCTGTTACACATTCGTTTATCACGCAAAAGGCTAGTTAATTTGAAAAGAAGCTAAAATATGTTATTTGTTTTTAGCAAATCAAAATGTATGTAAAATATTTTATTATTTTAAATCAAGTAATTAACACACACAATTGTATGTGTTATTAACAGCAAATGTTAATCAAGTGCATGTACTTCTTTAGAAAAAATTAATTATAGGGTAATGTTAATAATGTGTATTGAGTTACAATATTTGTAGCATTACGTTTTCAAAATTAATGATTAAGATTTGTCCAAGCAGTTAAATTAATACACAAGTTGCACAGTTTTTTTGTCTATGAAGTGACATTTTGACTTAGTACTGTGTAGTTAATACAAGTTACTGTTAATTTTGCACCTGTTTACTCATTTATAGCAGATATGTAACGATTGCAGCTCAGTAATCTTATCAAGAGCTAATCAGGAAGTCTGAAGGACGAATGTGAAATGCTTTTTATATGCTATCATTAATTAACCGACGTTGTAGAAAAACATCACGTTTATATCAATTTAAAGTGTAGTGACTTGCACACAGATATGGGAAAACAGTACATAATGTAAATACAGTTGGAAGCCGTGCTCTGCAAGACAGCATTTACTAGACCTCCATTGAACCTCCTTTAGTCAATCTAGTTCTCTCTAAAATGGTATGTATCGTTTAAAAAAAATATTTACATTCATGTAGTTATTAGATTTATTTTCCAAACATATTTTTCGAGTGAATTACAAGTTGCCTTAGTTTCTGGGTGATATAGGATTTAAAGTAAAATACTGTTATCGTATCCTATTTTGAGTGTACAATGTACTATATTTGGCAAAAATTGGTTTTCAACAAGTAACAGTGGATTTAAATAATCGTATTTCTTGATAATCTTTTTCTTTAACACATATTCACCAGAGATTAAATAATATACAATAATTGCTGTTTTTGAAATCAATACAATGATTAAGCTACGAAGAAGTACAATTTTCACCGAGCTGGAGGCGAGGTGAATATTATTCTTCGAGGGTAGCTAAATCATTGAATTGATCGAAAAAACAGCAAAAATAATTTTATTATATCATTCAGCGTCGAATTGATACAGACATATCAAAGCGAGTGTTATCATGGTTATCAAGCCAAAAATTTATTTTAAAGCCATAGCCTAACAAACTGTAAAACGCGATATTTCATTGGACGATCTGTTTTTAGTCCAATGTAGAGAAAATGAAATGTTATATTGACCTCCTAGGTCACGTGCAGGTGAATATAACGTTTTTTCCGAGAAAGTTGGATATGAGCCAATCAGAGAGCTAGGAACTAATCAATAATATGATATTTAATCTGATTTTGGTTTACCAAAATCGCACAGCCAAATGCTGTAAGACTTTTTTCCAAGAAGAAAAAAGTGGTTGTTCTTAAAATCTTGAAAATCTGGAAGCTTCTTTGTAAAGTGTAAATTTAAGGGCTTGCTTTTTAACCGTTATGTAGGAAGCAGTACCCTTCAGACTCTGTGAATTTTACACCTAGCTTCATTATAACATTTGTAATTATTAAAACCGAGATCTAAAACTTTAACTAGTATCTTGAATCCTGGAGGGTGTAAAACAAGAAGAATATTCACACATCAAGGACTTCCCTCCAGTTTACGAAATACTTAGGCATAAAGTTTGTTTTTATATATCTTCATCTGAAAAATACACTGTTACAAATCTACTATGCAAGCATTGTGTAGAGTCAGTATTAGAAGGATCGTAACTCCATGATAAACATCAAATCCATGTTAAGGGTGTTTTCTGAAGGAGTCAACAGTAGTTTAGAAATGGCGATACAAAAAAATTAGCTGATAAATAGTTGATAAGGCGATCGGTATGACATCTAAGCAATTTGTTGTTTGCTTATTTGTTTGTATTGTCTTCTTTTAGTTTATTTTTTTTTTAGTTTTTGTTTGGTTTTTAAGGAGGGGGATCGACTTTCAAGGCGGATGTTGTTACTGTGTCATGTTCATAATCGTAACTTGCATGTAGTTTGTCTTCAACATGTTTACGACTAATCCACGTTCACAAACAAATGGGGTTCCCGATCCTGCTTTTGCTGGGACTAGTGGTGGCGGCCATGTTTCTCACTTCTCTTGTCTGTGTGCTGTCAATATGTTTTGTGAATCTCTGTTGTCCATCAGAGATTTTACATCCCTACAACCAGCGATCAAATGTCATTGAACAAAGCCCTTACGTCATCGGCCAGCGCGAGGACGATTTTGTGTAACCGACCGTGAAACTGTTACATCGTAATCAGCGTGGAATGTCTGTCCTTCTACATTCATTTTCTTTAATTTGATGCTGGAATACTTTATGGTCAAGACGAAGAATGATAACAGAAAAAGCAAGAAGTATGTTTACTTAAATGTTTTGCAAAAACGTGTCTGCTTGTTGAAATGTCTCGAGAAGTTGCGATTCCCTCTGTTGCTATACTCTGCTGCATAAGTATTTGTTTTGTGTTTAAGTTGTTACATGTACATCAAATATCATCTAGAATGAACTAAAAATACTGAAGGGTTTTTTTTTACACAAATTGTAAGCTATTGGCTTTTTAAATCTGGTGAAGAAAGCTCTTTGGTACAATGAATTTATGTAAAACCGAAAATTCATATACCAGCTCTTGCTCTAGATAGGTATAAATACAATTATGTCTTACATAATAGTCGCTGGAAAAGATTGCAAATTTAAGAAGCATTCTACCTAAAAGAAATTAAAATGTCCTTAATCCTGTAAAAAAAAACAATCACATTTTCACAAAGAACGAGGCACGTCGATAAATACATACCAATTGCAATATGTCACCTGACTGACTCGGATGAAAACTGGTAAAGTGTGTTGAAAAAATTGCAAGGCTAGGGGAGAAAAGTGCCTTAAGAATTATTGCTACTGATGTAATACTATTCTTTGGGATATATTGTATTTGAAAGGTAAAGAGTGAGCTCATCTAAGTTTGATGGCCCTGGGGCCAGATCTTGCTTCTATGAACTTTGTCATATTTTCTCTCATCAAATCGCAGTTAAAAGAGGTTTTAAAGATTTAGATACATGTATATTGAAATATGAAACTATCACAGTTATATCTAAAATTGACAGTAGTAAGAAAACACAAAAATAGACTGATATATTTTTATTATTTCAGATCGATCGCATATGTCATAATCAGACGAACAAATTTCAATTTAGCTGGATTTGATTTTGTATCCCGAAAAGTACGAGAAGTTATCAGCATACATGAACGTGGCTACATGTACATAGAGAAACACAAAATGAATACGAGTCGAAAAGCAACTGACATCATCCTGAATGAAAAGGAAAACTAAACACTATTTGAAGCACGTACATTTAAAAGGCTGAATAGCCACATTAAGCATGGGAAGAAGAGTATTTTTATAAAGAAAATGAAAGAACTTGATTCAGTTGATGTGATATTACGCCCTCAAATTTACCAAAAAATTAACTGCACTCTTGAAAAATAAATTGTACTGTAGATATACATTTAATATATGTTTTATTTAGATATAGAATAAAAATTTGCCGATATTGCCTCGAAGGTGATTTTTTTACGTGAACTTCTCCGGCGGAATTACAATTTCCGGAAAAAATTGGTAAAATCGGCAATATGATTCAGCATTTTACTGTGTGCGCATTGATTTACCAAGTTCTTACTTTGGCAAAAAATAAAACTCTATAGGAGCGACTTCCATGCCGAAAATCACGATGGTAAAATTCTGCGCACTATGTTAATTGCTAAAAAAACAAACAAATTTTTGAGGTGTTTCCCTTTCGCTGTGTAAACAGTATGACGTCACCGTAGTGACAAACGCAGACGAATGATCGAGGTGTCCGAGTTTAATTTGGAGAAATCCAAGACTGCCACTTTTGTTTATAGGTAAGTTTAAATCCATAGAATTGTACAGTGTCAAACTGCCATGAAAAAAAGAACTAAACCTGTCCCTCTTCTTCATTTGCATGTAGAGACGACTTGAACACAAAATGCACACAATTAAAATCGTCTCCTGGTACTGTAACACTATGTAAGCGATTTCACTAGTATTTAGTAATCCATCTACATTGTGTAATTAATACACTCATTAAATAGAACATTTTATTCAGTATGTTTACATATACATGCATTTTTAATGGTCAATTTGAAGGTTACAGATGTACATGTATATCGATATGCACTCGTACAGTACTGGTACGCCAGTAGCAGTTTAGGGTAGGCCTATAACAATAATGGACAATTTTCGTCTTCAGTTGTGAATTTGTGGACTTGATCACAGTTTATCAATGGACGTCGGTCATATTTTTTATAATTTGTTCATTATGAGAGGTATATAGCGCATTTCACACATGCACCGTGTGTTTCCCTATAAACAATTGGAAAGTACCTGTTACTATAAATAGATTTACTTGGCGTATTGAATTTAGGTAGCCAACTTTATAAAATACATTTGTGGAACTACTTTTATACGAACTTTGGTATGCGATGAAAAATATACTCATGTTTATGGTCCAATAGATAATTTGTTTTTAAGGTTACAAGTTATTTTACAGCTTTAAACTGTTAAAACTAGAATTATAACTGGATATATTATGTCATATCTGTACGTGTGTATACCGGTACGTAGCTGTTAGAACACTTGATACAAATTATTTTTTTAATAGCTATATGTATTAACGAATGAAAAGACAAAATATTATGAAGTTTTAATATTGTATTGTCCATGATGTCCCATACTGAGTCATGTACATTAATTGTGTGAGCATTTTAACATGTGAATGTATATAATGTTAATGTATGAGACACTTCAAAAAATATATCTAAACTTAAATTTGCTTTAATCTTGGCCCCTGGTAGGTTAGGCGATTAAAGGAAAGTTTGACAATGATAAAAAATTACATAGAAAATGAAAAAAAAAACTAATATACTGTTTATTTGGTTCATTATATTTATGAATTATAAAGGGTAATATTGGGTATTGTAGATTCAAGTTTATTCAATACATGACCATGGCCTAAGAAAGATATGACTGCCACAAAAACTAGAGTACAATAGTTTCACCTAGGCATGGGAAAAGAACTCTTTAAGGTAGGATATTATTAATATAATTATTTTTTGTAAGAAAAAAATCTAAAGGGTAATTAGGCCATTATTGAAGAAAAAAAATATAAGAATATAAGAAGAAAAAGTATCAAAAATACAGCAAGCCATCTAAATTGCATGACCAACTGAGTTGTTGTGGCCCATTGGTTATATACAATCTTGCCAATATTTATCATTAATCATAATTAATGCATTATATAATTATTAGTACATCTGCTTACATATTTGTCAACAGACGTTGGTAAACTTGCTTATTATAGTGGTGCACAAATTAATTTATTTACTGCTTATTATATTTAATAGCATATGAGGAAAAGAGAATATCCTTGTGTTTGCTGTAAGAAACGAACACACCAGAGAGATCGACGTACTGTGACAGCTGCACAACGACTAGTTCTCCAGAAATGGACTGTAGGCGATGTGTCTGAGGATGAGGTGTTGTGTAGTTTGTGTCGAGTGAAGGTACATTCTCATCTTAAGCGGAAGAAAAATGAACAACAAAACTTGGAGCATGAGTTAAGAGACACAGCTCCCTTAAATCTCTCCTCCAGAGAGGAAGCAAATTAATGCTAGGAATGCTGCCATTCACAGTCCTCCATCAGTAACCCTGACAGTGCCCTCCACATCTTCCAGTCATTCCAGCTGCTTCATCTGCAGAAAACCTGGGCCAAAGTTGGTTGTGGTGTCATCAAATGAACGTCACTGTTTTTTTACAACAAGGAGTATTGATTCCGCCAGGTTCAAGATGCTGCACACGTCATCTCCCCAATGGAAGATTCACTGAAGAGGCACTAGAAAAAATTTATTCATTTTCAGAAACATCTACACTTAACAGGACATCTATTGTTGATATGCTTATGTATCTAAGGGAGATTGCTCTGCTAAATGGAGGGAAAAGAATAGACTTTGATGATCCAAATGCATTGAGTGACCAAGAGTATGTCAACCTCACTGGAATAAATAAAGTCTCCTTTGATGATCTGCTATCAGCTGTAGATGGAAAGGTAAAGAACACATCCACTCGCAGTGTTAGAACCAGCCTTGGAATTTTTCTTCTTAAGATGAGATGTGGTCTGTCCAATGAAATGCTGTCAACACTATTAAATGTTTCAAAGTCAAGCATTCGTCGCGCCATCTCGGTAGTGAGGAGAACACTGATGGAGACATTTGTACCAAACAATGTTGGGTTTCAGCACATCTCCAGAGAGGATGTTATAAATAAGCATACCAGGCCATTAGCAGAGTCTCTTTTTGGTGGTACTGGCACCCAAACCATTCTTGTTTTAGACGGCACATACATTTATATACAAAAAAGTATGAACTTTGCCTTTCAAAGGAAATCATATAGCATGTATAAGAGTCGTCCATTGGTGAAGCCAATGATTGTTGTAACAACTAGTGGCTATTACCTCTCTGTTCTTGGACCATATGTAGCGAAGAACAATGATGCTGCAATCTTGAGCCACATCATGAAGACTAACAAAGAAGATGTGTTGAAGTGGATCGAAGAGAGAGATGTGTTTGTTGTAGACAGAGGCTTTCGGGATTCCTTGACATTACTTGAAGACCTTGGATTAGTATCTGCCATGCCTGCATTTATGAAGAAAGGTGAAAAGCAAATGTCAACAGCAGATGCAAATACAAGCCGTTTAGTGACCAAGGTAAGGTAGCAAGGGACAGTTTCGAATAAAGTACCCGTCAATATTTTTGTAAAATTGAGAGTTGCTGTACTTGAAGGCTTATGAGTGTTGCTAAAATTCATGAAATGATTTTTAATGATTATCATTAGTTAGAGGGGTGTCTGTTGTTGAAATTGATATGCAATATGTAGGCCCCTTATGTTAGGTACATGAGAATCAGAAGTAAAATTCGAAACCTGCGGCTATGACTGGTGTGCTGACTTTACACAGTGAAATTGCAAGTTACAGACGGGAGGTAAAATAACACGAAAAGTAGGTGGATGGGACATTGTAAACTATACACCGGTAAGTTTCTGACATGTGATAGTGCAACATGCACGCGGTACGGAAGGTCAACCCTCTGCAGGGAATTAGCTGGGGGAGGTCTAAAAAGCTGAAAAATCATGAAAAATTAGCAAAATATGAAAGGGTCAAAATCTCATAAAAACCAGTATGTAGAGGATTTTACAGGTTTTGACTAATAATTTTCTTCAGAAATTGGTGATTGGCCTTATAAAGAGTGAATTAAAGGTGTTTGTGCTGAATGGGAACTGAGGAAATTCTAGTTACAGAGTTCCGAAGACATGCATCCCTTGGCTACAATGAATTGTATCAAAAAAACTGTCCCCTGCCACCTAAGGTATGCTATATACAGCATTATTCTAATTTAATAAGAAAGAATCAGGAGAGAGAGAGAGAGAGAGAGAGAGAGAGAGAGAGAGAGAGAGAGAGAGAGAGAGACTAAGAGAGAGAGTTGCTATATATTAGTATATTCACATAGAGTTGATCTCTTTTATTATTTATGTTACAGATACGCTGGGTGGTAGAATCTGCTAATGCGAGGATAAAGAGGTGGAAATTTTTTGACCGTGTCCTTCCTTCGTCCCAGGTGCCATTCATTAGTGACTTCATCAAGATTGTGTGTGGAATATCAAACAAGTACTTTCCACCTTTGTCAACTGGTATGTATATATGCCTTGAAAATGATAGGCATGAATAATGGAACTTCTTTATGTTTAAGTCACTTAATTAAGTCACTACAAGTATAATATTGTTAAGTGTACATGATGCTAGTGAAAAAATGTGAGTGTAATACAGTATTTTGTTTATCCCTGATCATCCGATTTTACTTGGTTTTGGGTATAAACATATATCACCTATCAGTTTATTTTGTTTCATCTTTAATTGTGTGTATCAATTGTAGAGTATGCTATATTCAGTGTCTGTTAGTACCCACGCTGTTAGATCCTTGGGTCTCTTAGTTTTTTGTTACATGTACATGTATATTACATTTCATGAATTATCTTTAGGTTGCACTGAGGAAGACTCTCTTGTAGCAGCTAAGATGCAGTACCTGTCCAGACAAATCAATCAACTAAAAGAGGAAGTAGAAGAAAGGAAACTGGATACCCGCTCAGCGATCTGGAAACACCCTGACGATCTTCAGGATTTTCCTCGTCTTGATGAAGATCAACTTCGAGAGTTGACCTGTGGCACATATCAAGTGAAGCTTGCTAGTAGTTACGCAGAGGAACACTTTGGGAGTGGATGTGATATCATGGTTCATAAAGAAGACCCGTCCTTGATAAGAGTCAGGATTACCTTCTTTGGATACGATATGATGAGGGAAGCGTGATTGGATGGTATTGTAGATGTCGTGCTGGGGCAAGAGTAGTGGGTATGTGTGCCCACATTACCGCAGTTTTATGGTATATTGGTTTAGGACGTGACATGGAGTCCTTAAGATCTGTAAGGGACTGGAGCAAGTTCATTGATGATGCAGCTGTTATTCCAGATGCAATTGATGAGTCAGAATCAGAGGATGATTCCTCAGAGTGCTTGAATGAACAATAGACTGCCTGTTCTTCATAGATATAAATGTGTACCATACATGTATATACATGCTACCTGCATTGCCAATTGCCTCAATTTTTATTATGATCTATTCAGTTATTGTTATGATATTCTGCAGTCTATTTTGTTTAAGTAGACTGAATTAATATTAACCTTAATTCATTTAGGGAAGCGGATTTACATGAACACTTTTGTGTGAGTTTAATGTTGGATGCATGCAGAAATAATCTGCCCCAGATGTAAACAACAGGTTTTTGTCAAGTAAATTAGCTAGTGTGGTTTTATGTCAAAGGCGGAAATTGGCCAACCATATGTATAGATATGCTATAAGTTTAATCAATGTCAATTAATTTTTTTGTGTAATTCATGTACTCAAAATATCTGATGCAGTTACCCAGTACATGCATTTAAATTGGAATTGCACTAATTATGGTATTACTCTTGAAAGTAAACTGTTAAATTACCAAATTAATTTTGTTAACATTCTGACAGTTTGTTATTGTCATTTTTCATAGAGGTATAATTTTGTTTTTCAATTAATGTTGTGTGTGTTACAGAGAAAAAAATTGTAGTAGTATAAACTTTCTTTGTAGTTTTTCTTTAAACACGCACATTTCAACTAAATAATTTATTTGTACAGTGATAATTTTCTTGATACACTGTATCTTGTTTAATCCTCAGTTTTATGCATAAAATAATTATTTCACCCCCAAGGTTGTTTCCTCATAGTAGTTTTGCTAGACAGTGAAGAAATCGAATAATATGAATTTATTTAGACTTTTTAAAATTCAACAAGACAGCTTTTTTGTAAGCATGTTAATTAAATTATTTTACAATTGGTTAGAAATTACAAATGATTTGATCATCTTTATTGAATATGTTTTTGGGGAGATGAAGCATGTTTAATTTATCTTTGCTATCACCATGATCACACATTTTGTAGTGATATGTGCCAGTTTACTCAGAATTGTACCTTAAAAGGTACACTGGATATGTTACATGCGCTGAGAAAATTAAACACTTCATAGGGCCTAGCCTTTCATTTTCATTCCGCACTTTGTTGGAAATATTTAAAGGATAATCACTTTTAGATTTCATGGATTATTTTGTTATATTACACTGTTGACTTCAGAGCAACCTATACATGTAGATCGACTGTTTGTCCATTTGTCTATCAAACCTCATATCTTGACCAGAGGTACGAATTTCATATTTATTTGGCTCATGTACCGCATTGAAAAAAAGACTGTACATGTATACAGTATAATATAAATTAAACTTTAAAATGCGTTTTGGCATAGGTACTGGTTTTTCTTTTGTCCATCTGATCTTGATTTGGGCTTATTTGAAATAAAAGTACTTAAAATCATTGATATATATCAAGAATTTTGTGAAGTTTGACTTGCATGTGTAACTAGTATTTTAGTAAGAATGTCTCTCAAATGTTTTAATGACTTGAACCAAACATGCGCCATAAGTTCCAAAGCTTTCTGTTGGCAGTTGAACATCCATCAACCACAAGAAAACTTCTGTTATTCTCGACGGAAAAAACCCCAAAAGAAGTTCTTTGATTAAATAAAAATGTCATTTGTGCTTTAACAAAGATTCCATTTATAGCTGTATTTTTCTAAAAACAGAATCAATATAATATGGAATAATGTTTTTTGATTGTGAGTCTTGAACATTGTTAAATCTAACTTGTTTAAATATTAATAAAAATAATCCTAACAAACCGTTGTTGACTTGATAGAAAAGATTTGATGGAGGTCTGTGTTATTTTGATTCTTATGTTAGTTCTGAATACGTATCCCGACTTTTTGGCTGATAAATCTTTAAAATTTAAATTGTTGAAATAAAAAAAATAAACTGTGAACTGTTAATTTGGAAACAAAATGAATCTATTTCAAATTAAGTATGGATTAATGTAACATTCCACCTTCTTAAATTGCCCAGGTCTTAAAGATATGTGACGTCATGACGTTGCAAATATGCGACGTAACGATAGCGTAACCATGCTATATTCAACAACCTTGTGTGGGGTGAATAAATGTCTGACTAAATTTATTTTGATAAATTCTTATTCTACACGTTCTTGAGTCGATATTGTAAAAAAAATTAGCTAATTTGAAAGAGGGCCAATTTTTAAAGGAAGTGAACAAGGTCCTTTGAAAGGTAAAATATTTTGAATTCTTTTCTCAGATTTTCTTTGATAAATAAAAGTTTATGAATTAAAAAATCAATTCTAAAACTTTGAGAGTAGATATGATGGATGATTTGTTGAAAACGATTCCCCTTAAAATAAACATAATAACAAGTTATGTCACTCAAGATAAGCGAATGTTTGAGACGTAGGTACATCTTTCTTAAACTTTTTAAAGAATAAAGACTGCCATGAGGGTATCTTTATTTCTATGTCCGAGCATATTGAACGTATGCAAAGAAATATAAACCATCAACTATAAAAAAAATAAAAAAATCATTTTTCTTATTATTTAACCGATATCAGTGAATTGAAAACCAAACAATTCTAGAATAAATTTACAAAAATCACCGTCTTCAAATAGTTCTTAAGGTTATCGTAATAATTAATAATGCTTATTCCTACCTTGGTTTTCTATTTCAAAATAACAGTACTAGTGTGGTTGGAATATTTATATATAATGATTACAAAGAACCCTTTTATAATAATTTTGTTATTCTATGATCGATGTGTCTTTTACATATTAATGTAAGCTCGGTTTTTTTTACCTTACATGTGTTACATAAATGTACTTATATCACGCAAAATGGTAATTAAATGTGAAAAGAAGCTTAGAATTCAAAAGTTGACTTTTTTTATTTTTATTTATCATCGAAAATTGTTTTTCTTTAATTCATGAAAAAGGCTTAATATACCGGTATATTTAATAATAATTATGATCTACATGACTTTGTATATTATTTTTATTTCTAGTTAAATATGAATTAACTCAATGTTTCATTATGTAACTCTGTAACTTAAGTGTCACAGTAATGGCCCACTAAGTTCAATGAAGTTGAGAGACGAACATAATTCAAAATCGACTCTAATTTCTTTCTCGATAAAAAGAGGGCCTTTTTATGTTCACAGTTTTATGCTTTACTGAAAAGTTATGCATTACGCTTTCAATGATTATCAGCCACGCATTTTACAAATGAATAATTATGCCATAAAAACATGTAAGTAAAAATATTCAATTATATTTATTGAATTTATATTACGAAAAATAAAATGCATGATTAACAGCAATACCAATTAAGATATTCAATATATAATACGTTATTTTTTTCAGCAAAAAATTTGATTACATGGCAGTGAATATCAAGGGCAAAAAAATAAGGGAATTTTAATTCAGATTCTCGTTACCTTATATAGTTATCATATATCAAACTGACCACTTTTCTAGGTGGAAGACAATGGCATAGGCAATTCTTGCCTGTATGAAAGAACAATATGCTCTAACTAGTGATGTTTCGTTCATTGCATGGTTAAGGTAGGACTGCTAACTGTTGTCCTTATACTTTTTTCTTTCATTAAAAACAAATAATTTGCAATTCACGAGACTGTACTGTACGTGAGTATTTTTGACATATTTTTATTTTTTAGGCTGCTCTTTCCTCTAAAATACAACTATTCAAATTGTGAACTGTGAGCCGTTTTCAAAATATAATTCCTGTTATGCCATTGCAGAAAATAATTCAGAAATCGGAACATAAATCAAGATGTATTTAAAATGGCTTTCAAGTGGTTACATGTGATATATTGACATTTCATTGATCAAGACGTGCACTAATTCGTTCTTAAAACGAATCTACATCTTTTCATTCTTTAAATATATCTACATCTTTTCATTCTTTAAATATATGTACACAGCATCCATAGCTTGCACAAAAGCTGTATTTTTTGTAATGTAAGTGAACTTCTAATAAACGTTTAGGTTTTGACCCTTGAAATTGTTAAAGGCATTCAATTAATTCACATCTTTGTATTACTAAGTTTGGGGACTTTTGACAAAAGCACTGCTTTCATATCATTCCTTTTTAATTTGATTTGTTTCCGGAAGCATTCAGAACTTATAAAATTTATAAACATTACCTAATATTTAAGAAAACAAAGATAATTAGAATTATGATTTATTTTAAATCAAATTCCAGGTATATCAAAAAGTTAGGCGAACCCATTTTCAGTTCAACTGGAATTAATTTTGTGTCCCGAAAAGTATGTGAAGTATAGGGCTTGAATGTTCGTTGAAGAATGGTACATTGTTTTGAGCCATACTTTTTTCCCCTTTCTGAGCTCGACGATAAGGTGTCCTGACGCATTTACGTGACGACTCATTTGGTTATCAATGCAAGTATTAGCCTGAACCTGATTGTCAACAACAGCAGCAAGGTACACTGTGCCTCCTTTACTCGTAATAAAAGACCAGGCGAACGAATACACCCCGTCCTCTGGTGCAATGAATACTCCTGTGGCAGGGTCATACCCATTACCTTTGTTCAATTTTACCTTTTCGAATTTAATTATCGTGTTCACAGGAACATTCGAGAGGTCATTTTTCAGACTTGCATGAAACGCAATAACACTGATTTTACAACCTAAACGAGAGAGAAAATCAAAATGAGTGGCCCGATTAAGGAAATTTAACTGCATGCATGCTAGATATTCACTTAATTATCATAGACAATTGAATGCTGCATGTATAACTAAATTATGAAAAGTTTGATTTTGAAAAATTCTATAAAAATCTATTGATAACAAAACTTTAAAAATAAAAACTCTCTGCAGTAAATAACAACTTTTTGACAATTATTTTTCATTCATGATTTTTTTTATGAGTGTCTTAGTTCAAACACATGAATATGCCATTTTCCCCAATTATCTTCTGTAATAACATTTACTTGCAGTTGACTGTTTTCTGACTTTATATGTTAAATACTTTAGCGTTAATCGATAATTTAACCTTTATAATGATAACAGTTACATATTTGCCTACGTACCTTGCTTTGGTTCCCATCCTATCGATGCACATGCGCTTGTGTATCCCTTCATGTCCTCTACAAACTTGGAGTGCGATGTCGATGTTACACGATACATAGAGAAGCACAAAATGAATACGAATCGAAAAGCGACAAACATCATCCTGAATAAAAAAGACAACTAAATACTATTTGAAGAACGTGCAATTTAAAGGACGAACAGGTGTGACCATTTTAGCCAAATCAATCTCCTTAGGAAGAAGATTTTTTTTATGAAAGAAAATGAAAATTGAAAAGTAATATTTTAAATTTTTTTTCAGATTTTCTTTAATAAATAAAAGTTTATGACTAGAAAATCAATTCTAAAACCTTGAAATAGATCAGATGGATAATTTGTTGACCATCCATTCTACTTAAAAATAAATATATTAACAAGTAACTTCGCTTATGCTTAACAAATGAGACGTAGATAAATATTTCTTAAACTTCTTATATAATAAAGTGTGCCGTGGGGTATCTTTTTCTCTATGTCCGAGCATATTGAGCGTATGCAAAGAAATATAAACCATTAACTATGAAAACAAATTAAAATGGTTTTTCTTATTATTTAACTGATATCGGTTAATTTAAAACCACACTATTCTAGAATAAAGGTGAAACCCTTCAACAATTACCGTCTGTAAGTATAGTTCTTAAGGTTATCGTAATAATTAATAATGCGAATTCCTACCTTGCAGTTGCCTGGTTTTCTATCTCAAAATAACAGTACTAGTCAGTGTGGGTGAAATATTTATATATACTGATTACAAAGAACCCTTTTATAACAATTTTATTATTCTATGATCGAGGTGTCTTTTACATATTAATGTAAGCTCGGTTTTATTTTACCTTACATGTGTTACATACATGTACTTATATCACGCAAAATGGTAATTAAATGTGAAAAGAAGCTTAGAATTCAAAAGTTGACTTTTTTTTATTTTTATGTATCATCAAAAGATTGTTTTTCTTTTATTCATGAAAAAGGCTTAATATTTATTTCATAATTATTATGATCTACATGTATATTATTTTTATTTCCAGTTAAATTTGAATTAATTCAATATTTTATTATGTAACTCTGTAACTTAAGTGTCACAGTAATGGCCCACTAAATTCAATGAAGCTGAGAGACGAACATAATTCAAAATCGACTCTAATTTCTTTCTCGATACAAAGTGGGCCTTTTTATGTTCACAGTTTTTATGCTTTACTGAAAATTTATGCATTACGTTTTAAATGATTATCAGGCACACATTTTACAAATGAATAATTATGCCATAAAACAAAAATATTCAATCATCTTTATTGACTCTAGATTACGTAAAAATAAAATGCATGATTAACAGCAATATCAATCAAGATATTCAATATAATACGTTATTTTTTTTCAGAAAAAAAATTTGATTACATGATAGTGAACATCAAGGGCAAAAAATATTGGAATTTAAATTCAGATTCTCGTCACTTTATATAGTATATCAAACTGACCACAGGTCTAGGTGGAAGACAATGGCATAGACAATTCTTGTCTGTATGAAAGAACAATATGCTCTAGCTAGTGATGTTTCGTTTATCGCATGGTTAAGGCAGGACTGCTAACTGTTGTCCTTATACTCTTTTCTTTCATTAAGAACAAATAATTTGCAATTACAGCTCAGTAAACTTATCACAAGCTACGTGTAACCAGGAAGTTTGAAGGTTGAGTTTGATACGTCTTTTGTACGCTACCATTAATAAACCAACTTTGTTTGGAAAAAGTCAAACTGATAAAGTAGAATTACGCGCAGAAAGAAATTCAGTATACATAACAAGGTTAAGATTAGTATATTGAACAACCGTGCACTACGAGAGAAAGTATTTACTGATATTCACAATGGACCGCCTTTAGTCTTTTAGATATTTTGACAATTATCAAAAATGGTAAGTATCGTGCAATTAGCTATGCACAGTAAGTTTCGTTTAATCAGATTCATATTAAGTTCTCGTATTTATCTTCTAGAGTTCCTGTAGTTTTATTTTAATGAAATTCTCTCCTATAGTCGTGATATCTACAGTAAATAAACTTGATTAAAGCTAGCTTTTATTTTATTTGGCTTTCAGCATAACTGATATTACTTTTTTTATTTAAATTAAAGATTCCAAAAACAAAAAATAAATTAAAAGGTTGGTGCCTAAAAGTCGAATGTCTAACCAAGAACTGCATGATAAATGTTAACATTTAGATGGAACCTACGTGTACGTTTCAAGCTAAATATTTTACAATGTTTGAATAAACCATTAAACATGGTACAATAATGATGGATTAAAAGAGTGTTAACATTTCAGCTCAGGGTTTGTGTGTTTGGAAACATTACTTAAAGTTTCTAGCTTTAAAACTGTTACTATGTACACATCCTGATCTAGTGTAGAATCAAGTTTGTTTAACCTGTGACTCCATGGCTAGACCCGTAGTACGGCTCCTAGAGGGATGCAAAATATAAAAAAAATACAAAAGTTTTCATCAGTAACTTCATCTCTTCAAATTGTAATACGGGTATAACTATTCAATTTTTTTTCTCTCTAAATTTCTCAAAACAACACAACTTCAATATGCGATCAATAATCGTTCTGTACATAAAATTGTGGTAAAATTGGTAGGACTGCTAAAGTCAAAAGTTGGATATTTAAGACACTGGGAATTTTTTAAAAAACCTTTTCAAGAACATGAACGATTTATTCGTTTGATAATTATTACTATCTTTACCTATGTTTTCAGTCAAAGCTTCTTAATTTTGTTTTCTTATTTTCACACAATTTTTATTTTCTATTTTTGTGCCTGAATTGAGTTGGCTTAACAAAGAGGTTTTGATGAATTATGCTATTGGTCTATTGTATACATCCTTTCATACAATAGTGAACATTCTGCATGAGTTAAATTTTACCACGTTTTAGTTAGTTCGCAGTTAAGAGCAGTGATACATTTTTGATGATTTTCATTTGATCAAATTATCCACATCTTATGATATGTTTCCTCAATATTTGATTGTGTTCTTTGTCATTAAAAATATGGGGTTTTTAGCTCACCTGAGCTGAAAGCTCAAGTGAGCTTTTCTAATCAAAATGTGTCCGTTGTCTGTCGTCGTTGGCGTTGTCGTTGACGGCGTTGTTGTAAATTTTTCACATTTTCATCTTCTTCTCCAGAACCACTGAGCAGATTTCAAGCAAACTTGGCACAAAGCATCACTTGGTGAAGGGGATTGAAGTTTGTTCAAATGAAGGGCCACGCTCTCTTAAAACAGAAAGGGGAGATAATTTAGAATTATCGAAAATTTGTTGGTATTTTCAAAAAATCTTCTCAAAAAGTATTCGGTCAGAAAAACTGTAACTTGTAATGAAGCATCTTAAGGTAGTGTAGATTCAAGTTTGTTAAAATCATGGTCCCTAGGGGTAGGGTGGTGCCACAATGGGGGAATGGATTTTTACATAAGAATGTATAGAGAAAATCTTTTAAAATCTTCTTCTCAAAAACTATTTGGCCAGAAAAGCTTAAACTTATGTGAAGGCATCCTCAGGTAGTGTAGATTTAAGTTTGTTTAAATCATTGTCCCCGGGGGTAGGTAGGGGCCACAATGGGGGGATCAAGTTTTACATAGTAATATATAGAGAAAATCTTACAAAATCTTCTTCTCAAAATCTAATAAGCCAGAAAAGCTCAAATTAGAGTAGAAGCATCCTCAGGTTGTGTTTTTTAAAGTTTGTTCAAATAAAAGTCCCTGGAGGTAGGGCGGGGCAACAAGGGGGAATGGATTTTTACATGGGAATTTATTGAGAACATCTTTAAAAATCTTCATCTCAAAAACTAGCTATTAGGCCAGGAAAGCTTAAATTTGTGTGGAAGCATCCTCAGATAGTGTAGATTTAAGTTTGTGCAAATCATAGCCCCCAAGGGCAGGGTGAGGCCATAGTGGAAGATGGATTTTTACATAGAAATAGAGAAAATCTTTAAATATATTCTGGGAAAGTGTTCAGTCCAAAAAAGCAATTACTCGTGTGAAAGCACATGTTGTGCAGATTAAAATTTGATGAAACCATGATTCCCTAGAGAAAAGTGGGGACACAAAATGGGGGGGGGGGGGGGGGGTTAACATATAGGAATAGAGAAAAATCTTCTAACAGGTACAACAATAAAAGGGGCTTGGTATTTACCCCCAAAAATATGTGGATAAAAATTGGCAGATTTTGAATTTTTTTAGCAAGAGTTACTGTACTTAGTTGTCAAGATATTTTGATTTTAATACTGTAATGCTTATTTGATCAGTTAACTAGTAGCATTTGTTGCTCAGGTGAGCGGTGTGACCCCTGGGCCTCTTGTTTTAATTAACATCAGAGACATAATTATGTCTCTGTTAACATTTACACTTTGTTTTATTCTAAAAGTCATAGTTGTATGTTACCTTAAATGAGTTTGCATATGCAAGATATACACGTGGTATAAATTATTAAACAGTCATACATGTATGTTGCCAAAATACATTTGAATTTTATTCATATTTTTTGTAATAAATTATTAGTTAAGAGCATCTGCATATCTGCTCAGTTAAACCATGCAGTTTGTGAAAACCTAATTATCCTGATACTTGATATTCAGCGTTCATTTAGTGATATTTGGACAAACTAGGGCAATATAAGGATGCAAATATCTTTATCAGAATAACTACATAAAAAATGAGAAAATAAAAACCTAGAAAAGTTAAGAAACCACAACAACATAAAGTCTCAAAAGGTATTAATTTTCAGAAATATATAGTTAGCCGAAACATTTACTTAAGGTGCGGTCACACGATGCGATTTCTTATCCGATTTTCAATCGACTTGGTCAGGTGAGTCGATTAAGTCGATCGTTGAGGTGGTCACACGATACGATTTTACAATAATTTTCGAGTAATAAAACTTACTGTAAACCAACTAGCATCTAGTATTTTTGGAGGGGGGGGGGGTGTATGTTTGATTTGTTTTGGGAGCTTTTTGTGTTACATGCACGTGTTACTGTCGCTTGTTTTTGGTCGTAACTTGTCTTTTTTTTCTTTCACAGGTTTACGACTGATCTAAACACACACACAAATGGGGTTTCCGATCCTGTTGTTACTTGGACTAGTGGTGGCAGCAGTATTTCTTATTTTTCTTGTCTGTGTGCTGTCAATATGTTTTGTGAACCTCTGTTGTCCATCAGAGAGTGTGCATCCCTACAACCAGCGACCGTACGTCATTGGACAAAGCCCCTACGTCATTGGACAGCGCCAGGACGATTTTGTCTGAAAGCCGTAATGACAATGAAAATAACACAGTGTGATGAACATGGTTTATCAGTCCTGCTACATTTGCTTTGATGTTTGATTATTTATGATCTACCTGAAAAACAAAACAAAAAGGAAATACCTTTGCGTGCTTGATACTTTAATAAAAAAAAAAACCACGAAATTAATATCGTGTTTCGAATATCTGAGTCTTTACATATTGCAACAGTTTACATGTACACATGTGCATACGCTTATGTTGGAAAAGTTGCTATACTTTAGTGTCCTAGTGTTTGTTTTGTGTTAAATTTGCATCCAAGAGCATTCAAAACTAAAAACATTTCATTTTCAAAACAAATTGTATGTTCTACACCTTTTAGCAAGTCATGTAAAGAATGCTCGTTGTGGCACAATGCTGTTTAAATTACTTAACTTGGTATTAATTCTTGTATCATCACCTACTCTATGCATATATCTTACGTAATATGTCGCGCTCAAAGATTGATAAATTAAATATTAAGTATTGTATCTAGTACAAAATTCAAAGTCAGAGACCAGTTTCAGATCATTGAGCATAATCATTGAGTAAAGTGTCATTTCCCACAGATTTTCTCTGCACGAATCTAACGTTAGAAGATACTTTCAAAAAAGGTATCTGCCAATTAGATACACATTTTAACGGGGCATGGTCACGATTTTGGTCAAAAATTATTCTCCCGATTTTAATGTTTACAATGCTTCAGTAAGACATTTATAATAGGCAACCTAAATTTAAAAGTGTCATTTGTTGAGTTTTAACACCCCTGCGAATGTGTTCGGAATGTTTTCTTTATCGTTGTTAAGTATATAATAAATCCAGAGGTTCTTGAATGAAAGTTCACGAGACTTCACCGATATTTGTTCAGTTCCTGTGAAATTTCGAGCGGAAGTATATGTGTTCGGATAATATTCTCGAAAAAAAAAGTTCTGGTCGTTTTTCATATCATATCCTACTTTGATTTATGTTAAAACATGAAAATCTTTCAAGATATGTTTTTTTTTCACCATCTGTCGGTTATTTAAATTAAACGATGATATTCAGAATAGAGTTATCGTTCGTGTTCAACCACGTGTAGAGTGGTTCAAAATATAAACATTGGCGTGCTTAAAAAAATCATAGCCATGTTTGATGCTTGTTGTGTGCAATACCATGTTTTTTTTAAAAAATAACGGGTGTCTGTTTTGCATAAGAACTAAGTATATCAAGACATTTTCAAGAAACATTCTGCATAAAATAGTATATTCTGTTTCACTATTGATGCTATTACTAGGTCAGGCGCGGATCGAAAAAAAAACCCTTAGGGGGGATCTCTACTAAGCATGTGAAATGTTGCGACAGCAGAAAAAACTATTGCTTTTTATTGTCACATTTATTTCTAGAACACATTTTATCCACCAATTAATGGAGGCAAAGTTTAAAATCAATAAAACTCTAGATTATATATTTGATTACAAGTCCCTACTGTAGATTCTATGAAATAGGCTATAAACACGACGCACGATCTTTACGGTCAAATAACAAGAGGCCCATGGGCCACATTGCTCACCTGAGGAACAATAGGTATGATAAAGTCAGCTTAATGGAGTCATAATACAAACAATCTGGACAATGTACAATAATACATGTAGATCCTGTATATATAAAATCCATTTTTCCCCCTTGGAACTCGGACAGCCCTGATTGCTGCCAATATTTACAAGAGCAGACTTTAATCACCGCTCCTGCACATATATAGGGACTCAACGTTACGCAGGCAGGGATGACCGCACACCTATGCAACTCAACAGGTACCAACGTTAACGCAAACAGGGATAACGCAAGCAGGGATGACCACACACTTGCGCCAACAGCTTAACCTAACGCAAGCAGGGAGTGCCGCACACTTGTGCTAGAAAGGCCAGAGCACCAGCAGGGATGACCATACACTAGTCCTCCGCCACTACCACCACAAGCAGGTATGACCGCACACTTGTATTAATGCGATACAGGGCAGGAATGAGTGCACACTCTGTATCATTGGTTAAAAAACACAAAGATTAGATAGAGCAGGGTTGTCCACACACTCAATCTATCCGTACCTGTTCAAGTTCAACCCCAAACAGTCACTCATTGAAATGTAATAAACACTGTCCCTATATATGTGCTGGCCTAAAATAATTCATAGTATCTAAAAATTGGAAATCAAAAATAAACAAACTAATCCGGCCTAACCCAAAACTACTTATGCAGAACAACTTTTATACATTGAATATTTATTATTGTATAAAAATAATCATCACAATAATTGGTTAACAGTGGATGCATTAATTAAAATAATCAAGAATCAATAAATCAAGGGCAATAACTCAATACAGTAATACAAAAGATTCTAATGAAAAAATAGCTGCCTGCTTCAATTTCATAGTCATATCACATGTTGAGTAATTCAGTTCTAAAAAATATCCTTTACAATTGTTTATATATGGGATATTTAGCTACATCAAACTCTGAACCTTCTTATGAGGCCGAAGAATTGTCCTGGAGCCAAAGTCTTAACTATTATAAAGAATCATCTTGCTGATTAGTTTCTGAGAAGAAGATTTTTAAAGATTTACTCTATATATTCCTATGTAAAACTTTAACACACCCCCCCCCCCAATGTGGCTTCACCCTACCCCCAGGGATCATGATTTTCACAACTTTGAATCTACACTACCTGAGGATACTTCCACACAAGTTTCAGCTTTCCTGGCTGTTTAGTTTCTGAGAAGAAGATTTTAAAATATTTACTCTATATATTCCTATGTAAAACTTCGACCCCCCCCCCCCCATTGTGCCCCCACCCTACCCCCAGGGATCATGATTTTCACAACTTTGGATCTACACTGCCTGAGGATACTTCCACACAAGTTTCAACTTTCCTGGCTGTTTAGTTTCTGAGAAGAAGATTTTTAAAGATTTACTCTATATATTTCTATGTAAAATTTTAACACCCCCCCCCCCAATGTGGCCTCACCCTACCCCCAGGGATCATGATTTTCACAACTTTGAATCTACACTACCTGAGGATGCTTCCACACAAGTTTCAGCTTTCCTGACTGATTAGTTTCTGAGAAGAAGATTTTTAAAGATTTAATCTATATTTACCTATGTAAAACTTCGACCCCCCATTGTGGCCCCACCCTACCCCCAGGGGTCATGATTTTCACAACTTTGAATCTACACTACCGGAGGATGCTTCCACACAAGTTTCAGCTTTCCTGGCTGATTCATTTCTGAGAAGAAGATTTTTAAAGATTTACTCTATATATTCCTATGTAAAACTTCGACCCCCCATTGTGGCCCCACCCTATCCCCGGAGATCATGATTTTCACAACTTTGAATCTACACTACCTGAGGATGCTTCCATACAAGTTTCAGCTTTCCTGGCTGTTTAGTTTCTGAGAAGAAGATTTTTAAAGATTTACTCTATATATTCCTATGTAAAACTTCGACCCCCCCCCCATTGTGGCCCCATCCTACCCCGGGGGTCATGAATTTCACAGCTTTGAATCTACACTACCTGAGGATGCTTCCACACAAGTTTCAGCTTTCCTGGCTTTCTGGTTCTTGAGAAGAAGATTTTTGAAAAATTCTCGAAATTTTTCATTAATTTCTAATTATCTCCCCTTGAAAACGGGTGTGGCCCTTAATTTTCACAACTTTGAATCCCCTTTGCCTAAGGATGATTTGTGCCAAGTTTGGTTGAAATTGGCCCAGTAGTTCTTGAGAAGATGTTGAAAATGTGAAAAGTTTACGGACAGACGGACAGACGGACGGACAGACGGACGGACAGACGGACGACAGACAAAATGTGATCAGAATAGCTCACTTGAGCTTTCAGCTCAGGTGAGCTAAAAACACGTGGTCTAAAATTTAAATGACAATAACATTCGCAGGGGTGTTTAAGTGAGTTACAGAGCTTACAATTCTTTGCTTTGTAAACAAAGCTTTTGAAGTGAAAACTCCAGTTTTAGACCGAAAATGAATGTGGTAAACGTAAAGATCTGTTTATTTATGCTTAAAATAAATAAGAAGATGAAAAATTCAGCTTGGAAAAGAACTTTTACCGGTATTTTGAACTAATGTCAACATATATGACAAAGAAATGTGAGCACTGCATCTTGCTTATAACTTCAATACTGACTCTCCAATTTCATTTGGTCATTGGAAACGCATTTCTAATGAATTGTAAATAATAAAAACAGAAAAATAGAATTTGACCATAATCGTAACCATGCCCCTTTAAATGGTATAAAACAACAAAATATTTAGACAAGATATCTATACATACTCACTGCCGGCTTACTATATAAAACTATAACATGTACTTCAAAAGAACTGGTTGTGGAATTTTTAAAATGATTTAAAGGGAATAAAGTATTAAGTATCATTCCTTTCCATTTGTTACCTTTCAAAGACAATCAAAGATAAGAGTATCACTACACATTTTGAGCATTTCAATAAGAATATTAAACTCGATTGCACCTTTTTTCTGTTTATTGGTGAAAATGAATTAACAAATGATGTATTCAGAACATGAAGGAAAAGAAATGAAAGACACTAGTCCAGCAAGTTAATGCGTATTAATTTTCAAAAATAAATATATAATGGAATAGTTTTAAAGCGCATTGTTTACTGTTCTCAGAACAATTTCTGGCAATTATGGAAAAAGTCATATGGTTATGAGTTTGAGACAACAAAATGATAAAACAAAAAATAATATTCCCAAGTTCATCAAAATACATAATGTATCCCTCTGCTATACAACATATTTTAAAAATTCTTTAACATAAAATGATGAAAGACTATCTTTTAATGACAAATAGCATTCAATGGTTCAATGATGATTGATGAGCTGTACAATATATATGTATAAATATATTTGAAAGTTCACTCTGAGCGTCAAGACATTAAATTCAAAGTTATCCGACTCAAACTGTGAGTTTCTGGAACACTTGTCATATGCAGACTTTTTTTACCAAAGTCTTTTATAGTCTTGCAGTCAGAGACAGCTTTAGTTAGCAATGAATGGACAGAATGTAGCACTCTTCAGATTTCCTGGCTAAGAGTTATATATATAATGCTTTAAGACTAACATACAAGTATGTGTAAAGTAGTTGAACAGTTCTATTTTAGCCTCAAAAGTTTCAATTTTCTTTATCAATAATATGGACAGTTTATCTTTGACGGTAACACAACATCTCTTTGTGTTTCGGCTTATCATCAAACAATACAAATCTTGTCAGTTACAAAAGAATTCTTTAAATAAGTCCTTAACACAGTCATATGTTGGATTTCATGAGGTTTCCCTTCATTACAAACTAAAGCCTAATAAAAGTTGGCATCCAGAGAGCCAATCAGAGTGTGTCTCTGTGTCACATGACCTCTGGATGTTTACCTTCCTCATCCCCCTCCCATTGGTGGAGCACTGGGGGCACCTGAAATAGAAATATTTATGCTATTGATAGGATGTTTAACAATGTTCTGATTTGCTACTGAAGTTTAAAACAAGCCCATCCATTTGACTGTACATGTTGAATACTGTAGAAGCAGAAATATTCGTTGAAGATTTAATTTCGTTTTTTTTTTCATTGGCAGTATAAATCAACAAAATCAAATCCATGACAAAATTTTAACCCAATTATTAATCAATACAGAGTTGTACGTGATATATTTTAGGGATTACGATATGACAAAATTAAATACCAATGAAATTGTATTTGGTTAAAAAACAACAAAATTTTAACCCAACCCAAAATATGTGCTTTTACAGTAAATTAAATTTGGACTCAGTCTGTACTAATCAGTAATGTACACATTAAAGAATGTGCTAAATAAGAAATACTTAAAAAAAATTAATTTCACAATTCTAAATACAACTCTTTGATACATAAAACTATAGTCAGATATATATTAAGCACACAATTACAACCTATAAGTTCATATATATTGGCATAATTAAAAATAACACATTCTATGGAAGCTATGAAAGTTTAAGCTGGCTTTAGAAATTGTAATATTTGTAGTCTAACAAGGAAGTGACATTACTTGGTACCCCCGGTGGTAGCTGCAATATGTCCTTTACTAAATGCTTATAGTTTTTTAACTATCCCTATCCAAACAACACCATAAAACAAACAAACTGGGTAGGCTTACAGCGATGTAATTATTACAACTAACCTTGTGCATGGACTGTCAACTTTTTTTGATCAATCAATGTTATTTTAAAATAGAATAGTTACTAATTGCATTTTAACAAACACATTTATCAGTATATTACTTGTCATTAACAAAGTGTAAAAAGTATGAAATTATTGTTACAGAAATGATTGATTCTTCAAATTTAACATTAAAAAATTTTTATTGAAAAGAATAGACATTTTTATGCTGAAACAAATAAAGTCTGCACTGTTGACTGGTAAACTCTTTAAGAATTTAATTTTATTGCAACTTTATTAAAAAGTCTCATTTAAATCAAAAAATCATAACAATAATTTTATTTTTTTTTTGGGGGGGGGGGGAATCTGTTTAAAAAGGCTGCCAGGAACTAACAACTGACTAACTCTGGAACTCAAAGTTTTATAAATGCACCAATATCTTAACAGCGACTGTATCAATATGTACAGAATTTGGACATATTGATCTCTTTCTCAGTCTCAATTTCTACTCTCAGTAGTACTCATACTGTATCTTAACAAAGATCAAACATTTCTATAGAAATCATTACCTCCACCCCCTCTGAATCCTCCCATTCTTCTCCTTGGTGGCGGGGGTGGTCTGAAATTATCAAAAGAATGAAATGATACAGCGGTAGAAATATACAAAATCTCTCTGCTATTAATATCCTGTATAATTATCATAAAATTCCAAAATATGATATTTCCCATATATCGACTTTACATTAATATATAGATAGCTTGCATCTTGTGTTTTTTCAGAATTCAAAATCTTAAACTTTATAAGGAAAACAATGAGCTGGATCTTTATTTTAATTTATAAATTACTTCTAGTAGGTTCTTTATTAGCTCTTACAATAACAGAAACTGGACACTTTGATTTTACACATAAAGATAAGATACTGTTTATTCGCAACAATTAAAATTACTCTAGTTATATTTGGCCAAGTTTCAGGGAAAATGAACAAAAATGAAAATGATAAAAATCATATTCAGATTGAATTGGGTACATGTATTCAATTTCAACTTTAACCCCTATAATTACATACATTACATGTCACCCATCTCCCTTACCATCATGGGCCCCATACTAAACAAAGAACTTAAAACCTCCTCATAAAATGCACAAGACTAAACTAACCCCATTTTATACCCCAATAAATTTCTCTGAACTTACCAATACATGATATTTGACAGAATTTAATTTCCTCTACATCTTTCTATCATACCATGACTCCCTAAGTTACACAGAAGTTACTGATTTTCTCCTGTAATATCAATCATCGTTCATCAACCAAAGATTACAAAGAACTTACCCGCCCCCTCCAGCCCTGTAGTCTGTTGTGTAAGAGTTACCACGTTTTGTCATGGACGGCTATCAATGAAAAGAAAATAATATAGAAAACTGAATCACTGTGGTTGATAGTTGATATACCAGTAATAAAAATTTGTTGTACATTGTTTCATGATATATGAAGATATCAAATATGATTGAAAATCAAATAATCTTTGCTAAGTATAGAACATTGAAAATTTAAAGATATTTGTATGAAATAAACTTTAGTGCAAGAATGTTTGATATTGATATGTCACATATACTGCCCAGTTAGTATGCACAAATCATGGCCAGGATTTTCGTTTTGCTTTTAAAATTATCAGCAGCATGATATGGGAGGATAACAGTTTCAAAGCAAAAGTACTTACCGATATCATGGTCCTGAAGCTGAAATCAATAAAGAAAAGAGTTACTCGATCTTCATATAGATACTAGGAAAATAGCTGCAGATGTAACAATCATAAAAAATGTACATGTATGTATCTTTTGAATCATGAGGATGTATATACTTGGTATAAAATACAGGATTTTTGCAACCCTGATATGAACAAAGGCATGCTCCTTTATCACATCACTCTGTATTTTTCCGTTTATCACACCCCTTATTACACCTTCTCGTAACACCTGTGCACATTTTATTCAGAGTGCCTTGGATCTTTTTCTTGATGCATATCTACAGTTTGAACTATGAAATTATGACTTGAACATCATGTTAAATACGCTGTTTTGTCATTGGCATACTATGATTAAGCAAGAAAACGTTTTCCACATGAAAACAAAAACTTTATCTATTCAAATATATGGTAAAAACCAACCCTCCACCAATATCAGCCCTCTGGCCTTCGGACCTTAAGCTGATCTTGACTTGGGTTGATATTAAGTAAGATAATACCAATTTTGCCTCGCATTATTCTCTATTTTTGTTATTCTAGACAACAAAGTTCCTCACTAGATGCATATTGTACATTAATGACCATGTAAAGCAATTATTGAACTGATATTATCAACAGATAATGTGACATGCCAAGGAGTTACAGAAGGCCTTTACTTTCTTTTTCATTTACATAAATAATGCATGTTGGTTAATAAGAAAAAAATGTACTTACAATAAAACAATGAAATTGATGATCCCCCAGAAAATCTCTGGAACAATGGATAGCCTCCATGGCGATTGAGAGTCTACAACTTGGCCTAAATAACAAAAATAATCAAAGGTAATGTGCACAACTATAATAGGAAGTTATATAACCATATAAAGTTATGAAATTACTGTAAAATTTATCATATATTGAGATACTCATTCGAATATAAAAGTGAACAATTGAAAGAGTATATAGGAATGTTGTCAAACTAAGGACTACGTCAACTCTTTGCTACAACATTGAAAATAATTGCGTCATGTAAACAATAATCAATGATGTTGAAACGTTGATTGAAAAAAATGTGGTTTTTGAAATAAAAAACATTTCAAAATGGTGTTATTAAAATGAAATCTGGTGAATCCATTTACACGGTGGCTATTTGACAATATCTTAATGTTGTTACTTGAATTTACTCATATTATATCCACTAATTGTTCTTACCTCCCGAAGATACGTACACCATCGTCGTTTGTTTTCACTTTGCTGAGTTGTTATTCAAGGTCAGTAACAAGCTTTTATTTATACATTGAAAAAAATTATTAGACAAACATTCAGATGGTGTAGATTGTTTGATTTCTTTCTTCTTTCTAAAAAAAAGTCTGGTCTGATATTCTTCGGAATTTAAACGATTTCGTTGTTAACATAAACAATGTTTTACAATGTGTATGTTTATGTATGCCTATGTTTAATGTCTGCGTTTAATTCAAAAATAGTTTTGACTCGAAACAACTGTGTACAATTTAACAAAAGATGCACGATTACCTCCCTTGTTGCTTCCCGACAGTGTCAACATTCGCGACAGGTGCTTATCGAAGAAAAAGTAAACATCCATGAGATAAATTCCTCAAGTAAATAAACATGGCATCAAAGGAAACTAAAGAGAACATTAAGGCAAGTAGATATTACGATGATCACGGCTGGTATTCGCTTATTAGCAAATCGTACACTATAAATTAAGATAACTATCGTAAACAAATCCGAACATTTTACATATGTTCCGTACTCAAACTGAATAATCAAAATACATGAATTTACCAATAAAATTGTTCAAGCTCAGCGTGAACAATCAGCGTGAACCAAAAATGATGTTTTATATCTATAATCTCAATGCAGGACTTCTCGCTCTTTTTTTACAAATAATAGATTCATTGAATGCATGTGTCGTTTACCTATATGTGTATGTGTACCTTTAAGGTCACTGAATGTTAAATGAATTGAATGCATTATTCCTCGTCGCAAGTTGTAATCTAAGCTATGAATAATGATGTGTTATTCAATAAATTAATCGTGTTTTTGTATTTAATTTTTATTGTAAAATAATTAATATTACATGTATGAAAAAAAAATTAATGTATTATATGATAGTTAAGAATTATATTGCGGAAAAATGAAATGTCTGGAGGACTGAGCAATTATAAATACCGGTACTATATATACAACTGTAGTACTTATTCTGAAGAGGAATCACATTATACCGTGGATCCTTACATTTTTAATTAGTCAGATTTTCTGCCATTGAGTTATCGGTATGAGACCCATCTTCAAAGTTCATACGTGTAACCCAAACTTATATAGGTTCCCCTCCTTTAATTAATACATAAGCTTACACCTGTAGCTCCAGCACCGATTAAGGTCACTTATGTATGTTCATTATGAAAGGAACAGTTTGTGGTGGATGGACCAAGAGCTTATCCTTTAACCCAGGCCTATATCTATAGTATACCTTTACTTATTCAAATAAGAGCATGTAACAATATTTCTTTTATCAAAATCTACATTTTGCTGATTTTCAACTCTCTCCCTCCATCTCTCTCTCTCTCTCTCTCTCTCTCTCTCTCTCTCTCTCTCTCTCTCTCTCTCTCTCTCTCTCTCTCTCTCTCGTCACTTTGATGGACGTATGCGCAAAATTATGAATATTGTTAGCATTGAAGCCGTTTCGGACGCAAAATCTGATTTTATTTCCCCCAGAACATAGAGTTGATCCACTGACCAGGATCTCAATCTAGGAGATAAGATTGAATAATTTTTTTCAACTTTTTTTGTGGTTGACAATCCTTAATTGCTAAAATCTGTATTACTGTAAACATCAACTCAGACGTTACATACTTAGATTTTTCTACTGCGGATAATATGTTTAATTTAAACTGAATGCATGTTTGCTGTGTAATCAGCTGCACTTTGGAGGTGTTAGAAAGGGCAATGTAAGGTATCAAGCAGGGAGTAGTAAACACTCTAAGCAACGCCGTGGACTACATGTATAATCAAATATATGTTACCATTTTCGTGTGAATAGATAAGAACTATCACCCGTTATTTTCGGCACGATATGATCAATTGCATATATGAATGATGAATTTAATCTTGTCGAGACAAAGACGTCGTCAAATCCGATGAAATGATTTTTTTTTTTCAACCAGAAAAGAGTTTTAACAAATTGACGTTAATCAAGATGATGTGTATAGATATATATATTTAGTCAATTGAAGTTGACACTAATCTTGGGAAATTATGGTGTGTCACATTCCAATTTCTTTTCTCTTTTCAACATTGCATCGATTGTATCATTGAAAAAATCCACTAGCTTAAGGTGACTGTTTGCTTTGCATTCAAATCGTCTATCAATATTCCAATGGCTGACTGTCTAATACGCATCTACTGTACATTGTGTATTGTATCTCGTATTTCTGAATTGAAACTTATATTTTTCCGTTCGGATATAATAGGGAGATTATGAAAATGCATCGAAGAAAGCCTTTTAAATTTCTGTTGTAGCACATACCGTCACTTAGTTTGAAACTGTTCCGCTTAAGTATATGTAAGGTCAATATTGAAAGACTCTTATTCCTAACACGCTATGATAGCTTTTCAAGTCGGTTTGGTTTTCCCCATTAAGAATATCGATCATAAAAGTTTCATAAAAAGGGCTGTGAAATAATTTAGTACCTTTTGATTTTTGTAATCTTTAGAGCAATAAAACGATCAAATAAAATCAATGAGCGCAGTTTGCTTTTATTATCATCAAAATGTGATAAGCAAATTTGCTTTGACTGCAAACAATGGGATTTTATTGGTGTAACTTTTTACCCTCTATAATGTATTATACATTAAACGATTTGAATAACGGTTAATATAACTGAAAATTTTAACTGTGTTATTTTTACGATTAAGAATTAATTAAGTGAAGCGGATTTTTTTCACTATCGAAAGTTTTAGCTTGAATAACTGCCGTGTTCCTGCATTGTCTCGCATAGTTAACTGTGTATATCTTACTCATATACTAGTATTTCATTGTATTGATGAATCATTTTCAGTTGGTTGTTTGTGGTGTGAACCTAGACATCCTAGGCTACTAGTTCATTCTTTATTTGTTATAAATTATGATATCATTTAAATGTATATGTCCTATGGGGGCCCATGGTTTGAATAAACAACATATATAGTTAGTTTTTATCATCACCCCCTTATAAGAACTTATTAATAATAAAATAATGATAATCAGTTCCACACTAAATTTATACCATATGATGCCGATAAGCTTACTTCAGGTTACAAAAATGTAATTTAAGTAAACTTGTTGCAGATGAAAAATGAAATACACCAGATACTAACGTTGATATGCCAATAACCAATTCGGAGAAGACACTCGTTCCAAAAAGTTTAATATAACTCCAACAATGCAAAAAACGACAGTTCACTTTAAAGTAGCGCAACACAAGCGGCGTCAAAAATAGTAAACTGCTTTAATTGCAACACTTTTTGTCTATTTCGACAACAAGCGTCGTCAAACACATGCATCACTGCGTCTGCGCAAAATAATTTGGATTAGAAATTTGTACACTACTAACCCATATTTGAACTGTGATTGTATTGCATTTTTTAATCTCCTCAAGATTATGATTAGCACCCATCATGCGAATGCAATACCAAGAATTAAGATGTCACGGATTGACAGAGAATCGATAGGGATAAATTACTAGGGTGCTATATGGTCATGAAGAGGTCTTGGCTTCACACCCAAAATTTGCATTTTGTTCTTCAATAGACCAACAGTTAATTCGATATTTGCATTTTGACAAGCATACACTAGCCTGCGTATACGGATATTTATGAGCAGAAAATCCAGGACTGCATGCAGAAACGGTCCGTAAAACGGAAAGCTATCAAAATTATGCATTTTGCAAATAGTGACAGATGTGTTCTTTATTTAGCCTCTGATAGCTCAATACTGTACAATTTTGTTTTTACATTGCAAATATTAAAGGTTGTCGTGTCTGTGCACACAGCCTGCACATGAGAACAGTGCTATCCGAATGAAGGAAATATCTGGTCTTGAACATCCAGAGATGGAAACAGAAGAAACTTCGAGCAAATTGTTAGTCGTGAAAGGCGAATCAAAAGAGGAACAGGATGGAGTCACTACAATCATACATGTGAGCAAAACTGTTGACAAAGTTTCAAAAGAGAGAACTAGTATAGACTTATCAAAGCGTAGGACAAACAGTGACATGCAGAAAGATGATGGGACGAAAATTAAAGGTAGAGAAGAGCAGAAAAATGATACTAGAGGAAACTCAAATGCTTTGCAGAAAAGACCCATATCCAACAATGAAAAGGAAAACGAAGACAAAATTTCAAAGAAAAATAAACTTGGAAAAAGAGAGAACACTAAAAATACTATACGCGAATCAAGTTTACCGGATGGGAAAGAGACACAGAAACGTATGTCTAAAACAGACAAAGCGTTAGAAGATTATAAAATTGATCATTCTAGAATAAAAGAAAGTCACGTAACCAAGACAAATCAGGCCTCGCATAAAAACAAATCTGAAAAGACCCTCAAGCAAAAAACAACAGCAAATAACAAGAAAAGGAAAGGGTCATTCACAAAAACAGTTTACACAGAGCGCAAAAGGGAGGTTATAAACATGAAAACGAAAAGAGAAAGTCTTCGTGAAACGAGATCAAGCCTTCTGATGCTAGAAGATCCGATTTTGGAAGAATCAGAGGAAGAAGGACAGGAAACTGACGACGAGAATACAGAAAGCGTTTACGACTCTCCCGATTTCAAAGCTGTCACAAGTGTTATCATATCTCCCAGACAAGATGCAGGGAGTATCCAACCGCTTGAAACAGACACGATCACTGATCCACGGAGTGGTACGATGGGACCACCAGTTTGTTCTGAAGATGACGACGAAGTTGAGAGGACCTCTTACAAAACGAACCTGTTTAGTCCAGATTTCTTCTCCAGGGATGAGGTGTTTTTAAGTGACTTTGATGATACTGGTGATATCAGTTTACCCAAAATTGAGAAAACGAAGAAGAAAAAGAAGAAAAAGACGAAGAAAATGAAAAAGTTGGAAAGGAAAGAAAGACAAAAAAGAAGGAGAGCAAAGATGATGTATGATAAAATAAGAGGATATGCAGACTCAATTTACGAAAGTGAAAGTCTAACAATATCCATTAAGAGGGAGAGAAAAATCAGACTTGATACGTTTATACCTGATCGTGCAGAGAAAAGGAATAAGAAATTTAATAAGAAAAGAATATCTGAAATTATAAAGGTGCAGAAAGACATCAAGGATGATAATGAATTTGTTATCTATTAACGTCATGTTTACTGAATCTTTACCTTATTTTCATTGAATGCCCACCACACCTTTATTACATTTGTTTTCACATAATTGAAATATGGGGACAGTAGCGTAGTAATTCATTCCTTTTACACCAGATAGCTAATACAATAGAAAGTGATTGGTTTCACGATTGATAGAATTATGTAATCCAAAGGTTATCTTGTCTATTGTTCAGAACGCCAAAATATTGACATCATCAGGACGGTATGAGCATCCCTTGAATTATTGTCTTTTTCCATTTCAGAAAGTTCAACAGACCCTTGACACGTTCAAAAAGAAACAGCAAGATATCCAAGAAAATCTGAAGAAGTTGGAGAGTAAGAAAGACAAAGATGCCAAACCTATCATGGAAACGCTATATGAACAACTCCGAGAAACGGAGCAACTGTATCAACAGGTTAGTACAAACATAACGAGACAAGTGAATAGAAAATGAAGCACCTGCTCTCAAAAAAAATAATTGAGGGATTTAAAGTTTCTTTGCATGCACTTGTTTGATAAAAAGATTTCGTCGACAGCACTTTTTAATTTACCTGCTTGTAAATTGCACGATAATTCTCTTTAGGCACTTGGTGAACTGAAAGATGTACAAGAAGACCTTGGAAAGAAACTAGGGAAGAAAGAAGATAAACCAGAATCTCAGGAACCATCAAGGTCGGAACGGTCGCCCTCTAGGTGAGTACAGTTTAGGTTAGGTTTTTTAAGTAAATGTATCCTATAGGTACTGGTTGACAACAGCATACATTTAAAAAAGTGTCCCGATAAATTCTTCCGTCTTTTTTTCTCTCTCGAAATGTTTGACTTTGAACAATGTAGTAATTTTAATGACGCACAACTAAAAACTGATCTGTTTTAAAAATCTTTCGGTACATGTAAACATGTAATTTGTTCCCAAGATGAACAAATTGGATTAAATGAATGACCAAACTTTGGGGTGCGTCATGCACAGTTGATCCAGACTACATTATGTAATTGTCTCGATGGATAGTTCTTAAATCTTCATTGTAAATACAGCTTTTTTACTCGTTAAGTTTTTCCAAATTTAACCTGGTTACGAAAGAGAACTATGAAGTTTGAACATTTTTATGTATGCATTTTAGATAAGAATGGCCTTGCATTTATTAACTTTTTTATTTTATTGAATACAGGCTTTAAATTTTGTCTTTTAAAGCATTGTGTACCATAGATACGCTTGATGTAATATATAATCATAGCTATTTAATTCAAAGATAAGCTCAGTATAAAAATTCATGCCTGCTTTTATCTGTGAACATTTTAAATATGAATTATTATTTAAATATAGAAATGATTTACCTCTTTTAATTGTAAATGGCATTATATCTATGTATTTTGGTTATGTTTAAAATACAGGAAAGGGTATCAAATTTTCTCAATACATTCTTAAAGATATGGATGATCATCATTTTAAGTTGATTTACATTTACATATGGTTGTTCCAGTATTTAAAAAAAATATCAACATACAGGTACATGTATATCATGAAATGTTAAGTGCATTTATCAATAAGTCAACAATGTACCTATACCCACTGATCCTATTATGATCTTTATTCAAACACTATTAGGATAAATTAATAATGTATTCAATATTTATTTTGATATTTTTGGATATGTTGTTTGTGGTGCGCATTTTATCGGCTTAGAGAATACACAATAAGAAAAAGACGAATGTACAGTGTCTTTTTATCGATTTAACCCTATTGTGAACATTTTGCAATATTTGCAATAGTGCAATGCATTACACACCTTTTTAAAGTTAAAACTTCAGGGAAAAGGATAATGTTTTAATTTGAGATGAATATTTATTGTTGCTGAAGTTGTAAAACTTTATTCTTTTTCTTTACATTCATAGCGTGTTTCCAACGCTTTTAAGATGAACAACTTATTCCCTATTTACTATATAGGAAGCTAAATTTAAGCCCAGATGAGCAGGAAATGACGTACGAGTTAAAGGCACAACTTATGCGCAATATTGAAATGCAGAACCAAAAGCTGAAGACGGAATTAACACTTCACGAAAAGATGAACGAATCAAAGTTGTTAAACCAACAGAACAGAAAGCTCCATGAAGATTCCACATTATCCAGAACGAACACTCTCCGTCTGATGAAAATGTTCGAGAAGAAGGCGAAGGATGGTAATTGTCGATTCAATTGGATTTATTGAGTTTTCTTTGAAGTGATTCCCACAGTCTATCACAATTCTATCACAGTGTACTATTTTAGGAATAAACTTTAACTTACACATAGCATTGGGAATTGATGAATGGGAACAAATAATCCGCAATAGATCATAGGACTAAGCATGGATATTGTTAAGCTTAATTCAGTATTGATATGCAAAAGATGGTTTTAACAATGGTTAAAGAAAGAACATAATGGTGATACCTAGTTTTTTTAAAGCAAGGAACAACACAGAAGGCTTAAAGGTTAGAGGTTACGAAACTATGGGAAAAAAGCATAGTGATGTTTCGTATCTCATATTCTCATAACCATCTACAATAAAAACTTAAATACCCAGCACATGCATGTATAAATTTATCATGACTTCATAATTTATGAACAGCTGACGAAAAGCTGAAGGAAATGCAACGGGAACTCCACAAATCCCAGCAGTTAACCAAGAAATACCAACAACTATTGGAGCTCGAAAAGAGAAAGTTGGGAGGAGTTGGAAGTGGTCACGTGACACCGGTATCAACGGGCGATGAAGGAGAGTCTCCCAGAGTGCCACATCCGTCTTCATACTCATTGCTAGGTGGAAACGTACGGGTCAACGATATTATTCGGAAAAATGAGGTGCGTTCTTTTACATGCATTTTATGTTGATAATTGTGTTAGTATTTTGAATAATTAATCTCTTGATTACTAATATGCAAAGTCTTTTTTTAAGTTTTAGATGACAATTTATTAAAAAATACATTTTGAGAAATATTTAAATACTTTAAAATCAATTTAAACCGAATGTAAAAACATATATTTATTTATTATTTATCCTTTTAGGTTCTTATAGAAGAGAATGGAAATTTAAGGAGAGAAATTCAGAGACTCAAGCAGGACAACGCCACGCTAATAAAGAAAACCAAACACGCTATGTCTGACAAAGATGAAATCATTGTAGGTTTTGATCAGATATTTGATTACAAGCAATTTCTTTTATTTAATGTTGTGTAATATTTCTTCAAGATTCAATCAATTTTAAATATCCATAAGTATACTTATATTTATATCAGATATTTAATTTCATGCATTTTAATTATTGATATGCTGTAATATTTTTTCAAGATTCTTTGAATTTCAAAAAGATAAATTTTTTCGAATGTTCCAACAAAGCAAGTTTAGAAATATCATCATCATAAATAAAATTTTCATTTCAGAAGTGTTTCTTTTACAGTTTTAAATGTATATATGAATGTGTTCATATAACTTGAGGGTAACCATTAAAAATGTATTTCTGAGTTTTAAAACTACCTCTGATTTAATCAATATTTAGTCTGCAAACCTTTTGGAAAATTTAGATTGCTATTACTTTCTCTTAAAAAATTCAAAATTACAAAAGCCCTTTATCGGTGTAAGGACTATGACATGATCTTGAAACAGAATTCTTTATAGTTTGATATTTATGTGAAATGTTACAGTTTTTATACATGCATGATCTTAATGAATGTGTATATCTTTAAGTGTCTTAGAAGATTTCACGAGTATTCACGTTTTTTTTCAAGTTACACTTAAATTTAATTGGAATTCTTGTTTATATATACAACCCATCCATGTTAAGTTTACTGAAAGAGTTATATGAATGTGTCCATTTTGCAGAAACGAATCCAAACCCTGTGTGCAGAAAATGCCAGGATGCAAAATCAACTTTGCAAAGAGAGGTCACAAGTATGTGTTAGGGGTTGTTAGATCTTTAGATGTCGTAGTCAAGTAGAACTTTTTCTATCTTTTCAGCATCGTCTGGAGACTGCTAATAGCAGAAATAGAACCCTATCTAGGGATCTGTCTCGTGAGAAAACTCAAGTAGGTGGTAGAGTGCCGTGACTGCTCGCACACACCTTTGTATTAGAGTTGTGTTTTCCATAATATCGATATCTTAGTTTATAAGTTGCTAGTGTACACAATATGATTTCGCAGTGATCTTTTGCACTTCAGCATTGCTCTCAATTTCCCATAATACTTCTGATTTTCTATACTTTAGAATCCCTTTAAATGTTTTATTATGAAGTATATATTGTTAAAATGTACGGTTTTTTAACCTTTCTATAGCACAAGTTTGAATTTCTTACACTCCGCACATTTGATCTGATTTTCAAAGAAATGTTATAATTCTCTTCTTAAGACGGCTGTATGATCAAGGCCATTTTATTTTCTCCCTCGTTTCACTCCTCCGAAAATGAATCTTTTCTTGTCTAATTTAAAAAACAAAAACGAAATGTAATAGGTTAGGTGCATTCGTTACAAGATCGCATTTAATAACATTAAGACACAAAACGTATATATAAAATAATCGCATAACATATAGACAAACATGTAAATTGTGCAATACAGTGTACAGGGCGGGCAGGGAGTGTTACTATCAACTCCTAACAATCTTGTAACGAACGTCGAAATGACCAAAATAACACATGAAAAACTATTTATACTACGCGCCAAGTCACTCGTGCGTGACGAAACTACTAAGAATAGAATAAAGATTTCCGTAATGTCGTAAAATCAAAAACGTTTAGAAATTCATTTAGACTATATTTATCTCATTAAAAAGGCCTCTATATTAAAATTAAGAAATGTTACTTAATGATACTTCATAGCTAAGCAAATCATATCTGAAAAGGAAGATCTGAAGTTTAATTTTGTTGACTGCCAAGCCTCCTTAAATTACAAGTTACTTTATCGCATCACGAACGAGTTGATAGTCGATAGAAATGAAGCTAGACATGTAGTTGAGTAACCTTGCACTTTGTTGTTATCAGTTTTGTTGGATATGGACTTTTTTATTCTGTTTTTTTTAGTCTTCATTTTTGATTTGCTGTCGTCTTTATTAAAAAACAGTTTATTTACAATCAAAGAAGAGGACATCTTTTTACTTTTGATTTTTAAGTTTTGATTTAAGACTCCTCTCAAATCTCATTTTGAAAATAAACATTGATTTAAATTTATTTAAGACTTAAATTTAAATGAAATCAAATATTGAAACTTAAAATCTTGTGCGTATGTCTTTTTAATCGTTTAATTGGTATAATTGTAAGTAAAGGGGAAGTGGTATAAAAGTATAAAAATGCTAAATCTCTTTGTAGCATAACATGTTGTCTCGAAGCTTAACCAGACAAGCTTCAGACTGGATAATGTTAAAGAAGCAGTTAGCCCAGTTTGATGAAGAATATAAATGGAGTCAGGTACGAGTTAACGTTCTTTTCCTCAATAATATATTTTCTACGTAACTTTACTGTTGTGTTATTTTATTTGCGGTGACACCTGCATTCATAATCACACAAAGACTACTTTTTCATCATTATTAATCATCGATGACTGCAGTTTAACACTTTAAGCATTCTGTGTGGGATAAAGTCTCTAACATTTATCGTTTTCTTTTCTTTATTTTTTTTGAGAAGATTATTATAATATGCTTTTAATTTCCTTCATTAACTTGGAAGAAAATACTAATGAATGTATGCCGAAGTTACGAGAGTTCTTTGCATTCAAATGATCATCCAGGTGAAAACTCAAAAGGAGGAAGCTGACCAGCGATTTGGGCGATTGCCCCCAATATACACTGTCGGCCCACTGACACCAATAACCGAGGTGTCCGCAGAGTTGTCTTCCCCTGTCACCACGTCGATAAGTGACTTTGATATGGATTTGCCTGCAGAGTCCGATTATGAGTTGGTGTTGTTCATGATCATATGATCACATGCATGTGAATGAATGGAGATTGATCACGCTGATTGTTGCAATGCAGTTTATTGATTAATTGCCTTTTGACCCAGCTACATGCAATGAAAAATAGCTACATGTAATTTACAAATAGTGCGTCGCTTGCAAATAAAAAAACGTGTATTTATGCTGACCTCATACGTTTGCCTCGGCGAAAACCCAAATTAACGTGCATGGATTGTTCAATAACAAATCTATGAATGATACTAATGGTTTTAGTTCAATCACATTCAAATGTTATCTTATGACTATTAGTATTAACAGATATTTAAGTAATAGTATCTTATTATAATGACTTCAGTCAGGACTGAAGACTGCAGTCTCTTCAGTCCTATGATGGCATTAAAAGTAGTAAATTAAAACGTAGTGCATGACTGTCAAAGAGTTATTGCCTAAATTGATATGGTGCATGTATTATTAATTTGACATGATATGCAATACTGTATAAAATAATGATGTTATGTTACATTGAATATTTATCTATTTATCATGTTTGAGATTTCTTATTCATTAGATTCATTTGTAGAAAAAGCGGAAATAGTCAAATTCATTAATTATAAAAAGATATTTTTATAGATAATGATTATAATGAATTATTTACAGGTTGCCCCCATTTCACAATATTACAGAATGTAACTATCAGCGGTATGTTCAAGTGGATATGTAGATCGAAAAGCATGTCATTTTTCTGTTGTGGTCCTTATTAATTAAGTAATCATTTTGAGTTTTTTGGCTGTTGTGTTCTTATTTTTCGCTTACGTTGTGCTCAGTTTGGTTGATTTTAAATCATTATTTTTTTTCTAAACATTCTATAAGTTGATTATGTGTTAGCATTGGAGGAACATGCATTTACCTCTCAAAAGGAAACTATATCATACATTTTTAGTCTGCTGCTCTTTGTAGACTTATTTTATCAGAAAATGGAATCTTCACAAACGACACACTTACTAACCACTACCTTTTTCAATTTCCCTCTCACAAACTTATTCTTTCATAACACATTCCCTCTTTAAAACATTTAATGATTCGCCTAACATTCAAATATTTTTCAATTTATAATTTATGTCTCAAGATTTCAGAAATTGCGGATTGGAGAATGTATTGATCGAAACAAAAATTCCATGTAAACATATTTATGAAATTTTGATATATGGTTAAAGTTCATAGACCTTAAATATATCACCAGTTTTACCTCGTTTTCATCAGGTAGTAAACGCAAGGACGCGTACACCAAAGAGTCAATATGGCTCAACCGCTTACCTGCCGTCCAGGGCAACAAATAAGGATGGCAAAACGAGCGCATCAGACTGGACGTCTGTTTACAAATCCCCTGGCCCACGCCAACGCTCAGTCATGGAAATGAGCGTTGCGTCTTCCAAAAACCCTCGAGAATATTCTATGTTGTCAGAGGTTGTCAAAGTTCCTAAACCTCCAAAAAGAGAAAAATCCAAACTACTACCCATCATTTGAAAAAAAATGTCGTCTAAAGTCAGGTGATCTGCACTGACCAATCACTGTACAGCAATATTTATGTTGTGTTCTCTAACACGTCTTTAACAGACTGTTGATGTTGTTTAACTTAATAAATACTAGTATCAAGAAATCTCTCGAGATAATTATTGTTAATTTTCTTCATTTTTATTTTAATTTATTGATCAGTTAGTGTCGTCGCTAACAATGTGGCACTTAATTCACGACTTCTATTCACAGCTCCATTTTCTGACAAAGTAAAATCAAATTTTGTGAATTCAAAGGAACGTTTACTTGACAATTAATATTTAGGAATAAATCGTGTTCTTCTGACATTCAGTAGCTGTGTATTAAAATGACATGAATTTTATCATGATTTCACTTCACAAAATATTTATACATTTCGTGATAGTGAGGTAATTTGGAAATACTCCAGAGTTGGAAATGTGTTAATTGAACCAAGGAAGCACTCTCATTCAGTTTTATTGAAACTTTTTCCGCGCAGCGTTTCCAGAATCGGGTTCTGTCACATCCAAACGACTTAACAAGTTTGATAGAATTGAATGTTGTTGAAGTCTTCTAACACACTGCATGAGATGCCACACTGTCTAACAACATGTTTCTTTCAGGGATAGTGATGATGAATTTCACCTTTTTTATAGCAAACCCTACAATGTCATTTTTATATTAACATGTATCACATATTTTCTTTTAATTTTATTAATAAAATCTTCATTAAAATAATGATAAAGATAAAAAAAAAGAAGTTTTTTTACATATACATGCATAAAATAAACTCATTTAATTGCAGTTTTTGCTTTAAATTACTTCTCTTAAGTATAGGAGTTTTTTTAGCGTGCACTAATATTTCGCTTTTTGTCAACTAGGTTGGTCCAGTAAATCCGACAGGTGCGGAGGAGAGGACGTATCATCATCAGGCCCCCAGAAACATATATATGCCACGTAAAATGTACCCCGTAGAAAACTACGCTCAACCCAATCACAATACGTAATGAGTCTATACTCAGTAGATATAGTTAGTTACATAATTAATAAACAATTTTGGGGGGTGTTTTTTCTGCCTTCCATATGTTTTATTATGAATAAGTGCTGTGTAACATGAATTATTTTGGCTTGTCTCTGTTTTCATATTAATCTTTTTTTTCATTACTTCTAAGCAACATGAATTTTTTTAATTCGATTTTTGAATGATACTGCCGTACAATTATTTGAAAAAAGGGTGTGTAAAGCATACAAGTATGCCTTATTCTGTATCTTTACTGTTTGTTTAGAGTTCCTGAGAGCTTATTTTAACTTGTGTAGTATCATTTTGTCTCCAAAAAAGTGACATTCAAGTCCCTTTTTCAGACCGCATTTCGATGTTTGGATTCTTACAAGACCTACATGTATATCAAATGATATTCGTTTCTATTTTCGATCTTTCAGATACGGCTATTATTTTGATAATATGATATAAGCGTTATAAGAGTTTTCTTTTTTCTTTTTTGCCCGCTTTAAATCTTGTGCTTTCATCATTTATGTTATTGTTTAACGCACTTAATATGTTTATTACAAGCTAAAAAAAGGTTTTTGTTGTTTTTATGTGTTTGTGAAATGATATTATTATTAATATTAACTTAAAGATTAAAACCGTTCAATGAACTATTTCGCTCTGCAATGTTTATTTTGTTTAAGAATTTGATTCGATATGATACAAAATGTTAAGAAAGGATTTTATGTATTTTGTTACCAGTATTAGCTTTGTACATTTTTATTTTGTTTTTTCCTTGCATGATTATGAACTTACGTTTTAGAACGAGTTTTTCTGTGAAAAACGATTACCGTTATCTTCCAATAGCACTCACAAAGAATGAATAAGTAGGCGTTATTAATAAAATAAAAACCACAATTATGTAATTGTATGAGATTTTGTTAGTGGTCTTCTTTTTCCTATAATAAGCTCAAACGGAACACTTTAGATTAAGCAAATATTGGGTTTGTTTTGATTTGGGGTTTTTTATAATATTAAATTGTATTTGATAAATGTTTTGAAAGCTGTTTTTAAAGATTAAGAAACAAATAGTAGAAATCATATGTACTTTTAATTTGTGACAATCATGCTGTTTAATTTGATAACCATAACATTTGTCCAAAATGAATAAATTACAATAACCAAATTATGTCTTGCTCTCATAAATCTCTCTAGAAGAATACTACATACAGATATAGAAAGATACTTAATTTTTTTAAGTAAAATATGTATGGATTTTTCCTTTATTAAATAATGGCGTCTGGAGTAAGAAATCAACTTCAAATTCTTAAGTAAATCGGAAGAGTAATATGTTGACCACCACTCAGCTTCCTTAAATATTGAAAATTAATATTGAATGCGTTGAATTTATCAAGCAGTGGGTGTATTATTATTTTGGAGCATGTATTATGAAGTGATCTAATCAAATATTATGATGCCCAACCTTATTTGATCACCTCATTATATTCAAAGAATGATTCCTTCTTACTTGTATTTGATATATACTTTTCACCGGTTGTTCAATTACATTATTGATATTTTTACGTTATTTTCATTTCGTATAATTATGCAAACCCTGATTGCACCCTACAATACATCATTTGGGCCATTAACTAAATATGTTTAACTTTATGCTACGAATTTAACTCATTTAAACATTCAATGCTTATATTTACATCTTCATTCCGATATCTATTTAATGAAATATTGTGTATGGCCACTATAAAGCCATTACATACTCTTAGACAGAGATATGAAACAGACATGGAACAGCAATATTAACATGTTATTTATTCAGCTTCCCCGACAAAAAATATAGTGCCAGAAACTTTATTGAGAAAAATCTTTCTTTTTAAGGATTAGATATATATTTGATTTTTTTTTCTTCAGAAGTACATATCAAATTGGTTATAAGATTGAAAGTCTCATTTAAACTTACAAAAACGAATCTACTCAAAACACGTGAAGACTTTTATATTTGTGCTCATGACGCATGAATTAGCCAAATGTATTCATAGAAAATTAAACGTCGCCGATTTCCAACGCAAACATAAGGGGAAATATACACCGAAGTTATTACAAACATGGTCACTAGATAAAGTAAATATTGGTTTTTATATGCAGTAAATTTTATAAAGCTGAATTATGAATAATTATTTTAGAATTGCAAACATCAAATATAGTTGCTAATGGTAAGTACATGGGAGCTATGACTCAGAGTAAAACTTGAGGCCAATATATGTACGTCCATAAGCATAGCAACTGAGAAAGTAAAAGAATGAATCTTGAGGCTAAATAATCATAATAGTCATTCTTTCGATTTGATTTGTTATATGGTTATTTAAGAAAATACATATCTTTGTAACATTGGATGCAGAACTACCAACATTATTAAATTGTAAAATTATATTGCAGCAATATCGATATTGAACCATTAATGTATTAGATAAAGGAAATGTCTCGAAACCCTTGTTCACTCAATATTGGAAACCAGATGCTTTTTACACAACTGAATCACTAACCATATATCAAAATTAAGGTAAGGTTTGCGGCTTGCATTTTTTAAAGGTTGTACCAAAGTTACATACCATTTTGTTCACTATACTAAAGTCTTTTTTCTCATGAAATTCAAATGAATTTTGCCCGTCCCGTTTTATAACTACAAAAGGTCAAAGTTCATGATTTCCAATTTTCATTTTGATGAAATGTAAACAATTTCGTGAAAATATGTACATTTTATATGTGACTATTATGGGGGTTATTTATGCTTAAAATGTTCGAAAATAATATCACTATTAATATCATGATTCACTTTTATTAATTTCTGATGAACTATCAAAAAATAGAATAAAATGCAACAAAAGTCTTAATTTTGGACTACTATAACGTAAGCGAAAACATCTTATTTGAAACCTTTCCAAGTCCACCGATTTCAGGAAAAATGTATCTTAGAATATGTGTAATCTGATGTTTCTAAAACACTATTCAAAACCATATGATGCGGATTTCGTTTTCGTGGAAATCGATAAAATGCTTGTGTCCTCTTTTTTTTCATTGAAACTAAAAAAAAAACCGCAAAATAAAAAAAAACTGAAATCAATTATGACGTCATACAAATTTTGACTTCATAACTGAAATAAAGGGTAGTTGGTGTTACGTCACGATGAAAATGTGTGAGTTATCTCCCTGAAACCGCAAACCTTACCTTAAGGATGTTGGGAGGTTAACAAATTATACATCAGATCTATAGCTACTTTAAAATTTCAAATGATATATTAACGTTTACAACTTTTTGGTAATTTCAAACATTTTAGCTATGACATTTGAAGTTTTTTCCATGTGTTTACACAGAACTCTAAATATTAATGAAATTTATGTAGTCTATATTGGCCACAATTAAACAGACGAATACCCATAAGTTCATGGTTTTCAATATGAAAAACTGTTTACTTTTACTTTCAGCTCTTATAATAATGCAAATCAACTCTGCAATAATCTCAGTAGCTTGGAGTTGGATGGTTGTGGACATTTTAGACTATATCAATCTCCTTGAAAATATCTCTGCATAACGATTTATTTTGAGAATATTCATATCCCAAACCTTAAAAATATTTGAAATTTTACTTTAATATGGCAAAAAATCATCTCAAAACTTATAGACCTGACAGGTAATCTGTTGACCACTCAGCCTCTTTAGTTTAGAATGATTTTAATTAACAGATGGACATTCATTTAAAAGAAAATATGCATTCAGTTGAACTTACTCGAAATAGTTCACCCTTAACCTAAATTGGCTAACTGGGGCAGTTATATATTTTTCCCACCACTTTTGATCGCCCCATATAAAGTTGCCCCCAAAGTGTAAATACGATTTACGTCATTATAAATTTAATCAATAATTTAATCCATCTTATTTTACGACAAAAAAAATTAAACAAAATTCGTTTCCAGTGCTTTCTTTAATTTTTTCTTCGGTAGCAAAGGTTTTTTCGACCCAAACTCATAGCTAGTGAAGACGTGTTTGTTAAGATTTGGTTCTTATTTGTAAGTTGAAACTGAAATTCTAGTTTTCTTAGCATTAGAAATCAAGCGTTGAAACAGATATCTGACATACTGAAGATCAAATACTTACATGCTCCATTAACCACAATTTGTTTCAAATAATTTCAAGTTACAAGACTTATTATATCCTATTTTCTACATTTCTTTGTTTACTCAATATTAAAATGATTTTTATGACATTACTTTTTGCACCAACTTGGACTAGATACATGATTGCATACCGGTATGTATCCTTTTTGATCAACAACAACAAATCCTTTTAAAGTCAACATATCAATTCGCTTTTACTTTTAAGTAGCCATTTATATGCAATGCGGGAAATAAAATTCCCGTGTGTTATTAATGCTTTATTTGTCATCTGCCTGAACTTACCTGTATATAATGCCTGTAGAAATCTAGTTTAAACTGAACGTAAAAGGGATGATAATAAACACTGACGAATCAAAATTGTCTGTGCAACATAAGGTCTTGTATATATAAAGCGGATCAACCACAGAAGAATGAGAGGAGCATTCTGATCCTGATTGACCTTATCCTGAAGATTTTTAACGATTTAACAAACAGGTAAGGTATCTCTACGACTGTTATGTTTTGTAAGAAAACACATTAACGGCATTGACACTAGTACAAGTCTAAATTTGAAGTAGTAATGTGTGTTATAAGAAGATAATGTGTAACTATTAATATGTTTTATTGAATAAATTATTTTTTCGTGAATACAAGATCATTTCCTTCGTTTGAAGTCTCGACATTTTGAATTAGGCACAAATTAAATTACAGACAACTTTTAAAAGAGTACGGTCAATTTTTTTTTCTTTTGATTTCTACAATTTACATATAATTCTAACGTATATTCGTACTTCGAGTGTTCGGTGTCGGTTAACGAATAGTATGCAGACTTTGCGTGCAAAGTTCTTGTCATGCTCTAGTTTACAAAAAATTGCTGAAAAATAGTTATTTTCTTTCGAGTAATATGACCTCTGTCAAGCTGTTCGCCATCGTTCAACTTATTTTGGTGATCATCTTGCAGATAGACTTAAGTCATTGGATTTTGAACTAAGAATTGCAGTAAACATGTATGCAAGTCTCTGTTACAAGACATCTGACATTAATCAGACTAATTAATTAAAACATTCGTTTGCGAATAAGAAATGCTTAAGATAAACCAGTTTGAACATTAACAAGAAAGGAACAAAGAATGTTTTCAAATTATAACGATGCCTCTTTGAATCATCATTTATATGTTTAGAAAAGTGATAAAAGTCATTTGTTTCGATATAAAATGTTCTAACCTGAGTTTTACAGCAGATGGTGGCTTTGATCGTTGCTTTTTAAACTTAAAACGATGAGAACAAACAGTTCGATGTAGTATTATGAAATACAAAATCAAAGACTTTAATAGATATATTGAAGTTTGCTTTTAAAATAATTGCATCGAAAGATTAAACACAAGTACACGTTTAAAAATTGTACTTTGTTTTAAGTGTATAAACCTTTTGCTTTATCAGAGTAAAAAGCTATAAACCTTTTAGCTAAAAGTATACACAAATTAAAGATTAAAGTTGATTTATTTATTATCTTAGAATCAGCTATGCCCAAGAACGAGGAAATTTCCTATGAAACAGATGACGAACCTAAAGCATTGGGAGACGGGCTCTCAACCAAATGTGTGTGCGACCAACCGTCCGCGTGTACCCGAGCAGTTCATCTCTGCCGTGCACTCAGCATGCAAAGCAGAGGTATGATCCAAGAGTACTTCTGTACAGGAAGCATCAACGAGGACCAACTACAGTATAAACATATCCCAGAATTCCTGTCGATAAGTCAATCCATTAAAGGACTGTCCCATTTGAAACGTGTCTGTGCGACAAAGCTAATGCACAACATAAAGAAAGAAAATATGTTTGAGACTTTTGAATTGGCGGATACCTATGAACTCCAAGAGGTTTCAAAGAAATGTGCTGACGAGATTGTCAAATATATCGATGATGTTAAGGACACCAGTCAATTTTTGGCCCTCAGAAATTCCCAAATGAAACAACTTGTACGAAGTAGAAGCAGCGAAGAAAAACTGGTGATTAGAGATGCTGTTGATAAATGGTGGCAGTGCGACTCAATGCGAAGGGGGGAGGTTTACACTTATCTGCGAGACAAAATTGCTGGCAAAGTTTTTCATTCCGATTCCTGGTCGGGTCGTGATGGTACAATTTACTTGTTCATGTTTTCCATGACAAAGTCTGGAGACCAAATTTGTCCAGCTGCTTATGTATACAACATCTCATGTGGTACTGGATATTCAGTTAAGTTAAAAGACACTTGGGACCTCAATACCATGTATTCATCTTGTTGCATCCAACCAAGCGCAACAGATCCACCATATATTTTTGTATCGGGAAAGGGGTCAAAATCCGTGAAGCTGCTTCAATGTGACGTCATCATGAATAAATGGAAAGTTTGTGCAAGTATGAAATATCCCCGAACGCATCATGCAATGGAAAGAGTAGGCGAAAAAGTATATATTTTAGGGGGCAAAATGGAAGACAAAAACGTTTCTCATATTGAGGAGTTTGACCATAAAAAGAATACATGGTCAGTGGTTGGAAACTTAAAATGGAATGTTTCCTCATCTCTGACTATCGCTTACAAAAAGAAGATTTTCCTGTTTGGTGGCAAAAACAATGAAGGGGAAGACGTGTCTGCTATTCAGGTATTTGACGTGGAAGAGAAAACTGTCAAGGTCTTGGGATATCTTCCAGTAGAGTGTTCGGGTGGAAGAGCAGTCATCGTTGGACACTCGGTCTACATTGTGACAGAACAAACACATTGCATAAAATACTGTACAGAAAAGAATAAATGTACCATCCTTAAAGATCAACCAGAGAGGCGTCAAATGTTTGGACTTTATCTGAAAGAGAAGAACATATTTGTGACTGGAGGAATGAATGAGCAGAATGAATCTGTAGACTTCGATCTTGTTTATTCAACTTCCGAGAACCTTTGGACAAAGGTTGATCACAAAGGAGAGACGTGGCAAGAGGTGTCTGGGCAATGCATTGTAAAGGTTCCGAGTCATATTCAATTCCATCCATTGTGTTAAACCATTCCATGTATTTTTCGAACCAAATATCTATTTTATTTAGCTTTTACTTATTTCTTGTACGTTTTACTGTTCTTTTTTGCAATTTTAGCTTAAAAATCATCCTTTCATTTGCTCAGGGTATATATATTGTTAGAATTTAGATTTATGCTTTTAGAGACATGTTATCTGAAGAAGTTAATTAAAAATTTTATTTACCTACTGATATGATTATGTGTGTGTTTGTGCGTATGTGCAGACGTGTTTTGTTGATTTTTTTTTTAAATAAAATCACTTTAAAAAAACAACTGATATTGTTACATATCAAGTAAGCGTAGGTGATTAAAGACATTCCGGACTAAATACTAAATATACTCTTTTTTTATTCCTTTTCTTGTCAGCATTGCAATGAACCAGATGAACAGATGGCCATTAAATGACATTTTAATGATTATTTAAATGACTATGAACAACAAACCATCTGGGTTTTCGAAAGTATCATCAATTCGAAATTATAATGATGATTATTTGTATTTATAAGTCCAATACTTGGTTACAAAGTGACAAAACATAAAAAGGTATGATAATTTAGTTGGATATATGGTCTGATAGTATGTATAAGAAAGCTAGGTCAAACAGGGACATTCCATTATGTGACTAGAGAATCAATTGTTCTAAGCAAGGAATTTTCCGTTCTATTTAATGAAACGGCGTATAAATCAGAACTTTATTCTAGGGGGAAAAATGTTCAATACAAAAAAAACCATGAATAGTAAACACTGTAAAAAGATCAGAGATGATACTCGACTTTAATTCTTATTTTTACCTTTAACTTCTACAAACCAGTGAAAACTTGACATGCACTTACAGTTTTAAGAAAATAAAACCACAGAAATGGGTTTTGTTAAAAAAAAAAAAAAAAAAAAAAAAAAAAAAAAAAAAAACATTTAAGTTTAAAAGATACTGCAATTTAAAAGTTCAGCATGCTTGGCGACGCCAAAATCTCTGACTTGCAACTACTTAATAACATATATCACTGAAATCAACAGGGTCAGGCTATTATGTAAACTGCTGAACCATTGCAATCACATAAAGGGAAATCTTAAGATAATTAGCATAAATGGCCGCGAATTTACGGTTTCATTCTGCTTCAGTTGAAATAATTTACCTGCATTGTCCTTGATGCATCGTGTGTACTAAATTCAGTACACTGTACATATTATCTGCGCAAAATCTGCTGCGTCGAACAGTTAGTGTTGATGTTTACGCAACTAACCGAAGATTTTTTTTTATCATCATGCTTTGTCAAAAAAATTGACAGATGTTTCTGTAACAAACAAGTTCTGTATCAATAAGGGTGTGTCGTCCCGAATTCGAACTTTTTTATAGATATGGTTAATAAAAAATATGTTGATATTTTCTCAATACCTGTAGATATGCATGAACATCTCTAATTACTTATAATCAGAGTCAGGGGCAATGTTTTTTATGTTGATTGAATTATATCTAACGCCTACATCAGATCAATTATATATTTATCTCTTGGTGTCATTTAGTACATGTACAAATTTAGCTATGTAGTCGTCGTTTTGGGGGGGGGGGGGGGGGCTTTTTGGTACGATGCAGATTTAAGTAATGATTTTGGGTTTTCATATACGTTGGAATGATGCTACTCTGGTAGAATTGCTTTCAACCAACACAATATTTTTTTTATAGATGTAGGCGATCCCTCGGTATGACACTTCACCTGCTACTTACTCATTCAGGGAAGTCGTAAAATGTGATATTTACCCAGATAGCATGACTTTGTTGGGCCAACATTGGCTGTAGGTTGTAAGGTTGGCGTTGGCTTAACAACGTTGGGCCAACATTGGGCCAATGTACACTTGACACATCTAACTTGAGTGTCAATGTTAGTTTGGAACGCAACGTTGGGCCAACATTGGGCCAATGTACACTTGAAACATCTAACTTGAGTGTCAATGTTAGTTGGGAACACAGCGTTGGGCCAACATTGGGCCAATGTACACTTGACGCAACTAACTTGAGTGTCAATGTTAGTTGGGAACGCAACGTTGGGCCAACATTGGGCCAATATATACTTGACACATCTATCTTGAGTGTCAGTGTTAGTTGGGAACGCAACTTTGGGCCAACATTTTGGGTCAATGTTGTAAATTTACAATCAATGTCAGTTGAGACATGATATCGGCCCAACAATGATCCAACGTCTGTTAATTACATTTTTTATTTCCTGATTAGTTTGTTGGTCGATTACATTTATAAAAACACGCATACCTTTTCAACAGTGGTTATTTGTTTATACAATGTACATGTCTTTTTATTATTTATTTTTTTACAATGTTTTGAGATAGAATCAATACTAAAAGCTAAATATACTGTCAATAGTTACATGTACATACTCTTTATAAAAGCAAACATGTTAAAATATGCAAGTTAATTTTTTATTCTTTTAAAGAAGCTTAAAATTGTGAAAGCCCAAAATTAAAATGAAGATATTCTGCAAATATATTCAGCTGCATAATTGTTCTAAAGTGTAGAATTTAAGTTGCCGATCCTGAGATAAGAGATAGCACATTCACTGACCAAGCAATTAAGACAGAGTTTTCTCAGCATGAGACTGGCCAGTTCCCATGGTTATTGTGATATCTGATCTGTTGGGATGGCCAAATCTGCTCCCATTTAGCATTTTGTAGGACAGATCTAAACAGTCTGCTCAATGTATAGCCACAGTCAAGTGAATAAAACAGAAATGTAAGTATTATTTATCTCAAATAACTGCAGATATTTATTAAGCCAATTTCATTAACGTCTCAATGAATGTTTCTTTCATATATTGAATATTTGTATTTTTTATTTTAAGGGAATATGTTCAAGCTGCCCCCTTCCAGTCTGACGAACTTTCAACTGACATTGGAATTTGATGTTTTTGAAAACCAGTGTTTTATTTGGATGACTATGAACAGTTGAAGATATAAATGAAGCAAAACAAACAGAAGAGAGTGAATTATTACTTTATTCTATTTTGGAGTAACTAAGTTTAAAAAGTCTGGATATAGATTTACCCTGTGAACATATGCTAGCTAGATAACGGACGGCCGTCATTTAATTTCAAGGATTATTTTTATCATGGTTTGTGCACTCTGGATTCAAAATAAATCCATCATCTAAATTGTGGAATATTGTTGCATTTGTATTGTTGCACCTAAATTGGTACAACATTGACCCAACATTGTGCCAGTGTTAGTCATATGTTACATACCTTGGCCCACCGTTGGGCCAGTATTGGTCATATGTTACGTACATTGGTCCACCGTTGGGCCAGTGTTGGTCATATGTTACGTACATTGACCCACCGTTGGGCCAGTGTTGGTCATATGTTACGTACATTGGCCCACTGTTGGGCCAGTGTTGGTCATATGTTACTTACATTGGCCCACCGTTGGGCCAGTGTTGGTCATATGTTACGTACGTTGGCCCACTGTTGGGTCAATATCAGAAGATGACAAATGTGACATTGTGCCGATGTCGGCCCAACATGTTGGGCCAATGTTGGGCCGATTAGCAAAATTACATTGGGCCAACATTTATTTGCCAATATTGGGCCAATGTAACTGGTTTTGTTGGGCCAACGTTGGCCCAACAAAGTCATGCTATCTGGGTAAGTACTTTTAATGGAGTGTGCTTAATTTCCACAGACTTTATGAGGTCATTAATATAGAGGAGTGTATCTTGAAAAACTGACAGACCTACTAACCTAGTCATCACCGGAAGAGTTATTGCCTGTTAAAGTTGTAATTAATTCTATGTGTTATAAAACTATGTCTTTCTTAATATCATATGGATATTTTTGATTTCTTTATCCGATTTTAAATTGAGCAAGGCTTTTAATTGGTCCTCGTACGGTTAATACAAAAAAACGTAATTCTGTTTCTGTGTTTGTTCAGGTGGTCTACATTGCCACTTTACACATTTAGTTTCATTTGCTGTTTTCTTTAACTAAATTAATGCCTTAATTTATTTTTCAAGAATTGTCATATGTTTATATTGCTGTGCAATTGATAATTAGCATATTGCACAAAGGAACAAATTCACTGTATCTTTGGCTATTTACCTATTGCACAAAAGTTTTTTGGGGTTTTTTTTTTATTTTAAGAATGGATTATTTTTTTTATCACTCTGACAAATTGTCGCACTAAATTAGTAAAAGGTGGACTTAATTAGCCATGTAAGGTGCTAAGTCTATGCATCATAGAGCAAGGTAACTTCATTTCGGGCTCTATTCCGTAGTTGTATGTAAAAATGGTTTTATTTATGTACCTAGCCTAATTATTATATTTATAGTAATTGATCGCAAAAAAATAATTCTCTCGTGAAGAGATGAAACAAAACAATTCCCTTTCCATGTTTTTATGTTCATTTTTCACACGTAATTCATCTTCATACGTCTTTTTTAAATTCTGTACTGCGATTGAAGTTTGAGTAACATAATCACATCGTGTTTAATAATCAATAATCATATTCAACATATATATAAAGAGCTGAGTGATCAAGAAAAATTTCAATAAACTTTCTTTAAAAGGTGATTAGGAGTAGCTATAAATTTTGCACTCTTTATCTGTGGGAAATACAGGCGCGTGTTTAATTTCATGCCTAATTACACCGGCATCATAGATAATAAAGATGTTGCGGTAAAGATCTTTAATATGAGACCTTTCTACGGTAAAAATCCCATGATAAACTGAATTAATTCTTCGATTGGTGATTATTTTTTTTTAGTTCCAAAAGAAATCAAGATTAGAAAAAATATTTCATTCGATTACCACAATAAGAATTAAAATTTAACGGAATTTAGTTAAAAATTAACTACCCAATGTTAACATTTTATTAAAGACTGTCAATTCTACGTATTATATAACTTAAAACAACGTGATATATTGCCAGTCTGCAGTGCACATAAATAAGTCTACCAGCGGCACAACTTTTATTAAAACATGATACATTGTACAGTATCATTAACACTCCTAATGAATTTTTACGTACATGTATCAAGATCTTTTGCACAACTAAGACAGAACATGTATGTCAGCCAAGAAATCTAAGTTTGCTTTGTGTTTAATTCTGTGTTGCATGGCTTGTTATCTTCTGCAATGTGACATTTACAATTTTTATATTTTTTTATAATTCTGATGTGAGCAATAATAATTATTGCATTTTTATATTAATAGTTATGCACGCAAAGTATTTAAAAAATACGACTTCAAAATGACTGATCCCTATTAGGAAGAATTGCATGTCTCTACTATGCAACGTACTGATCCACAAAAAATTAAATATACATATACATTTACCCTCTTTATATCAATAATTAAAGAAATATTCGCAGAGAAAGAGAGAGAGAGAGAGAGAGAGAGAGAGAGAGAGAGAGAGAGAGAGAGAGAGAGAGAGAGAGAGAGAGAGTATTTATTTTAAAATAGGCAAGATGGGTTTGCGTTTGCCTATCTGTACAACACTTGTAATCTCCATTGGTTCTTTTAATTGTAAACTAACACATATCCATTTTTAAATTTTGGTTTTTTTTTAATCAAAGCGTTCGGGTTTCTACTTGGGATCGTGGTGAATTGAGCGCTAGTGATGTCACATATCTACTGGACCAGGTACATATGTGTGTTCTCCTGAATGTTCTGGATCCTAGATCGCCACTCAGATGTTCCAGAGAGAGAGAGAGAGAGAGAGAGAGAGAGAGAGAGAGAGAGAGAGAGAGAGAGAGAGAGAGAGAGAGAGAGAGAGAGAGAGAGAGAGAGAGAGAGAGAGAGAGAGAGAGAGTTTTTAACGCTTCCGTTTGTTGTTCAAAAAACGTTTAAAACTACAAATTGTGAATACTTTCTTCACTCAAAAACGCATACCTACTTGTAAAACAAAATAAAAGATAATCGTATTACAGTGCCATATTTTCTATATCACATACATGTACATGTATTAACGTTTACGATAATAATCAAAAGGCCTTTGTGATATATATATAATTATATAAATAGTGCCTGTTTGGGAGGGTAACAGTTGAAATTGACACCCCGAGAAAACCATTGTCAACCGACGCGAAGCGGAGGTTGACAATGGTTTTCGAGGGGTGTCAATTTCAACTGTTATCCTCCCAAACAGGCACTATTTATTTTGTTATACTGAATGTCTTTTTTAAGATTTTTAAGAAAATTTTACTGCTTTTATATAGGAATAACGTGAATTTTACAGAGAACCGTACGCGCATAATTTTCGCGCATGTAATATTTTTTAATGTTACCCGTTGCCAAGTGCGTTGCTAACGCTGAGGGTAATAGTAAATATTATTAACTGCGTCTTAACCAATCAGATTTCAGTATTTAACATGAAAGTATAACAATATATATTATCACATCGGCTGAGCCCTATGGCTAGAAAACAGGACCTTTTCCTGTCCTTGATGAAAATAAAATATCATATCATGATGTACTCACAGTCGCTCTAGCATATGAGATTAAACGAACGACAACTATAATTATACAATTGTACAGTCTGAATTTCGCTTTGAAAAGGAGAACAATTTAAAATTGGCATTACATTGATTATGCAACACTAACTGCGTAGATGTCCGACTGATTCCGGTAGAGATAATTCTGGACTAGTTCAAAGTTCGCCGCTATCAGTAATTTAATTTTTACCGCGTTTTAAAATGTGTAAAAATATGCCTGTGAATTATGAGTGAAACAATTAGAGGGATAATCACCGACTGTGTTGCGGGGATAAGCATACTACTTGTATTGGGAGTTGCATTCTTTATTTACGACTTGGGACTGCAACATGTTTACCAAGAATTACATGAACTTCGTGCAGAGTTATCTTCCGTTAAACAGAGAAATCAGGATTTAGAAATGAAAATGAGATTTATAGAAGATGGTGTTCAAGAACAAACGTTTTCACGTCAAAAGGACGATGAATTCGATCAACCTGAAATTCCTTCTGCTGAATTTGAGTTGTCAAGCGAAGTGCAGGCACTGAATGAACCTGATACATGTACAACAGCTGTCTATGCAAGATACTTGTTTGATGATGTTTGTATTTGGGACATTCCGCAGATTAAAAGACCAAAGACCAGAAGAAAAAGTGGTGTCAAATACAAACGGAAATTAAATTCCAAAAAAACCTCGTCCTCTAGCTACATAATTAAGAGAAAATCACCTCGACAAATTTGCAAAACAGAACGTCAGCTAAAGCAAAGACGGTTTGCTACAAGGGGAAAAGGATTCTCAAAATCTGGAAGGAAGGGTAAAGCAACCTCAAAACCAAGAGGAAAGCACAAAGCAACCTCAAAACCAAGAGGAAAGCGCAAAGCAACCACCAAACCTGCAACACTAGTGAAATCAACCTCTCGATCAAAGATTTACGCAACTTCAAAAAGAGACAAAAAGGTTAAAGCAACTTCTAGACAAGCCTCAAAGGTAAAAGCATCTCCAAAACAAACCACCCAATCTAAACCAGCTTCAAAAACTAGAGGAACGACCAAATCCACAGGTTCTAATGCTAGAACCCAATCCAAAATGTCTGCCAAGCCTGTGAAAGTCAACAAAGCTGCAGCACCCAAAATGAGGAACACACGAACAGCCTCCCAGTCTGTGAGGAAACCCCCGGCACCCAGGAGAGCTTCTGCTTCACACAGAAGAAGAGGCTGATGAGAGACTAGAAGACTTGCTCAAATCTCTAATTAATTCTACCTGCTCTCTTCTCTACATTTTGATACTGACAATTATGGTATAACCAACCATTCAAGTGAGATAGAGAGCAGATACATGTATTTAGATTTTCTCAAGTAATAAAAAGGCTGTTTGTAATTTTAGGGATTTTATGACATTCTGTGAATGATTCCTTCAAATGATAAAATACATCCGATCAATGGTATAATATTTAATTCATTCATAAGTTTTAATAAATAACAGCTATAGAGTATCTCAATGAAAAATAAAATTATTTTTCAGCTAACAGTTATACCGTAATAACTGTTAGCTGATAAATTATTTTATTTTTCATCGACTTATTAGAAATGGACACAATTTTTTTGTTCTGAAAAGTACATTCAAGAAAATGATTCAAAATATGACACATGTTATTAGGTTTTTATTCATGTCCATTGCTTTATCATCTCTTGTTAACTTTTCATATGGACATTTACAATGTAAGAACTTGGTTCAGTAATTGATAATAAACAGGCAATTAACAATGATTATGAAATTGAAAATTCATTTTAAAATGTACAAATTAACATTTTGGATAGTATTACTTACAGTGTTCATGATTCACAATATGGGATTTTTTTATGAATGGTATTGGTAATGTTTATCTCACCAGTATTGTCAATATTTATGAAACTCTTCTTTGTAAGTTATATAATAGTTTTAGAAACACTTCCATACATTTAAATGGCCCAGTCCCCCCTCACATGTATCTCTTCACTTTCCGTACAAAAAACAGTCCATAGGTATTTTTTTTTACATATTTAAAAATGATATGAACACTTCTCTATACAACACACATCTCTGATTCACTTGATTTTGACAACATGAGGTGCAAGCAGTTCAGGGTCAATTAAAGTCTTTTCTAATGGAATGTCAATGTTATAGTCATGTGTTTGCTGTCGCCGTGGTAACCCACGTCTGCTGCGCTGTGGAATGGGTAGTTCGGAATGGTGTGCAGGAAGAGGCTCCGTGAAGAAGTAAGGATGGAGCAGCGCCTCTTTGGCAGATATTCTCTGTTTGGTTGGATAAACGAGGAATTTCTTCAGAAGGTTCAAAGCCTCAGCAGATGCATCAGGAACTATTTCTTCAAGAGGGATAGGGTTGTTCTCAGGAAATGTGATTTTATTGTAGTCTGGCAACTCAGAAATGCCCTGAAAAGCAAAATTAGCCAGATATCAAAAGAAATAATGAGATTTTTTTAATTATAAATCAATGAAGGTTTTTTTTTAAGTACATAAATCAATTCTATTTTCTTCTAGATGATAAAATGCCAAATTAGATCCTCAGTGAGCTCATATATGAGTAACATACTCTTTAAGTGGTTATTTATGGATGAAAGAAACTTATACTAGTTACGCGTTGAGCTCAAAACTGCATAAAATACCCCTGCGCGTATGGTAAAAAAAACAACAAAATTTAGAGTCATAAATCACGCATCCGCATATTTGATACCCAAGCGTGTTGTTTGACTGTAAAAAAACGCATACTTATTACTTAACCACCAGCATAGTAACCACTTTTACAGTAGGCACAATCTAGAGCACCAAAGAATTCTGGGATGAAAAGAAGAGAGGAAATAAAGTGAAATTTCTCGTCCCAACAACAAACAATACAAAGACTTACAGGCCAGATCTTCTCATTAGGAGTACCCAGCACTCGTAACACTTGGCAGAGCTGTTCTATGTCATTCTCTCCCTAAAAACCACAAAAATATCATAACTATTTTTTTTATTATCAAACACTTAATGAATTTTCAATTAATTCACAACTCTTCTCATTGTAAAAATACATGTTTTATGTAATTTACTTTTACATCAGTTGTATTATTCAGTCAAAAATATTTTCAATTTCACTTAGAAGAATTTTTTTGTAGCTTAATTAGCATGTAAAGCAAAATGTTTGAAAATGTATAAGATGTTTCACTTACTGGAAACAATGGTGAGTTGTTCAACAGTTCCCCAAAGATACAACCAACGGCCCTAAATACAAAGAAAAAAAACTTTTGAAATAAAGGAAAATTCAGCACCTTCTGTCTCTATTACATATATACTTAGTGCCTTCTTAATTAATGCTTGTAACTTTTTTATCAAACAACCTGTCAGTAAATTATTACAAATTGTTACATGAACATTCATGCAAAGTAAATAAATACATTTCATCATATTTTTTTACAATTGTAAATAGCTTATCTAATATGGATCTGCCTCTTTTGATAAACTCTGAAAGTACATGTATAAGTTTGTCACAAATAGTACACCCATTTGCCTCAAGTACTCAAAATGCACTTTCCACCTTTTATCCAAAATGCATCAATTTAAACTCCCACCCTTGGTCAGAATTCTATTTAATTTACATTGATATCTTCACATATTTACCAGAGATCCACTCCTTCGTCATACTTCCTGGCACCATACAACAGCTCCGGAGCTCTATACCATCTACAAACACAGATACACATGTACTATAAATAAATCTGTAAGGAAAACCAAACACTGGAGGCGAGTTCAACAGAGCAAGCGCTCGCGAGCGCTCGCCAAAATTCCCTATACTCGCAACACAAATTTTGGCGAGCGATCGCGAGCGCTCGCTCTGTTGAACACGCCTCGGAATTTACATGAAAGGAAATCAATCCATAAACATTGACACTGTATGAACACACGAGAGATGGGTTTAGGTATACATTGTAACAGTATATGTACCTTGTGGCCACTTGGTGGCTATACTGCCTGTCCCCTTTGTTCTGAAACACTCGAGCCAATCCAAAGTCAGCAATCTTCAGATGTCCTGTAGAACTGATCAGCAAGTTAGCAGGTTTTAGATCCTAGAATAATAAACACAATTTTAGTGTAGAAACATGTACATTGTAAAATGTATGTACGCACCCACATTATGGTACATACATGTACAACTGCATGTTATTTTCACTTTTTTGTATCATTACATTTCTTAACAGATTCACTTAATATGAAAAACATGTGAAAATATCAATATTGATTTTTACTGATAAAGTAATAAACAATTACACACCCTGTGCATGATGTTGTTCTCATGACAGAAGGCCACCCCTTTGAGCAACATTAGCATGTAAGATTTGACTTGACCTTCAGTCAGGGGTTTTTCTGTGTTTCGAATGACCTCTGAAAGGTCCGACAACATGTACTCAAAGGCAAGGACTAGGCTCGTTCCATGAGGAAACACCTCTCGAAGCTTCACAACCTGAAATATACAGTTCTATACATTCTAGATCATTTGATTAGCTAAATCTGTATGCATAGTTCTACATGAAAATTTAGCTTAGCATGCCATAGAGCTTAAGGTCCTCTGAACATTTAATGCATGAAAAACTTGCAGTCAAATTCTAGCAGATTCAAAAAACTTTTATTTTTTAAGTGGAATATGTGTGTCCAAATTATTTTTACAAATTTGAAGCCATTATTTGATATGCATGAATATCTATTGTTTCTTCATCTCTTCAAAGGGTAGATATAACATGAATACTTTTAAGTACATGTACATCAAAGTATAGCTCTTGAACAGAGTCAATAAAATAATAGCTGGGTGAATTTACTCACATAAGGATTGTCTTCAATTTCTTGAAGGGCTTTTATTTCTCTGTTCCAAAATAAAATGAATTACGCTGTGTAAATATTAAAAATCGTTAATGAAATTTTCAGAGTGAAATTTTTATTGGTATATTTTGAAAACTAAGGTACATAATCATTCATGCAATTAAGGTAAAGTTTACTAAAACTCATTGATAAGCTGATTCTTTTCGAACATTACCTCAAGGCAGTATGTGGGATTCCATCTTCTAATTTCCTAAGAGGAACTTTTTTCAAAGCCACTACCTCTCCACTCTGTACAAAGGTATTCAAAATATTATCATAAAAATAAATTTGTAACGCATTTCATACAAATGAATATTTTATAATGGATTTGAAGACAGATTAAATCCATGGTTTAAAAAACTAAGACAATATACACCATAATTTAAACTGCATGAGCATTGGGTAGAGACAAACAATTTAGAATTTGTACATTTTGGGTACTTTTCTGATTCACTATCAAGGAAAGTACTGGTACATATAAATCATTCTTGAAAATAATTAATTATGGTTCAACCACAAATCAGAGGAAAATGGTTTCAATAAATACCTCGATATGTTTTGCTTTCAGAACAATGCCGTGAGCTCCTTCACCTATCCTGCCTAGAATCGTGTGCTGGTCCATTTTTGTTACTGAAAAAAGAAATGAGAAATTGCAAGGTTAAACTGTCCTGTTCAGTAATAAGATCCAGATTTATAGGTGAATAAACACTGTAATGTCATAACGTTACTATGTTTTAATCAGTCCCATTGGGAAAGGCATATACTGCTTCAAGTTGTATGAAATGTGCATGCTGTCCTCAGTAAATTATATCACGTCTATACATCCCTGTCAGATTGTAAATAGAAGTAATTTTTCTTTTCCACCCTAATTCACATCAAGTGAAATTGGCCAAGGTAATCTGCTCATATCATATACAAAAATTACCTTGTATACAGAACTGAAAGGTCAATTCGTATACAATTAACTTTACTTGTACAAAAAACTTAAAATCAAAACTTTTATGCAAAACTCCAAATTACCAAACATGAAACATTTAACATTGTTTACAAATTACACACTAAAGGTTCAATAATCATACAATAAATCGGAAACTGTTACTCTTTTCGTTCAATCTTAACAATGTGACATGGGAGACTTTATATAAGAATATGTCAAGCAGTATTCGAGTCCATTAAATAAATGGGTATACATTAATCAGTTAATAATAGAACTAGGACAAACTGTATAACTATATGTTAAGGTCAGTCTAATTAAGCGAATAAAAACTACCAGTTCCTCCGGTGATAAGATTAACAGTTACAACAAAACTCCATAATCATTCATGTTAATTTCTTGCCCAATATACATGCAGCAAGTTGCAGTGTTGTTTTCACTGAATTTACATTTCTGCAACAAATCAAATCGCTGTTTTTGATTTTATAAAATATTGTGCATACCTTCTGTTGTTACACAACTGTTATATTATTCCGTATACGCATTATTTTGGAATTTATTATAGTAAATTTAGTCTGAGAATCGGAATGTTGTTAGGAAAGCCGGAGTCAATATTATCTCCAAACATTAGAGAGCACTTAAAGGGAGCAAACTTTGTTCATTCAAATCGTTTTGGTCTCTTCTTGATATTATATTATCACAGAGTTCAAATATTGTTGTTGATAATTTTCGCAATTTTAATGTCGCCCATGACTCTGTTTTACCATCGTAAAAAATAGAGTAGGTGTTTCTGTTTATTTTTTTTAATGGGGGTGGGTTGGGGTGCATATATGGGGATGGTCATCATATATAGAGCTACATGTATACATCTATATACACCAGTACAGAGTCTGAGCGCATGTTGGTCCAAAGTAAAATATAAAAAAAATGAAATTTCATGAAACTTTTATACACAATTGTTCTTGGAAGTACAGCGTTAATCGATTACAATTGACGCACAGTTTCTGCACTTTGCTTCACTTTTAAAGGCTAGCCAAAAAGACATGCATTCAAAATACATGCATATGTACATCTTTAATTAAATGGACCTGGATCATGCTCAAATCAAGATAATTTTCCAAGGGGATGTAGTTTTGTTTGCCAAGGAGGGAGAGGCCCAACTATCGAGGACTATACATTTCATTTTGCTTTGTTTCTGGGTTTTTGTTTTTTGTTGTTTTTTTGTTTTTTTTGTTGTTTTTTTATTGGTGTGGGGGGGGGGTGATATTGGACCATCCGCCACCTCTTAATTCGCGAATGTTGAAAAATTGTTCTTGACCTTTTCTTTAAAATGATGTCAAATTGAATATAATACCGGGATTACTTTTCCGGTGATTAAAAATAGAATGACAGAATATTGGTTTATTTTCTACATAATTCTTTTAAAGCCAAAAAATACAGGAAAAAATTCATCAAATTAATGATGACATCGACTTAACTGTCTACTATGACAAAAACCATCCATGACGTCAGTATATTATGCTACGTCACAGTGGCGAGATTTACCATGAAGTAAATGAAAAGGTTGGTAGAAACGGCGAATTTTACTAATTTGTTTTTACTTCTATTTTACTGTATAATTATTATCTGATCTGTTGTTCTAGATGTTAAGAACCTAGTGTCGTTTAAAGAAATGTCTGTCGGGGCCATACTTCCTCCTAGACCACCGTTCTCGAAGATCCCCCGCTCAAATCCATGCGTCAACCTCTATCTACCACAGCGGACCAAAGTAACAAAGGTAAAACAAAGGTTATACTTTCCCCAATCTGGTTTATGATTAAAAGGAACTTTGTTTTACAAATATTAAATTGAAGACGTTTATAGTCAATCTCAAGATCAGCTTACAGACGTGTCAATAGTGTAAAGTATAAAGAAAAAAAATCGTACGGTTATCCATAATTGTAGATCTTATGAATTGTAAAGATTTAATTTTCAGTGTATGTGGGTATATTTTTTTTTTTAGACAGAACGTCAAAACCATTACCGAAATTAAAAATTAAATCAAAGTATTAACCATTTTCCTCAAACGAAATTTGTATATAAATCTAAAAACTAAAATCAAAATCAACAAAATTATTTATGTGCAGGGCTTCCATCTGACCAGTCCTCAAAAACAAGCCTCCGATCTCCCCCGGGAGCCCCTACAGGGGAGGCCACTCCTGTCCAGGGAGAGCAGCCAGCTGTACGGGCCCTGTAACTCTCCCCGCCAGGAATGCGAGCTAGTCGTAAGTCGTATAGCTACTTACTCTACTGAACCAATCCACTTTCGTTAACTTTACACAATGGGATAAAAAAAAATGTGCATGTATAAAGTACACTTAATTTTACAAAACTTTACGATAAATCGCATTACTAGCTAGCCGATGTGCAACTCATTGGAGCGCAGCGCATTCGATTTTTATTCTTAAAAGCTTATCTTACATGAATATACATATTTATATGATAAATTCAATTTTTTGATATATTTTGTACTTAGGATTTCTTTATCTTTTACTTCGATCGCAGTTACAAAATTAGATGCAATACAGTGCGTTTGAAGCAAATCGAAAGTGGGGTGGGGTGGGTGGGGGCTAGACTAATTTTCAGAAACATCTTATTTTGCAAAAAAAAAAAGGGGGGGGGGGGCTAAGCCATCTCACCCCGGTTCCGACGCATATGTGCAATAGATCAGCGCACTTTTAATAGCTAGCCACATTTCCGATATGAATTTCATATTAAACGTAGAAGTATTTTAAAATTTTAAAACCCTTCATGAATTGATCTAACTCAAATCTGTCATTGTTACCCTTAACCCTTGCTAATGTTGAATATTCTCTATATATCTTTTTTATTCTATTTTAACAGGAAACAAGCATTAAGGTTACGGAGAAATACGTTGTAAATCCGTACACTGAATGTGACGATAGTCCCGCTGAGAGCAGCCCCCTGACACTATTTGGGGAGCGTCTGAACAAAAAAGCTTCCAAAGTTCAAAGTGTATGCTTATTCATTTTCTTTTCTTAATTATTTTATACATAGATCTAATAGATCATATTCACATGTAATTTTCGTAAAATTATTGATCATTATAACATGTTCCTTTTGTGGTTCATGCGGGAATGAAAGCATTGCTGAAAAAAAAAACCAGACACACACGTCAGTATTAACTCGTGTTATAATACAGTTAAGATCGTGGTTTGGCATTGTCCATGGCTGAATAAAGTATAAACATCATATGATTTTATAGGAAATAACAAAGAAAATTTAAACATGTACATATCTAGAATGCATTTAACTTTTTCTACTATTTTTACAGCCATCTTCCCCGATACTTCGAACACGTTTGAGAGATGAGGTCAAGACTTTACGTCAGAAATATTCTGAAAAACAGCGTGGAGATGTCGGATATAGTAGATTGATAAGTTTTAGTCCAGACTGTTTATCTCGCGGAAGCATGTCCCCACTGTTGCCTCCTGCCTCTACTCATTCTTTTGGGGTGGATCAAAGTTTTTCTGTGGACGGACAACACTTAAACTGTGATGGAGCTTCTAGATCAGCAAGCGTAAATAAACTCAAACATAAACTTTATCATACAAGATTATATCCTTCTACATTCACTCATAGTTTGTAACACATGAAAAAAAATCAAACTACAACAAGTATGCTTATTTCACCAAAATCAAGGCGCTACCACTTCCAATATTTCGAAATTACTAAAGTCTTTTATTTATAAATGATTTTGCAAATATTAACCTTCATTTCCTTTATTTCCTCTTCTTGACAGACCAACTCAAAAGATTTTAACCCAGGTTTCATAAAACGTCCACGTTACTGCTGTGGGAAATGTGAGTTACGAATGCTCGAACACGAGTCTCTCAACATGGACTCCGAGTGTCCATTCCAGGCCTACCAGCGGCAGACCAAGAGCAGCCTTTGTTACACGAGTGACGTCATGTCCCAGGACCTCTACTGTGGGCCTGACATCGACCCTTACGTGTACTACGAGAGTCCCTGGGATACTCAGAAAGAGGATTACACCCTATCTAAGCGGAGTAAAAGTGTCCCTGCTACAATACGGCCGCCACATTTTATTCCAAACCAATGGTCGAGGCATCTCACCCAAAATCAAATGTTTCCAAAACATGGATCATTTGGTACATAACCATATTTAATCATCTGTCATGATTTTTTTTTCGGAGAGAGAGAGAGAGAGAGAGAGAGAGAGAGAGAGAGATTCCTTTATACATGCATATACAATTTAAATTAACTTCTTTCAGATGCAAAGTCGATGTCGTCGAGTTCCAGCTCCACTGATACTGTGCATTCTGAGGAGAACCTGGAAGACACAGAGAGGTATCTACAGCTGAACACCCCAGAACCAGAGGATGGTGGCGGCACTGTGCTGCAATCACCAGCACAGAACGCTAACCATTACCACAGAAATCATATGTACACCATACCCAGAATGGAAGAGGTGATCCCTCAGTATGGAAAATCCTTGATCCACGAGTCAGATGAAATGGAAACAGAGAAAAGGTCAAAAGCAGCATATGGAGCGTTCCATTGGAAGGAAAGTTGGAACATAAGGGAAACAAGAGTTGTTGCCCTTGACACATCTCTCCAAAGTATGAATTCCCAGCTTGAAAGAAGTGAGACAATGTTGACAAGCATTGGAGAGAGGCAAACATCGACAAACGCAACCTCTGTTCAAAGTTCCTATGAGGATGAAGGGGTTTCATCACAAGTAGCTGGTTTGCATTCAAGGTAGAGTACCAGAAAATCAGCTGAAAATCATTCCTCTTTTGAAACTTTCTCCCTTTTTCCTTAATATTGCAGTATTTACACAGACTATATTTTTTGTCATAACATTTCAGTGAGGATTTGCATGACCTGTTACAAGGCTGTGTGCATTCCTTCCGCAATCTCTCAAACAAAAGCACTGAAGAAGAAGAGAGAGGAGCACAGGAGAATCCCAGTACATCCCCAGCAAACTTTGCTAATGGTAATTTGACAATTACAGTATCGATACACATATATCAAGTTTTTATATACTATACATCTACAAACATATTGTGATTAACTATAAATTTACCATAAATAACACTGACCTTTGTGTGTAGTTAAAGAGGAATGTTTTTTTTCACTAATAAGTATTACACTCATTTTCATCAAGGTTATTAATTGCAAAACTTTTCTGTCAGCCTTTAATAATTTTCTCTAAGACACTATTCAAAAATAGATGAATCTGTTGTAGATCTAAGAGTGCCTACAGATATTTGTTACCAGCCTATTACAGACAAAAGATATAATCGCTGGAAAAGAACCAAAAGAAAGGGAAAAGGATTGAAATTTTCTGTGGCGTCTGATGACAGCGATGAGGAGAAAGTGCCTGAAAGTAGCAGTCCACGAGAAAATCGCCGCAGAAGGAAGAAAACTAGCGCTCACTCAAGCCCAAGGTTTGAAGCCTCCTCAAACGATGCTAGTTCTGAGCCACTGTCAGACACGGTGGTAGAATCTGTCCATTCTCAGCATTACAACAGCCTAAGGTCCTCCTCTACCGAGTCCAGGGAGAGATATCTGTATCAAGAGGGTGCAGCATCAAACAAGCCGCCATCTTGGAGTAGTGAAGGTCTGTCATTGATTAGAAATGATTAGAAAATAAAAACATGTTCTATCTAGAAATGTAGAAAATACTAATAATACATGTACATGTAACAGTCTCAGACTCACTACAAACACAATCACACCATTTTCCATGCTTATCACTTTTATTTTATAGTTGAAATGTTTTTTTTAAAAAAATAATTCTAAACTTTTAAATATCACTCTCTTTCATATGGAAATTTACTTTACATCGGTTTATCTTAACGCCACACAAACTTATTGTTTGTCGGACATCTGATGAAAAAAGTACCATTGGGCAAGCGATTGAATAATGAAATTATCATTTTTTGGGGCCAAAATTTTTTGGCAGTTCATGAATAAATTTAAGTGGACAATTATATATTTTTTTTTCTGATTTACATAAATCAGAATCAATTTAACTTCAAAAATAGAGCAGAAATAGAACAGCATTTCCTGGATGTAGGAAATTTAAAACACTATTATTTGTATATTTTTGTTTAAATACAAGTGAGTGGGTCCGACAAACAAAACATTTAATTCGTGTGCCCTAAATGACGTACTTTATGATTAAAAAACGTGTTTCTTTGCATGATCATTTTGCAGAATGTGTATTGTTTGATTTTTTCCCCTATTTTTTGAAAAAATAAACACTTTTCCAATAATTCTATTTTAGATGAAGAGGTTCCTGGTGTACTAACAAGTTTCCCCGCCCTCAATAATTACCATGCCTCCGTGCATGGAATCAGCAATGCCTACAAAATTCATAGATCCACACCAGAAAGAGGGTCAACATTAAGATCTCCTCCATCTCAGGATAACACAATTTCTATGAGTAAAAGTCCAAATCATCAGATGGAGGAAGAAAGTTCAGAGCAGAAAAGGAATGTGGATGGTTCAAAGCAGAAGAAGGTGGATAGTCTACAGTGGGAGACGGTGGATAGTCAAGAATGGAAGAAGGTGGATAGTCCAGAGTTGAATACAGTGGATGGTACACAGTGGGAGAATGTGGATAGTCCAGAACAGAGGGTGGATATTCCTGAGGAGAAAAACAAAGATAGTTCAGAGCAGGAGAGTGAGGATTTAAGTACAGAAGGCATGGAGAGTCCAGGGATTGAGGTTCCACTCATATCAAAGCAGGATCTAGTGACTAGGAAATCACCCACTTATTCCAGCAGCCTTGGTTCAAGTAATAGCTATAGCACCAACAAAAGGTAAGGTGAAGATGTAGTGAGGATTAGAGCATTGGGGAGATTCACTTATAATTTTCCTAGTATGTGAAATACAAACTTACATGTATTTATAAAGTTAGAAGTACTTCTTATATTACATGTAAATAAATTCTTTGTTAAAATGTCCTATCTTTACAGCAACAGTCGATTCTCAAACTCTCTGGCAAAAGACACACTGGTGAGGATGAGTTATTCCATTGGTGAGAAGATCGTAAAATCCATGGCCGTGGTCCCAGTCACGTATGGAAGGAAGGATATTGATGTCTTCAAGAAAAATAAACCTGTTACCAAAACACAGAAAATAAATCCAAAAGCAGTTACTGACCAAGCCTCCAAGTCAATAAAGGATTCTACATCAAGGTCATTGAAGAAAATTGGAATTGGTCCACGATTTAGTAAGTACATGACTTAAGTACATTATATTTACAATTACCTCTAGAAGGTTTACTAGAATTAATTAACTTTGGTATTCAATAGCATGTAATACATGTGAAGGAAATTCTGTTTTCTACTGGTTTAGCCACTAGCCTACTTTTATATTTATTCATAAAATTAAGGTAATTTATGTACTATATTCCTTTGCTTTTTCATTAACAGTGAAAGGTACTCAGACATGAATACACAGCATAATGATGAAACAGATGGTCACTCTACATCTTAAGTTGATTATGACATATTCCATACAAATTACTTCTAAGTCTAGTACTCCATTAACTGTATCCACTTCCGTCTGCTTACAGAGTATCCTATGATAAATGCTGATGTTATCCGCCCACAACACTCCCATCTGACCCTGAACAATCTCCTACAGACCATGCCACCAAAAACAAGCTCAAGCTCCAAAGATCTCAACAAATCACTTCCCAAGGTCAAGGTAATATGGCAAAAAAGTATTTTTCAACAAAATTAAGAATGTAATAATATAATTACTGTAAGTAGTAAAAATCCGTGTCATTCAAACGTTGATGTCAGATGCTGACTCTGAATCTTGAATTTTGTGGAAAAAGATTTTGAATTCCTTTTTCTCACTAGAACTATGATATTTTCTTATCCTAGAATTCCAAACACCCAGTGACTGCTGTGGAAGCCACCAGTAAAACTCAGCAGATTCCAAAAAAGAAAAACTTTGGGATACAAAGAAAAATTTCTCTTGCCTCCAAATTTCCTTCAGTAGTGAAGAAAAATCCAAGTCTAAAGTCTGAAGTCCAGTCGTCACCAAAACTCAGCCTGATGACTCCAACAATTTCCAATCTTGATTTCACTCCTGCATTTACTTTCTCCATGTTTGAGGTTCCTCGTGTATACAAGGATCACAATACAATGTTAATGAGGAGAGCCTCTGGGTTTAAGTGAAAACTAGCAATGTTTAAATGTTTCACTATATTCAATTCTTCTCACCAATTTTCATGATAAATCTTACTGTGTCAGCAGTAAACTAAACTAAATGTACAAAATTTTAAATGTTAAATAATTTAACAATAAATTATTGAATATGTTACTTTAACTTTGTAGTTGATTTTGTTTCTTACTTGACATTTAAGGGGCTTTTATCTGATAGAGCTCTAACAAAAATAATTTTATATACATGTATAACACAACTTCAACCACCATCCCTTTAAAAAAAATAATTTTTCTTTTCTTAGATATCTTCATTTATTAGAGATCCTCTCCATGAATATTTCCAACATGACTTAATTGTACAAATATTCAACTGTGTTTGTCCATCACAACTTTCACTATAAAAATCCAAAGGTTTCATCAATCATCTGTCTCCATGCTTTAACATAAGCAAGAATTACTGGTACTGTCCACTTTCAATACTCTATCACAGACTAAAGCTGGGTTGCGGGAGTGACACCCAACAAATGTAGACCTTCCGTCATCACGAAGTGTAGAGCTTTCAATAAATAGAGACGAGCATACATGGTTGGAAGTAAATTAGGACGATTTTCCTGAAAAAAAAAGATATGTAAGCACATACATGTATCAAGTTTACCACTTCTCTTTTTAAATACATGCAGCAAATATTCGGTATAGCAATGATGATAATTTAAAGAATAAGAAAACTTATTCATAAATACGGTAATAAAAAAAAAAAATTCAGCTCTGTATTATTTACAATTATGTAACATACCTGGTATCAGCTCAGAAATCAGTCAGAGCTTATTTTAATTGTCAATTACTTTAAATCAAATGAAAAAAAAATATTCATACAGTACTTAAAACATACATGTAAAGTACCACAAGAACAATGTACTTAAAACATAACGTACCACAAGAACATGGGTGTGGCTGTAGTATGAACTTAAACTTCGGCTCAGTCCAATCAGGTAATTGCATATCTAAAAATACCAAAAAGGGGTTGTGTTATTGAACATGACATTTTATTATTACATGCATACTGTAGATTCCTAATGAAACGTGAGGAATTACCCGTAATATCCGCATAAAATTGTGAGAAGCACAATTCGGTGTTTGCAAGTTTATATTCCTGCGATGTGATGCAAACTGGTTAAATCGTTGGATTAAGTACTCATGTAAAACAAGGAATCTACAGTACATGTATTTAGCCAAAATATCCAAAAGATTACCTTCCTGAAAAAAAAGCTGGCCTAAGTATGATTAGATTGAACACACTTAACATAGAATCGGATAAAAATCATTGCACATCACAAATCAAGGCATAATTTTTATAGTGTAACGGGATGGGAGAAATAATGACGGACCAGACCGGGATTTAAACCCGAGCCCCCTGAATCTCTAGTCAGGTGCTCTACTAACTCAGCTATCTGGCGCCGGTATTCGAACAGGTCTGACCGTCACAATAGCATGTACATGTACTTTAAATTGATTTTCACTTGATGGTATAAGGAACCTTGTGGGTGCCAAGTTTGGTGTAGATGCCTTTACTAGGCAGCAGTTCTGTCACTGTACTTCTGACCACATCATGGAAAGGGAGAATGTAATGGAAAAACAAGGACCACTCATCCTGAAATAAACAATATTCATGATGCTTGCAAATCATGTCTTTGGTAGTGGTAAATGAATGTTCTAAAAGAATGAACAGCAATACAGTGAATTTTGCTTACTGTTTACCTCTTCTCTAAGCAAGCTAAAGTCAATGGAATCCAAGCTAGGTAATGGTGGGTATGTTCCTATAAAATTTTTTAAAAATGTCATGATTATGGGTGAACAGGCACCAGCTTTGTTACAAACCAATATTGATGACCCTTCCCTTTTTTGGCCAATATTATGTGATAATACATATGATACATTAAAAATTTAAAATTCAGGTAATTTAAAACTAACTACTGTAGATTCCTTATTTTTCACGAGTACTTAATTCCGGGATTCAACCTTTTTGCATCAAATTGCGAGATTATGAAACTGCGAACACCAGATTTTTAGCAAAGTTTCTTTAGTTTACATGTCAGAAAAACAAAAGTGAAATTTTAAAATCCACAAGATGTGCCTAGCGCAATTTTATGGGGATATTAATTCCTCGTGTTTAATTGGGAATTTACAGTATTGTTAAACATAAATGAGCACATGCAAGGAGAAGTTGCTACCATCATCTACAGCCTTGTTGAAATGTTTGAAGAGAGTGGCTAGTCTTGCACAGTTGTACATCACAAATGCCCCCGCTCGGTTGTCTACCCCTCCCCCAAAGTCATTGCCCTCTGATAGATCCAGCTTCACCTGTTAACAAAGTGGTCAAAAGTTATTGTAAAAAAATATAAACAAAGTCAGTAATTATACATGTATCTACAAACTGTATTTTCATTTCAAAGCACAGGCATTGGAAAATATGAATTTCAAATGAATTATCCCAACATTTTGTAAATACTAACAAAAAGTCTCACTGTTATTGTCTTCAACTTGATGAATGAGCTTGACTTCTATCAGACATTAATCATTTATGGCCTTTTGTCTTCACTGAATACTGATGTTTCACAAATAAGAATAGAGAGACAGGCCAGAAAAAGTATAGTGCCCCAGTTCTTCACTTTAAGGGCCAAATAAAATTAATTATTGATTTTTACATAAAGTAATGGCCTGATGTTGACTCACTATATTCCGTGGAACATTAAGAAGCAATTCAAACTTCATACTAGCCACGGTTAAGTTCTCTATTGTTTTGTTCCATCCAGGACCTACAAAAGTTTGAACAAAAACACATTAAATTTCAATGATAATTCTTGAACCACTAAATGCATGAACAATGATCAGCTCCTAAGAATTCCTATTGTACACAAACATGTAAGAATCCTCTTCTCATCACAATACATGTATGTACCTACATGTACTAGAAGTAAAAGATTCAATCATCCTGCTTTAAATAAGTAATAAATGTGTATGTACTTATGTAAGATACTCAACATTAATAGTCTTTCATAAATACAGGGCCTACATACAGTAACAAATTATAAGTACATGTAATACATCATAATGCTGAACCTCATAGACTTTAACTAGATGATATCAAAATGAAAAATGTCATAACTCTTTTGAGAGAGAGAGAGAGAGAGAGAGAGAGAGAGAGAGGGGCAAAGGGACATTACTCATGCACCTTTAACACATTCTCCATACTTCATCACAGAGGCTTCCTTCATTTGGCCAAACCTTAAGCTAGAAATAAATTTACAAACTTCATTAACAATTACCTTGTCATAAAAATACCTATCTAAACAAATTACAAACAATAAATTTATTTATGTTTTGATATACCATATGTTGTGTATATATCTAAGGTACACATAATGTTACATGTATATTAATTAATTCTGCATCTTGTACATGTCTTATCGGTATATATTATTTTTTATTTTATTTTATTTTATTTATTGGCTGCCTTAATATACCTATTAATAGTTCTTTTAATCTAAAACCTAGTCTTACTTCAAAATACCCTACTCTACAATCCATTACATAATAAGTTTACTTTTTTAAGAATATTAAATTGATTCTACTACATTTGAACATGAAACAAAGTTTAATCTACATTTGGAAATTTTCTCATGGAGGTTTTTAACAATATTTCACCAGATATACTTAAAATATGGTGCATTGCATTAATTTTCCTTAATTAACCAGAGCATTTCTGATTAAACAAACATACATCTACATTTACTTACCTGTGGCGTAATTAAGCATAGTCTTTAGCTTTAATTGTCTATTCTAATCAATTAGACTGAAATATCCAATTTTATAGAGTTATGTTAATTGTTAAAAGTTTGTGTTCCAGGTTATAACTTATATAACTTTAATAATTTTTTACCTATAAAATTCTTCTGTGTTCAATTTCTGAGTAGCTGCTGATTTCCTTTCTGTAACTGACCCATAAATCATATGAACCTACACATTTGGAGGAAATGAACATGAAAAATTAATACAGTATATAACCCAAAATATTGCTTGCATGATTGACTTCAAGCAATAAACAAACTATCTAGATGCATAAGATAGATAGATTTTTTGTTGTTTTGAGTTTAGTGAATTAAGTTCCCTCTTCTTTTTGTGACACTGTCTAAATCTGAATGAAGACTATTTAAAACATAAAATTAATAAATGTTTTAATGAAAGAAATTAACTTATTGACAAGAATTCCATAGCACATTCAGCACTTTATTTTCTTACACAGAAAATTATTCCATAATTCAGTCAAGCCTCTTATATACTAATAGTTTGATAAATACATTTACCAGTATCTCAGATATAAAACAAAATTTGCAGTTATAATAATACCCTTATATAAAGATAATTCTTCATTATATAATTCAACAGCTGTATGTTTATTAAATACATGTATTTGGTGGCTGTTTTATGTGTATTAAAGATACACATTTATTGAAACAAACCTGTTTAGGCATTCCTTCTACTAACATCTGTAAGCCTAGATCAATCTTCTGCTGCTGAAAACCTTTCTTGTCTGGAACAATGTGTAAAACACAATCACACTTGTCCATCTGTTGAGAGATAAAGTGCATGAAATAAAAAAAAATATTAACCTATTATTAACCTTCAGTTCATATAACAATAATTAAGTTTTTTTAAAATTATAGAAGTATATATGAATCAATATGTTCTCCTTTATTTCTAAATACCTGTATAAATTGATACCTTTTCAATGCATGTCTGAAGGTGTGACATTTGAATCAACGTATCTGTAATTCCACCTTTTTCAGTGACTGTGTAGAAAATGATTTTTAAACAGATTAACTACATGTAAAATCAAACTGTCATTAAAAGAATCTTTGTACATACAAAACAAATTTGAATTCTTAAATGAAGATGCTAAACTACTATATCACAAAAGACTAAAGATCTTTTTACATGTAACATATTAGATACAGTAAAACCATAGTTTCTAAAAAAGATTAGTAATGAAATTAATGATTTATATCTTCACAACATTTTTTAAAGTCATGGCTTATCAATAAAACTTAAAACTATTCTTTTTTGCAGAAGTTGTCTTCAAGTTAGTTGATTTTAAAACTTACGATGAACTTTTCCTAGATTTTTATCATAAACACCACTATCTGTTGATGTTGATGCAAAATATTTTTCAGCATCTAAAACCAGCTTATCCAGTTTCTTTACATCAGCTGTATTATGGTCAGATTCAGATGTAGTTTCTGTATGAAGCAGTGAATGATCTTCTTCATTTGATCTTTTCTGAGAGAGTCTGTATTCTGAATGTCTTGCTCGATCAAGAATATTTTCAACGTCACACTTTTCCTCTCTCCTTTGGACGTAATCAAAATTAAAATTCATCAGCTCTTTCCATTTCTGAGTGTCTGCATCACTATTCAATAGTGAAAGCTTAGTTTTCAACCTGTAAAAGAAAATTGTAGTTATTTTTGATAAAAAAAAAATATTATATACTCATCAAATTTGATTATATCATCACTGAAATCAAATTATACCTTGGGTCATGGTTTTACATAAAACTTTCATATTATTCAAAAAATCCTCTAGTATGTCTTCAGAGATATTGTCTTCTGTAATTTCCATATACATGTAATTCATCAAACATCATGAACCCAGTGACTTGACTACTGAATACACACAAATTGTATTTTACCTTTTAAAAAACCACTCCAGTTATGTACAGTGAATCAAAATCTATTACTACATGCACTTACCCATTAGCATGCAACAGATTGATAACATGCTGTGTCAGCACTAATGCCCTGAGCTGTTCCAGAGTCTTGCAATCCCCACAGTCAGGTACATGCACTAATAAAGTCCTTTCCACTGGCTTTGAGTCATTCCACTTTTGAGTGTCATTTTCCATTTCATTCTTTGAAACCTTTGCACATGGAACTTCTGACTGGAGAAGGGACGATATCACACTTTTGTAGGTGAGAGACCTGTCTAGAGAAATCAGCAAACTGTTGTATGGATCAGACGTCACTTTTCTCACTGGGCATGTCCACGACTTGCTCTCCTCCATCAGTTTCTCCTTAAGATGAAGAAACTCCTGTTTAAAAAAAACAAAAACCAGTATATGTAAAGAGTATGTCAATCAGTTCATAAAAATTATGTTACATGTATAATGTGATATAGTCAGTTATATAGCATAAATAAAGCTTTGGATAGATAGAATGTTCTATCGTTAACATCACAGATGTCCTACAGACCCGGTTTAATGATAGAATTCGTCCCATATACTCGCTTCGTAGCAAATTAAAAAATTATATCGCGCTGTATCTCGCCAAAGTTTTCATGTGATTGATCTTAAATATTTACAATGTTGCTCTTTTATAATCCCATATTACATGTACCACATTAACTGTTTTCGCAACAGAATCGCTGCCACTTTTAACATCACATTTTAAAAATTTGCTGTTTATGGTTGTGATGTTAATAATAAAATCGAAGACATTCCGAGTGTGATTTCTGACAAAATGGCAGGCAAATTCAAATGTGTATTTTAACATAATGACTTGGTACGACTCATTAAATGGATATTTTGTGGATTTAACTACATATGCATGTTCAAAAAGGTTTGTAATGTAAAAAAAGTGATTTTCCTCTGCAGATTATTTTTAACAGACTTGAATTTGATGCGAAGCTGATCCGCTTCGTAGCTGCTACATTGCAAGTATATGGGACGAATTCTTACTGTGACCTGAGCGTAGCCGGGTCACGGTAAGATTATTCTTTCTAAACTCTGGCTAGTGAGTTAACCCTTGATTGGTAGAGTGCTGGATTTGTGTGACAGAGGACCCGGGGTTCAAACCCCAGCAGAGGCAATTCTTGTCAATATATGAAAATGCACTTGAAGGTTATTTCTGAAACCTGTTGACATTCTATTAAAGGGCTGACAAGAGTAACAAAATGTAAAGTCAGCAGTAAAGAGCTTAATTCGGGATGAGTTTACAAATCGTCTTCATAACAGAAGAATGTTGTACCTCTTCATTAATTTTAAAACACCCCTTTGGCACACAAAAATCTCCATCTTTCAATGATTTTTGGCGTTTCTGGACGAGAATGCTTTTGGATTCTATATCGAGAGCACCACAATTTCTTTTAATGACATGCAAGATGCTCTGTGTCATTGAATCACAGGACACATGTTTTCTCTGCTGTCTGCTGTCTTCCATGTTGTGTGTATGATTAATTTAAGACATAGAAATGTTTTGTACCGTATACCTTGAATAATACGATTTTAAAGCTTATTTTTAACGATGACTATTGAATTTTTATTAACCGTTCCTTAACAAATTCGGTTCTATTTATATCCTTCTAATTACAAATATTCACTTCATTTAACGTTGTCTTTTGATAAAAATTTGTGTAATATTAAGGTTTTGGCATCATTTATATTTCTATGACGTTCTATTTTTATCATTTAACATAACTACGAAATAATATTGTAAAAATTACTCAATTCGCATAGAAATTTAACCGGAAATGAAATCGGGGACTTACTTTTGATTTTGACAGGTGCAATGGAGGCGGGAAGCGCAAATTGAACTGTTGAAATGCATTCTTAATTACTTTACCAGGTAAAACCGAGATTGTGAACTTGTTTCTCGTAAAATCTTTGGTAAAGAATTGGTAGTTTTGAATGGGAAGAGCACAGACTGTCTTCTCAACATGTCATCCATTTTTTTGCGTCAATCAAATGGTGTATAATAGTTACATGATCGATCTTTATTTTGATCCAAAAGTCATAAATGCCAAATAAAAACCCCATTTTTCTGATATGTTTTACTGTGTGACCGTTGGGGCGAGCGCAGCATAAATGAAATCGCAAATACAGACGGGTACATGATAATAAATTATAGCATTGTTTACCAAATTTGGTCAGCCAACGTGATTATGAAAATAAAATATTTTACTCTCCAGTATACACGTATAAGCATATGTGTTTTATGGAGTGCAGTCTGCAATAAGAATCATAGTTTCAATATTAGATTCTTTCGAAACATGCACGGTTTAATCCGCCTATCTATATCTTTATTTACGCTAAAGGTTGCTTGCTTAGACATTTTGACATCACATAAGGAGAGCAGACATCGCTCAACAATTTCCATCAAAGTAGCTGCTCCAAACATTTTGCCAAGAAAAAAAATGTAAAACAACTAGTTGCAAATCATATTTTAGAATCAGCAGAATGCATTATTCATCTTTTAAATACATGGCGTTCTTAAGTTACATTTTATCTGTTCTCACAAGAACCTGACATTGGTAACCATTTGCAATTTTCAGAGTATTGTAAGTAGGAATCTGACAAAAGAATGTCAAAGGTCACAATTGGCAGAATTGTTGTCGTTAGAGCTGGCTTTGCTCACCAGCGCTGCACTCCAGCAAGCTGCACTCGCTATTAAAAATATTGCAAATCTGCTTATTTGTATTATCATGATAATCTTTTATCATCAACACACACATCCTTCTCCCATCAGTAATGTTTCTGTGGCAATTTGCTGGCCCAAGATTAATTCTCGGCAAGCACTACCGTATTTCTCGACTTTCTATGACTAGGTGACTAGGTAACTTTATCATATACTTACAGAAAATATATCTTTTATTGCCCTGTACAATATTAACCAATTTATGAAATTTATTACACACCCTTTAATTTCGGGCAATTGTCAGTTGAAAGGTTATTACTTACCCTTTCTGTTAATCATTGGATATTATGATGTAGAATCTGGTTATTTGTTTACGATGTCCAAGTATAAGGTCAAATAATAACGTCGGCATCAACTTGGAATACCTGTACAAAGAACTGGCACAAATTGACAGAAAAGTTTATAAGAGAAAAGTATACATACACCAAGTTATATGTTGACAATAATCATTCATCACAGGATGTTTTTTGTTCTTTCTTTGATATTTTATATAAGTATATGATTTAAAAACATAACATGGGATTTTTCATATCGCACCCAAATACATAGAAGCCCTCTGTTGGTGTATACATGGTATATGACATGTATGCTATAATTTATATGTTTAAATGATTAACAGCAACCACAAGATAATATTGGATGCATTGAGGTATTATTTAAGTGTTCATCTTGTTTTGATAGACATGCCAACAAAACAGCAACTGGACAAGGCGGCCTGGCAATGGGCGGAGACCACGGAGCCGTCGGACATCACAAACGAACACATCAGTACTGCATACAAGTAAATACGCACAAACAAACACATCAGTACCACATACATGTAAACTCACACAAATGAATACATCAGTACAACAAACAAGTAAAATCACACAAACGAACTCATCAGTACTGCATGCAGGTAAACTCACACACAAAATACATCAGTATCGCATACAAGTAAAAACGCACCACAAACTCTCAGTTCAGCATACAAGTAAATACACACCACAAACTCTCAGTTCAGCATACAAGTAAATACACACCACAAACTCTCAGTATTGATTTAAGTGAATGCACACTAAAAACTTTCAATACCGTATACAAGTAAATACACACCACTATCAGTACCACTTACAAGTAAACATTCACTGTAAACTATCAGTACTGCATAGAAGTCAAACCACACCACAGACTATCAGTACCGCATACAAATTAATTCATGTTTTTGGTTTGGTCTTTTTTTTTTGCAAAATAATACTTTTCAAGCTAACAAATTCTCAAAATTATTTTAGATGAATAATCATAACTAACACTCGCTTTGTTTCAAGCATAACCACATTTTAAAAATATATACCGTATTTTAATCTTGTAATACCATCCATTTTCATCTCTTCAGGTTGAACCTTAAGCCTTGCAAATTAGGAGCCTGTAAAAGAAATTGTAAAGGAAATCCATTCTGCTTAAACTGCATAGGCGAGCGCAAGTGGTTTGGCGAAATCAATGATGACAGCTGGCATGATATTGAGGATCCCAACAATGAGCGCAGACAGGGACAAGACTTCGTGGGGCTCAAAAACCTGGGGAACACTTGCTACGTTAACACATTCCTACAGCTCTGGTTCCACAGTCCTCCCATCCGACGAGCTCTGTACAAGTTCCGAGAAACGAATATGGGAGATAAAGTGGATGATGACTGGAAACCTAGCAGTATAGGAGGTCACCTCCAGGCTATCTTCTCTCTCCTGGAATTGTCGGAAAGAGCGTTCATCAGTCCACAGGACTTCATCGACCATCTTGGTCTGGATGCGGCTCTTCAACAAGATGCGCAGGAATTCTCCAAGCTTTTTCTCTCCTTGCTAGAGGAGTGTCTGTCTCAGCAGGATGATCCGTCGGTCCGCAATATCATTCAAGAACAGTTATGTGGGGACTATGCCTATGTCACAACCTGCAGTGGCTGTCAAAACTCATCTCAGACACATTCCAAGTTCTATGAGCTTGACTTGCACATTCAAGGCCACAAAACGTTGGAGGATTCTATCACTGATTTCTTGCATGAGGAGAAACTGGAAGGAGATAATCAGTATATGTGTTCCACGTGCTGCAGTAAACAAAACGCAAAAAGAGCCATTCAGCTGAAAAGACTGCCACCGATTCTCAATCTTCAGCTACTTAGATTTGTTTTTGATAAGAAAACAGGCCACAAGAAGAAACTAAATGGCTTCATACAGTTTCCTGAAACACTCGATATGAGCAAGTTCATGACATCTAATGGCAATCATACACATAATGACAATTCACCACAAAGTGGTAGCATTTACAGATTGAAAGCAGTGTTAATTCATCGTGGACCCTCTGCATACAGTGGCCATTACATAGCCCACATTCTGGATGAAAGCTCCGGAGTTTGGTACAAGTTTAATGATGAAGAAACCACAAAGATGAAGGGATCCAATCTCCATCTTGGTACTGAAGAAGATTTGCAGGAGACATCGGCAAAACAGAAGGGGAAAGTGCCCAAAGGGTATCATTCTTCTAGAAATGCATACATGCTGGTATACACCAGGCAAATGCCCATGGAAGAAAAGGATAAGGTTATTGATCTGAAAATGCCAGACAAGAGTTATCTTCCTCACTACATGTTGGATTATGTGAAAAAGGACAATGAAAACTTTGAAATGTGGGTGGCAGAACTTTTGATGATGAGGGAACAGAATATAGAGAGTGGGAAAGAGAAACAAGAAGAAATCCGACAAACATTTAGTCGTCTTGTGGTTGGGACGGAAGATCAGGAAATCCACAATTACGAGTGGATCAGTCTTCCTTGGCTCTCTCATTGGCTGGAAGATCCAGGGAAGGCCAGACCAGTCAACAATGAAATGGCCTTGTGTCAGCATGGGAAGCTTCATCCAGACAGGGCTGGAAAGATGAAATGTGTGCAGTATGATGCTGTCAATAGTTTGTATGAAAAGTATCAAGGAGGGCCTCGCTTGCCGGGGGACAAAGCCACCTGTCTCATATGCGTACGGAGTCGATGTAAAGTTCTCCGCACCAAGAGGAAGATGATTGAGGATGAAAAATTGTTTAGTACAATGAAGAAAATGGAAGATCCTATAGCAGAGCCTTCATTCTGGGTTGGGAAGTCATCCTTTAGGAGCTGGAAAAGACTTGTCTTAGAACAGCTGGAGGATTATCATGGGGATCGAGACTCTTTGGAACAGGGGACTGACAACGGAGTGGACCATCCGTCCAGTGGAACGACAGAAATCTCTGCAGACAAGAGTATGGAGGTGCCAGACGATACATGCACTAAGGACGATTGTGAGAGAGATAGAAAATTAAGTGAAGTGGATGATGGAGATAGTAAGTCTGTTGACAAGACAGACATGTCTGCGGCTGATGAAAGCATGGAGAGTTCTCTTCAGTTCAATGAAGATTTGTTATGTGAGCTACATGGTCAACTGGATCCAGACCCTTCACGGAGGAAATTGATTCCAGAAAAGCTGTGGATCCGATTGAGGGAATATTTTCCAGATTGTCCAGAATTCTCGAGTTCTCATCCAGTCTGTCAGAAATGTTGTGATAAAAATAAGGAAGAGACAGAAAATCAGAACACAAATAAGAGATTAGCGCAGGTACAGAAAGCAGACCTGGCCGACATTTTTAACAACAAGAAACGCCCTGTGAAGCTTGTGACAGGAGAGGAAATATTCGTGGTAAGTTCGCAATTCGTGGAGGAATGGAGACGCTTCGTGAAAGATCCAGTCAAAAACGATCCCGTACTGGAGGTAAAGAATATTCGCTTGCTTTGTGAACATCGGAAATACATGCATCCACCTCCACAAAATGGCGCTGATCTGACGGATAATTCAGAGGTAGTATATCTCTGGCCCCAAGAGTTTGAGAAAGTGATGGAACATTTTGTTGTGGATTACGAAGTATCCGTCGTTGCGTATGAAGAGGAGGACAATTCTGTTCACGTGATCACACTCCCTGAAATTTGCCAAGAGTGCTTGCAGCAGCGGGAAAATATGATAGAAATGGCAAAGTATGTCTATAGGGATGCGACAATTTTCGTGCGGAAAGCTGTCAAGGACAAGCAAGGAGACGTGTCCTTAGACAGCAGTAAACAAGACTACCCCGATCCTGATTTTTGCGCCAACGATCGCCGGAAATCCGAAAGCGAGGAACCACCCGAGAAGATGCAGAAACTCGATGGCAACTCATTGAGAAAAAGCCAGCGCCATCGGAAAGTGCGAGGGGAAAAGGAGTTGAAAATATCATCTGACCAGACATTGAGGGACCTGAAGCTGCAGCTAATGAAACTTTTCTCAGTGCCGCCGTTTGATCAGAACTTGACAATCGCTGGAGTCGCTTTAGCAGACGACAAAGCAACTCTCGGCAGTCTCCGCGTTGCGCCTGGTGACGTCATCATGCTGCAGGCAGACGAGCCGGTTGAGGATCCTGGGGTTTTGCAGGATCTGATGAACGTCTCAGGCGTCCCAGAAGCTGGCTTTAAAGGGACGGGGCTTCTAGGAAAGTGAGAACAGTGCTATTTTTTTTGTAAATGTAGTGTCAAACAAATTGAATTTACATTATAACATGTAATGACAAAACATTGTGGTATCGTGATTTACATGTATATGCCCGAGTTGTTTCCCATTCATCGTGAAATTTTCTTCTGAATTTGTTACATGTATGTAGTGTATTAATTACATCTGTGTCGACAATACACAAACGCACAGTTTTTTTTAACCCATATTTCTGTCAGCGTGGTTCTTGGATCTCAAAATTTGAATACATCTGCCCTTCTCATTTCATGTCCTTTTCCGGCACTAAAAGTTCTCATTGTTTTATTAGCTCACCTGAGCCAAAGGCTCAAGTGAGCTTTTCTGATCACAATTTGTCCGTTGTCTGTCGTCGTTGTCGTCGTAAACTTTTCACATTTTCATCTTCTTCTCAAGAACCACTGGGCAGATTTCAACCAAATTTGGCACAAAGCACCACTAGGTGAAGGGGATTCAAGTTTGTTCAAATGAAGTGCCACGCCCTCTTTAAAGGGGAGATAATTGAGAATTATTGAAAATTTGTTGGTTATTTTTAAAAATCTTCTTCTCAAAAACTATTCGGCCAGAGAAGCTCAAATTAAAATGGAAGCATCCTCAGGAAGTGTAGATGCAAGTTTGTTCAAATCATGGCCCCCGGGGGTAGGGAGGGGCCACAAGAGGGGGATCAAGTTTTACATAGGAATATATAGAGAAAATCTTTAAAAATCTTTTTCTCAAAAACTATCAGGCCAGAAAAGCTCAAATTAAAATGGGAGCATCCTCAGGTAGTATTGATTCAAGTTTGTTCAAATCATGGTCCCCGGGGGTAGGGTGGGGCCACAATTGGGGGATCAAGATTTACATAGGAATATATAGAGAAAATCTTTAAAAATCTTCTTCTCAAAAACTATTTGGCCAGAGAAGCTCAAATTAAAATGGAAGCATCCTCAGGAAGTGTAGATGCAAGTTTATTCAAGTCATGGTCCCCGGGGGTAGGGTGGGGCCACAATTAGGGGATCAAGTTTTACATAGGAATATATAGAGAAAATCGTTAAAAATCTTCTTCTCAAAAACTATTAGGCCAAGAAAGCTCAAATTTGAGTGGAAGCATCCTCAGATAGTGTAGATTCAAGTTTGTTCAAATCATGGTCCCCGGGGATAGGGTGGGGCCACAATTGGGGGATCAATTTTTACATAGGAAGATATAGAGAAAATCTTTAAAAATATTCTGGGAAAGTTTTTGGTCCAAAACTCAGTACTTAGTGTGAAAGCACAGGTTATGCAGATTTATGTTTGATGAAACCATGATTCCCTAGAGAAAAGTGGGGCCACGAATGGGAGGGGGGGGGTATATAGGAATAGAGAAAAATCTTCTTACAGTTACAATAACAAAAGGGGCTTGGTATTTACCAAAAAATAAGAGGTGGATAAAATTGGCAGATTTTTATTTTTTTTTTAGCAAGATCTACTGTACTCAATTGTCAGGATATTTTGATACTGTAATGCTAATTTGATCAGAATTAATGCAATTGTTGCTCAGGTGAGCGTTGTGGCCCCTGGGCCTCTTGTTTAATAGTCATTGTGCATAGCATTTATTTTGTTTTGTTAAAGTGAAATGGTTTGATTTTATGATTACACAATCAAACATTTAAACGTTGTTTGTCTTTTATTTCGTGACAATTATCGTCTATAGTCTGTCCCAAGTTATTGCTTCCAACAGTTTTCGATAATTTTTAATAAAAATACACATACCTGTGAAAGAAATACAATTGAAATCGATGAAAGGGAATATATCCAAGATATCTTCATTGAACAATTATCACTTTTCACTCATAAAATTTTACAGGAACGAAAACAAATTTATAATGGGAAATGTTTACATCTTTTATCCATTCGGAAGTACTCAGGATACCTTTGCAATTTTTAACGTTATCATCCGGGCTTCGTAATGGCTGATGCAATGCAAAATCTCCGTAGACTTTCAATTTTGGGATGTGTATTGAAACCTGAAGCGGTAGAGGGGGCGTTTCAAAACAGATAATCTGGACATTTTTCATATTAGTGGATGAACGTAGTTTGAGCACAAAGGTATTGAAATATCAAGCAAAAAGTGGTGGAAGCAAAAACTCGGGACAGAGTATAATACTCCTTCTTTGATACTAAGATATATAGCAGTATTTACTGCACTAGATGGCCGTTCATCGCTGACCATCGCTGACTCTTCTTTCCTTTCAAAGATTTGTTAGTAGGTTACGAAGTCTAACTGTTCAACCAGCATTTATTTTTGAATTGAGATTAATAAAATCCAAAATATGCGACACCGATGGGGGAAATGGTATTTTTCAAAACACTGAGTTAGCAATCTACATGTCGCTGTCCAATTAGGTTTTTGTTTTAGTAGGTTTAACATCAAACTGATATTGCACTTCATATCAGAATGTCACAGTACTGATATTCTTCAAAATCGAACTCGTCGATAAATTAAAAAAACTCAACATTAACGTCAATGGTTAGTATGATATTTATATATATATATATGCTGAAAACAGCTCTGCGTGTAATAATTATTATATCAGTTTTCGCCATTTCAGTACTCGAATTATTGCGTATATATCCAGTACAGATGCAAGCTGTCTGTTATTTGTATGTTATACATATGTTTTATACACTATACATGTAGGCATAGTGGACCACAATATTATTCTATTTTATGACTTTCGTCGACATCGTAGTCTTGTGGTTTCCACTGCTATGCAATTGCACGTATAAAATATAGTAAACAAAATTCAACTAGTTTTGGGTATTACAGTTAAAATTAGATTAGAACTTTGCATTTAGCAATAAGGAGTAATGTATAGTGTAACATGTATATATTGTATATGTATATATTGGACAGCTCGTATATATGTACATACAAAGTACATGTACATACCGTGCAATCCCTTAAAATAAATATTGTCAAAACTTCCTAGTACATTAAATTGGGCGGGGATCGAAGGAATTCGACCACACCACCGTTCTCACTGTCGTCAATTTACAGCATCCTAAAGCCGAAGTTGGTTCAGCTAAATTATATTTTTGGATTTTAGAACGTTTACAGAACGATCATCATTTTGAAGTCAAACTTAATATTAAAGATTTTGTTTTCCATGCATATACTGTGGTTTCACCAATTTTCGTTGAAAACCAATTTTCGTGGATTTCGTTTTTAAGTTGATCCATGAAATTAAATGTTCACTATAATGCAATTTCTATTAACATTATGTATTGATGGGGTCATTGGCCACGAATTTACGTATCCTTGAAACTGTGATTTTCACTTTATCAACGAACATTGAAACCCTTGAATATTAATGAAACCACAGTATGGCGTGTCACAGACAAAAGATTAGGTGGTTTTTTTTGGTAAATACTAGTAACAGAATGAGATGCATTAACTGGCGCACACATCTCCATAGTTTCATACGAGATACTGAGTTTCTTAAACATGCAGAAGGTAATTAGTGAGGGAATTTCTAAATTTCTTTTATTAAAAACTACGTCAACCCAAGAGGCAAAAATGAAAAAATGTCGTTGAATGCATTCAAAACAAATGTTTATTTTCACTGAATTGTGCAATTTTCCGCGATTACTCATTGCATGTTTACATCTCGACAGATGTTGAAGAACAGGACGGGGAATAATTAATAAGTAAGAGAGAAGCAAATTCATAAGAACGACATCACATTGTCACTTATATCCTTAGCTTCATTTATTTGGGAACGGCGTGCAAGAAACACCTTTCCCTTTGTTAAATATATCAGACCTGCAAAAAAGAAAAAAAAACGCCCTCTGAATACGTAGAAATTCGACACAGTGAATGTTGAATTTAAACAAGATGTATATTAGTGTCATTTACATCGGACAATGAATGCGTGGGAATCAAATAACTTACAACAAATAACAACAAACATGAGTTTAGACCAATTAATATCAGCAATGCTATGCTCTTGCTATCCTTAAAGGATCTCTTGTAAAGTGACATGCTGACGCATTTACCACAAATGGCAGAAAATTATTTTCTGGATTTTCCCTTTTATTTACTTCATTATTGAAAAATAGGACTTTTGAAAAAATAAGATGATATGTTCAAGCGTAAGATATCGAAAAATATACGCGGACAATTGCAAAAAAATTGCAGATTTTCCTCAGTCTTTTAAAATGAGACATGCGCAAAATTGTAAAGTTGCAGCTAAGCCATGCAGCTTTTTAAGGTGAACCGTTTTTATTTGTATTTCATCTCATTAATAGTTCGTCTTAGCTAGTTACTGTTTCAATATTTTTTTACGATTATAATTAGAATATACACCAACACGGCCCAATTATAAATCTGTATTTCTGAACGATCTTAAACAGTGATTGGTTTAAATACGTCTAATCTTCTACATACATATAGCTAGACCATTGATTTCCATAATTTTATTTTCTTACCAAGCGAAGTTGGCCGAGTTACTCAGGGGAAGGGGGTATTGTCTCAGGCATCTGGCGATATATATTTTTCTCATAATAAAAAACATATATTCTCTACATTACATGTGTATACTAAGGTAGAGGGTACACATATTTTAAAATTTAAAAACAACAAAACAATGTAAAATACATATGTGGGTACCGTATCGTGATTGTAACGGATTTTCTGCTTTTGTTCCGAGATCGAGAGGTTTCTAAGAAATTATTGCATATTTTTTTTTTTTGGAAATTTGAACACTAGTTATTTCTGATATTATGGTGGCATATATCTGCCCCTTGTGTGCGAGTTATTTTTTTTATCAAATATGTCGATATGCAAGATAAATAGGATGACATGCAAGATAATTATGTCATGATGCAACATAATGTTGACATGAAGAAAATTGCAATCAAATAAGAATTATAAAATATCTCAAAAAATCTCAGATATTGCTAACATATGACATTCAAGATGCTAGATGCTACCTATTGATGTAGACATGCAACTTATTTATGTTAACATCAAAAATAAACATGCTGACATGCAACTTATTTATGTCAACATGCAACTTCTTTATGTCGACATATAACTTATTTATGTCAACATACAACTTACTAATGTTGACATGCGAGATAAATATGTAGACATGCAACATAGTTATGTTAACATGCGAGATAAAAATGTTGACATGCAACTTATAAGTTGTATGTCAACATAACTAAGTTGCATGTCGACATAGATATGTTGCATGTCTACATATTTATCTTGCATGTTAACATAACTTAGTTCCATGTCGACATATATAAGTTGCATGTTAACATAAATAAGTTGCATGTCGACATAAATATGTAGCATCTAGCATCTTGGATATCACTTGTTGGCGATATTTGAGATTTTTTATAATTCTAAATATTTGATTGCAGTTTTCTTGCATGTCAACAAAGTTATGTTGAATATTGACATTACTATCTTGCATGTCAACATATTTATCTTGCATGTAGACATAATTAATAGAAAAATAACTTGCACACAAGGGGCAGATATATGCCACCATATGATATGAATATATGCACCTATACAATTTTCCATAATTTAATCACACGACGCAGAGCAAATTCGGATATCATGACCTCCTCTCTGGATGACAAGAACAGTGTCTAATTAATGAACGCGAATTGAGACAAATAAAAGATATGCATAACAATTATGGGTGCTGAGTTGAATAAACTTTAAATATTAGAACCATTTTAACAAGACCTTGGACTTTCAGTAGGTGGTAACGATCTATTTCTTGCGTCAAAACAAGTTAAAATGACGCCGGTGTCAAGCGAAATACACACCGATTGCGTAGTCTTAGCTCAAAAAAGCCAGACAAATCCTGTTGATTTCAAAGAGCCATGGCTGAATGGCCTACAATGAAATAGACAGACCTACGTCACATAGCCGTTTGGCTCAACAGCCCAAAGTCCAAGCTCTTGTTAAAATGGTTCTATATCCATATGATCTACTGCTCTCCGAATGAATATTGAATTTCTTTACTTGGAAACTGCCTCAAAGCTGGAATGAGTCTTTTGTTTGTTTAAAGAAATTGTTTCTTACTTTGTGTATTTTATAACATATTGGTAGAAGGCCAATACTCACTATGTAAAACGGAATAAAGTTTAAGATGTAAATTGTTTGCACCAATAGATGTATAAATGAGATAAACAGAAAAACAACTCATTTCAAATTCATTTTCACCATAATAATATTAAGAAAACTGGTATTTATAGGTTGTATGTGCAGTATATACATGTATTAAATTACGTGCTTCCAATTTCACTTGGCGTCACGGTTTTCGACAATAACCCTCAACTTAATTCTTTCTTTTAAAAATGTGTTCTTCCTAGTGCAGCCATAAATGCATTGGTTAATGTCTTCTTTTGATGATTGTGTAACAACATTGTCACAGTGATGCACAATCACGTAAATATACGTTGTTTTCCAGAGGTAATCATGCGTGGATCAAGACAATTTTTCTAAGGGGGGGGGGGGGGGGGGGGAGAGATTTAGGAATTAACTTGCTTCCAACAAGTATCCAACGAGATAGGATGCCTACACCAATATTTCTATGTAAATATTGCGTCAAATTAATATCTCTATATCAGCGCATGATTATACCTAAGATGTTAATTCTTTTTCAATCCTTGATTGGTTCCGCAATTCGCGTTGTTAAATTTTAGCGAACCATATTATTATATCAACTAATGTAATGTTGACAGGTTGCAAATTTCCATTTACCAAAAAACGTTAAGGTTAGTGTTTAGCATCAGGTCAGTTATACATTGTATTACAACGTACGATTTTAATGGTCCTCGAACGTCTTTTGTATGTATAGCCAGGTTATTGGTCCTAGTGAAATGTTTCCAAGGGGAAAATGCAAGTCGTCTACTGTGAGTTGAAAATAAAACTTTTAACTTATGATAAATGCGATCATCAAAACTGATGTATGTAAAAGGGTTTCAAAGATTCCGACATGATTTTTTAGGAGATGTATTGGGGTTTTACATGAGTCAATATCACATGCTTTCTATTCTTTGACGCAATAACTTCAAAAAACGACGCCGAAAAAAACCAAGAACTTGAAGTATATTAATGTGTGTCATCTTTGGTTACCACGTGACAGTATGCATTGCACCTACTTATTTTCATAGAAACTTAGGATCTTTAGCGTTGACACGGCCTTTGTACGTTACCCTTCACTCTGTTTATTTCAGAAGCTGCTGTTTGAAACAATTTAAATGACCTCTTGTATTTGTAACTTCTGCTGTCCACTTATGAAATATCGTCTTCTAGTATATGAATGAAGATCACTAATTGGGTCGGAGAGCGTTGGAGACTGTGTTTTGACTCTGTGTTACGAAATAAAGACTATATATACCTCTCATGTAAAAAGAGTCACTACCGGAAACTCTCAAGCGCCCTCTTGGGACTAAGTAGGAAGCGGTACTCAGCTTTGATCGTTGTTTTTATCAACAGATCTCGGTTGAAATTGGTGATATCCCCTAAACTGAACCACAACAAATAATGATGACATATGTTTACAGCATCTTGATATATGCGGAGTAAAACAGAAGATTTCGCAACGAATTTGACGTTGCGCAATTTATGAAAGCTATCAGTGCAACCTAAGTTTAAAATTCCTCTCACATTGTATTTTAAAAAGACTGTGGATGGTCAACAAGTTACACATAGGATCTGCTCTTAAATCTCAGAAATGAGAATATTTTACCATCAATTTAATCAAGTAAGAAAAATTCCAAAATAATTTAGCCTTGAGATTTTTTAAAAATATTTGTCTTATTGCTTCATACCAAGCTCTCCTTTTAGAGGAGATAAATAGAGTCAAAAAATGGTCACGACCTTAATTCCAGCCCTCTTAAAACTGGAATACTATGACTTTTTCTTTCTTCAATCCCAAAAAAACTAACAATATTTGAGAGCGTATTTGACATTTTTCAACACTAACCATCAGAAACGCTATTTATCAGGATACATTCAGTCATCGTTTTAATTTGTTTAAAACTTTCAGATGTTTTAATTTATTTACAATGTATTCGTTACAATCACGCATTGCCGACATGATGGATCTTACGTTTTAAGAGAATCAAGGATATCGTTTATATAATCTAAATTTGCATTAAAAACACTTGTAATATTATACAATGCAATATCGCTGAGTAAGCCGTTAAGAGGGGAGAAGTTTACTTTATCATCGACCTAATGTGTGCAATGGACGACAGCATAAAACTACAGCAATTTAAAAAGGATTCGATCAAATATTCATGAGCTTCTAATACAGTCCCTTAACTTATCGTCAAACTAAAGTTAAAAATCATCGTCATGTAATGATTTCAACTTTAAATTTAAAATTTAAAAAGTGACAATGTTCAGAGGATTTTTATAATTAATTCTCTGTACACGGCATCTTTATTGCTTATTTGTTTTATTGTATTAAGATGCCCAATAAACGTTCACGAAGAGACAAATACATCTAGGTTAAAAACAAATTAGAGGCTTGCAAAAATCTCCAAGACGAAATGCACCCGGCCCAAACTGAAGATGGTATGGACGTCTTTATATTGTGACATAATTCAAATCAAAACAAATTAAAAAATCAATTATAATTTTATCAATTTTTCTTCCCAAACAGTGTTGCTTGAAAACGTAGCGCAATAGGTAACGTAGGTACGTTGACCACAATTTTTTAAGTCACGAGTTCGAATCCCCTCGGGGCTTCTACAACTTTTATCTTTCCAACAATTTTGAAACAATTTTTTTTTTTGCGGGGGGGGGGGGGGGGGGGTGGTTTCGTCAAATATTGTACGTGTATGATTTAAAAGGTTTTAAAACGGTGAAAAGTATTTTGATTATAATGTACTTTTATCGACATCGATATCGAGAGGTATCCCGGCCATACCACTTTAAAAGGATCAGAAGTTTGTCCTACTCAAATATAAACTGGTTTGCAAATTTTTAAGAGAATACAGCACATATGAATGAAACAATACTAGTATTGATTCATGATTTTTAGGTCAGGTATGCATACCTTATATTAATCTTTTAACACATGCTTATAGTTATACACTGCACTAAGAAGGTCAAAATATGTCCGTTACACGACGAGGTCGTCCATTTTACATTCTATCAATAATAAACTGCACTAGGGCGGCCAGAACATGTATGAAATCCCAAGTTATTACGTACGCGATAACGTTAAAAAAGCGGGCTCAAAGTATCAATACTGGGGCATTGCGTGGTGTTCTTCTGTATCATTGATTGCCCACAAGCGATCTAACCAGTGTAAACACAAGATCCACTTGGACCCTAACCGTCCGCAATGCCTGGGTGAGGAAACGGAAGGAGTGTTCTCAATGGAATGATTTTTTTCTCTTTCTATTGATTTGCTAGGTTAATAACACACTTTCTACCCCCCCCCCCCCCGAAAAAAAAAACAATCTGAAAACAAATAAGAAAAAAAAGAAACAAAACAAAAAATTCCATACATGTGCACTGAAAGGTTTATGTACGTGTATTAAATGCATTAATATTTTGATTAAGGACCATCCCATTAATTACATGTTTTCTACGTTTAACATTTATGAAAATGAAATTTATACAAATATACACTTATACCTATGCGCATGTAAAGTGTACTTAAATTCATAATGGGTGTCAAAAGTCGTAATATGTTGCATATTAAAATGCACGATTTGAAATGAAAAACAATTACGTTAAATGCAAGGTTCATATATACTTCAGTAAATTTTACAATTATATTTAACTCTGCATTTAAAAGACGGATTTCAGGATTTTTGTAAGACAGAGATTTATGTATTCTATATAAGGACACATCCCATTCATGCGTATATTGTGTTATGATGAATGAATCGTTAATTAATGTTTTTACGTCTCTGAATTACAAACGAATACTAATACTCGCATTATTAAGAGTGCCAATACATTAATTACTATATAGACTCGTCTACAATTAAACGAGTGCTCTAATGTCGATACATACCAAGTAGACCTAGCTGACCAAGTATTGAAAAAAAAGCCTTTCCATGTGAGAAATGAATAGAAACACAGATAAAAGAAATGAATACTTGATCTTTAATCGATTGTGTAAACAATCTTGCATTGCTGAAATATTGGATTGCTTCGTAAAACTCGGAAGCAAAAAAGGAGGGAGTTGGAGGGGATGGGGGGGGGGGGTGAGAACAAACCCCACACACCGTGATAGGTATAGGGGATGGCTAAATGATATACAGACATGTGAGTGAAGAAAAGATAAAAGTTCCCCCTTGATGTTGGGGCGATATCTCCGGCCGGTGACTATTATCAGATTATGTTTATATTGAGGCATGCAGTATCTGCATCCCTTAGTTTTGACCTGGATTTTCCATCCAACAGGTCCAGGCATAGATATATATATAATTCACACAGTGTAAGCAAGGGGATGGTAAGATATGCAAATATGGGGGCATAAAAGTGGAGAGGGTCCCCCCGTAATCTCACTTGAATCTCGTGATGGGGGGACTAATGACTCCATCCACCAATCGCCGCTGATATTAATAGGTCGCTACATTTACCACTTATGATTCGTGTAATAACGAGTAGTGATAAGACAATTATTTTTCTTTTCATTCATAAGACATTGTACGTTAAGTCGCCTCGTATACATTTACAAACCGGCAGGCCACAGAAGTGTCTCGTTCGCCTTGACGTATTATAGCGAGCCCAACAGGTATATACATCATTATTCAAGCAAACGACAATATTATTTATACTGCACCACGTGGAGTGAATGAGAGAGAAAATAGACAGAAAAAAATCTACCTACAACATTTACAGACGACACACATAGACTAGTAGAAGAAACTTAAATGCATTGATTGGTGACGGCGGAAAAAATAAAATTGATAGCGTCTTTGCCCATGTACTGACATCGAACAACTTCGTTACTGGACGGATAGACAGAAGAAGGGACACGCACCACATTGATCCGGAGTGAGGTAATATATTCGCGGCCATGGAAGATTTCCTTCCGCTGTGCTCTAGCTTGGAGAGGGAGCAGTTCACGTTACAGCGACTCAACTCATCCGGTGAGGAGGCGGAAGTAACGTACGACGGATGCCGGAGCAGCAGTCCATCTTCCTCAGTTTGGAGTTTAGATAGCATGGACGACGAAGTGTACTTGGAATACTTGTTCTCTCAGGGACTCGCGGACAGTATAGAAAAGCCCGACCCGGTGAGTCCAGAAATCGTCACCAAATGTAGCCCCAAAGTCTCTTCCTTCTGTGATTCGTACTGTAGCCAGTTTTTTAACATTGACCAATCGCTGTCGCCAGCGTCGTCGTGTGGTGACCGTTCCGGTAGGGACGACGTTTTCGAAGAGGAATCTTCTAGTCCCGAGTCGCCGGACAGTGAATTCGTTGTACTGGGAGTTGGACTGGAAAGTTTAATGCATAATTACTGTGCAAAGCCCACCAACGAAAACAATGTAAGTGAATATAAGATAGATTTACCTAAAAATACTCAGTTTGTGGCTTACTCTAAAGGCCATCACGTTAGTATCACTAGGCAACCGCTGTCTCACTCGTCTGCTAACTCGCTACTTTCGCATACTAGTCTCCTCAATACCATTGCCTCAGCAGGCGCTGTTTCGAAACCAACGATTCCAAGAGCAACAAACGCATCCGGAACCAAAGACCCCAAAAACGACGAGAAAATATACCACTGTACCTATAATGGATGCAACAAAGTTTACAGCAAGAGCTCTCATTTGAAAGCTCACTTGCGGCGACATACGGGTGAGAAACCATTCTCCTGCACTTGGCCCGGCTGCGGATGGAGGTTTTCACGCTCGGATGAACTTGCACGGCATAAACGATCGCATTCAGGAATTAAACCGTATCAGTGCAAAATTTGTGAGAAAAAGTTTTCGAGGTCCGACCATCTTTCGAAGCATTTAAAAGTTCATAGAAAACGATAATTTTTATGTGACCTATATATAAATATTGAAATCCGGTATCCTGCCAAAACTTTATACATATAGCAATTTAACAAAGATAACAGCGTGTGTTCGAAGAAAAATACTTAAACAATATGGTGCTATAAAATGAAAACTTGGAAGCAAGGAAAGAATAAAATGAAATCCAGATAGATAAAAAGTAGTGTGTATGTGTTATATCAACCGAAACTCATGAATATTGCATTTTGTGCTTGTTGGGAGTCTAAGATTCATCATTCTTCGTCTTGGCTGCCTTCGATTTGCTGAAAAATATATGAAGTAAACATACTCGATAAAAATGGTAGAGAATAGAATGGCGTGACCAAGTTTGATCGATGATGGAACTCGACGAGATATTCAGAAGCCTGAGTTCAGAACTATCCTCTTATAAAGCATTAATCAATAGGGAGAGCCTTAAATGTAGAAAACTGTCTCGAGCCGTCATATTACGCATGCTTTCATGTAAAACAAAATCGACTTCATTCAATAACACTGTTGCTATCAGTTGGTACGGATCTCAAGGTTTTTTTCTCTGATGGTTTTTCAGAATGCATTCCACCGAAATTCTTTGTAAGTCGATAATCTGTGCTGAGCACCAGATGTAAAAGGTTGTACTTTCATTTTTATTCCCTTCGTGTCAAAAAATAACCCCCCCCCCCCATCCAGTTCATTTATTTCATCACATAGGTAATTGTTTTCAGTTAAATCTCATCAGTAAAGTCATGTATGTCCTTTTGTTTTGCATATGGTAGTGTATTCGAAGAAGAAAAAAAAGCTCTAAAAGCACATTGTGATAGTGTAGATTGTCCCATTGTTTAGTGCGTGTCACAGCCCCAGGCAAGAATTCATATATTTGAAACATTTAGTTATGTTGATTATTCCGAAAACAACAACGCTATCAGAACCATTCATTATCTGTCCATGCATAGCTAGAATTTATTTTATACACAGTGTCAAAAAAGTCCCCCTAGTCCAATTAATTGAAATTCTTTTTCTTTTCCTTTTGTATATGACAACGTGAGAAAGGTTTTTCTGGCTGTATAGGTGAATGAATATAAGTGCTCATTTGTATTTTTTATGTGTTCTTATTTCTTATTCCATTGTGAAGAGAGAGAGAGAGAGAGAGAGAGAGAGAGAGAGAGAGAGAGAGAGAGAGAGAGAGAGAGAGACGTAAGTGGTGCGTATAAAAGTCTATGCATAAATTCATCTTTTTATTTAATTCTCATTTTATTTTGGTCATATACTTGCCGGGAGATGTTGCAAAATATTTATTGACTTGTTAGATAATATTAATGTTGACAGTGCAATATGCTACATAACATGAAGCATGTCTCTCTACAATTAAGTAGGTTTATGGGAGAGATGAGAGATCGAGAGAAAAAGAGAGAAAGAATCTTAAATGCAGACTGAATCATATTGCATTACTAATCGGCTGGGCTGGTTTCCGCCGAATCATTTTACCTACTCAAAGCTGAACAAAGTAATTTATTAGAGTTTGTCCCTACCATGCCATGTTGAAACAACACGATGGAACTCACAAGTTAATTTCTCGTTTTTTAAGTTCTTAAATTACACCATGCAAACAATTGCATATACCTTTTTGAGTTGTTGATTTTTTGTCTCTTAAAAAGGTGTTAACGTTACCTAAGGGAAAACCCATGCGACAGGTTGTTTTGACCTCCTTATAATTTGTCTTATTAAGCCCAACATGTGACTAGGTGTGATGCACACGTCTGAGTCTGTGTATGTTGAATTAACATGAATGGAGTACCAAGTGCCCCTTCACCTTGTTTGACACCAGAGGTCATGTATAAACGTGTATCATTTTTCTATATGAATACAACATTCCTAAACAGGTATAGCAAGTTTTTTTTAACTTGTGCAACATCGGAATAGGTCGATTTTTATAGTATTACGAAATCCACAACGGATTTTTCCCCTACACGTACTTTTAAAAACCAGACTAAAAGGTTCCATTTTTGCATCAAGAAAGAACAACGTTGCGAATTTGAAACATGGCATGGCTCTCTGGAATGCTAAACAATTTACATTAAATTACTTAATTTGCATAAAGTCATATAAATTAGATTTCTTAATGAAACAAAAATTGTTTTATTGCGTTGAGCGCAACTCTCTGATTCGACTTTAATTACTTTCATTGATTCATTACATGTGTTGGATATATTGTTATTGATGATGTATGATTTGAATGGGATATTTTTGTTCAGTGTGTACATGTGTTGTAAGTTTAATAGTCTATGCACTCTATTTCCAATTACATCACAAGTCTTATTTTACAATTAATTCATGTTATATATTGCTGTATGTATACATGTGTAATTTTAGTGGTGCTAAACATGTTTAAAAACTCGTGATTGTTAGATTAATGAATTGATCAATGTTAACTTAGTATTTACACCAATGAAATCTTAAACATGATTTTACAAATTGTATTGGGTTTCTTTTTTTCTAAACCTATATGCACTCAAAATGATATAATGGTCAACATTTTTCAGCCGGCTGAAATATAAATAATTATATTCTCTCTCTCTCTCTCTCTCTCTCTCTCTCTCTCTCTCTCTCTCTCTCTCATATAACATTTTCACTACATGTAATCGAATGGGGTAGCCCCTTTCTTGTCGCTAGTTGACGTGTCTAAAGCGAGATGATATTTGATAATGTTGATAAAACATATACTAAAACATGTTCTGAACATACACATTTCCCTACAATTAAATCAATATTTGAACTACTGCCAGCCGGGTATGATTGAGAAATCATATTTCATATTTATCTAATGCACTTGTTATAGTTAACCAGGATAGTATCTAGCCCATTTTTCTAAGTTGATGCAATCACGCGGCCAGCTCAAGATCTACATGTGAAACATATCAAATCATGGGTTACAAGGACAGGATAGATCTTATAACTTATTTACATATGCATTCATATATACCGGTATCATCCAGCGAAGCTACAGATGTAAAACTAAGTATTATTGACACATTCGCACCAGTTGACGAAATAAGCAGGCATTATTGCTGAAGATATAGCCAACGACATTAAGGCCATTTACATGCAAATCCTACTTATTTAGAGCTAGAGTCGAGCGCAAAATAACTAGTGAGGAGGTTAAGTATCTTAGACGGCATTTCCAGCTTCTACGTATACCCACCAGTCCTTATACTTTACTTGGATTATGCATGGCATGCGTAACAAATAACATTCGTTCACAGTAGATAATCTCTCTCTCTCTCTCTCTCTCTCTCTCTCTCTCTTTCTCTCTCTCTCTCTCTCTCTCTCTCTCTCTCTCTCTCTCTCTCTCTCTCTCTCAATGCATTATAATGCATTTTTATTGTGTGCTGGGATATAGGATGGAAAAATAAATGGTTTGTAATCGAAACACAGATTGCTATTCAAATGTTTTAATGGGTTTTTTCTCACATAGATCAGATTTTTACTTGTTATCTATATCGCGCGATATCAAAATCATAACGACGTAATAATAAGTATATCGTCCTCTCTCTGGTTACCCATTGACATCCTTAACAAACTGTACTCCATACATGACACATATATATCGTACACATACATGTACAATCTGTACGTGTACATGTAGGTCAGCAGAAACAGACACGTCAACGCACAAACACTTATATCCAGATATTTACATGAAAATATTCACTATCATGCGTGTATATATACGCCATATCGCGTTTTTTTCTTTTGTGGATACATGTACGTTATTACAATTATTGCTGCATTCTCGTTTCAAAATATTTCGACGTGAAATGGCCTGCTTCGGGCAAAATATGACTGTATAATCTTTTTAATAAAAGAAACGTCTACTAGAGGATCATATAATGTGAAATAACGAACACTCGTTTTGGTAGTTGCATAGGAGGGTCAGGGTCGGTAGGGGAGTGGACTGGGGTGTTATATAGTTCACTAACCAACAAGTTTTTCTCGATACAATGTAAGGCTAGCAAAAGGAAGTTAATTAACTTGATATAACTTTCCTGTTCAACACGTTAGAATATGTCACTTCTAAGGAAATATTTTCCTTCTAAGTTTATAATCTACAATATTGAAGGCTATGTATGACCTTTCTTAAAAATTCAAATGATTCACCCGTTTCTAGACACAATGTCAAGGAAGTTATAAAAATGTTCCTGTTGGCCTTTTATTTCTTCTTTCCTTTCTGAACAAGTCAATATAAAAAGGAAATAGATGAAAACATCCGCAACGTCAACTTAAATCATCAAATACAATGACTATTTAAAATCGTCAATCTTACAATAACCAGGATCAACCATGAATCAAATGCGCCCCACCCTCACCGACCTCACCTCTATGGGGTCTTCTGTGACAGGTACTTGCTATGTTAGTCCTGTTTTCAGCAATGCATCGATCGCCTGAGAGACGCTTTCTTTGCTATTGTACTTATGTCCCCCCCCCCACACCCCCCAAAAAATCAGATCATATATTGTAAAATCCTAAAAACTATCAATCTCGCTTACCTTAATAAACTATAAATTATAATAAATTATCGTTTCATTACAAATTCTATAATTATATCGTAAAAGCAATGCACATATGTGAAGCATATAATTCGAGTAGGCTACAGACCGGGGACTTTTCAATTTGAGTTGGACCTGAGCTTGGGTCATTGGTTATCTGGTCGCTATCTCTCGAAAAATGTGGACCCCGCGTTACACCGACAGACCACAGGTACTCGACTGTTGGACCAACGCCTAAGTGATAACGCGCCAAAATAAATAGTACAGGTTTACATTGAGGTCTGCATGTACTGTCGGCGAGCCCGCAGATGTACACATGTATAAACATCGTCATGATCAAATATGTTGGTATTTTGTTTATCATTAAACTGGTTCAGAAAAAATCAATCTCTAATGGGATAATTTTTGTTACTTTGCACATTCAAGGTCCATAGGAGCATGCATTCTCATCGAAACCCTTTACCCTATAAATTTACAAATTCATCAAATTACTTTTTTTTTTTAAAAGTATTTAAATAAGTAAAAAGATCGTAAATACAGGAGTTCCAGTTCCATTGTATATTAAGGGGAATGGAGTGAGTACACATTGCATTTATAGGTTATAGAAAGAGTGAAAGAAAGAAAGAACCGGACTGTCATATCAAATAAATATACATGTACATGAAGTAGCAACTCCATTGAACATTGTAATCATGCATGTAGCATCGTATTTGAAAGTGTGTTTGTTGGGGGGGGGGGGGGGGGGGGGAGAAAGAATTAAAGAAATCACTTGAAATAAAAAATTTATTTTGACCCTGTGATTTATGTAACTTTTTAAAAGCTATAAATTTAGAGATGCTATAACTTAGTGCGTCAACTTTGAAACGGTCAATTAAATGTCACCGTATTGTACACATCAATAATTATACATCAGAAAAAAAAGTATAATCTGTTAAGATTTTCTATATGTATTACGATAATAAGAAAGAATTGTTTATTTAATTGTCTCAATCACTTTGAATTGTGTACTTGAGGTCAGGTCATACCTTTTACTGATAAAAAGAGAAAACAAAATTTGTGGGGAGACTAATCAAAAACCTTATCAAGATCTAAACGATACAACAATAATTTCAACATTTTCTACCTTCGAATGATAAGTTCATTTTGTAGTGATATTAAAGTCCACTTCGGGCGATACGATGCATATGTATCTTATCGCTCAACCGCAGTTCTCTTCCTTTAATGGGATCTTTTCAGGTCAAAGTTCAGGCCGTCTCGTCACAGATGCGTGACGTCACACTCCATCATGGCCACCGGCAGCTTGACATTTTTAGGCGACACCTGGACATATAATATCAATTAACATAATGTAGGACAAATATCAAAATATGCTGTATCATAATTTTTACGAGGGTTTCGACTGGTGTGGTATATTATATGCTTGTCATCCATTAAGGTATATATGCGAGATACCGGTATAAAATGCCCCCTTCTCTATCTTGCATGCAGAGGTCATGACGTTTTTAAAGAAATACAATTGCAAAGTGATGCAAAGTTGTTGTTTAGTTGAAATATTTAGAGTAAAACAAAATTTGTCAAATTTTAGCTTCTTCTCGGAAAAGCACATCGATCTGGGAATTTTTGAAGAGTTTATTATAGAAATATACCGCAACACTTGTTTTAATTTTCAAAATGATAATTTATTTATCAATAGTTTTGAACAGTTCTTTTTAATGACGATTGCTTTTATTTCTATAGGTTAAAAATTTTACATGAACATTTTGACATTAAGATATACCGTAAAAGTCAAGGTAAAAATACCAAAGGTACAGATTACAAATCTCCTCATTCAGTAATGGCGGTTTTATGGAGGTCATTAAGTGCGTTGTCATGTCGTCGACTTCCTATCATCCCTGGAGCCAAACTAATGCAGCTCTCCATTAACATATATACACACGGACAGTAAATTAAGGACTACGGATATCTTATGAACTTTCCCTTCTTTATATCTGTTTATTTTAGTAAAAATACATATAGTTTAAGTGCTATATTATATGTGGAACAAGCTGAGCTTCCAATTAAACTTATATCCTCACTCTCCTCCGGAAATCTAGAAGCTTTTCCTATATGAAAGTATTTTAACTTCAAAATATAATACCGAGCGCAGCGAGAGGCGGGCGAAGCCCGCCTCGCGAAGCGAGGATTAATGGTAACACGTATATATAAGAAAATCAGTGAAAAATGAAAGTTGAATCAGGGGTACTAAGGCCAAAAAAATTTTCTTCCAGCCCTGGGCGCCGCCATATTGGCAACCATTTTCTTTTTAAACAGTTAGTTCTATCATTGATTGACTGGTACTTATCGATGTTTATTGCCCCTAAACTCGATTAAATAAGTTCCAGTGTTTCAATAGAAGGTAATTTGAATTAAAAGAAATTAAAAAGGAAACCAGATAAGTTTCAAAAGTGCTTCAATCAAGAAACACGACTTGTTCTATGTATGTCTTATCAAATTATCAGATGGAAAATAAAAACATTAACATCAAGAAACTAATCTTTTAGATTCTGAATAAAGTATTCAATTTTATTACATTGACATTCATATGAATTAAATTGATGAACAATGAAAGAAGAAATAAAAAAAAATTGGAATCACGTAATTCTCTTCGGCTATTTCCGAAGACAAAACGTGAACGTTTTACGTCTGAGATATGACGTCATAATGTAAACTGAGCACGCGACGTTTAGTTTCACTTTGACGAATGATTTGAGTAGGCAACCATGCAGGCGGATCCTACTGTGCGCGTTTTAAAATTAAATAGATTTTATCACACAAAAATCAAACTGCATTGTGTTAAATCTGCGCTCGGTCCAACGGTCACACCGTTTACATATTACTTTTCATGTACTTGCAACGGAGTAAGAAGTTTCATTACACACAAAAAGAACAAGCGCTAACTAATTAACGGAAAGGTGCTTGAAAGTCATGTTTTTTAACGTACAATCGTTTGAAATTATTTGTGTCAAACATGTCGGAAATGACTGTTAAAAATAGTTTATCATTCTGCATTTTACAACAGCGTGATATGTGAAGCAAAGTTTAAGATGTAAGGCAAAGTTTAAAATACTAAAAGCAATTATATATTTGCAATATGCAATTCGGTATCACACATAATAACATGGTAATAAATATATAATCCGCCGACGTATCATAATACTTTAGTATTCAAACCTATGTTAGGTGTTATCTTAATATACAAAATAATATGCATTAAATATTAAAACTGTTTAGGTTTTCTAGAGTAAAATGGCTCATTAGAATACCAGAATAACATCGCGTTGAATATGCTGAGTTGCAAATGTATTCTTGTGCAACGTAACATTTAAGATACTAGTACATGTATATATATACACTGTAGTACTATAATTAATATGTAAACGGTGTGACCGTTTGGACCGAGCGCAGATTTACCACAGTGCAGTTTGATTTTTGTAGAATAAAATTTATTTGAAACGCACACAGTAGGATTCGCCTGGTTGCCTACTCAGATCATTAGCCAAAGTTTTACTAAACGTCGCGTGCTCAGTCTACATTGTGACGTCATATTTCAGACGTAAAACGTTCAAGTTTTGTCTTCGGAAATAGCCGAAGAGAGAAACGTTATTCCGAGCTATTTTTTATTTCTTCTTTCATTGTTTATCAATTTAATTCATATGAATGCCGCTGTAATAAAATTAAATACTTTATTCGGTATCTAAAAGATCAGTTCCTTGACCTTAATGTTTTGATTTTCCATCTGATAATTTGATAAGACAAACATAGAACATGTCGTGTTTTTTTATTGAAGCACTATTGAAAATTATCTGGTTTCCTTTTTAATATCTTTTAATTCGAATTACCTTCTATTGAAACACTGGAACTTATTTAATCGAGTTTAGGGGCAACAAACATCGATAAGTACTGATCAATCAATGATCGAACTAACTTTTTAAAAACAAAATGGCTGCCAAGATGGCGGCGCCCAGGGCTGGAAGAAACTTTTTTTGGCCTTAGTACCCCTGATTCAACTTTCATTTTTCACTGATTTTCTTATATATACGTGTTACCATTAATCCTCGCTTCGCGAGGCGGGCTTCGCCCGCCTCTCGCTGCGCTCGGTATAATTATACTTTATGATGGATTTAATCGAGCACGACCGTATTTTATCACCTCATAATATTCAAAGACTGGTTCCTAACTAGTTAATTCTATACTGTATAATTTTCAGCTGTTGTACCGTTAGATATTGAAATGATCATTAATGACCTGTATTGGACCATACATTACAAAGTCGATTCGTGGTGTTATCACAAAGACACTGGAAAATGTAAACATTAAAGAAGAAACACAGCATTTAATATCGTCTCTTTATCCAGACGTTTCAGATAAAATTTATGCAGAGAAACAAGACTATAAAACTACCATTAATATTGAACAACAAAAACAGAAAATAATTGAACCACATTTTTATTGATATACTTTAAAATTTCAAAGCAGGAGCCTGCGATAGACTACTTATTATGTGTGCACACTGTATAATGTATTGGTGTCAGAAGGGTCTCAAGGAAGTAAGACCAACTAATATATGTCTTTTTTTCATCCATCAAGATCAGCAACTGCAAAAAAAGGAAACATTCAAAGATTCTTCCCGATTTTTTTTCCAAAGGTGAACATTTCTGGCAGAGCGGAACATTGTGTATACGTATAAAGTTTCAAATGAAAAATATTTCAGAAGGATATGGTAATATGTTTGAAGTCAAAGTTATAACTTTGAATACAATGATATGATATGCAAACAATAATATAAATTATATATTTCAAAAACTTTTTTTAATCATCTCGGTAAATTTCAGCTGGGTTTGAAAACAAGTACTAAAACAATCGAGCTTTTATGTTTTATTGTCTTTATTTGTTTGTTTGATATATTTTTTTTTTGGTTTTAGAAATGGCCAATCTAATTAAAATTAAATGTTAGATAGATGCAAGTAAGCGAGCGGATCTCACATCGAATTTTAATTAGATTGAGAAACGGTTAAAACAAAAATGTCTAAAAGATACCTAAAGAAAGAGTGACACCATACATCTAAACATTTGACAAAACCAGATTTCCCAATGATATCATAGATCAACATCACAGCGGTGCAAAGTGCGGATACAGTTAGCCGCCGCGCTTATAAACTTTAACCCAAGGTTTGGTCGTCTGTTAACAGGAACACTTCACTGTAGATTAAATATGCCAAAATAATACATCAAATGTAAGCATAGAATGACGTATGTGGTGTTCTTTGTTAATCTTGTTCTTTCTTGGAAAATTAAGTTATTACAATATTTGGGCGAAAGGAATTGACCTTTCAATTCCAGAAACGCAAAAAATACTGATATTAAAACATTTACCAATATAGAAATCTATGGTGAACTTTGATTTTTTTTATAAATGCGATAATAAGTCTTATATGCTGAGTAATTTAAAACATTCAAACAAAGACGCAAATTTTCCACGTAATGATATTTTACATGCGTTTTCGAGATACAAACCATAGACCCATGCCATGATGATGATTTTAAACGAGGTCTATGTAAGGAGGAGAATCTATAGCTTATATGGTATACTATATACGTATGCATAAATTAGGCCACAATTGATCGAATTAGAATGTTGACCTACATTTACCCACCCCTAAAAACTCTCTCTCAACCAATAACTGCGAACGTGAATTAGCATCATTTATCCGCAGAATAAACGGCTCTATCTTTATTCTACTTTATTTTTATCGGAACTTCGTTAAGATTTATTCTGATAAAGACAAAAGACAATGGATCTTAATCACATGTCTGATTATTACTAGAATTAGAAAATTAATGTATAATGTGTTCGACACCTTCATGCCTGTTTTATCTGCCGTGTAAACACGTCCATATAGTTCACAAGGCCAATGTACCGTGTATGTTAATGAGAGAGAGAGAGAGAGAGAGAGAGAGAGAGAGAGAGAGAGAGAGAGAGAGAGAGAGAGAGAGAGAGAGAGAGAGAGAGAGAGACCCCAACTGAAGATCAATCAGCTGATTCACAAAAACCAAACTGAAATATCCAATTGCATCTTCTATAGTGTGTGAACAAATTTGATTTGAAAAAATCCAAAGCATTGGACAATCCCCGGTACCATGCATAAAAATAATGAGAAATAACCCAATTATTTTTCATTTTAAAAAATAAAATGAACTGACATTATGTACCCATGTGCGGACAAAAAAACTTTTCGGGGGAGGGTTCCGAAAAATATTGAAGTTTTCCGGGGGGAAGGGGGTTCGAGGCATATTTCAGGATTTTTACTTATGTACGCATATTAAAGAAATTCAGCACCCGTCTCCATTTCAGATCCGTGAAAGTCATCACAGATAAAAGGTAGAATAGAGTTGCTGAAAACAGTCTTTTTAGGGGGGGAGGGGGGGGGGGGCTGGAAAAATAAACGAAAAAAAATTTATATAAATAATATTGACCTAGTACTTTTGAAAGGCCAAATATAATTCCAAACGGTATATATACAAGCTAAACCTTCAAAATAATGTATTTTCAGTTAGGATATATTCATTATATTGTAATTTTGCCAGGTCAGAAGGGTCCTGCAATAGTTAACCGTCTATGTATTACATGCCTATCTACCTGAATGTATATACATGCTGATAACAATCTTCATAGTACTAAGTCATAATGATTTGTAAGCATCCGTAAGTACACAGATATATAGATCTTGATAATATTCAAATGACTGTCATAAACACACGAGCTTACAGATTATCTTGCCACAATGTCTCTGGATTGACACACTGTTCGGTGATTAGCATTTAAACGGTGGGGGAGACATCTCGGGTACGACCTCGATGCACGTAGGGAGCCGGTCAGAGCAAATTCGGGTAAACAGAGACATTGACCTTGGACGTGTATATTGTAAATAATAATAAGGTAGCTAATATATTCTAGAAGGTAGATATTCGATCGTATAACGGGCCATTGAGGGGAATCTACCGGGATTTGTATGGTACCGGTCGATGAGATGGTATTTTAATGAGATTTTTGGCCCTTTTTTGCAAGATAGATCGTATGTATTATATAGTTTACTAGTAAGTTTAGCACGATCAGACTATATAGGAAACGAAATGGGACGATAGTAAAGAAAGACACGCGCTTTGTTTTATTTGCAACCTGCATAACAATATGCAAAATATGACCATGCACGTGCATTTGTTTTTGCAGATAAACTTAAAAACAATTCATACCGTATGATTGATCTAATGTCAGGGAAGAAGTCCCAGTTTTCGTAACCAAGTCAGAGATTCAAAAATGATGCATTACCGAGGAAAAGTGCGAAAATTTCAATCATCCTGCATATATTAAATCTTTTACGCCATATGCAAGAATGAAATTCACATATAAGCTTTGCCCTGCTGAAATCCGGGAAAAATCCCCGGAAAAAAACATATCGCAATAACACTTATGGTGGGTAACAGCTGCTTTGACTGGCTATCTTATTATAATTGTATGAACAGATTCCCGTCGATGATTTTTCGTACGCGAGCTCCCAGATAGCATGCTAATATTGCCCCACCGTTGGACCAGTGTATAATCATTCATATTGGTCAAATGCCGAAAAATGTAATTTTGCTTATCGGCGCAACATTGCACCAATAAGTTGGCGTTACGTTGGCCCATTGTCTGTAAAATGATAATTTTGCTCATCGGCGCAATTATGTTGGAACAGCGTATTAATGCCAGCAGTGATCAATTTGATGTTGACCCAACGTTGGTACAACGTGTGCATCCCAAGGATAGATAAACTATGTTGGTCCAACAATGTCATCGCGCCAACAGTAATATTTACGCCGTTGATCCGATATTGGTTCAATGGTTCAGTGGTTCAATGCCAACTGCGATATATATCAGACTATACAACCGTATGCCACCATCGGGCCGATCTGGTCAAGTGTTATGCAATAATAGGTATGTTACTCGCTAAAATCGCGAAAAATTATCAACTATGTATATAAATTTTATCATAAAACAAGATAACGGTAACCAAGAACACTTAGTAGCTCGCTCACTTGCGACAGCTATCCTTTTTTTAAATATCACATGTCCTCAATTGTGGCTACATTTAATTGAATGCGCGGATTTAGGTAGAGGAATCGGGTGGATCCACCCCCCTCCCTGAAGAAATCCATAAATATTTTTATTTTTTTAAAATGAAATGTACATAGTCGAAAATATGCCCCTCCCCCCCCCCTCCCTCAGCGAACATTAGATGCCCCCACGTCCAGAACAAAACATTCTTGATCTGCGCATAAATGGGGATATAAGTTCATGTTTCTAATCAAACAAATATGTTGACATATGTGCATCAAAAACAAATGTGCCTATTAACATAATTTCACCCATCGACATTCTATGTACCATACTAACCTCGGAAGAGAATTTCTGATATCGTATCTTTCCTGTTCAAAGTACAGCTGTACAATTTTGTATGTGTACAATGACTATACATGTATACAGACAGGTTGACAGACAACACTATAACTGGTTAAAGACTCTGTCTTAAACTGACACGACATAATCAAAATGTATGGTAGCAGTTACAAAGGAATTCGAAACTTTGCATACATTTGCCAAGACGCATGCTTTTTTAATAAAAGAAAATTAACATCATTTATAATATGAAAATATTCAAAAAACTATTCCGAGTCCCAAAACAGTGTTTCGTCATAAGATTTTCTCTAAACAGCTGAACCAAATGTCAGACCAAAGAAAAGATACCCAGTATTCGACATTGAAGTAACGTACACGAACACACACGGTTTTTAAGGCGCCCATTGCCGATCGATTGACTAGAGAAGGGTTGAAGAGTTCTGCCCCTTATTTGGTCGCATATCTGATAAGAAAATTTTAAATAAAGCCCCCCCCCCCCCCCCCCCGAAATAATAATTTATAGGGTAAGTACCTTTATTTAATATATCAATGTACAGTTAATTTCCAATTCGTATGAAATTCATGTTTTCATGTTTTTATATATTGTTTATTTGTTAATTAGGTACATCATACAAACCAACTAAAAACCATTCTCAAAAACATTCGTCACTTAGTCTTCCGTGGATCAGGTTACTTTGATAAAAATGCATTTGTATTATGTATTTATATAATTAATAATTGATAAGACACATACACGCTTAAAGTCTCTATGGATTCTTTTGTTGGTGATATTTAGAATAAACAAACAACCTTTTTACCTTTTTAAATGTTTAAATAATGATACAGGAACAATATAACAATGTTTTTAAGCAGCATAAGGATAGATTACATAGCGATAATCTGATCAAATAATTAACGCATTATCACTTTTTCTGATCAATATCTTTGGTAAAAATATCCATTCTAGAAAAAAACAAAAATCATCAAAACTTTATAACAGTACTCGTTACAAGCAATTATATATACACATTTAATAGTTTTAAAAAAAGCAGCACATTGTTTTTGAAAACGTAAACAAATGATTTTAAGACACGCATGAGTATTACAATATATAAGACTTTAGTAATTAGAAACTATGCATGTTAAACTGTAAATGTTTTCTTAAATAACTCAAACAAATATTTTCTTTAATAACTTAAACTTGTATCGAACGAGGATATAAACCTAGGATTGGATTTGACGGAGTATTTATTGGACGACCTGGAAGATGTCGGCAGCGTGTACGGTCTCTCAAACATAAAGTCTGTGTCCACTTTGTACCCGCCATTTTCCATCCCTGAGCGTTTGACGTCATACTTCAAACGTGAAATACGATGCAGTTTTGGCAAAAATACTATCAATGTCATAAGCGTTGCGCACGTCAGAATGCCAACGCAGACGATCACTTCCGCCCAAAAGCGCGGCAAAACAATTAGGCAGACGACCCATGCCACCCAAATAGGAATGCACAACCACGAATACACCATAATGAATTTGGCCTCGCCCATGTTTTTGGTTTCATTTCGTACAAAAATAGAATATATTGCACAGAGCAAGATAAGAAACATGACAAATACTAAATACTTAACAAATTCTATTCTATCAAATACGCATGCGTACTCCAGTTTATTCACATCATTCAGTCTTGTACGCATAAATCCTAATTGTTGGTCTTCGATGTACCAGAAATGAATTCCCATTGAAATCTGAACACCCGTAATAAATAGCACCGTAAGGAATTGATTTATATTAGACAATTCGCCACCCAGACCAATCAGTTTGTATGATCTAAGCGACATGATCTTGACCAACAAAGTTGCAAACGACAGGGAATAGGCGAAGCCTGGGATGAAGAATCTGGTAGAGCAGACGACATTGCTAGGAGTGAAAACAAAGGGTAGAACAGATAAAAACAAAAATATAATGGATACAAGGAGCAGGATACCGAGCCCTACGTAGCGTTTGGCAAGGAGTCCCGCAAAGACTTTCTGTAAAACGAAAATCACAAAACAAAATGCAACGAATGCTCCCCCAATACTGATGATGAGCACAATGATCGTCCACAAGTCTTTGTTTAGCATCGATGATGATTTAAAGAATTTCAACTCCATGTTTGCAAATGGATCTTCCGTACTCTCAAACGTGCTGTTGGTTTCATCCTCTAATCCAATACAGCGACAGTTGCTATAACAACGAGACTCCTGCATATGGAATTTTCGGCCATTTGTATCGTATATGTTGTAAGGATCGAAGTGTAGGATTCCGTCAGAATAATTACCCATCTGGAAAGAAAATAAAAATCCGTATGTACATAAAATCATATTTTATACATCACACATGTAATTATAACATATTGCTTAACTCTCTGTATCAGTGATAAACTATATATTCATATATTGCTACACTCTAGATACTAAATAGGTAATAAAACATTTTCTCTTGCTATTCCTTTGTTTTAGAAACAGAATGGTTAAACAATCGTATACTTACATCTACTAACGTTCCTCCATTGAAGTTCTTCACCACAAACGCCCAAGATTCCACATCACGCGGTGGGAAATTGATGTGGATGTTATTCAGATACGTAAATGATATATTGTTGAAATTTTCCTTTTGAAGTTGTACTTTTTCATTCGCAAGTTGTTGACATACTCCGTAATAGTTTGAACAACTTTTCTCAAATCGGTTGTGGAAGGCATGGAGCATAACGTCAACACCAAATACAATGTTAGAAGCCAACTGAAGATCGACGCCTGATGAACAAGATGGAGAAATGCAACTAGATAGAGCTTTTTCGAACTCAGTTTTCCACGGATTTCGACTGAAGATTGTAGATGGACCCTCGGAAAATGCTTTCACCAAATCGGTGTTGATTTTTCCTGAACGTTCTATAGCAAGAATACGAACATTATTTGGAACGACAATGTCTGAAACATCAGCCCATAACGGTCCAATTTCACCAATGATAAAAGAGTTATCTGTGGGAGATGCAATGAGGGATTTGAAGAAGATCTCGATTTCCTTGATATTTGCGAATATCACAGTCATTGATAAGGTCGACAACCTCTCAACCTTGTACTGTGCGATGGAAGAAACCCCGTGTACACAAATGTTGTAATTTCTACTTTGCCAAAGAAATTCGTCCACCACAGAATCGAACACAGAACTGTTAGATCGAGCAATATTAATGTAGGACCATTGCGTTTTATTGAGAATTTCGAAAATGGTTCGTATTCCAGCTTTTGAGTAAGTGGAGTAAAATCTAGATGTTATATCATTATTTACAGCCGAAGTTTCATGATTAATGGCGAAAGACGATTTGTTATATTTTTGTAGAGTGTCTTGAATTTGATTTGAGATGCTCATAGAATCAGTGCTCATATACATAGTCACCAACTGAGGCCCAGCAACCATGTGTTTGTCCTTGTAATTTGCTTGGCACGTTTCAAAGTTCATTAAGGTTTGTGCCGCCATGTTGCCGTCTGAACACGTATCAAGAAGGAGGCTGCCTAAGTTAACTCCAGGCAGAAGATACGGATATTTCTCTTTTGCTGACGCAAGCGCGAACAAGAAAGCATCAACCATTGTATCAGCTCGCACATCTGTATTCAGAGCGTCGCAAAAGGACGACTGGCTTTTATGAACTGGAAACAAACCAGCAATGACTATGTCACCCGACTGATACAGGTTCTCAACTGTCGCGGCACTTGGTGACGAACATCCATGACATTCTGGGCACCAATCATGGCATTGATGGACGGCAGTATATGACACGAAATCCGGGTTGTAAGTTATGACGTTATTAGCACTGACTGACACTACTCCATCCTCGCTTATAGACCCAACCTGTTAATAAAATAAGTGAAGATATGTACTTGTCGTTAACAAAATCTAAATGGGTTGTAAACATTCAAAAAGAGTGATCATTGCAGCGTTTTCCTGCATGACAATGCCGCGGGACTTGCAAACACAGGTGTTTATCATTTGTTCTATCATCTAACAGTCCATTAAATAGTTAATAATAAAATTTTCAGATATCAATTACTCTATATCAAATAGAAGATGTATATACCATATACAATTTTTTTGAGTGCAAAACGTTACGAGTCTAACTGATAACATAAAACTTTCAACTAAGCAATGCCATTTTAGTTTACCTTCACCGCTGTTCCGGAAATAGAGTTCCCTTGATAAATGTACACATCTTTCTTTGTCATCAGCTCCCTGTAAGAATTCCAACTATCTCCAGTCGCTGTCAGAAACTTGGAGAGGTCCACGCGATTTGTCATGTTGTTACACTTTCCCGTCTGACTGGGACAACTTGCTCTATAGTACCTATCTAGAAGAGACGTCACGACTTCTACAGCTTTTCGCAAGTCAGATATCAATGGTTTTGGCAATGTATCATTTGCTAACGTTGGGTAGGATGAACAAATGTCTGGATAAATCATTTCTTGGTGCGTATTTATGCTGCACTTGTATCGGTGTTCATGAACAGATTTCAAGATAATGTCTGTATAGTTTGAATCTGGTTTCAGATTTTGCACTATAGATACCACATCATCCACGGAAGAGGTTGAACTTGAAATGAAGATGGTGCCCGGATATGTAATGATATTACGATTCCATGGAAAAGTGATCAGGTTGACTCCACTGAAAGCATTGTTAATAGTGGAGAATAAGGTCTTTAAAAACAAAGTGTCTTTGGCATTTGTTAGCAACAAGAAAGCACCCCCGCTTGATTTCGTTAAACTCTTTTGTAGTTTTATTGCTATATCTGTTGCATTGTTTTCAACTGCTATTTTATTTGGGACACATATATCGTGCCCAGTCTTTTTGAGGTACGTTTCAAAGTCTGTAATCAGAGTCTCTCCAGGTGAAAACACAACGTGAACGTATGTCCATCTCAATGACTTAAGTAATTCAACAGCTGCATGAACGAACTGGGAACTGTCCGGGTCACCAAACGATACCCCTATAGAAGACACAGTGAACCGCTGTCCCGAAGAAAATGGTTTAGGAGTTAAAAGTTCATCATCATCTATGAGTTCAATATCTGCTGTAATATTTTCATTTCTCGTTGGGTCTCCTTGACAGGAGTCAAAAGCAACGCCACCCAGCTTGATATGCTTTAACATGTTTGGAAACTGTCCTGCAAAGTTTGAAACTTCATGCTTGAAAACTTCTGTCAAAATTACTCCTTCAGTTTTCCAATCGTCACAAGATTTTCCTAGTAAAGACTTCTGGGTAAGTGGGAGCTGAAGTCTAACTATCATATCTCCCTCAACCAGACGGGTTTCAGGTTTTGTTAGAGGTGGGGAAGGTGTTGTACAGTTGCCACATTGGTTCTTCGGACAGGCGTCATGGGGAAGGCTCTTCACTCGACTCCATGTAAGAGTATTTCTAATACTTATTTCATTTCCATAAACCTCTGCAACAGTCTGTAAAAAATGGTACCAAAGATATCTTAACATCTTAAATCAGCTTTCAACTTATTTGAAAAAAAGAGTGCAGAACTAACTGTCTTTCTGAACGCTACATGTACTTACAATATATCCACGGTTAATGTACGACGTCATTTCTCCACCAACATCTTTCATCAGTTGGTACATCCCAGTGAAAGGGGTTATATCCTCAGACAAGCCATCGTGAACCGCTCGAAATGTGTTTCTCCCTAAACAATGAAACAAATCTAAACTCGAGCAGTTGTTCGAATCAAAGTGTTTCAAAAGATTTTGCGCATTTGTCAGAGCAGATATTGCTGCTTCAATGTCCCTCCCCATAAATCGGGATGGAAGAAAAGTTGCCATTGTTTGTCCATTGCAAGTCCCACCACTTGCATCTTGAATACAGTTAAACTTATTTCTGTAGGATTCAATGAATGTAGAGTTGTCTGAAAAATCCTCAATTTTATCTTTCACAAACTTAACTAGATTTGTTGATGTATTCAGGTGTTCCAGGTATAAGAATTTGTCCGTGAAATTTGAAGTCAGGTCTTCCCAATGATCCGACGTTAATAAAACAAAACTGTTTGCAAAAGATGTAGAGGAAATTATATCGTCATAGCTGTCGTCTGCTGACACAAACAATATCACGTGACTTGGAAAATCATCATATTCTTTGTCCTTGTCATGGATGAAAACAGATGATATGCAAAGAGAATAGGGAGCAGCCATCTTAAGAAATAGATCACGTGATGCTATGGCTGACGGATGCTGTGAGGAAATCAGAGCCAAGTTGTTCCATTTCAACTCCATCACAATCGTCAGAATATCCTAAAAATAGCAATTAAGAATAAATGGAAGATTTTTGTTTTAGTGCCAGAATGCAATTGAAACAGCATTCAACATGTAATTATTACTATAAATTAAAAACTATATATCTAGAACCATTTTAACAAGACCTTGGACTTTCAGTAGGATGTAACCATCTATTCCTTGCGTCAAAACAAGTTAAAATGAGCTGATGTCAAGCGAAATAAACACGATTGCGTAGTCTTAACTCAAAAGCAAGACAAATCTTGTTAATTTCAAAGAGACAAGGCCTAGTCACAATGCTGTTTAACACAATTAACTACCCAAAGCCCAAGCTCTTGTTAAAATGGTTCTAAGTCACAATTTGATTTGTCGACTTACCCAAACTCTCCAAGGAGACACAGTGCTTATATCTATTGATCGGTCCCCTTGGGTAGAAACGTAAGCTGTTTGGTTGATGTTGATGTGAAGGATCCCAAAAGGCTGCAGGAACTGAGAGATACGTGATTGCAAGGCAGGGTGTCCGTACGATATCACACCTACAGGTAGAAAAACAAATTAGTTAAAAAAACTCACTAACATACACTCATTGTACGTACATTTTTATTGTATACGGTTTTCAAACTCCTAACAAAAGTTTTTGTTTCTGTTAAAGAGCGAACTGTATAGGAACATAGTCTCCATCATAGCGATATAAAATTTTTGTATGAAATGATGTTTCCGATTTGACGTAAAACAACAATTAGTCAACCATGCAATTGGTGGTGTCTCTTCACAGTAAACGTGAAGCTTTTGTACTCACTCGATATGTTTCTACTTTGTGAGCTTAGTAGGGACCCCAGGATAACCAGCGTTCTTCTGACGTCACCACAGGTATCGTAAATCACCAACCCTGTACACAAATCAGTTCATTAATAATATAATAAATTTGTCGTTGCACAAAATTGCATTGCATGAATAATCAATGGAAAAATCTAGTATACTTCATTGAATAATTTTAAAGTGTACATGTCATGATGCAAGCAAAAATTGCACATACTAGATCAGATCGATTATTCCAATAACAAGGGAACTTTTTTAATTCTTATATTTCTATATTGGACCGACTTCTAAAATTCCACGATAGAATGAGCAAGGTGACTCGATCTAGAGAAAGAGGAAACCGCAATTGCACCAAGGGAAGTGCGTCATTACAAACCTGGAATAGGACTTATCCCTTTTTTGACCATATCCTGGTGGAACCATTCCAGAGCAAAAGTCATTTCTGCTGTTCTTGGCGAGAATTCTATGCACATTTCGTTTTCTGTGAATCTGTGAATGTCCAATAAGCCTACCACCCCGGGGTCGCCACCAGCACTGTACACTGGCGTCACGACTTCCGCTTCCGCCCGTTTCCTTGACAACAGCACCACGCTAAAAATGACGGATAACTGAAGAAACATGGTGAAGTGGATGGTGGTTTCCATCAATGTGTACACTGGGGACAGACACGGCTTCTGGTAGGAATAATGTCACGTCATTGTCGTAATCTCAAGAACTGCGCCTGATGAAAACAAGACACAATTAATGAGAACTGAAATAGACCGGATAACGGTAGCCTTCTAAAAATAGATTGAGTAATAAAGATAAAAAAAAAATATTAATTTAACTTCAGCCTTAAGCAATCCTTCTTATATCAGGTTATATAGCAAATCATAGGGTAAACACAAACGACATAGTGAGGATATCCATGACAACGCTTTCGTAAGAAACAACCCGTGTACATATGTGTCAAGTTCCTGGAAATGTAGTGTGAATATACCTGAAGCTTGATGTACATACGTTTCACATGATGTTTTTATTTCTGACGCGATACACGTAACGTTATGAATATACAGATGGGGATTTACATATACATGGAGTTCCAATACATGCGGTCTCAATAAGCTGCCTTAGTTTCACTGTGTAATGTATTGTATCTGTGAATTATCCGTGTTATTGGTTTCCGATAGGGCATCATGATGTAAAAGGAAGGAGCACTGAAATATTTTTCTTAAAAAAGTTAAGTCGGCGAAGTCTGGGAAGCAAAATTCGCAAATCATGATAACATGTATGTACGCATCTGATGATGAAATACATTCTGATTATATAAAATGCACTGAAAAGCATTTATAAAGAAGACAGTTGATGTACATTTGTAGTAATGTTAACAAGAATTAAGTCTCTATAATGAACAACATGTAAGTAAACGTATACTCATAATAAAATCGGCAAACGCCGATGTATGTATGCTTTAAATACAATGTTTACATCTCTCAGAGTTTCAAAATATCTGTTATTTAAAGACGATTGCTAAAGTGGCCTTGGTACATAATTGTGGGTAACAGGAATTTCGGTAATTATACAGGGGTGTTGTCAGTTCATCTCTGACACAGACCAGCAAATTCTTACAAAGGATTAAAATAGAGATCTCTATTTCTGCATATGTTAACGACTGATAATCGTTGCGTGTGCGTTGGTCCTTCAGATACACATTTTTTAAAGTATAGATTAAGGGTCGGTCTCTGGTAGAAACCATATGATGACTAAGCACATCTACTATATTGTTGACACAATAATTAATGGTATGGTCCAAAGAAATACCTTAATGATAAGTTCTTTGCCCCCTTTCGAATGAGTGCGGGGTGGAATTTGGGTTCTATCACCTTTCAGACAGGATAAATATATACGGAATTTAAAAAAAACAACAGGTAAACAAATCAGTTATACACCGTTCAGCTTCTACGTTTCGTAAAAACGTTATAATTAAAGAAAATCTCACATGAAAATGATTTAATACTCCAAAGTCAAATAGACCGTTTTCCTAATTAAGTTTGCATCAAATAAAGCACCTGCTCCGAATTCAATTTTAAAAGTTGATAAAAAGTCGAAAGCAAGTGTTGGTGCAAAAATTCTACAGATCAAAGCTAACAATTGCGTACAACTTCAGTGAATTTTAAATCAAAATTTAACTGGAATGAAATAAAATACGACCTGAAATAAAGATCAAAAAGTGCTACACGGCGTACTACATGTATTACACACAAATTTGAATAAAATTCAAATGAATTCTAAAAGTTGTCAATTTATAGAAAATACCGATGCTCTAAAAAATGCAAAAGTTATTCATGTACGAAAGTCAACACCCGAATGACTTTTAAAGTGCTCAGCTGTATGCAAACCGATGGATATTGCTATCTGTGATAGAACTAGGTGGAGAGAGTGGCGAAATTCCAAGGCGTAGAACTGCATTTATAAACTACAATATGAAACTGTGTTGGTTGGCCAGAGATGAGTGCAAGAATTCTATCTCTCTATAACACAACATGTACTGGTATATATACCCCTCGGGTCCCAAACAATAAATATGAGCTGGAGATAGTATACGGAGGGTGTATGTGCAGTGTAGGGTAGGGCGGGGTCATATATACAATTGAGATCACATCGATAAGGGAAGAGAGAGGTTTCTGTTCAGTCATTGCTGTGACTCCATTTATATTTTTATACAAAGCATTGTACTGGATGTTTTGTCGTCGTGCTACATGTTTGTGTAATTTGCATCATTTTCAACACTGAGCATTGAGAGAGAGAGAGAGAGAGAGAGAGAGAGAGAGAGAGAGAGAGAGAGAGAGAATCAGCTGAGGTTAACTTCAGGTAGCCGGTATGCTGTCATGCATTCCATATACATGTTACACTGACACTGACATTTATACATATATACAAGGTACTAGTGTCACCTGCAACGTTTAGAGTGACAAATCCATCAAACATGCCCCCCCCCCCTGCCCCCCCCCCCCCCCCATTTTAACCGTTACATCGATCAAAAAAAAATCTTACCTTTCAGACTTGTCCGCCATTTAATGCCATATCCTCTGGTCTTTTTAATTAATATTCATATTCCGTTATTACATTATATACTATACACACACTTTCTCTTTCCTCTATAAATAAATTCACGGGTGGTCGATCGGTGCTCGGGTGTGGACGGGTTGACGATATATCACAGCGGTGACCCGTCTGACTGGTTTTCAATGCCCAATGTTTTCTGTAAGCATTAAAAGTCTGTCCTAATCCGGGAACTTCAATCTCCAGAATACACACGGTCGAGGTTGATTTAATTACACGATGAAGTCATTCCGTGAATATATTGGTTGAGAGATCGGTAGTTCCACGAATAAATCGATTATTAAACAGTAAAAAGAGCCGTTTATCTATTTACTCTTTTAATTATTATTACACCGTGTAAAAGTACATTAATATTCGATTTCTTTCAGACTGTCACGAGACTAATTTCATTGCAGCGCTAGCTAGATTTGCAACTCTTGAACAATGCTCGCCAAAAACAACACACAACTGTGAAAACCATTATTATCTGTGGGTAATTTCCTCTTTGGATTATTACGATAATACTCAGCCAACAGTTGTCATATAACCGCCTGCTTCGTTTTATCCTCCAAGGATGTGGTACTTCAACTCATTGTGCTTCTGCGAGTTCAAAACACAACCACTAAACATTTATAGCTTCACGACTAACGAAACTCATCTTCATCATCAACACTTGTTGATGTACATATCTTATTTATATATACCCACTATACACAACTCATAGAGTACTTGGCAAGTACATGTAATTTAAACACTTGGTTTTTAGCAATGTAAGTCTCCGCTCTATGCCTAATTTAACTTGTAAATGAGAAAATCCCATTGTTGTTCCAGCCTTTTTTCTCTCTCTCAAGTAAATTACACAGAAATTAACTCCATTGGGAACACACTCAATCCAATTTTCCCAAATGTAATGAAAAAAAAAATAGCAGCTTGTCTCTCAAGACTACTGTTTTTAAGCAATTGTTTTTGGTTTTATGTTCCCCCTTCGTACACTTTGGGGGGTTACTGGGGGCGCAATTTTAGTGAAAACCACGAAGAAAAGTTGACAAAAGATGCATTGTCTGTAGGAGATTCAGTTTTATCTAAGGACATGCTGGAGACATTTTTCTCTGCCCAGGGATCGTAAATCGCGTGGACCGTGTCACGAACCGCATCCTTGTGTATGTTACACGAGGCTAGCGGTCATTTATTCTGTTTTTGACAGATTTCACTGTTTCCATATCTCCATCCATTACACTTAGTAGTATATATTACCCTCTCAGCTAAATAAATAATTCGCATGCTGGTGACATAATTTGTTTTTATAACACGCTCATGTACATACATCTACAGTTTACTAAACTCCATAGCTAATGAGGAAATAAGTGTTTTAAAACTGATAATAAATTCCCTTCTCCATTAATTAACCGCCCATGTCGTGAATTTTCTTCTAAGAATTATTACTCCCTTGTCATTTTCTCTACCAACGTTGAAAGGAATAAAGGCATGAAAAGACTTAGTTAACATATAATTTCCAAAATTGTGAATATATGGTTACTAGTTCATTGCCGGGTTTAAACGTTTAATTAGCATTATCGATGTTTACTGTGTGGATCAATAAAATAACTGACACAAAGACTACACAAGTTTAATGTATGCCACTTTTTAAAAAATCAAAAACTAATAAAAGAAAAGAGAACAGAAATTTTGAATAAAAATATCTATTCTTAAAATTGAATATATAACTTTTTGGAAAAAGACCAAGCTTTATAAAACATAACTTTGTATCAAATAATCCACTATATTATATTTACATTCACTGTTTATTTTCTCCTGTAAATAAAGCATTTTTATTGTTTAAATGAAATCAAAGACGAAGTAATCTACATATATAATGGATCCGTTTTGAACTAAGTTAATTATAAAATTATGTAAACCCACACTAAAGAGGTGCATGTAGGACTTGTTTGTTATGATTCTCGTGACCATTGACGTGTTTTTTTAAATTTTATTTCATAAACCCATTTCTTTATTGATCAAATAATATAGTTATAATTATGTATCAATTTTCCGTAGCTTTAATAAAGAATTAGTGCCCATGTCCCATGCACGAATATTTTTTCAACTGGTTATCAAGTTTTACTGGTAAACCGATGTCCGCTGGACATGAGATCTAATTTAATGTTCATCATGTTACACTTTTACCACACAAAATATTAAATCAGACAAGAGTTACAGTTTTAAGAAAACGTACTATTTTAGTTGAAATATTATGTCATGTCGTTCTTTGTGCCCAAATAAAATGTATCTAATATATATCTATTAATCATTCCATTCATACTACATCTTCGGCAATTAATGTAGGTAGTTGTACTTCCAACGAAATATATTTGCACCCCTGACCTACATGTACAAGTCAGTTTTGCCTTTTTGCAACACGTAGACTTGAAATCGTTTTCCACAAAGTGGAAAGGGGGGGGGCACAAATAACCCCCCCCCCCCCCCATTTTGACAAACAAAAATAAAATACTAATCCAAAGTCAGAATCTTAAAAGGAATTATCTACTAGTTAAAACTTTTAATTTATTATTCACGGTATGCCATTCAATATCATTTCTGAACGTTATCGTATAGTTAATTAACAACAGATAAGAGGAGGGGCCAGTTTGCTTAAAAATCCATTATAAATAAATACAAAGGGGAAAAAGACTATTTACAAAAAAAGATACCCCGTCACCACCCCCACCCCCAAACACACATTATCTGCTTTGCCTTGACCCACAGGGGCATCGTATCCGCTCTACACTCTACGTATTATTTATATAGAGAGTGTAGAGCGGATACGATGCCCCTGTGCTTGACCCCTGTATTTACACAGACCTACTTCGAACATATGAAAAACCAAACAATCTGTAGGCAAGGTGTGGTGATCTACTGGGGCAGTTTAATGGACCTAATTTTGATTAAAATGGGAATAAAAAAATTAAGGTGTAAGAGAGAATATGGAAAATTACATCAACTACCGTACATTTAAAGAGGGGTAACTCTTCATTTTTCAAAGTGATTCTAAAATGAATCGAAGAACAACACAACTTTTCTTCATAGATGGAATGGTTTTTATTATAAAATATTGATGATGGCAGGTGGAAAATACTTCAATAAAGAAAAAAAAAAATGTATAAAATTTAATTTCTCTTCTAATGATGTCTTTTAAAATTTATTGTAAATGTCAAAAATTTGTTCCTAGTTTGATGACTGGAGTTGACTTCTGGTGCTGTAGGCAAAATACCACACAAGGACAGCGATAACCACAGCAACAAACTCACTCTGCACAAAAGGACCTTTAGAAACTCCCTGAAAAGAACAAATATTATTGAATTACTTACTTGAAATCAAAGCTAGTTTAAAGAACTAATTCTTTAAATAATCATTTAAAATTGTAACGAGTATCAAAATTCCCGTAGATTTAAAACAAACGGTGAAAATTAAAACATTACCGGGTAGTTGTGATTTTATGTTACAAGTTTTACTACATTCAAAAGAAGTTATCTCTTTATATCCAAGCAAATACATGTGCAATGTACATGTAATGACATTTATTCATAGTAAGTAATGGATAACTAAATGATCAACTTATTTAAATTTTAACACATATATACACTCATTCTGCATTTGACTTTTTTTTTCGAAAAATGTCAGTAAGTTTTTAACTTTGATGATATTGAGATTGTCATGATAAAAACAGTTGTAATTCTGCATCATGTCATTCTTGTGACACAGATGTAGATGGCAGTTATTTGCTTTAAAGAAAACCAATTTCTGTCTGCGAGAAAATAACCTGAATTCTACATATAATTTGTTTCTGCCCAATTTTTTTTTCTCCCCCCCCCATAATATCAAGCACATATTTCACTTTCATTGATAAAAGAATTAAAAAGAGAACAACATATTTTCATTATGATCAATGATCATTAAAATCAGTACATGTAATTTCCTTATGAAAATAAACAAAAAGGATTGATTCATTCTCCCTTTTCCCACAGTTAAACCAAATAATAAGGTTTTCTTTAAGCTCGTGCAAGTGTTGAGATGGTGGTATGAAAATGGTTATAACAGTGGTTCTCTTTCTTAAGGGATTACTTACTGGATGGTTAAATGTAATAGAGGTAACAGGTTTGACGGCATCTACAGACTCTCCACTTCTCTGGGCTTTTCTCAGCATGGAGTATCCCTCCTCATCATACAGACGAACCTCATATTTACCTGAGGACAGCTTTTTATGATCGTCACTGATGCTAACCTGTATAAAAAATCAAAATTTTATCATTTATACGTTCTTATTAGTTGATAATTTGTAAAAGTATAAATTTCCTTGGGAATAAAATTGTATCCATACATGTATATGATTTTAAATAGTTTTGTGGTGTTTTATTTTGTTATATGAAAAGGCCCTGGGCATACATGTAGTAAAATATTTATTTACAAAAATAAGAATATAAGAGACTTGTTTAAGTTAGTAAATATTGAGTAAATGCAGTTTTATATCAAATTCTTCTGCTTCTGAAAACAGCATGTATTTTGGGATATTTACATGCCTTACCTGGTACAAATCAGGTTTGTCGGTCTTGGTGACAGGTAAAGTTCTACCACTGATATCAGCATACAGATTCATATCCTAAAGATAAAGAAGGTACATAAATATATACATGTAACTTTTAATGTGTGTCATGTCACACTTTTTAAAAATAACCTAAGGTAAACATTTGACAGAGAGCACTTTCTGAGAGATCTATCATGAATGTGTTGGATTTCAGACAAAATACGGAAGAAATACATAGGAAATTAATTAACAACAAATAATTAAAGAGTTGATTCTGATAACATATATATGTATTTGACTTTGCACTTGTCCAAACCAGTCAATAGTTCTCACAAGGAGAGGAGAAAAAAATTGAAAAAACCCAGAGACATGTTATGTTCAAATGCATAATTTAAAATCCCCCATGTTTTTATTTCATAATATATACATACGAACATACCCTGACTTTATTTTTGCAGGTGAGTGTAAACTGTACAATAAACACAGTTTCTGTGGAGACAATGGCCTCTGTGGTGGTGTAAGTTTCAGCCTTGACCTCTGGTGACAAACAGCTGTCTCCTGTAAAAACAGTCAATGTAAAATTATTCATTACATGTATTGCAAGTATTTAAGTCCAAATGGATTTTATATACATGTTTGTTTACTTTAAAAAAAAATAATACAGTCAATATCCAAGGTTTTTGGAGTTCAATATTCAAAGTTTACAATGTCATTATATTCAAATTTATAAAACCTTAGCTCAAATTAGATCTAACAAAAAATATCAAAAACATGTGTGTCACACATGATTTGAGTAAATACACATGTAATTGCATACATTGATTACCTTTGTAATATGATGATATATTTTTTATTTATTATGCAAATAATATGTTGTTTAGAAGTAATAGATATATGTACTATTCGCATGAATTTAATACCAATTCAACCATGTCAACATATGTTTAATACAATATACCATAAACATGATTAAGAGTCTACTCTAGACAAGATATATACTAAGCAAGAAATTTCACATGAGCTGATCAATACAATGTCAAGTATACACTTAAAAATATAAGTGGAGATTAAAACAAAAAGTAAAACATGCCACATTGAACGAGAGAAAAACACGAGAAAATTCGGTTGAGTGCCACGTACATAAAGTTTGTGCACAATCATTAAGATATCTCTGTTCTTAAGCCAAATAAATAAACACAACTTTTAAAATCCATAATAACAACAGAAAAGTAATGATATAAATTACCTAGCACTACGAATGGAACGATGAGTAGAACAACCAGAGAAATCATTTTGCCGGCGAACTCCATCTTCTTCGTTGTGTGCACAAAATACCGGAAGTAAAGAACGTGTCAATAATACATATTAGTAAGTCGTACATCGACAAACTCTACCTTTGACCTCCCCTCCCCGCAATTTAGTTTTATAAATAAATTGTAAATAGGCATAAAAACGAAAGTTTTTTTTTTAAATTAATATGTTTTACGGTGTGACCGTTGGGGCGAGCACAGCATGTGATCAAACAATGAATTATAATAAATTAATAAAATAAAATTAACAACGTGAAATTTGAATGCCAAAAAATAAAACATACCTATTTTTCAGTAAATTTTCATTATTCATAGTTTATAAGATTTGTTATAATTTATTTATTTATATGTAGAACAATAGTTTAATCTCAGATACAATGTTGTAAATAATAAAGATTTTAATATATAAATATTCATTGCACTGCATCTCCTCTTTTAAAGTGATTGTGATTATGATTGATTGATTGATTTCCCCCTTTTTTTTGCAGTAGACATTTTTTCTTAAACTTACATATAAAACTTGACTCATCATAGAGCTCCCCCCATGCTAATTTTTTTTTCATTTTTGTTAATTTATACATAGAAAATCGACTTACCATGGATTTGCCCCTCCACTTAAAAAAAAATAATTAATGTTTAATTTTATTTTTAATTTACGCTTAAAAATATTTGCTTATCATGTTAAAAGAACATGGTGTTGTCCCCCCCCCCCCCCACCCCCCCCCCCCTGCATGTAATAAATGGAAGTGAAAATAAAGAAACCATTGAACTGCTAAAGAGCTGAAGGATTAGAATTTTCATGATTTATTTTTCTTTTTGCTTGCAAAGATTTTTTGGATGAGGATGCCATCCACCCACCCACCCCCTTTAAAAAAAGGCACTGCTACGTATAACGTTACGTTTCAGGAAATTACCGTAATTACATTGAATAAAATATTTGTGAGCATTCATCCAAATTAGTGCAATTTGCAACTGTTTCCTGTATCTGAAGAAATGTCCTTATTCGTCAGCTGTTCTTTATCTTAGCCTTTGCAAGATTTTAAGAGGATTTTGGTCATTTCAGCAGATTTATAATAACTTCAATTAGAGTAATTTCCCCTTATCAGTGCTTATTGTGACGTCAAAGCTGACGTTGGTTAAGTGTCGTCCTACTCTTTAAAACTCCCCTGAGAAATAAAAGTATGCGAAGTATACTGTTTTATTTACTTAAAAAGCATGATGTTCTTAAAATTACACATCTTATAAGCTTTCCAAAGGTTTTACTTTGATTCTCGGAAGAACGTGATGTTGGAACGTGAGGCTGGAAACCATTGGTACTATGAATTGTGGGTCAAAATTTACTGACTCCGAAAAAATATATCGGATCATAGTCTCGTTCAACCAGACGCTCGGCTGCCTCCGTAAAACTCCGTCGGAGTTTTACGGAGACAGCCGAGCGTCTGGTTGAACGAGACTAATCGGATCAATGTGTAAACGTTTGTGACGTCACACGATTATTTTTGATTGAAAGTGTACTGAGGTGAACTTTAGAGGTAACATTGACTGTATGTCGCTTACATCGTTATTGTTTTTACTGTCTAAATTTGTCTTGCTGATTCTCGTGAGAGTGTGAAGTGATAAAAATTGCCATGATTACAGGGAACTACTGGGACGATTAAAACGATGCATTACTGGTCCGATTTACTGACGCCAAAAAAATCCGTTGAATGAATGTGCAACTATACTCTGTCCCAAGATATTTTGGATTCACGTTTGGATGATTTTTAATAAAAATACACTTACCTGTGAAAGAAGTGCAATTGAAATAGTTGAAAGGGATATTTTCCAAGATAATTTCATTGACACATTATCATCTTTCACTCGGAAAAATTCACAGGAACGAAAACAGATTCCTTACGGAGATTTAATATGTTTTACGGTGCGACCGTTGGGGCGAGCGCAGCATGTGATCAAATAATGAATTATGATAAATCAATAAAAATAAAAGTATCAACGTACCGTAAATGAATTTGAATGCAAAATAAAATATAAACATGCCTATTTTTTCTATTTTTTCTAGTTAATTTTCATTATTCATAATTTATAAGATTGTTTATCTCAGATACAATGTTGTTGAATAATAAAAATTTTAACATAATGTTTATTGCAGTTTATTTCCTCTTTTCTAGCAGCAGACATTTTTCTTAAACCTACATATAAAAAATTGACTTATCATAGAGCCCCCCCCACCCCGTTTAAAAAAATATATAATTTACGTATAAAAAAAATTTGCTGATCATATAAGAAAAAAGGTTTTGGCCCCCCCCCGGCTAGTATGCCTATTTCTCCAACTTCTCAATCATTCAAGGTGAATTAAGGAACAATTACATTACCGGCGATAAAAAAGGGGGGGGGGGGGGCTAATACCCCTATGATGCTTTGTGCCTAATGATTAAGTCTAACTTTGCAAAAAAAAGTGGGGGGGGGGGGCAGCCCCCCCCCCCCGGTTCCGACGCCTATGCATACTACGCACTCACCATTCCTCACCCGGATTAGAATTTCCCTGATTTTGAGAATTTCTTTTTCATTTTGCTCGTAAATATTTTTTGAATGACGCCCCCTTTTTAAAAAAACGTTCCTGGAAATTACTGTAAATATATAGTGAATAAAATAAATGTGAGCATTCATCCAAATGAGAGCAGGTTACAACTGTTTCCTATTAAAAAAAAAAGATGTCCCCATTCGTTAGCTTTGCAAGATTTTGAGAATATTTTGATATTTATATTTCAGCAGATTAACAATAACTACTTAGAGTAATTTCCCCTTATTGTGACGTCAAAGTTTACGTCGGTCAAGTGTCGTCTGTCTCTTTAAAAAAACAACTAAGTGAAATATACTGTTTTGTTTACTTTAAAAAAGGATTAAATTCTTGAAACTACACAATTTATCTGTTTCTCAAAAGTTTTACTTTGATTCTCGCGAGAAGGAATCAAGTCTAGTGAGATCGTCCGACATTGATAAATTGCATTGTGGGTCGAAATTTACTGACTCCGAAAAATTCTGTGGGATCAATGTGCAAGAAATCCATTGTGACGTCACTCGAAGGAACGACAACTCTGTTAGTCTTATGTAATGGAATTATTTTATTTACCATGCATGATGTACATAGTCTTTATCTTGTTCTCGTGAGAGTGTGAAATGGGAAACCATATTTACAGGGAATTACTGGGACGATTAAAACAAGGCATTACTGGTCCGATTTACTGACGCCAAAAAAATCCGTTGAATGAATGTGCAACTAGTCCGAATTTTCTATTCACACACGCCTTGCCGGTAGAGCTCGCTTCGCGCCGGCGCTGCGCGCCGGCGAGCTGCGCTCGCTATAATGGTGAATGTTTACATCTTTTCTCCATTCGGAATACACTCGGAATACATCGCGCAATATTTCAACGTTATCATCCGGGCTTACTGCAATGCAAAATCTCCGTAGACATCACATTTTTTAGCATTGTATTGAAACCTGATAAGCTAACAGGGGCGTTTTGACTGAGAAATCTTGGAAATTTTTCATACTTTTGAATGAACATCGTTTGGATCCTGAGGTATTTATAAATATTAAACAATTAAGCCAAACGTGAATCCAAAATATCTTGGGACAGAGTATATACTCTGTCCCGAGTTTTTGCTTCCACCACTTTTTGCTTTATATTTCAATAATAGTAAATACCTTTGTGCTCAAACTACGTTCATCCACTAATATGAAAAATGTCCAGATTATCTGTTTTGAAACGCCCCCTCTACCGCTTCGGGTTTCAATACACATCCAAAAATTGAAAGTCTACGGAGATTTTGCATTGCATCAGCCATTACTAAGCCCGGATGATAATGTTAAAAAATTGCGCGATGTATTCCGAGTGTATTCCGAATGGAGAAAAGATGTAAACATTTCCCATTACAAATCTCCGTAAGAAACTTGTTTTCGTTCGTGTGAAATTTCACGAGTGAAAAGGGATAATTTTTCAATGAAGATATCTTGGATATATTCCCTTTTATCGATTTCAATTGTATTTCTTTCACAGGTATGTGTATTTTTATTAAAAATCATCAAAAATTGATGGAAGCAATAACTTGGGACAGACTATAGTCTGAATTTTCTATTCACACACGCCTTGCCGGTAGAGCTCGCTTCGCGCCGGCGCTGCACGCCGGCGAGCCGCGCTCGCTATGAATTAAAATTATACAATGTATTTCTTTAAAAAAAAAAGAAATTCGATTTAACTGACCAAAAGACATCCATTTAAGTAAGCATTTTGCCTCAAACGAAAGATGCATGAGATCCCGGTAGAAGTTAGTGATTGCATAACGGTGGAAAATTAATATACTGAGTCAAAAACTAATGTACATGTAGATGTCGCTTTGATAGTTCGATATCATTAGATTCACACCACCTAATATCCTACAAGTTGAAGCACACCGTCACGCAAATGTTATAGAGTTCTTTTGAAACATTACCCCACCCCCTTTTTTCTGCGCCGACCTGCATTTTGATGTGAGCTGTTTTAGGTCATTGGAAAACGTATTATATATATCAGAATCGCAAAAAAGATTTAAGGAACGATATAGAAAAGAACTACAGATACCGGTTGATGTATGAATTATGCTTAATGAAACCAAATGTAAGAGAGAGCCGGAGAGAGAGAGAGAGAGAGAGAGAGAGAGAGAGAGAGAGAGAGAGAGAGAGAGAGAGAGAGAGAGAGAGAGAGAGATTTTGGTTACCAACCAATTATTGATTTTAAATTTTAGAGCATGTGTATTGTATTAGTATACATACGTCATACGTACGTAAATTGTCATTTATGGTAACATGAATGAAAAATCAAGTATACTGCATGTATGTCAATATGAAGTTTCTTTATTTAATACGTGAATCAAATATAAAACTTCATTCAGTCAATGCGAAATGAATACAGTTTTATCTCATAAAAACTGTACGATATATACATGTAGCATATTATTTACACAATGTTATAGTCATTATAGATATCTGATATAATGTTATTCATTTAAGATATCTGATGACCTTTACATTCCCAGTCAACTCGGCAACATACAAATTGTCATGATTATCAACACACACACCGTACGGATCTTTCACGTATTCGATGTAGCGTAAGAACTGCCCATCCTGGTCCAGGATGTGGATACAGTCGTTGTTATAGTCTGCTGTCAGGATACGACTCTGACTGTCTGTTGTGATACCGCGGGGTTGAAATGATTTGTTCTTGGTAACTGAGGGATGACCGGTGTATCTCCATCTGAGTTTCCCGTCCTGATTAACCACCACTACTGCACCAGCCAAACAGTCTGCTACACAGATGTCATGGTTTCTGTTCTCCGTGATGTATTTCAATTGATAACCCCCTGAGTAAAGAGGTTTACCTTCACCATCAAATTGAATGGTTTGTTTCTCTGTACTTCCTGAGTATCGGACAACTTTAGATTGAGTTCTGTTATTGTCATTAATACCAACCAGAAAATCACCACTAGAGGTGAGACACAGACTGATGGGTGTCCATCCCTTTAATCCATGTATTTCTTCTATCTTTCCATCATTAATTTTGTTCAAAGTCTTCATTTTCCAGTCGCAATATACTAAAACTCCCCCACTAGTAACTGCTATATCATTTGGCATTTCTCCTGATTTTGTTGTGATGGTTTTCATGCATTTGCCATCAATACTGAAGCATTTTATGTCCCCAGTTTTTGCACTTGTCCAGATTTCTTCTTCATTATAAAAAGAAATACTGCGGAGATTTTCATACCCTGTATTAAATGTTTTGAGGACCTCGGGTATATCTAACAGCTCTCTGGGTGAACACTTTTGTAATTTTATTTTGTAGCCATCTTCATCTGTTTTTAAAACTAGAGATTTAATGGATCCAAACAATTCGTAAAAGTGCTCTCCATTAATTGGCTTGGAAAAAAATGAAGGCAGTGTGACCTGAACTTTGGCAGGAGGTTTCCTGAATTCTTTAATCCTGGACTTGTATTCTATAATAACAGACACATCATTGGAGTCTTCAAGTTCCGTTAGTTTAGATAGGTTTCCTTCAATCAATGATTCGATCTGTTTTATTTCATTCAAATGTTTCTCTAATATGTCGCGGTGTTTTTCTTTAATCTCTGTTATTTCATTCTTCATCTTGTTGATCACTCTATCAACTTCTTTGTGCCATTTCTCTCCTTCTGCTGATATACCTGTTGTAATTTTCTCATATTCCCCATCCAACCTAGCAATCTGGTCTATTAAATCTTTCCTTATTTCTTCATATGTGGGAGCAATAACTTTTTCCATTTTTTCAGTGTCTTTTTCTATATCCTCCTTCTTTGTCTTGTAGATGTCTTCAAGGACTATGAAATCACCATCTTTATGTTCATGGGATGCAGAACATATAACACAAAGAAACACGTTACATGACTTGCATTGCAATTTACACGTTTCTTTGGAATGTATTTCGCATAATGGAAACTTCAAGGTTGATTTTTTCTCCTTGAATGGAACTATTACATGTTTATGATACCCATCAGAAATATGATCTCCTATACATGGATTGCACAAGCTGACATGGCAAATATCACAGAAGCTCTGTACTATGTTCTCCTTACAATGGTCACATCGGACAACGTCTTGGGCACTGTCGCGGGGATCCATCTAGATGAGAAGAAAGACGAGGTTAATTAATTAACTGTTCGAATGCAAAATTAGTGAATATTCAACCTGCATGTTGGTTATTCTGATTTTAATGTTCAATGTTGGTCTATTCAAGAACAAAATACAAATAACTATTGATCGAATTTATAACGTTTATTATTAGTACTTAGTTGACAGTGTTTACCTTATGAATCAAAATGACGGATACTTCTTAAAACCAATTTCCATTACGTACCATCATCTAGTCAACATTTCTTTTGTACAATATATCCAACCAATATGCAACATTTAAGTAAATATTACATATTAGATGGTTCTTTCCGCAACTTTTATCTCAATTTTGTTATCAATGAAGACCAAAGTACAAAATATAGTGATCGACTTGGTCACCTGTAAAACTCCATGTAAATCTACTTTCTTTTTGAAACATTTCTTTAAATCTCTAGACTGTATTTTGTAAAACCCGTGGGTATCCCATTAAAAAAAATTCAAAAGACAAATATATTACCAACAACATACGCTATCTGTGATAAAGATTTTATTAAATGACCGTTTAGTTTTGAAAGGTATTTATTTTACACAACGAATTGTCTGATTACTTGTAATAATCCTTAATATCTACATTTTCAAATGTCTTTTTCTGTAATAACATTACGAATCAACTTTGAAGCATTTAGCCCAATAATTTTATATAAGATGAGTGACAGAAAATGGGCGTGTCTTATTACATCATCTATAAACGGTATTGGCTGCGCCACGTAGGGATACTTAGCATGTGCTACATGAAATAATAGTGTTTTCAGAATGGTGTTATAAAAAGTTTGTTAATAAGAAATTACATAAATATAAGTACTGATAAGAAATCATTCTTTGAATATTATGAGGTGATGATTTCGGTCGGGCTTTATTGGGTTTGACCACACTCCGACCGAAATCATCAACTCATAATACTCAAAAAATGGTTCCTTATTCCTATAATAAAGTCAAATTGAAAATCTAGAATATGTTTAATGTGGAAAAAAGAAGATTCAAACGTAAATCTAGTTTAAATAAAATGATTTGAAAGGTTTTTATACTCGTTTTTAGTAGAGGAAGGGGATGCTTACAAACATGTGCACAAGCAACAGCTTTGTTTCATTTTTGCCTGCATAAAATTTTCTTGTATTATTTTCTGTCAACTATTTTCTATCAACATTTGTAAATACGTGTACCTTAACCACCCACTGTAAGAACGCACCAGTATTTCAACAATGTTGGGATTATCCTAATAATTATCAATGTTTCGCATTCTTCTTTTGGCCACTTTAAGTCTTAGAATGGATTTTGAACCTACGCACAGTGCATAGTACATGAATATGATATTCATGTCATATGGCATTTCCTTATATCAGTGTATTATAAACTGCATGCCATGCAATTCCAAAGACATATTTCTTGTTTCATACATATAACTCATAACATATAACCGGATAAATGTGTAACATGTCTGGTTGACATAATGCTTATTTATTAAAACAGTAGTATTTTTTTTTCTGTATATGTATAACCCATCAATAACATTTTCTATTGTAATTCAGTATTATCGGTTAAAACCAAAGCGGAATGTTCTCTTTTAAATCAGAGCCAAAAAAATCATCATACTATAAGCTCGTAGCATCAGGGGGCGGGAATTGAAAGAAAGGATATTAACAGTGAAATTGATGTTCTATATAGCTATATAGATACACTATGCTTTGCCCCTGCCCCCCAACCTTCCTCCACCCTTCTCCTCTTTTTTTCTTTTCAAGATTTTTTTGATGGGTTTGCCCCCCCCCCCCTTTAAAAAACGATGGTACGTGCCTGTACTACTGTAAGAAGGTAGATGAATCATTATGTGTTATTTTAACTTGATTTGTAAATGTGATTGGCATTGTTGTTTAAACAACCATGCACATATCACCTCAGTGTCTGAACGTTGGTGATTTTTATCTAAGTGGAGGGGATGGGTTGGTGACAACTCAAACAGCAAAAAAGGTTTTCCAAAACTTTGATACCATCTTTTTTTAAACAAGAGTGTACCATAAAAAAGAGTAACTTTACAGCGGTTTTAATTTTTTCTCCAAAATTTGATAAAAAGGGCATCATCTTAATTTATGCTATAATACAATGGAATCTTTTGATATAGACATCTGGCCAATGCACTTTTTTGGTCTGCTAGAAACAGTTGAACTGTAGTATAGAAGAGGATTTCAGAGACTTTTTAGGATAAAAAATTATACATGCAAGAATAAATGCATTTATTTTTCAAAACATGAACAACAGCCCCAACACCAGATACTCTGATCTAGCTGCATAGGTTTCTATATTTAAGCAAATGTTTCGTGTTCCTCATCATCCTGTGTATGATTTTCCTGTCGGATACCCAAAATAAAGAACATGTTATGAAGAAAAATTGAATTTTGTGCAGTATTTTGGATCCATATAGGTGGGATTTTAATGTTTTACAATCTATGATCTCATTTCTCTACAAATGCTATTTAAGCTATAAATCTTGGACTGATAGTTAAAAATGTTCAAAAATTTATAATCGACAGTACGCGACTGCAGATTACGTCAAGCAACCTCGGATAGCAATATCATGTGATTTATTATGGTGACTTAAGAAAAGGTAAAGACACAAGATAAAAATAAAACTGAATACTATTTGGTTTGAAAGGTCTGAAAAGGTGACAGAATAGCAAGCGTTTGTCATTAACCTTGAGAGTGCTCGATGGCGGGGGACATTTTTAGACGGTATCGATCTCCTTTATGTAAAAGAAGAGCACTATACAAAAATATAACAAAAATACCAAAATAAAAAAGTCAAAATTTAGGGATTTTTTTAAAAGTTTATAATAATTTATACATAAACAAATCATATCTTAAAATTCGAGGTAGATCTGGTGGTTGATTTATTGACCACCGAGCATCCTTAACATTTAATATTGACCCTTAATACGTTGATCATCGGGCACTACTAACACACCTCACAGCCTTATTAGCATAATCGGAACCTTTCTGATTTTTATATTCACGAAGGAATGAAAAAACCCGAGAAAGTCAAAACTTCGTATATCTCGGGATTTTAACGAGACCAGTCTAACACTCGTGAAAATCGAGAGAGGAGTTTAAATGGAAAAAGTAAGTAAAAGTTTTTGTTTCTTATATTGGCAAGCTTTTAAATTATTTAGAGTTGCAGAAAAATTGTTTATCAATGTGAAGTCGAAGTTTGGGGTGATTAGCCTTATCTCGTTAAATTTTGTTCAGCATGAAACAGTCTGAACAGCAATCCTCGATTTTGTCAACAATCTAAAACGTGCTAAGGAGTAGTCATTCGTCGGTAAGAACATACTTACTTACATTGTTAAACTACTCAAAAACTCTTTTAAAAGCATACAATGCGTTAAGTCTATAGTACACATGTTACAAAAATGTCGATAATTAATGGTCGTTGTGAAATGTGACTTGAAAGACATGTTTTAGTATGAAATGTGTATGCAGGTGTATTATAGTCAGTTTTTAGTTACACATATTGTTACGTAGCATACGTTAAAAAAATATTGTATGTTTTTCCTAGAATATTGAGTTTGTGTCAATCATGCTTTCAGCCATTTCCATACAGAATTTCCTCGACACGTACAATGTACACTGCACATGTGGTTTTGATATCTGTATCTCATTCAAACTGTTAACTTTATGTCTTATTTATCTATTAACGATGAAAGTGTTTATGATTCAAGGGCCTGCATTTGTTATGTAAATATAACATTATACGATTGAGAGTATGAGAGAGAGAGAGAGAGAGAGAGAGAGAGAGAGAGAGAGAGAGAGTGTGTGTGTGTGTGTGTGTGTGTGTGTGTGTGTGTGTGTGTGTAATTACAGTGTACATGTAATTGTTATTGATTGCCTTGCTTCCATGAACCATATATATATAACAAATTTTATAGTTATATGTCATTTCCCACTTAATGAGTTGTTATAGCTGTTATCATGGTAATGTTTTGACCATGTCTCAGATACTGCATGTGCCCATAAAAAAGTGTAATCTAGGACACACCCTTTTGTTTTGATAATGACAGCATTTAGCTTTGTAATGATAGCTAGTGTATCTTTTTTCTTCTAATCTACAGATTTACCTGCGGTTTTCAGATGATCTGAAGATCGGGATTATAGAAAATATTGTCAATTTGATATTGCTAATGACCCAGTCATGTCTGCTGAAGCCCAGAAGGTACTTCTTTGTCATGTAATAAACTTACAACTTGTCTTCCATATGTACCGTAGATATACTTCAAATTTTGGTTTAAGCTGATTGAAAGCCAAGCAAGGTCATCTAAATAGCTACAATGTCTTGTGTAAAAGGGAAAGGTTTATATGGGCATCTTGTTGCAAATCTGCTTGATTATCTGTATTTTAAGGGGTGGGAACCTCTGAAAGGAATACCAGGAGTTTTGAAATATTATAAACTTTAAGAGATGTGTTTTACACTCTCTGAGAGAATGGGATTTGCAGAAATCCCATGAATTTCTTATGCTGGAAATATGTTTTTCAGATTAGTTTTTGTTATTGACGCAATCATATTTTGGTGTACATAGAATGTTGATAGTTGAAACTCATACTGACAATCATATGTTACATAAGTGTTACATAAGTGTTTATGACTTTGATCTTTGTTCAATATATTTAATATCTTTCTGTCCACTGGATATCTAAATATCTTTGAAGTTACACCATTGAAGTTACACATTCATTACAGTTATCATGTGTGTGCAGAATTGATTGAGCCAGGTTTCCTGATGTTGTCATATAAGTGATACATTGTACTGCTTTAAAAAGTATATATCACTTGTGACTTACTGGTATATTAGTACATATTTCATTTGTAAAATCATTTGACAAATTTAAAGTGTTTTGTAGTACTGAAATGTTTTTATGCCAGGCTTTTAAAATTACTGAAAGTACCTGCACATGATGCAACTATCTTTTGACGCTGTATATATAACAACAAGAAACTGTCAGCTGGGTTTAAAATTAGTGGCAAATGATGTAATACATGTATGTACAATATTAGAAAAGATTACATTGTTAGTAATTGCACATTCCATAAATAACTTCATTGAATATATACATGTAAGTATTTGATGAGTGCACAATGTTTCAAAAATTACATGTAATTCTCTTAACACTTTATGTTTATTCTATTTTAGTTTCCAGACCATGACATTAATGAATACTTTTTGAATGGAATGCATGAGGATTAGAATGGAACCTTATTCTGCCTTTTTACCAACTCACACCATCTTTTCATGGAGCCAACCACAGAAGAATTTGTTCTATACACATCATTCATAACATTCTTATTTATGTTGCATAACTTTAAATGTTACTGGATGAATTGTGTTCACATAATGAATACCAGCAAACTTTTTATCGAGTGCACTTAATTTGTATTTTTCCTACCCATCCATCTAACATATGTTTTTATATAATATATTCATATACATGTAACATTTTTGGAAACAGCTATTTTTTTTGAATTGGAATTGAGCGTTACTATTTTATTCAAGTTTTTTTTAAAGGGACTTGGACACGATTTTAGATCAAAATTTTGTTTTCAATATCTTTATGCATAAAATGATTTACTTGCACATTTTGAATAATTGACCATAATTTGAATGTTAAAAGTCAAGTTATAAGAGAGATAGAGGGGTAAGAATTTATTGTTATGTAAACAAAACTCGAGTCTTATGTTTGTTTACAAATAATATAAAGTATGAAATTACCAATTCTTTGAGAAAATGATTCATAGAAAAGAAGGTAAACTGATTCGATGTGATCATAAATGATATTATTAATAGAAAAAAGCAACATTTGAATTAAACTTACACCAATAAAACACATATGTAAATAATAACAAGACTCGCGCTTTGTTTACAAAACAAAAAATATTTAATTTTTTATCTTTCTTTTAACTCAGTATTTGACTTTCAAATTTTGACAAAGCATTAAAAAATACCCATATCAACCATTCTAAATATTGAAAATGGAAACATAAAATTTTGAATTTTAAGCTCAAATCGTGTCTAAGTCCCTTAAATATACTCTTTTGTATACAAACAGTACAAAAAATACTTAGTTACAATGGGAAATAGACATAATATATATAAAAGTGTCTGATAAAAGTATAGGTCTTGTTCTTGAACAGAAGAAATTGACAGAAAAATATTCAGTTTTAGCCATGAAATACAAATATAAATATTTTTTAAGAATATTATTTAATCTAAATAAGTTATAAAAGTTTTTTTTTCCTTTATTCCAATGTTTGGAAACAAATCCAAAATATAATTAAAATTGCTGTACAGTATATCCTATTGATTCCTATAATATATCACTTAAGTTTCTTAAACTGCATGTTTATTACTTTTTTTTCTTAAAATGAAGTATACAAGGTCATTAATTTTTTTTCATTATATTCAACTAGATACAAATAGGCCTTCTGCAACCTTTTCATTGTTTAAATGGTATGGAGTTTTAATTACCTTTCATATGAAAAATGACATCTAAATCTTAAATTGCTGTACATTATATCCTATCCATCTAATGTATCACTTTATTTATGTTGAACTTCGTGTCTATTAGTATTATGAATTTTTTTTAGAATGATATGTGCAATTTCATTAATTTATTTTTCATTTTAAGAAAATTCATTTTAAAAAAGATCTCTTACAACCTGTGTATTTTTTTTTTCCAGATTACATAACACAGTGTATTAATTGAATGTAGTTGTGTAGATTTATACATGTACCTACAAGTAATATACATTTAATATTGACCGGGTACATGTACCAGCCTACTATATTTGATAAATAAATGTACTTCTTTCATGCCTTTTTAATGCCTTTTACTCATGTTTTATGTATTATTTATAATTAAAATACTTTGAAAACTTTTCTCAATTTATTTATTTTAATAAGATTAAGAAACGGACTATAGTTAATGCACGTTTTCAAGAGTTGTCTCTCTTGGGGACAATAATGAATGCTCCCCAGGGTTCATGACCCTGAATATTGAGTAGGCTGTGAGGTGTGACTAAACCACACATCTGATTCTGTTGTTATTAAAACTAATTCGTTCCGGTTATATCCCATCATTATATAATCACTTTGAAGGCATAATCATATACAACACAATTCTCATTAATAACAAGAATAGCAGATTCAAAGAAAGGTTATACCGTAGTTGAATATAAGACGAGATTAAGATCAGGTCTATTCAAGATTATTTCAAAATTACTTTTTACAGTGAATAAAAAACGCAATAAATAATCATCATTGCATCAATAATAAAATTGAAAATGAGGGTCCTTAATTATATGAATATGATATTTAAATTTATTAACAGTTATTACACAATTTATCTACACTTGAATTAAAAGGCATAATAAAGCATGTTTTATTGAGGTAAGAAATATTGTTAATTTGTTATTTTATTTTAGTTTTTAGTTTCAAATTAATTTCAAATGTTCATCAATTAACAACCGCATAACCTTTCTTAGTGGTCTTATATATGAAAATATGGTACTGGTAAAACGGATTCTTTTTCGTAGCGTTTGATTATTTCATTCAGAAGTTATCTCTCTTATCATGAGTTCATATGTGACTTATTCAGACCTCGTTCTTCTTGTTTTATTTGTTTTTTTTTAAATATTGATTATTTGTGCATTAAAAATATCATTGCACGAAACCCCATAGTATAGCGATATCTTGTACGTACGATTAAGGTATTTTTCTTTATGCTATACAACAGACATGTAACAAATGTTGCCCACAGGACCCAAGAGGGGTAGGGGTTAAACTCTATAAAGGCAATTTACTGAAATCATTGTCATAACAGAAGATACAATAAAACAGGGTTGTATTTAAATGCACCCTTTCTTACCTATCAAGAAAAATTCATTTTGTCATGATCAAGAATGCAGATGTATAAATGGATGATTTGATACAAATAATCACCATTCACGGACATCTATATGCTAGCATATTTACCTCGCATGTCAAATAAGTTGCAAGTCGACACGACTAATTTTTATGTCGACATAAATAAGTTGCATGTCAACATAAATAAATAGGACGTCAGCATAGATAAATTGCATGTCAACATAAATAAATTGCATGTAAACATATTGATTTGGCATGTCAACATAATAGGTAACATCTAGTAAGTCAAAAGATTTTTGTTTAAATTTCAAATTATTATGATTTGATTTCAATTTTCTTGCATGTCAACATATTATGCTGCATGTTGACATAATTATCTACCATGTCAACATACTCATCTCACATGTTTACATTCTCAAGTACGATGTTCATAAATTTTTGTGAGGTCATATGGAATATCATGCATTTTTATGCGCTTAAACAGTAAATTTTTCTAGTAATGATACATGCGTACAAAATATTAAAAGTAACTTACATTCACTGTGATTGTAAATTGCATTTATTTTCATCCAAATCAATTACACAACACAAATCATTTATAACAATACTGTACTATGTCAGTTAACATGAATGAATATATATTAAAGGCCTATATACTGTAGTAAATATAAAGAGAAAAAGAATCAGAAACACTGTGGATTATAATTAGAGCATATCGTTTTTACACATTGCCATTTATTTGAGATATTTGATGATCTTCACATTTCCAGCATTTTGTATGTATGTATGATTATCAAAATGGTAAGAAAAGAGTTTCAACTTTTCAGTTAATGTCAAATAAGTGACTACAGTTTTACCCCATAGATACTGAGTAATGTACGACATACATTACTTACAAAATGTCAGTATTTATTTAAGATATCTGATAACCTTCACATCTCCAGTCGAGTACTCGGCAACATACAAGTTGTCATGATTATCAACACACAAACCGTACGGATAGTTCACCTTTTCGATGTAACGTAAGAACTGCCCATCCTGGTCCAGGATGTGGATGCAACGGTTGTTAGAGTATGCCGTTAGGATCTGACTCTGGCTGTTTGTTGTGATGCCACGGGGTGTAAAGGGATTTTTCTTGGCTCCTGAGGGATGACCAGTGTATCTCCATCTGAGTTTCCCTTCCTGATTAACCACCACTACTTCATCGGCCCCATAGTCAGCTACACAGATGTCATGGTTTCTGTTCTCAGTTATGTATTTAATATAACTATTTCCTGAGTACAGAGGTTTACCTTCATCATCAAATTGAATGGTTTGCTTTTCTGTACTTCCCGAGTATCGAACAACTTTAGATTGAGTTTTTTCATCATTATATAAACTTACCAGAAAATCATCAGTACATGTGACACTCAGATTGATAGGTTTCCATTCCTGTAGTTTAATTATCTCTTCTATCTTTCCATCCCTTATTTTATTCAAAGTCTTTACATTGGAATCACAATACAACAGATCTCCATCTCTTGTGACTGCTATATCATTTGGTATTTTTCCCGATTTTGTTGTGATGTTTTTCATGCATTTGCCAACAGTACTAAAGCATCTTATATCCCCAGCGTATGCACTTGTCCAGATATCTTCTTCATTGTAAAAAGAAACACAGCGGAATTCTTCATACCCTGTGTTAAATGTGTTGATAACCTCGGGTATATCTAACAGCTCTCTGGGTGAACACTTTTGTAATTTTATTTTGTAGCCATCTTCATCTGTTTTTAAAACTAGAGGTTTAATGGATCCAAACAATTTGTAAAAGTGCTCTCCATTAATTGGCTTGGAAAAAAATGAAGGCAGTGTGACCTGAACTTTGGCAGGAGGTTTCCTGAATTCTTTAATCCTGGACTTGTATTCTAAAATAACAGACACATCATTGGAGTCTTCAAGTTCCGTTAGTTTAGATAGGTTTCCTTCAATCAATGATTCGATCTGTTTTATTTCACTCAAATGTTTCTCTAATATGTCGCGGTGTTTTTCTTTAATCTCTATTATTTCATTCTTCATCTTGTTGATCACTCTATCAACTTCTTTGTGCCATTTCTCTCCTTCTGCTGACATAACTGTTGTAATTTTCTCATATTCCCCATCCAACCTAGCAATCTGGTTTATTAAATCTTTCCTGATTTCTTCATATGTGGGAGCAATAAGCCTTTCTATTTCTTCAGTATCCATTACTATACCCTCTTTCTTTGTCTTGCAGATGTCTTCCAGGACTATGAAATCACTATCTTTATGTTCATGTGATACAGAGCAAATAACACAAAGAAACACGTTACATGACTTGCATTGCAATTTACACGTTTCTTTGGAATGCGTGTTACATGTAAGAAACTTTATGGTCGATTTTCTTTGCTTGAAGGGGACTATTTTATGTTTGTCATACTCATCTGAGATGTGTTCGCCTATACAGGGCTTGCAGAGACTGACATGGCAAAAGTCACAGTAGCTCTGTACTATGTTCTCTTTACAATGGTCACATCGGACAACGTCTTGGGCACTGCGACGTTGATCCATCTAAGTCAGAAAATAGGCGTGGTTAGGGATAACTAGTATTCAAAGTAACACTTTCCATTTAAAGAACTGTTGTTATTTTCTGATTTTAATGTTTTATGCTGTTTAAACAAAAAATAATGCATGTCTTTTGATTTAATTTAATTTAGAATAGTATTAATATATATAAAACAGTGTTTACCTTAGTTATGAATCAAAATGGCGGATACTTTTCAATTCTTTGGAATAAATAAACATAGATATCCAGCAAATCCTATAACCCAGTCAATCTTTCTGTTTGCACAAAATATCCATAAACACCATGCAAGTGACTTTTATGAATAAGATGATGCGTTCGGTAACGTTTACCTCAATTTTGGTTGTCATTGAATGACAAAAGTCAACATTCAGGTATTGACCTGATTACTTGGAAAACCCATGTCTTGCAAATCGACTTTCGTTTTAATAGATGTATTTGTAGAATGTGATTTGTAAAAATTCATGTAGGGTGGCATAGTTCTGCCCCTCTGCCCATTCTACCCCTTGAGTTATTTTTTCTACCAAATATGTCGGTATGCAAGATAAATATGTAGACATGCAAGATAGTAATATCAACATGCACCAAACTTGTGTTTACTTGCAAGAAAACTGATATCAGCTTAAACCAATAAAAATCTCATCACAAAGAATATCAAATTGCGATCAGAATAAAGAATAAAAATCTAAAACACAATATCAAATACCACTCACATGTAACTTCAAACATGCTAAATGTTACTTATTTATGTCTACATGCGACTTTTCCTTGATGAAATGCAACTTAGTTATGTTGAAATGCGAGATTATAATGTTAACATGCAACTTATTTATGTCAACATGCAAATTATTTATGTAGACTAAGTTGCATCTTAACTTTAATAAATTGCATGTCAACATAAATAAGTAGCAAGTCAACAAAATCAGTTGCATGTCAATACCAGTATATATATCTCGCAAGACAGCATGAACAAGTAGCACTTAACATGCATTAAGTCGTTTTTGTTGTTGAGAATTTAAAAAAAAATGTTCTGATTGCAATTTTCTTGCAAGTTATTATAGTTATAATGCATGTTATAAAATAACTACATGTATCCTGCATTTCAACATACATATACTTACTAGTACATCGCATGTAATTGTTGTATAGTGTTGGTATCCATGCATACGTAAAGATAAGATATATGCATCTACAAACGTAAACTAACAGTATGAGATCCAGATTTTAAAAGATATGTTCAATAAAATATTTATTTAAAAAATAGTTTTAGTTCATGGGGGCATTACAATTCCTTTTAACAAAGGCATATATGTCTTTCTTACATATATATCTGAAAAACAGTTGCCATAGACAGTTGCCTTAAACAGTTGCCTTAGAAAATGACTTTAAAGGATGAACAAAATACATGTTATTATGATTGATAATGCCAAATTAAAAGACAAAAATATGTTAAATGAAAACAGAAATTTAGAAGTCAATCGAGGATGAAAATTCTGATTTGAAAGATTTTTAGCCTTTTACTTGATTAAAGAAGGAGAACGGTTACCGTCGTATATACTTGTGTTGGTATTTCATACATGTATATCTTATTTCATTTGGTTGGACGTACAAAAGAGCAAGTTCTAAATGTAAGCACCAAACTTGTGTCAGTAGACGAAATAAAGGAACGTATATCAAAATATGCACACAAGCAAAAACTCTGTTTTATTGTTGCCTGTATATGCTTTTTCAAAGCTTTTTTAAGGTGTTGAACTATTTCTTGTACAAATTGTGAATTTCGTTACAATCCGTTAATCATAAGAACATGCATGTAACAGTGCTTTAACACATTCTGTATTTCCCTAGCCTTAGTGTTTTACATACTTCATTTAGACACTCTTTAATTTGGATGTATTTAAAACTAGCAGTTCACACCACAGATATGTAATATAATTTGTTATGCAAATTGATAAACGTGCTATAAAATGCTACATATTTATTTGTTTTAAACACTATCATATATCAAAATGTTTTGATAAATTTCAATAGGAAAATTTCGGCGGTCACGTGTTTTAGATGTACAATCGGATGTAATCAAATTGAAAGTTGTATATATCTTTGTGACGGTGCCTACTTACGAGCGCTGTTCAATTTTAATATATGCAATGAAACAATAGAGCTTTTTTCTGATTTGGGCGATATCTTTTTTGCTTAAAATATTAAACAAGGAGAATATTTTCTTCCCTACTTCGTGTAAGTTCTTCAGTTTAAATACGTCAACAGTGATACATCTTGCTTGATTTCAATTGCAGGCAACAGACAATAGACGCCATGCTTGTTGCAGTCTCATGTTATATCTTTAAGATATTTGACGATTTTCACAGTTCCAGTGAGGTAGTTGGCAACATAAATTTGGTCAAGTTTATCAACACACAATCCATGAGGACTTTTTATGTTTTTGATGAAGTGCAAAAACAATCCATCTTTGTCAAGGATGTGAATGCACTGGTTGTTGGAATCTGCTGTTAGAATGCGACTCTGACTGTCTGTTGTAATGCCACTAGGTAAAAATGATTTGCATTAGACTCCAGTGCATTACCGCTGTAAATAAATCGGAGTTTTCCGTTCAAATCAACAACGACTACTGTACTAGCCCCACAATCAGCTACACAGATGTCATGGTTTTTGTTCTCCGCTATGTGCTTAGTTGCACTATTCCCAGAGTAAAGAGGTTTGCCTTTGTCATCGAATTGAATTGTTTGTTTCTCTATATATCCTGAAAATCGAACAATTTTAGATTGAGTTGTGTCATTGCTACACATAGCTACCAAAAAATCATCTGACAAGGTCACACACAGATTGATTGGTGTCCATCCACATAATCTTATTATTTCGTCTATTTTACCATCCTTTATTTGATTTAAAGTTTTCATTTTAAAGTCACAATACACCAAATCTCCACCACTTGTGACAGCTATATCACTTGGCCATTCTCCTGACTTTGTTGTAATGGTCTTCATGCATTTGCTATCAGGATTAAAGCATTTAATATAATTAACTTTACCACTTGTCCAGATATTTTCTTCACTGTAAAGAGAAATACTACGGATATGCCTATACCCTGTTTTAACTATGCTGACGGTTTCAGGTATGTCTAATAGCTCTCTGGATGAAACCTCTTGTGATTTCATTTTGTAACCATTTTCATGTGATGTTAAGACGAAAGGTTTCAGGGTTCCAATCATTTCATGAAAATGCTCTCCGTTGATTGGCTTGGAACAAAATGTTGGCATCTTGACATGTACTTTAGGAGGAAGTTTTCTGAATTCATTGAGTCTTGTTCTGTAATTCACGATTTTCGATACATCATTTGATTCCTCAATATTATTTAAAGTTACTAAGTTTTCCTCAATCAAGGATTTGATCTGTTTGATTTCATTTAAATGCTTCTCCAATATGGCGCGGTGATTCTTTTTAATCTCACTTATTTCATTCTTCATTTTGTTAATGACCTTATCAACTTCTGTGTGCCATATCTCTCCTTGTTCTGACATACATTTTGTGATTTTCTCATATTCTCTATCTACACTTGCAATCTGGTAAATCAACTCGTTCTTTATTTCTTCATATGTCGGAGCAATTACATTTTCTATTTCTCTAGTATCTTTTTCTATGCACTCTTTCTTAGTCTTGTAAATATCTTCAAGGACTCTGAAATCGTGACCTTTATGTTCGTCGGATGCAATACATAAAACACAAATTAACGCATCGCATGATTTGCAATGCAAATGACACGTTTTATTGGAATGTAATTTGCATGTTGGAAATATCAAGCTTGATTTCCGTTCCTGAAAAGGGACTACTTTATGCTTGTCATAATCATTTGAGATATGTTCTCCTATACATAGTTTACATAGGCTGGTATGACAAACGTCACAGTAGTTCTGTACTATGTTATTCGTACACAGGCCGCATCGTACTGTGTCCTGGAGAGTGAAGCCGGGATCCATCTAATTCTGAAAGAAGCGTGATTATATTACTGTTCCAGTATTAATTAAAGGAACATTTAACTTGCAACATTAAACTTTTTTCTTGGTTATCGTTTTAAACTAGTTATACATAGGATCTGATCGGAAACTTATGTTTCCTATAAACATTTTTTAGTTTAAGTTTACCCTGTCATCCAAAATGGCGGACACTTTTCAGCCTGTTGGAACAAATTAAATTCAATTCCAACTTAATATACAGTCAATCTTTTTGCATAGAATATCCAAGAGGAAAATACAAAAATCCACCATTAAAGAAGAGCACTTAGCGGTTCATTTATCAAATTCGGTTTGATTATGTATTAGCCATAGCCGCAAAATCTAGGTGACTCCCCGTTCAAACTAGAAAAAAAAACAAGCGTGTAGGTGTCCTTCCTTAAATACCTTATATAGAGAGCTGGCGGTGTCTTCTGACATTTAATAGTTAATAAAATTTAAAATATTTGGGATAGACCTTTCTTGCAAATTCAAAGTTTAAATACACTAAATGCGTTTTATTTAAAACACTCCTACATGCTTATCGTTTTATGTGTTTACTACATGACAGGTAAGTTACATACCTTTACATAAATTAATATTTAAACATCCAATAAATTAGAGTGCATTAAAAGGTCAAGTAACAAAGTTATTGTATAAAAACATTTTATAAGACTCAAAGTAACAAAGCCATTAAACCATAAATCGATTTCTATCGTGAATTAAAGTGAAGAAAATGTGTTTTGTCTGATTTATTACATAATGTTTACTTCTAATTTCATGGGGCCACCTGGGGTTAAATTCATATAAGAGCTATATTTTTAAAGGGTTGTCATACATGTAAAAGGAGATGCAAATATAGGTTTCATTGTATTTCAGCCATTTCCTACCCTGTTAAATTTAAAAGACTCGTTCACTCTGACCATAAAAAAACCCCAAAAACGATCAGTATCATTCACAGATATTGGCATGTGCATGTGTTAAACGTTAAGGGTGATTTGTGCCCAGTTTAGTTGAAATTGGCCCAGTTCTTAAGAAGATGTTGAAAATGTAAAAAGTTTACAGACAGCCAGACAGCGAGACAGACAGACAGACGGACGGACGGACAGACAGACAGACAGACAGACAGACAGACGGACGACAGACCAAATGTAATCAGAAAAGCTAACTTGAGCTTTCAGCTCAGGTGAGCTAAAAATTGATTGATCCGCCTCTCTCTACACAAAATATGCGTCAAAATTGACAGCATGACGTGACATCGGCAAGTGCACCTCGATCAGTCAGTTATTTATATTTATCATTGTTGGATTTATTTGACTTCAAAGTTGCACACATGGGTAATTCTAAATGTTGTTGAATGTTTTTGTAACCATAACAATCAGAAATTACTTTATTTACTAGCATTTTTGACGACTTGTTGTTTTGTATGATGGCATCGTTAACATTTCCCGTACTTTCTTGTCGGTGCGACCACACAGTAAACCTTAACAGTGCTGCGTACTTTTACTTTCTACTGTAAGAACACAAGAGAAAGTAAGTAAGTAAGTAAGTAAGTAAGTAATTATTTTATTTATCTATAGTGACGTGTATACATTTCCAAGTGTAATATCAAAAACAGTAAGCATAGATTTAGAACCCGGCCTGTCGATCGGGTCTATATGCCACTTTGAACACATTATACATGAAAAAAGAAAAGAAAATAACACAGCATCAAGCGGTAAACAAAGATATGATTGAAATAATACATGTATAAGTATAAAGCTTCCTTTAGAACCTTGAGTTTGCACAGTTTATATAATACAGTATATGTTTATTTCCTGAACAATAAAGATTGTCTACGTGTAAAAGAATATATGATATCCCAACGAAATTTTATTTGTTTTAAAAACAACGAAATTTTAACCCAACGAATATATGTGCTTCTACAGTAAGTATTTGGCAACCTACCGAGGACAATTTGAAATAAGAACAATTAGTGCATCTGTATCTGACATTTATATAGTCTGTCCCAAGATATTGATGCTGCATATTTGAACAATTTTTAATAAAAATACACATATCTGTGACAGGAGTGCAATTATATCGATGAAATGGAAAATTACCAAGATAACTTCATTCACACATTATCATTTTCCCCTCGTAAATATTCACTGGAGCTAAAACAGATTTCCTACGGAGATTTATAATGGGGAATGTTGACATCTTTTTTCCATTCGGAAGTAACCGGGACACCTCGTGCAATTTTTCAACTTTATCATCTGGGCTTCTTCATCTTCTTGGCAATGGAAAAATACCGTAGACTTTTTATTTTTAGCTGTGTATTGATACCCGAACAAGCGAGAGGGGGCGTTTCAAAAGGGAAATCTTTGGATTTTTTCATACTATTGAATGAACATCGTTTGAAGAGGTATTTATAAATATTGAATAATTTAAGGAAATATGCGGCAAAAATATCTTGGGACAGATTAAACTGTATAGCAGTATTTTCGCAAAGGGTTCTTCTATAATCGTTATATAAAGGACAATGTAATAAAAAGTGAATTTCGTTTGCTACACTGTTTTTACAACAAAAAGTTCAAATTCGCTCCTCAACAGGTTCACCGTGGTATCTATCCGTCTCAATTCTCAATGGTAAAATTCCACATCTAAACTGAGCCAAAATTGAAAGTTGGTGCAAAACGATGGACTCCAAGAAAATAGCAAATAGCTCTATTTTGAACATTATCTATCGATTGAAATTTTTATAATAGTATGTTATAACAGTGCATGAAATCGCATTATCCTCATAATTATCAATGTTTCACATTTTTCATTTGGCTACTCTAGCTCTTACATGTAGAATAAATTTTAAACATACAGTTTAAACACGTAATATCTGGTATTTATGTCATATGCTTATCAGTATGTTATGGACTATATGTCATGCAGTTCAAAAGAATAAAATATCTTGTTTCATACATATTACTTATCAAACGTCCTGCTAAATGCGTGGCATGACTTGTTGATATGATGCTTATTTGTTAAGACAGTTGTATACTTCTTTTCTTAAGGTATATGACGTATTTTCAATAATAATTTTATTGGGGAAAAGCAAAGAGGGATGGCCTCCTCTAAAGCAGAGGAAAAAAAATCATTCAACTAAAAAAGAAAGATTAATCAATACATATTATTCAAACCATCCGAAAAAGTGATTAATATTATCAAAATAAAATCTTCGCAATGTCCTAACTTTGGTGATTTTTATTAAAAGGGGAGGAAAGGGGTCGATGAAAATCAAACTGTGAAAAAGGTTTTCCAACACTTTAATACTATCATTTGTAAACAAAGGGTTACTATTAAAGAATAGAAACTTTATAGCAGTCTGATTTTTTTTTTCAAATCTGATAAAAAGCATTTTTTACGGCCAAAAATGTCTGGAACCATGAGTTTTAAAGCTTTTGATATAATGGAAACCCTTACTCATCTGACCGATGCACTCATTTTGCCTGCTAGCTACAGTTGCACTTTAGTACATGTATAAAAGGGGATTTTAAAGATTTTTTGGGTTAACTAAAAAAACTTTAAAGAATAAATGCATTCATTATTCAAAATATGAACAAAAACGACCCCCACCCAACACCAAAACTCTGATCCCAGGGCCAGAAGTTTCTCAATTTTTGGTAGATTGCTTGATCACCATTATCATGTACATGATTTGTTTGTCAGTTACACGCAAATAAAGAAACATATTATGTAAAAAGATAAATTGACTTTCGTACTGAATTCTTGGCCCATATAGGTACGATCTTAATGTTTTACAATCAATGATCTCATCTACTAGTATTTACAAGCTATTCAAGCTACGCACCAAATTTAATAAATTTTAGATTAATAGTATCAGGAGGAAAGTTGAAAATGTTCAAACATTTATAATTGATAAAAAGTGACAAATGGCGACTAATGACGGAAAATGACGACAATTGACGACGAGAAACCGCGGATAACCATGAAGATATAGTACAGGTAAATACACAAGAAAAACTGAATGTTACATGTATTTGATTAAGAAGGTCTGAAAAGGTGACTGAATGGCAGATCTATGTCATCAACTTTAAGAGGAGCTCGACATAAAAATATAGGAAAATACCAAAACCATAAAGTCAGAATTGATGGATTTTTTTAAAGTTTAGTAGTAAATAGGTATACAAATCATATCTTAAAATATTTTAAATCATACGATGTATTTCCAAAAAAAAAAATCGATTTAACTTACCAAAAGACATCAATTTAAGTAAGCATTTTGCTTCAAACAAAAGATGAGTTCCCGGCAGAAGTTAATGATTCCATATTGGTGGAAAATTGATATACTGAGTCAAAAACTACTGTACATGTAGATGTCGTTTTGACAGTTCGATATCATTAGGCACACCACTTAATATCCTCCAAAGCACACACCAGTGTTATTGAGTTCTTTAAAAACATTACCCATCCCCTTTTTTCTGCAGACCTGCAGTTTGATGTTAGCTGTTTTGGGTCATAGGAAGACGTATTATATAAATCAGGATCGCAAAAAGATTTAAAGAGCGATTTAGAAAAGAACTACAGATACCGGTTCATGTATGAGTTATGCTTAATGAAACCAAATGAGAGAGAGAGAGAGAGAGAGAGAGAGAGAGAGAGATTGCCAACCAATAAGTGATTTTAAACTTTAGAGCATGTGTACTGTATTAGTTTACATACGTCATACGTACGTAAACTGTCATTTATCGTACATATGTAACATGAATGACAAATCAAATATACTGCATGTATGTCAATATGAGGTTTCTTTATTACGTGAATCAAATGTAGATAAAACAAAATCATTCAGTCAATGTGAAATAAATGCAGTTTTATATCATAAAACTGAACGATATATACATGCAGCATACATTATTTACACAAAGTTATAGTCATCATAGATGTCTGATATAATGTTATTCATTTAAGATATCTGAAGACCTTGACGTTCCCAGTCCACTCGGCAACAAACAAGTTATCTAGATTATCAACACACAAACCGTACGGATCTTTCACGTTTTCGATGTAGCGTAAGAAATGCCCAATCTGGTCTAGGATGTGGATACAATTGTTGTAACAGTCTGCCGTCAGGATTTGACTCTGGCTGTTTGTCGTGATGCCAAAAGGTTCAAACGCATTCCTTTTGGCCTCTGGGGGATGACCGGTGTATCTCCATATAAGTTTTCCATCCTGATTAACCACAACTACTGCACCAGCCTCACAGTCAGCTACACAGATGTCATGGTTTCTGTTCTCTGTGATGTATTTAATTTTACTATTCCCTGAGTACAGATGTTTACCCTCATTATCAAATTGAATTGTTTGCTTCTCTGTACTTTCTGAGTATCTGACAACTTTAGATTGAGTCATTTCATCGTTATTCATACTAACCAGAAAATCACCAGTTGAGGCAAGACACAGATTGATAAGTGTCCATCCCTTTACTCTATTTATCTCTTCTATTTTTCCATCATTAATTTTGTTCAAAGTCTTCATTTTCCAGTCGCAATATACTAAAACTCCCCCACTAGTAACTGCTATATCATTTGGCATTTCTCCTGATTTTGTTGTGATGGTTTTCATGCATTTGCCATCAATACTGAAGCATTTTATGTCTCCAGTTTTTGCACCTGTCCAGATTTCTTCTTCATTATAAAAAGAAATACTGCGGAGATCTTCATACCCTGTATTAAATGTTTTGATGACCTCGGGTATATCTAACAGCTCTCTGGGTGAACAATTTTGTAATTTTATTTTGTAGTCATCTTCATCTGTTTTTGAAACTAGAGGTTTAATGGATCCAAACAATTCGTAAAACTGCTTTCCATTAATTGGCTTGGAAAAAAATGAAGGCAGTGTGACGTGAACTTTGACAGGAGGTATCCTGAATTCTTTAATCCTGGACTTGTATTCAAAAATAACAGACACATCATTGGAGTCTTCAAGTTCCGTTAGTTTAGATAGGTTTCCTTCAATCAATGATTCAATCAGTTTTATTTCATTCAAATGTTTTTCTAATATGTCACGGTGTTTTTCTTTAATCTCTGTTATTTCATTCTTCATCTTGTTGACCACTCTATTAACTTCTGTGTGCCATTTCTCTCCTTGATCTGATATAACTGTAGTGATTTTCTCATAGTCTCCATCTAGGTTGGCAATCTGGCAGATCAACTCGTTCCTTCTTTCTTCATACGTAGGGACAATAACTTTTTCCATTTCTTCAGCATCTTTTTCAATACCCCCTTTCTTCGTCTTGCAGATGTCTTCAAGGACTATGAAATCACTTTCTTTATGTTTATGGGATGCAGAACATATAACACAAAGAAACGAGTCACATGATTTACATTGCAATTTACACATTTCTTTGGAATGTATTTTGCATATTGAAAACTTCAAGGTTGATTTTCTCTCCTTGTATGGAACTATTACATGTTTATGATACCCATCAGAAATATGATCTCCTATACATGGATTGCACAAGCTGACATGGCAAATGTCACAGTAGCTCTTTGCTATGTTCTCCTTACAGAAGTCACATCGGACAACGTCTTGGGCACTACGGCGAGGATCCATCTAGACGAGAAAAAAAGACAAGGTTATTTAACTGTTCAAGTGTAAAATTAATGAATATTCAACCTGCATGTTTGTTATTCTGATTTTATTGTTCAATGTTGGTCTATTCAAGAACAGAATACAAATAAATATTGATCGAATTTCTAACGTTTATCATTAGTTCTTAGTTTACAGTGTTTACCTTATGAATCAAAATGGCGGATACTTCTTAAAACCGATTTCCATTACGTACTATCACCAAGACAACATTCCTGTTGCACAATATATCCAACCAGAAACTATAAATATGCAACACCTTAGTAAATATTACATATTAAATGGTTCTTTCCGCAACGTTTATCTCAATATTTGGTTAACTTATCAATGAAGACCAAAGTACAACAGATAATGAAGGACTTAGTCACTTGTAAAACTTCATGTAAATCTATTTTCGTTTTGAAACATTTCTTTAAATCTGTAGACTGTGTTGTGTAAAACCCGTGGGAATCCCAATAAGAAAATTGAAAAGACAAATATATTACCAACAACTGACGCTTTCTGTGATAAAGATTTTATAAAATGAACGTTTAGTTTTGAAAGGTATTTATTTTACACAATTGTCTGATTACATGAAATAATCCTTAATATTTACATTTTTTCACTTTTTTCTGTGATATTATTACGATTCAATTTTTAAGAATATAGCCCAATAATTTTATATAAGATGAGCGACAGAAAATGGGCGTGTCTTATGGCATAATCGATAAACGGCTGCGCCGCGTAGTAATACATAGCATGTACTACATGAAAAAAAATAGTGTTTTTAGAATGTAATTATAATATGCGGAAATAAGTGTGGAAATAAGAAATAATATAAATATAAGTACTGATAAGAAATCATACTTTGAATATTATGAGGTGATAATTATGGTCAGGCTTTATTGGATTTGGCCACGCTCCGACCGAAATTATCACATCATAATACTCAAAAAATGATTCCTTCTTCCTATAATAATAGAATTGAAAACCTAAATTATATTCAAGGTGGAAAAAAGAAGATTCAAACGTAAATCTAGTTTAAATAAAATGATCTGAAAGCAAACATGTGCACAAGCAACAGCTTTGTTTCATTTTTGCCTGCATAAATTTTCTTGTATTATTTTTGGTCAACCATTTTCTATCAAAAATTGTAAATACGTGTACCTTAACCATCCACTGTAAGAACCCAGCAGTACTTTAACAATGACGGCATTCTCCTAATAATCATCAATGTTTCGCATTCTTCTTTTGGCCACTCTAGTTTTTAGAATGAATTTTGAACCTACGCACAGTGCATAGTACATGTATATGGTATTTTTGTCATATGGCATTTTTTTATGTCAGTGTATTATAGACTGCATGCATGCCATGCAATTCCGAAGACAATAAAATATTTCTTGTTTCATACATATAACTTCGGGATTAATGTGTAATATATCTGGTTGACATGATGCATTTTTGTTATAACAGTAGTATTCTTTTTTTCTGTAAATGTATAACCCATCAATAACATTTTCTATTATAATTCTACATTATCTGTTAAAACCAAAGAACAAAGAAAAAAAATCGGAGCAAATAAAATCATACTACAAGCTCGTAGCATCGGGGGGGGGGGGGGGGAAGGGGGGGGGCTGGAATTGAAAGAAAGGATACCAACAGTGAAATTAGATGTTATATATAGCTATGAATACACTGTGCTTTGCCCCCTCCCCTACTCTCCCCACAACGGATTAGGATTTTCATGATTTTGAGAAGTCCGCTGAATTTCTTTTTTTCTTGTCAAAGTATTTTGGATGGGTTTGCCCCCCCCCCCCCTACACACACACACACACACACACACTTTCAGACACTATGAAAAATGCCTTTACTGCTGTAAGAAGGTAGATGAGTCAATACATGTTATTTAAACTTGATCTGTAAAGTTGATTAAGTTTATCAAAAACAACCATGTTAATACCACCTCAGTGTCTGAACGTTGGTGATTTTTATCTAAGGGGAGATCAACTCAAACTGCTAAAAAGGTTTTCCAAAACTCTGACACCATCTTTCCTTTCAAACAAGAGATTACCATTAAAAGAGTAACTTTATAGCAGTTTTAATTTTTTTCCTAAAATTTGATCAAAAGGGCATCATCTTAATTTATATCAAAAATACCATGGAATAATTAAATTCAAAGCTTTTGATATAGACATAAGACCGATGCACTTTTTTTGCCTGCCAGCAACAGTTGAACTGTAGTATAGAAGAGGATTTTAAAAACTTTTTAGGATAACAAAAAAAATACTTCCAAGAATAAATGCATTTATTTTCCAATACATGAACAACAGATAACAGACCCAACACCAGTTACTCTGATCCCGCGGCATATGTTTTCTCAATTTTGGCAAATGTTTTCTTGTTCCTAATCATCATGTACATGATTTTTCTGTCGGATACCCAAAAATAAAGAACATGTTTTTGAAGAAAAATTGAACTTTGTTAAGTATTTTGGGCCCATATAGGTGGGATTTAATGTTTTACAATCTATGATCTCATTTTTTCTACAAATGCTATTTAAGCTATGAATCTTGAACTAATAGATTACGTCGAGCAACCTCGGATAGCAATATCATATGAATTATTTTGGTGACTGAAAAAAGGTAAAGACGCAAGATGAAAAAACTCTAAATATTACTTGCTTTGGAAGGCCTGAAAGGGTGACTGAATAGCAAGCCTATGTTTTTAACCTTAAAAGTGCTCGATTGTGGAGGACATTTTTAGACGGTTTGAGTCTCCTTTATGTAAAGAGGAGCTGTATATATAAATTATGAAAAAAATACCCAAATAAAGAAGTCAAAATATATGGATATTTTTTTTAAAAGCTTATAATAATTTAAACATAAACAAATCATATCTTCAAATGCGATGTATATCTAGTGGTTGATTTATTGACCACCGAGCATCCTTAACATTTAATATTGACTCTTAATACGTAGATCATCGGGCACCATTAAACCACACATCTGATTCTGTTGTTATTAATATTAATTCGTTCCGGTTATATCCTCTCATTATATAATCACTTTGAACACATGTTCATATACAACAAAATTCTCATTAATAACAAGAATAGCAGATTCAAAGAAAGGTTATACCGTAGTTGAATATAGGACGAGATTAAAATCAGGTCTACTCAAAATAATTTCAAAATTACTTTTACAGTGAATCGAAAACGCAAATAATAATCATCATTGCATAATAATAAAAGTGAAAATGGGGTAACTTAACTACATGAATAATGTATTTAAACTTGTTAACAGTTATTACACAATTTATCTACACTTGAATTAAAAGGCATAATAAAGCGTGTTTTATTGAGGTAAGAAATATTGTTTATTTGTATTTTGTTTTTAGTTTCAAATTAAGTACAGAAGTTCATCAATTAACCGTATAACCTTTCTTAGTGGTCTTATATATGAAAATATGTAAGTGGTAAACGGATTCTTTTTCATTGCGTTTGATTATTTCATTCAGAAGTTATCTCTCTTATCAGGAGTTCATAAGTGGCTAATTCAGACCTCGTCCTTGTTTGGGGTTTTCTACATTGATTTGTGTGTGCATTAAAAAAATCATTGCACGAAACCCCGTTGGATAGCGCTATCTTTACGAACGATTAAGGCATCTTTCTTATATTTACTAGATAGCTATACAACAGCCATTTAACAAATGTTACCCACAGGGCCCCAGAGAGCGAGGGGGTAAATTCTATAAAGGCAATTTACTGAAAGCGTTGTCATCAAATAAGATACAATAACACAGGGTTGTATTGAAATGCCCCCTTTCTGATCTATCAAGGCAAATTAATTCTGTCATGGTCAAGAATGCAGATGTAGAAATGGATGATTTGATACAAATAATCACCATTCACGGGCATCTATATGCTAGCATTTTTACCTCGCATGTCAACTAAGTTGCATGTCGACACAACTAAGTTTCATGTCGACATAAATAAGTTGCATATCAACATAAATAAATAGAATGACATCATAGATAAATTGCATGTCAACATAAACAAATTATACATGTCAACATATTCATTTTGCATGTCAACATAAATAGGTAACATCTGGCAAGTCGGAAGTTATATGTGGGCGATTTTTTTTTTAATTTCCAATCATTTTGATTTGATTTCAATTTTCTTGCATGTCAACATATTATATTGCATGTTGACATAATTATCTACCATGTCAACCTACTCATTTCACATGTTGACATTCTCAAGTACGACGTTCATAAAGTTTTGTGAAGTCATAGGAAATATCATGCTTAAACGGTAAATTTTTCGTGTAATGATAAATGCGTACAAAATATAAAAAGTAACTTACATCCACTGTGATTGTAAATCGTATTTATTTTCAATCAAATCAAATACACAACACAGAACACTTATAACAATACTGTAATATGTCAGTTAACATGAATGAATATATTTTATAGGCCCATATACTGTACTCAATATAAAGAAAAAAATAAAATAAAATAAAATAAAAATAAACAGAAACAGAAACACTGTGGATCAGAGTATATCGTATTTACACACTGCCATATATTTTAGATAAATGATGATCTTCACCTTACCAGCATTGTGTATGTATGCATCACTATCAGAATAGCAAGAAAAGAGTTTCGACTTTTCAGTTAATGTCAAATAAGTGACTACAGTTTTATCCCATAAACACTGAGTAATGTACAGCGTACATTATTTACAAAATGTCAGTATTCATTTCAGATATTTGATGACCTTTACATCCCCAGTCCAGTACTCGGCAACATACAAATTGTCTTGATTATCAACACAGAGACCGTACGGATATTTCACGTTTTCGATGTAACGTAAGAACTTCCCATCCTGGTCCAGTATGTGGATACAACTGTTGTCACAGTCTGCCGTCAGGATCTGACTATGACCGTTTATTGTGATGCCACGGGGTCTATAAAGATTTTTCTTGGCTCTTGTGGGATGACCGGTGTATCTCCATCTGAGTTTCCCTTCCTGATTAACCACCACTACTGCACCAGCCCCCCAGTCAGCTACACAAATATCATGGTTTTTGTTTTCAGCAACGCATTTAATGCTAAAACTACTGGAGTACAGAGGCTTACCTTCATCATCAACTTGAATTGTCCGTTTCACTGTCCTTCCTGAGTATCGGACAACTTTAGATTGAGTTTTGTCATCGTTAGAAAGAACTACTAGAAGATCACCGGTAGAGCTAACACAAAAATTCATAGGTTCCATCCTTGAAATACAATTATCGCTTCTATTTTCCCATCTTTGACTTGATTCAAAGTCTTTAATGTACGGTCACAATACACTAAATCTCCAGCACTTGTGACTGCTATATCATCTGGATAATATCTTTGTTTTGTTGTGATGGTATTCATACATTTGCCACTTGTAGTAAAGCATTTTATGATATTACCACTGCCCGCACTTGTCCAGATTTCTTCATCAGTGTAAAAGGAGACACATCGAAGATGTTTAAACCCTGTGTTAAACGTGTTGATAACCTCAGGTATATCTATCGGTTCTCCGGATGAATCCTCTGGTAACTCAATCTTGTAGCCATCTTCATTTATTGTTGAGACTAAAGGTCTTAGGGTTCCAAACATTTCGCAAACCTGATCTCCGTTGATAGGCTTGGGAGAAAATGAAGGCAGTGTGACATTAACCTTGAAAGGCATTTTTCTAAAGTTATTAATTTTGGTTCTGTACTTTACGCTAACCGACACATCTTTAGATTCCTCAAGATCCTTTAAGGTAGATACGTTTCTTCTAATCAAGGATTCGATCTGCATGATTTCATTCAAATGTTTCTCCAATATATCACGGTGTTTTTCTTTTATCTCTGTTATTTCTTTTTTCATTTTGTTGATGACTCTGTCAACTTCTGTGTGCCATTTTACACCTTGTTCTGATATAACTATTGTAATTTTCTCATAGTCTCCATTGAGACTTTCAATCTGTTTAATTAACTCGTTCCTTATTTCTTCATACGTAGGGGCAATAACTTTTTCTATTTCTTCAGCATCTTTTTGTATACCCGTTTTATTTGCCTTGTAGATGTCTTCAAGGGCTATGAAATCATGACCTTTATGTGTTTCGGATGCAGCACACAAAGCACAAATTAAGACAGTACATGACTTGCATTGCAATTTACATGTTTCTTTGGAATGCGCTTTACATGTTGGAAATATTAAGGTTGATTTTCTTTCCTTAAAGGGAACTATTTTATGTTTGTCATACTCATCCGATATATGTTCTCCTATACAGGGCTTGCAGAGGCTGACATGACAAAAGTCACAGTAGCTCTGTACTATGTTCTCCTTACAGAGGTCACATCGGACCACGTCCTGGGCACTGTGGCGGGGATCCATCTAAGTCAGAAAAAAGTCAAGGTTTATCTACTGTTTATAAATCCATTCAAAAACAGTTCAGTTTTTTTTGGTTTTATAGACGGTTTTATGCTGTCCAAACAAAGACTAATTTAAAATACAGATGTCCTTTAATTCATTTTACAGGAATTGTTAGATCGTAGCTGACAGTGTTTATACCTTATAAATCAAAATGGCGGTTTCTCCTCAACCAGTTGGATCGAATGATACAGGTTTCCAACAGATATCCTCATCGAGTCAATATCCCTAGTGGATAAAATATCCAACCAAAATTTATAGCAATGCACCAAATAAGTTCAAAAAAACATCTGATGGCGTATAGGCGAGATATAGCAATGTTTATCTCATCTGGGGTTGCCGTTTAGTGATCAAGGTACAACACTCAGCTATCGACTACGTCACCTGGAAAACCCATGCATATATCCACTTTCGGTTTGTAATACTGCCGGTGGTTTGCTGAACTCGTAGGTATCAGAATAAAGAAGAATGAATATTAATATATTACATTCATATGAAGATCTTTGCAATAACATTTAAATATGTGAGTTTCTTGTTTTTAGTGATATTTTTTTTAAATATTTAAGGATTGTGTCATGTTGTAAATTTTGAATTTACCGCGTGGCAGTAAATATAATATTTACAACATGACAACTAGAAAATTTGCAACATGACAACTATAGTTAATTAATGAGTGCGATATAATTTAGCTTAAAAGTTATTTGTGCATGTGTCTTGAATAAGGAATTAAAATAATTATTACTATATGTTTTAACAAGATAAGAAATTTGAAATGCAACATGCACTTTGAAAACTTATTTAACAAACGACAAAGTGCTTTGACGCTTACCTGAGTATAATACTATACAGAATGTACAAAATAGCCATAATTATTCACATGTAATCATGAAAATGGTGCTTAATTGAAAGACGAAAATTTGCTTCAAGATAACAAGATTGAAAAGTCAATTGAATTTGAAACATATGATCTGAAAGTGTTTTAAGCATTTTATTGGAAGGGGTGATAAATTATTTGTATTTCATGGATTTTATTCATTCAATTGGTTGGCCATGGAGGTAAAATAGAACAACTTCCTAAATATAAGCATGAAGCATACGACAGTACAGGAAAGGGATGCATAGATTACACAATTATTCATGTGCAACATCTTTACGAATATCAGTTAAACCATTCTCTAATTATAATACAAATTGTAAAATAACGATACTTTATTTTAAACATACATGTAAGAACGTAACAGTCTGAGCTTTAATAACTTCAGAATCTGCATTTTCCTCATATCAGCATTTCCCATTCTTCATTGGCCAGTTTTGGAAAAATTGGATAAGTGCGTACATGTGATTCAAAATGCATTTCACATTTTTCAAAGAAAAGTTAAATAAAAATAACCCAAACAACGCAATTTTACCTTGGCGATTTTTACGGAGGTGGAGGGGGGTGGGGGGGGGGGGTATCCAGATAGTTTTAAAAGTTTTTTTACCACTCATACTATATCTTTTTTTCTTCATATTTTTCTACAAAAATGCTATAAAGAGTAAAGTATTTATAATTTTTTTTGGAGTCTCATTGTTTTCACTTTGCGTGCTAGTTGACTGAAAGTACATGTACATGTAAAGAGAATAGAATATTAAAGATTAAAGAAGATTAAGAATGTGTCAAATAATTATAATAATAACTAGACTCTTGTTGCTATAGCAACAAAAAGGTCTTCCGTTCCTCATGTATAAATCTGTACAAAAGATCCATTTCTCTTGTAAACAGAAAATGGATATAATTTATACCGTTAAGGAATTCCCAAGAAATAAACAAAACAAAAAGACAAAACGTCATTTTTTTAGTACTTTCTGTGACGACCGGAAGTTACGCCGGATCATACAAAACATAGTAAACAAATCTTCATACATTGCCTTGTCTTTCCTCAAAGTTTGGATGTTCAAGTTTTTGTTAGTTATAATATCTCGTTGAGAAAAGGTTTTTATCTCGGGCCCGGAAACGAACGAACGGAAGTGATTAAGAAATTGTAAATACGTATTTTAGTACATTTACCTATGATATGTTTTTGTTCATCACATTGAGTAAAATGTTAAAAAAATTCTAATGTTAAAAAAAACAACTTTTATTGCTTAAACACTTCGAGTGAAAACCGGAAGTGACGTACGACCAAATGGAACCCGTTTAACACATGTTCATTCAAATGTCCATTATCCATTCAAGTTTTGTGTATTGATCTCTCACAGTTTCTGAGATCTTGGGTGTAGTTTTTTTTTTTTAAAAAGAAGGCTACCTGAGATGTTTAAGATGTCTCACCGGAAGTAGATCTTTTTTGGGTTTTTTTTTACCATGTGTGGATGACCTCTTGTATTTTTTATAACTAAAATGTTACTTCCATGCTAAATAACCAAAATATTTTTAAAAATATCAAAATTGGGTGTACTTCCTGTGAAGACCGGAAGTCACGCCGGATGAAATAAAATAGTGTTAACACGTGTCCATACATAGGTCTATAATCCTACAAAGTTTGGTTGTTGAAGTCGTTACCGTTTTTGAGATCTCGTCGATATAAGGTTTTTTGTCTCGGGACAGGAAACGGACAAACGGAAGTGCTTAATGAAATTTAAATTTTTTATATCTTGTTACTTTCCTATTTTACATTATTATTCATCGAAGTAGCTAAAACTATCAAATTAAAACAGTTTAACGGATAAACAGTTTGATTTGTTTGAACTCTTCCGCTGTGGACCGGAAGTGACGGAAGACAAAATGAAACTGTTTAAACACATCTTCAATCTAATGTCTATGTTTAGTAAAAGCTTCGTGTCTTGATCACGTACAGTACCTGAGAACTTGCGGGTACAAAATATGTTTTAAAAAAGCTTCCTGAGATAATCGAGATATCTCACCGGAAGTAGAATTTTTTTGTTAATTCAACATTGTATAGATGACATATGTAAGGATCTATACTAATATCTTTATTCTATGGAAAATAAATTAAATACGTAAAAACAAAATTTTTTGAAGAGCTTCCGGTGACGACCGGAAGTTACGCCGAACAAAACAAAAATGTTTAAACACATCTACAACTACAGGTCTATCATCCCTCAAAGTTTGGATGTTCAAATCTTTATCGTTTCTGAGATCTCGATGTGACAAGCTTTTTGTCGCGGGACAGGAAACGGACGACAGGAAATGAATTTTAAAAAAATGAAAAAATCGCCTAGAGATATGATCATTTTCTATCAATCCTGAAAATTTCAAGTAAATCTATCCAGCCATCTCTGAGATATCTTGTGGACAAAAACTGGGAAAAAAATAATAATAACTAGACACTTGTTGCAAAAGCAACAAAAAGGTCTTCCGTTTTGATATACATGTATCAATTTAACTGTAAGACATTGCTTCTCTCACATAGAAAAAAAAGTGGATATGATAAATATTGTGAATAATCTCAATCACTTACAGTGACAAAAATCTCACGGACATTAAATTTGTAAAATGGAAAGCTACACAGAGACATTTGAGATATCTCACCGGAAGTAAAATTTATTTGCTAATTTAACATTATATAGATGACATATGTAAGATTATATACTGATATTTTCATTTTATGTAAAATGAATAAAATATGAAGAAAACAAAATTTTTGAAGTGCTTCCGGTGACGACCGGAAGTTACGCCGAACAAAACAAAACAGTGTTAACACATGTTCATACATAGGTCTATAATCCCACAAAGTTTGGTTGTTCAAGTCGTGACCGTTTTTGAGATCTCGTCGAAATAAGGTTTTTTGTCGTGGGACAGGAAACGGATATGCGGAAGTGCTCAATGTAAATTGTATTAAACATTTCTTGTATACTTGCCTTTTGTACGTTATATTTCATTTATCTAGCTAAAAATGTCAAAGAAAAACAGTTAAACTGATAAACAGCTCGATTTGTTTGAACTCTTCCGGTGTGTACCGGAAGTGACGGAAGACAAAATGAAACCAGTTAAACACATCTTCAATCAAATGTCTATCATCCACGAAAGTTCCGTGTCTTGATCACTTATAGTTTCTGAGATCTCGCGGGTACAAAATGTGTTTTAAAAAGGCTTCCTGAGATAATTGAGATATCTCACCGGAAGTAGAATTTTTTTGTTGATTTAACATTGCATAGATAAGTTATGCATAGAATTATACTTATTTATTTAATTTACGGAAAATGAATTTAATGCGTAAAGTAACTATTTTTGAACTGCTTCCGGTGACGACCGGAAGTTACGACGAACAAAACAAAAGTGTTTAAACACATCTACATACACAGGTCTATCATCCTACAAAAATTGTTTGATCAAGTCTTTACCATCTATGAGGTCTCGAGGTGACAAGCTTTTTCATTGCGGGGCAGGAAACGGACGACCGGAAATGAATTTTTAAAAAATGAAAAAATTTTTCCTACACTTTATCATTCTCTATTATTCCTGAAAATTTCAAGAAAATCTATCCAGTCATCTCTGAGAAAATCGGGGAAAAAAATAATAATAATAAAAATAATAATAACTAGACTCTTGTTGCTATAGCAACAAAAAGGTCTTCCGTTCCTCACATATAAATCTGTACAAAAGATCCATTTCTCTTGTAAACAGAAAACGGATATAATTTATACTTTAAAGGAATTCCCAAGAAATAAACAAAACAATAAGACAAAACGTCATTTTTTGAGTACTTTCTGTGACGACCGGAAGTTACGCCGGATCATACAAAACATAGTAAACATATCTTCATACATTGTCTTGTCTTTCCTCAAAGTTTGGATGTTCAGGTTTTTGTTAGTTATAATATCTCGTTGAGAAAAGTTTTTGTCTCAGGACCGGAAACGAACGACCGGAAGTGATTAAGAAATTGAAAATACGTATTTTAGTACATTTACCTATGATACGTTATTGTTCATCACATTGAGTAAAATGTTAAAAAAATTCTAATGTTAAAACAAAACAAAAAATCTTTTATTGCTTGAACACTTCGAGTGAAAACCGGAAGTGACGTACGACCAAATTGAACCCGTTCAACACATGTTCATTCAAATGTCCATTATCCATACAAGTTTTGTGTCTTGATCTCTCACTGTTTCTGAGATCTTGGGGGTAGTTTGTTTTTTTAAAAGAAGGCTACCTGAGATATTTGAGATGTCTCACTGGAAGTAGAACTTTTTTTGTTTTTTTTTACCATGTGTGGATGACCTCCTGTATTTTTGTAACTAAAATGTTACTTCCATGCTAAATAACCAACATATTTTTTAAAAATCAGAATTTGGTGTACTTCCTGTGATGACCGGAAGTTACGCCGGTTAAAACAAAATAGTGTTAACACGTGTCCATACACAGGTTTATAATCCTACAAAGTTTGGTTGTTGAAGTCGTTACCGTTTTTGAGATCTCTTTGATATAAGGTTTTTTGTCTCGGGACAGGAAACGGACAAACGGAAGTGCTTAATGAAATTTAAATTTTTTATATCTTGTTTAATTTCCTATTTTTCATTATTATTCATCAAAGTAGCTAAAACTATCAAAATAAAAACAGTTTAACGGATAAACAGTTTGATTTGTTTGAACTCTTCCGCTGTGGACTGGAAGTGACGGACGACAAAATGAAACTGTTTAAACACATCTTCAATCAAATGTCTATGATTAGTAAAAGTTTTGTGTCTTGATCACGTACAGTACCTGAGAACTTGCGGGTACAAAATATGTTTTAAAAAAGCTTCCTGAGATAATCGAGATATCTCACCGGAAGTAGAACTTTTTTGTTTATTTAACATTGCATAGATGACATATGTTAGGATCTATACTAATATCTTTATTCTATGGAAAATAAATTAAATACGTAAAAACAAAATTTTTTGAAGAGCTTCCGGTGACGACCGGAAGTTACGACGAACAAAACAAAAGTGTTTAAACACATCTACAACTATAGGTCTATCATCCCTCAAAGTTTGGATGTTCAAATCTTTATCGTTTCTGAGATCTCGATGTGACAAGCTTTTTGTCGCGGGACAGGAAACAGACGACAGGAAGTCGATTTTGAAAAAATGAAAAAAACGCCTCGAGATACGATCATTTTCTATCACTCCTGAAAACTTGAAGTAAATTTATCCAGCCATCTCTGAGATATCTTGTGGACAAAAAATGGGAAAAAAATAATAATAAAAAACATTACAATCTCTATAAGGTCTTCCGTTGGAAACGGAAGACCTTAACTAGACTCTTGTTGCTATAGCAACAAAAAGGTCTTCCGTTCCTGATGTATAAATCTGTACAAAAAGTTCATTTCTCTTGTAAACAGAAAATGGATATAATTTATACCGTTAGGGAATTCCCAAGAAATTAACAAAACAAAAAGACAAAACGTCATTTTTTTAGTACTTTCTGTGACGACTGGAAGTTACGCCGGATCATACAAAACATAGTAAACATATCTTCATACATTGCCTTGTCTTTCCTCAAAGTTTGGATGTTCAAGTTTTTGTTAATTATAATATCTCGTTGAGAAAAGGTTTTTATCTCGGGCCCGGAAACGAACGAACAGAAGTGATTAAGAAATTGTAAATACGTATTTTAGTACATTTACCTATGATGCGTTTTTGTTCATCACATTGAGTAAAATGTTAATAAAATTCTAATGTTAAAAAAAAACCAACTTTTATTGCTTAAACACTTCGAGTGAAAACCGGAAGTGACGTACGACCAAACGGAACCCGTTAAACACATGTTCATTCAAATGTCCATTATCCATTCAAGTTTTGTGTCTTGATCTCTCACAGTTTCTGAGATCTTGGGTGTAGTTTTTTTTTAAAAAAGAAGGCTACCTGAGATATTTAAGATGTCTCACCGGAAGTAGATCTTTTTAAGGTTTTTTTTTACCATGTGTGGATGACCTCTTGTATTTTTATAGCTAAAATGTTACTTCCATGCTGAATAACCAACATATTTTTAAAAAATCAGAATTTAGTGTACTTCCTGTGACGACCGGAAGTTACGCCGGATGAAACAAAATAGTGTTAACACATGTCCATACACAGGTCTATAATCCTACAAAGTTTGGTTGTTGAAGTCGTTACCGTTTTTGAGATCTCGTCGATACACATTTTTTTGTCTCGGGACAGGAAACGGACAAACGGAAGTGCTTAATAAAATTTAAATTTTTTATGTCTTGTTATTTTCCTATTTTACAATATTATTCATCAAAGTAGCTAAAACTATCAAATGAAAACAGTTTAACGGATAAACAGTTTGATTTGTTTGAACTCTTCCGCTGTGGACCGGAAGTGACGGAAGACAAAATGAAACTGTTTAAACACATTTTCAATCAAATGTCTATGATTAGTGATAGTTTCGTGTCTTGATCACGTACAGTACCTGAGAACTTTCGGGTACAAAATATGTTTTAAAAAAGCTTCCTGAGATAATCGAGATATCTCACCGGAAGTAGAATTTTTTTGTTTATTTAACATTGTATAGATGACATATGTAAGGATCTATACTAATATCTTTATTCTATGGAAAATAAATTAAATACGTAAAAACAAAAAAAATTGAAGAGCTTCCGTTGACGACCGGAACTTACGCCGAACAAAACAAAAATGTTTAAACACATCTACAACTATAGGTCTATCATCCCACAAATTTTGGATGTTCAAGTCTTTACCGTTTCTGGGATCTCGTTGGTACAAGCTTTGTCAACGCGGGACAGGAAACGGACGACCGGAAACGATTTTTGACAAAATGAAAAAAACGCCTCGAGATATTGTCATTCTCTTTCCTTCCAGAAAATTTCACATAAACCTATTAAGTCATCTCTGAGAAATCTTGTGGACAAAAACTGGGAAAAAAATAATAATAATAACTAGACTCTTGTTGCTATAGCAACAAAAAGGTCTTCCGTTCCTCATGTATTAATCTGCACAATAAATCCAGTTATCTTGTAAACAGAAAATGGATATAATATATATAAGCTTTGTGTCTTGATCTATCACAGTTTCTGAGATCTTATTTATACTTTGTTTTTAAAAAAGAAAGCTATCTGAGATATATGAGATGTCTCACGGGAAGTAGAACTTTTTTTTACCATGTGTAGATGACTTTTTGTATTTCTATAGCTAAATGTTACTTCAATGCTAAATAACCAAAATATTTAAAAAAAATCAAAATTGGGTGTACTTCCTGTGACGACCGGAAGTTACGCCGGATAAAACAAAATAGTGTTAACACATGTACATACATAGGTCTATCATCCCACAAAGTATGGATGTTCAAGTCGTTACTGTTTTTGAGATCTCGTTGAAATAAGGTTTATGGTTTCTGGACAGGAAACGGGCAAACGGAAGTGTTCAATCTGAATTGTATTCAATATTTCTTGTATACTTGCCATTTGTACATTATTTTTCATTTATTTAACTAAAAAATATCAAAGGAAAACAGTTAAACTGATAAACAGCTCGATTTTTTTAACTCTTCCGGTATGGACCGGAAGTGACGGAAGACAAAATGAAACCGGTTAAACACATCTTCAATCAAATGTCTATCATCCATGAAAGTTTCGTGTCTTGATCGCTTATAGTTTCCGAGATCTCGCGGGTTCAAATTGTGTTTTTAAAAAGCTACCTGAGATAATTGAGATATCTCACCGGAAGTAGAATTTTTTTGTTGATATAACATCGCATAGGTAACTTATGTATAGAATTATAGTTTTATGTTTATTCTATGGAAAAGAAATTTATTGCGTAGAAATAATAATTTTTGAAGTGCTTCCGGTGACGACCGGAAGTTACGACGAACAAAAAAAAATAGTTTAAACACATCTACAGCTATAGGTCTATCATCCCACAAAGTTTGGGTGTTCAAAACTTTACCGTTTTTGAGATCTCGAGGTGACAAGCTTTTTCAACGCGGGACAGGAAACGCACGACCGGAAATGAATTTTGAAAAAATGAAAAAAACGCCTAGAGATACTATCATTGTCTTTCATTCCAGAAAATTTCAAAAATATCTATCCAGCCATCTCCGAGAACTCTTGTGGACAAAAAAAGGAAAAAAAAAAATAATAATAATAACTAGACTCTTGTTGCTATAGCAACAAAAAGGTCTTCCGTTCCTCATGTATTAATCTGTTAAGTCCATTTCTCTTGTAAACAGAAAATGGCTATAACATATACTGAGAAAGAATTCCAAAGAAATAAAAAAAAACAAAAAGACAAAATGTCAATTTTTGAGTACTTTCTGTGACGACCGGAAGTTATGCCGGATCATATAGTACATAGTTAACATATATTCATACATTGTTTTGTCTTTCCTCGAGGTTTTGATGTTCAAGTTTTTGTAAGTTATAATATCTCTTTGAAAAAAGGTTTTTAGTCTCGGTACCGGAAACGAACAAACTGAAGTGATTTAAGAAATTAAAAGTAGATATTTTAGTACATTTACCTACGGTACGTTTCTGTTCATCAAATTAAGTAAAATATTAAAACAAATCTAAAGTTAAAAAAAAACTTCTATTCCTTGAACGCTTCAATCGAGAACCGGAAATGACGTACGACCAAATGAAACCCGTTAAACACATGTTCAATCAAATGTTAATTATACATATAAATTTTGTTTCTTGATCTCTCACAGTTTCTGAGATCTTGTGGGTACTTTGTTTTTTAAACAGAAGGCTACCTGAGATATTTGAGATGTCTCACCGGAAGTAGAACTTTTTGTTGTTTATTTATAATGTATATATGAACTTTTGTATATCTATAGCTTAAATGTTACTTCCATGCTAATTAACCAAATATTTTTAAAAAATCAAAATTGGGTGTACTTCCTGTGACGACCGGAAGTTACGCCGAACAAAACAAACTAATGTGAACCCATGTACATACATAGATTTATCATCCCACAATATTTGGTTGTTCAAATTGTTACCGTTTTTAAGATCTCGTCGAAATAAGGTTTTTTGTCTCGGGACAGGAAACGGACAGACGGAAGTGCGCATTGTAAATTGTATTAAATATTTTTTGTATACTTGCCTTTGGTACATAATTGTTCATTAAAATAACTTAAAATATCAAAAGAAAACAGTTAAACTTATAAACAGCTTGATTTTTTTTAACTCTTCCTTTGTGGACCGGAAGTGACGGAAGACAAAATGAAACCGGTTAAACATATCTTCAATCAAATGTCTATCATTCATAAAAGTTTCATGATTTGATCATTTATAGTTTCTGAGATCTCGCGGGTACAAAAAGTGTTTTAAAAAAGCTACCTGAGATAATTGAGATATCTCACCGGAAGTAGAATTTTTTGTTGATATAACATCGCATAGATAACTTATGTACAGAATTATAGTTTTATGTTTATTCTATGGAAAAGAAATTCAATGCGTAAAAATAATTATTTTTGAAGTGCTTCCGGTGACGACCGGAAGTTACGACGAACAAAACAAAATAATTTAAACACATCTACAACTATAGGTCTATCATCGTACAAAGTTTGGTTGTTCAAGTCTTTACCGTTTTTGAGATCTCGAGGTGACAAGCTTTTTCGTTGCGGGACAGGAAACGGACGACCGGAAATGATTTTTGAAAAAATGAAAAAAACGCCTAGAGATATTATCATTCTCTTCCATTCCAGAAAATTTCAAAAAAATCTATCCGGCCATCTCTGAGAAATCTTGTGGACAAAAAAAGGAAAAAAAAAAATAATAATAATAAAAAACCTTACAATCACTATAAGGTCTTCCGTTGGAAACGGAAGACCTTAAAAAACCTTACAATCACTATAAGGTCTTCCGTTGGAAGCGGAAGACCTTAACTAGACACTTGTTGCAAAAGCAACAAAAAGGTCTTCCGTTTTGATATACATGTATCAATTGAACTGTAAGACATTGCTTCTCTTACATGCAAAAAAAAGTTGATATGATAATTATTGTGAATGATATATCCAGACGTTACTTACATGTAAAACAACGAGAATGAAAAAGAAATCAATTTTTTAAGTACTTTCTGTGACGACCGGGAGTAACGCCGATCTAAACAAAAATGTTAACCATTTGTACAATCATAAGTCAATCTTTCCTCAAAGTTTGGTTGTTCACGACTCTGCCAAATCTAAGATCTATTTGAAACAATATTTTTTGTCTCGGGACCGAAACGGACGAACGAAAGTGATTAATAAAAACAAAAGCTGGAATTTCTCGTACATTTGCTTAATGTACATCACTGTTTATCAGGCTAGATGAAATTCCAAGAAAGTCAGCTAAACTTGTTAAAAACAGGATTTGTTTGAACCCTTCCGGTAAGAACCGGAAGTGACAGTTGACAAAATTAAACCCGTTAAACACATCCCCAATCAAAATTCTATCAAACAATCTATGAAAGATTCGTGTCTCAATCACTTACAATGACAAAAATATTGCGGACATCAAATTTGTAAAAAGAAAAGCTACATAGAGATATTTGAGATATCTCACCGGAAGTAAAATTTATTTGCCAATTTAAAATTATATAGATGACATATGTAAGATTGTATACTGATATTTTCATTTTATGTAAAATGAATAAAACAAATTTTTGAAGTGCTTCCGGTGACGACCGGAAGCTACGCCGAACAAAACAAAATAGTGTAAACATATGTACATACATAGGTCTATCATCCCACAAAGTTTGATCGTTCAAGTCGTTACCGTTTTTGAGATCTCCAGGAATCAAGTTTTTTTGTCTCGGGACAGGAAACGGACAAACGGAAGTGCTCAATGTAAATTGTCATTAATTTTTTTTTGTACTTGCCCTTTCTACTTAATTGTTCATCGACTTCACTACAAATATCAAAGGAAAACAGTTAAACTGATAAACAGCTCGATTTGTTTGAACTCTTTCTGTGTGGACCGGAAGTGACGGAAGACAAAACGAAACCGGTTAAACACATCTTCAATCAAATGTCTATCATCCATGAAAGTTTTGTGCTTTGATCACTTATAGTTTCTGAGATCTCGTTTGTACAAAATGTGTTTCAAAAAAGCTACCTGAGATATTTGAGATATCTCACCGGAAGTCGAATTTTTTTGTTGAGTTAACATCGCATAGACAATCTATGCATAGATTTATACTTCTATATCTATTTTATGGAAAAAGAATTTTATGCGAAAAAGGAGTTATTTTTGAAATGCTTCCGGTGACGACCGGAAGTTACGACGAACAAAACAAAATAGTGTGAACACATCTACTGCTATGGGTCTATCATCCCACAAAGTTTGGATGTTCAAGTCTTTACCGTTTTTGAGATCTCGTTGATACAAGCTTTTTCAACGCGGGACAGGAAACGGACAAACGGAAGTGCTCAATCTAAATTGTATTTAATATATCTTGTAAACTTGCCCTTTGTACTTCATTTCTCATCCAGCACACTACAAATATCAAAGGAAAACAGTTAAACTGATAAACAGCTCGATTTGTTTGAACTCTTTCTGTGTGGACCGGAAGTGACGGAAGACAAAACGAAACCGGTTAAACACATCTTCAATCAAATGTCTATCATCCATGAAAGTTTTGTGCTTTGATCACTTATAGTTTCTGAGATCTCGTTTGTACAAAATGTGTTTCAAAAAAGCTACCTGAGATATTTGAGATATCTCACCGGAAGTCGAATTTTTTTGTTGAGTTAACATCGCATAGACAATCTATGCATAGATTTATACTTCTATATCTATTTTATGGAAAAAGAATTTTATGCGAAAAAGGAGTTATTTTTGAAGTGCTTCCGGTGACGACCGGAAGTTACGACGAACAAAACAAAATAGTGTGAACACATCTACTGCTATGGGTCTATCATCCCACAAAGTTTGGATGTTCAAGTCTTTACCGTTTTTGAGATCTCGTTGATACAAGCTTTTTCAACGCGGGACAGGAAACGGACAAACGGAAGTGCTCAATCTAAATTGTATTTAATATATCTTGTAAACTTGCCCTTTGTACTTCATTTCTCATCCAGCACACTACAAATATCAATGGAAATAAGTTAAACTGATAAACAGCTCGATTTGTTTGAACTCTTTCTGTGTGGACCGGAAGTGACGGAAGACAAAACGAAACCGGTTAAACACATCTTCAATCAAATGTCTATCATCCATGAAAGTTTTGTGCTTTGATCACTTATAGTTTCTGAGATCTCGTTTGTACAAAATGTGTTTCAAAAAAGCTACCTGAGATATTTGAGATATCTCACCGGAAGTCGAAATTTTTTGTTGAGTTAACATCGCATAGATAACCTATGCATAGATTTATACTTATATATTTATTTTATCGAAAATGAATTTATGCGAAAAAATAGTTATTTTTGAAGTGCTTCCGGTGACGACCGGAAGTTACGACGAACAAAACAAAATAGTGTGAACACATCTACTGCTATGGGTCTATCATCCCACAAAGTTTGGATGTTCAAGTCTTTACCGTTTTTGAGATCTCGTTGATACAAGCTTTTTCAACGCGGGACAGGAAACGGACAAACGGAAGTGCTCAATCTAAATTGTATTTAATATATCTTGTAAACTTGCCCTTTGTACTTCATTTCTCATCCAGCACACTACAAATATCAATGGAAATAAGTTAAACTGATAAACAGCTCGATTTGTTTGAACTCTTTCTGTGTGGACCGGAAGTGACGGAAGACAAAACGAAACCGGTTAAACACATCTTCAATCAAATGTCTATCATCCATGAAAGTTTTGTGCTTTGATCACTTATAGTTTCTGAGATCTCGTTTGTACAAAATGTGTTTCAAAAAAGCTACCTGAGATATTTGAGATATCTCACCGGAAGTCGAAATTTTTTGTTGAGTTAACATCGCATAGATAACCTATGCATAGATTTATACTTATATATTTATTTTATCGAAAATGAATTTATGCGAAAAAATAGTTATTTTTGAAGTGCTTCCGGTGACGACCGGAAGTTACGACGAACAAAACAAAATAGTGTGAACACATCTACTGCTATGGGTCTATCATCCCACAAAGTTTGGATGTTCAAGTCTTTACCGTTTTTGAGATCTCGTTGATACAAGCTTTTTCAACGCGGGACAGGAAACGGACAAACGGAAGTTCTCAATCTAAATTGTATTTAATATATCTTGTAAACTTGCCCTTTGTACTTCATTTCTCATCCAGCACACTACAAATATCAAAGGAAATAAGTTAAACTGATAAACAGCTCGATTTGTTTGAACTCTTTCTGTGTGGACCGGAAGTGACGGAAGACAAAACGAAACCGGTTAAACACATCTTCAATCAAATGTCTATCATCCATGAAAGTTTTGTGCTTTGATCACTTATAGTTTCTGAGATCTCGTTTGTACAAAATGTGTTTCAAAAAAGCTACCTGAGATATTTGAGATATCTCACCGGAAGTCGAAATTTTTTGTTGAGTTAACATCGCATAGATAACCTATGCATAGATTTATACTTATATATTTATTTTATCGAAAATGAATTTATGCGAAAAAATAGTTATTTTTGAAGTGCTTCCGGTGACGACCGGAAGTTACGACGAACAAAACAAAATAGTTTAAACACATCTACAACTATAGGTATATCATCCCTCAAAGTTTGGAGGTTCAAGTCTTTATCGTTTCTGAGATCTCATTGTCCATAGCTTTTTGTCGCGGGACAGGAAACGGACGACAGGAAGTGAATTTTGAAAAAATGAAAAAAACGCCTAGAGATATTATCATTTTCTATCAGTCCTGAAAATTTCAAGAAAATCCATCCCGCCATCTCTGAGAAATCTTGTGGACAAAAAAAGGAAAAAAAAAATAATAATAACTAGACACGATCTCGTTGCGAGCAACGAGGAGGTCTTCCGTCCGATTTTTAGAAGAGGAAATGACCTTGACTTTTATCTTCATCAACGAAACATATCAGGAAATGCAGATGTGATCTTACAGAGCGATGGATGAAGGATTATACACCCCGTTGGATCCCTAATTTGAAGGACCAGCCCCATATATTTCATATTAAATAAGAGGTCTTTTGACCTAATAACACGTCTAATAACCTGTAATAAAAAGAAACCGAAGAAAAAAAAGAGGGTCTTCCTTTGTAAACGGAAGACCCTAATAACAATAAGAATAGAAGGGTCTTCCGCTGAAGACGGAAGACCCTAATAATAAAAGACTGTTTTTGTCTGAATCTTAATTGAAGAGTGTTTTTCAACTTGAACTTTAGTCCAACAACCCTTTTATGTTGAATATTTTAGTTAGAAATTAAATAAAAGGGAGAGAAAGAAATAGAGAGAAAGAACAATTCTTGGCTCCGGCGAGATTAGAACACACAGCCTTTGCAGATGTCTCAAAACATGGCTGACGCGAAATAATTCCCGAATTTGTCTTTGAATTTGGGGCGTTTCCGCCCGGGAGAAGAGCTGAGTTTTTGTATGAGATGAAAAACAACGTGTAAGATGTCTGACTATTCAGGTTTGGTAACAGTGCGAGGTCATTTGAAATATTTATGCGTGTTTGTGTCTGCACCCCTGCGAATGTGTTCGGAATGTTTTCTTTATCGTTGCTAAGTAAGTAATAAATCCAGAGGTGCTCGAATGAAACTTCACGAGACTTCACCGATATTTGTTCACTTCCTGTGAAATTTCGAGCGGAAGTATAAGTGTTCGGATAATATTCTCAAAATACGTAAGTACTGGTCGTTTTTCATATCACATCCTACTATGATTTATGTTAAAACAGGAAAAGCTTTCAAGATGTATGTCTTATTTTACCATCTAGCAGTTATTTATATTAAACGATAATATTCAGAACAGAGTTATCGTTCGTGTTCAAACACGTGTAGAGTGGTTGAAAATATAACCATTGGGTTGCTTAATAAAATCATAGCCATGTTTGATGCTTGTGGTGTGCAATACCATGTTTTAAAAAAAAATAGTGGGTGTCTGTTTTGCATTTAAACTTAGTATATCGAGCCATTTTCAAGGAACATTCTGCATAAAATGGTATAGTCTGTTTCACTATTGATGTTATTACTAGGTCAGGCGCGGATCAAAAATTAATCCTCAGGAGGGATCTCTTTTAAACATGTTAGTTGTTGCAACAGCAAACAAAAACTAATTTTTGTATAGTCACATTTATTTCTAGAACACATTTTATTCACCAATTAATGAAGATAAAGTTTAAAATCAATAAACCTCTAGATTTTATATTTGACTACCTATATTAAGAACCTAGATACATGTACTGTGAAATAAACTTTATACACGAGGTACGATTTTTACTGCGAAACTGAAAGGGGGGGGGGTGAAAAAACCTGAGCTTGATTTTCGTCGTAAATAAATCGAAAATAGAATTTTGAGGTGTGGATCTCGGATTCGGTCATGACATGTAGTACAGTAATCTATAATTGAACTAGGTTGAAAATAAAGGTTCAAGATGAAAGATCCCGTAAATTCAGGCCAGAAAAACTAAATGATTTTATAGTAAACGGGGGGGGGGGGGGGGGGTCGGTGCGTGTACTGTGTAAATTTAAATTTTCCGGTATAGGCAATAAGCGCCGTTTAATCTCAGGAATTTCGACTTGATTGTTCAATCCGCTGCATATTTGGCAGACAATAAGAATGGTGTCCGAGGTTCATTTTCACGAATTTTCATTAGGATTGAGTGAAGGGCTTGGGAGTTATGATTTTTTTTACAGTACATATCAATCACGACAATTGAAACTCAAATGCCAAAAACTTCATAACTCTGTTAATAATGAACGAATTGGTCTGGTAATTAGTACAGTAATCTAGAATGGTAATTAGTTAAAGTTAAAGGCCCAAGATCAAAGATCAAGGAAAATCGGGCCAGAAAAACTAAATGATTTTATGAATGGGGGGGGGGGGGGTTGGTCGGTGACTTCTATATTAAACGTAGACTATTAAATTCTAAATATCACAAATTACACAATTTCTAAACAATATACATATGTTAGAACAATGTATAAGCGTTGTTTGAAAGATGTAACTATTGATTTTTTAACATCTGTTTATCTTAGGCTCAAACACTCATAAACGGCTGGTCAGTTTTCAAACCTTGTCGCAGTCACCCGTTCGTTTGTATAGTTACGTGTATAAACTTTTGAGGTTTTTCTTAATCCCAGACAGGCAACAGATTTGTATCAGTATATAGACATGCACAAAAAAAGGAAAAAGTCCACCATCTTTAATTTTAGCGTTGACTTCCAATCAGTATGAAGACAATCATTAAGCAATGAATTTCAAATTATTTGAATCCATAGACATTATCCCGTAACTTGAAATAAATACATGTATACTTTTTGGACGCCAATGTACATTTAGCCTCTGTCCAATTTACTGCATGTTACCTGTACAAGTACTTTAGAGAGAGAGAGAGAGAGAGAGAGAGAGAGAGAGAGAGAGAGAGAGAGAGAGAGAGAGAGAGAGAGAGAGAGAGAGAGAGAGAGAGAGAGAGAGAGAGAGAGAGAGAGAGAGAGAGAGAGATTTTCTAGTTTTTTATAGTGTTTAGGGAATCAGTATATCAGCAACGAATGTCAATAAACGCATGCATACATGCAAGCGTGTATCTATATATGTGAACAAATACTAATCAGTCGTCCTTTTAAGGTCATGTAGAATAACGTTGGTGCATTGCTAAATGTTGTGTGCATACAGTCATTGAGATGGCGGCATTTCTTTGATGCCGGCAAAGCGACCCAGTGAACTCTAATGCGGTCGTACTGCAGGGGCGCTTCGGCGGCATGTCTTTGATGGCGGCGATGCGAACTGCTGACAAAAACGAGCTCTATATTTGTACTAAAAAAGCTGTTATTATTTTTATTTATGATAAAAATAAAACGGAAAACAAAAAAAACCATCATTTTAAAGGTAAAATCGTTAAACAAAAGAAAATTAGGGAAGAACAAATAATCGGCACTCGGGGATGGAACCCGGGTCGCCTGGGCACAAGTCCAACACTCTATCGACTGAGCTACGCGGACTCTCGCTTCAGAACTTTTGAACTCAAAATCTCGGGAATGCCTGGATCGATTTTAACACGAATTTCATATTCTGAAGTGTTTTAAGCGTCTCTATCGAATAAAAACATAAATAAAATTCAAATCTAAAAATTTGAAAAATTAAGGTTTTTCATTTCCTTCCGGTGACGACCGGAAGTGATGGCGGACGTTCGGATATGCGAAGGGCACTGCGGCCGTTCACTCACTACCATCTCTGAAAATTTAAAGGTTCTATCTTAAATACTTTTTGAGAAAAATCGTGAACAAGCAAAAACGTAAAATCTTTGATATCTCGGTACCGGAAGTGACGACCACAAAAAGCTCGTGTAATTTTTTTTTACAAATTTTGTCATGAATAAGCTCTGAAAATTTCATGAAAATCGGCTGAAGCATTTTTGAGAAAACGTGGGAGAAAAAAAAAGAATAATAATAATAATAGAGGAAAAGAATCAAAGCAATAACAATAAGGTCTTCCGTTGGAAACGCAAGACCTGAATAATAGAGGAAAAGAAACAAAGCAAAAACAATAAGGTCTTCCGTTGAAAACGGAAGACCTTAATAACTAGACACGATCTCGTTGCGAGCAACGAGGAGGTCTTCCGTCCGATTTTTAGAAGAGGAAATGACCTTGCCTTTTATCTTCATCAACGAAACATATCAGGAAATGCAGATGTGATCTAAAAGAGCGATGGATGAAGGATTATCCACCCTGTAGGATCCTTAATTTTAAGGACCAGTCCCATTTTATTTCATATTAAATAAGAGGTCTTTTGACTTAATAACAGGTCTATTAACCTGTAATAAAAAGAAACCGAAGAAAAAAAAAGAGGGTCTTCCTTTGTAAACGGAAGACCCTAATAACAATAAGAATAGAAGGGTCTTCCGCTGAAGACGGAAGACCCTAATAATAAAAGACTGTTTTTGTCTAAATCTTAATTAAAGAGTGTTTTTCAACTTGTACTACAGTCCAACAACCCTTTTATGTTGATTATTTTAGATAGCAAATTAAATAAAAAGGAGAGAAAGAAATTGAGAGAAAGAACAAATCTTGGCTCCGCGGCGAGATTAGAACACACAGCCTTTGCAGGTGTCTCAAAACATGGCTGACGCGAAATAATTCCCGAATTTGTGTTTGAATTTGGGGCGTTTCCGCCAGGGAGAAGAGCTGAGTTTTTGTATGAGATGAAAAACAAAGTGTAAGATGTCTGACTATTTAGGTTTGGTAACAGTGTGAGGTCATTTGAAATATTGATGCGTGTTTGTGTCTGGAGGGGGGGGGGTGAAAAGACCCGAGCTTGATTTCCGTCTTAAATAAATCGGAAATATAATTTTGAGGTGTGGATCTCGGATTCGGTTAACAGCAATTTGGGGAAGTCCTAAAACAATGACTGATGCATTTTACCCATGTATTTCAGTGTTGATAAATTTTGTTCGTGTCGTTTACTTTTATGTTTGACTGTTTTAATTTAGCAGGATTAATAAAATCTTTGTAAATGTAGAAATAACGAAATCACTAACACGTAAAAATTTGAAGACAGTAATTTCCACAGTTCTAACATTCATAAGTAGTTCACACACTATCGTAGATACAGACTAAACGGAAAACAAGAAATATACATACAACAGAAATATTACGCGGCTGCTTATATCCCTTGTACTCTGTAAATTTTAAGGTCCCCGTACAGGCTATACTCGCCGTTTGATCTCAGGAATTTCTTCTTAATTATTCAATCCGCTGCATATTTGGCAGACAATAAGAATGGGGTCCGAGGCACATTTACATAAAATTTCATTAGGATTTAAGTGAGGGGCTCGCGAGTTAGAATTTTTTTC